>NC_086001.1:34636782-35320949 GCF_030014385.1 Trichomycterus rosablanca | reverse complement strand
ACCGTGTGACAAATCAAGGCGACAACAGGAGATTGAGAGGCTGGTGAAAGAACGCAGGCAATTAAAGAAACAATGGAAGAAGGCCAATGAACTAGAGAGGGGTGGACTTGAAGCCCTTCAGAGCGACATCAAGCAGCGTTTGGTAACGCTGAGGAGGGCGGAATATCTGAGGAGACAACGCAGAAAAAAGGAGCGAGCAAGGTTTTTTTTTTTTTCTTCAGGAATCCATTCAAGTTCACCAAAAGCCTTTTCGTACAAGAGAAATCTGGTACTTTGAAGGCCTCTTTGAAGGACATAGAAGAGTTCCTGAAGATCACCTACTCTGAGGATGACACACCATCCAACCCAAGGCACGAACCTGTAACCATTCCAGCAGACATGCCACCACTTCACCCACCCGTGCATGAAATGGATACAAGCACCCCAACATGGAAGGAGGTTGTCAACATAGTAAAGCGGGCAAGGATGGCTTCAGCTCCAGGGCCCAATGGTATCCCATACAGGTTGTATAAGAATACGCCTGGTGTCTTGAAGTATCTTTGGCACCAAATGAAGCTGGCATGAAAAAAGGAGATCATACCAAGGGTGTGGAGAAGAGCTGGAGGAATATTCATCCCAAAGGAAAAAAACTCATCAACCATCAACCAGTTTAGACAGATAAGTCTCTTAAATGTTGAAGGGAAAATTTTCTTCAGCGTTGTGGCCCAAAGACTGTCTACATTCTTGCTGGAAAACAAGTTTGTTGACACCTCGATACAAAAGGCTGGAATTGGTGGTTTCTCTGGATGTCTTGAACACACAAGCATCATCTGGCACCAACTACAGTCCTCCAAGAGGGAAAAGAAGGACCTGCATGTGGTGTTTCTGGACTTAGCCAATGCCTTTGGTTCAGTACCACATAGAATTCTGTGGACAGCCTTTGCCTTCTTTCACGTCCCTGTCAACATAACAAATCTCGTCCAGGCCTACTTCCGCGACATCCAATTCTGTATGACATTGCATGATAGCACTACAGCCTGGCAGCAGCTGGAACTTGGTATAATGGCAGGATGCACCATATCTCCTCTGGCATTTACCCTGGCTATGGAACTGATTATAAGGGCTTCAGCTTGGGTCGTTGGAGGGGAGCGTGTGGATGGAGGCCCACGTCTGCCCCCAATCAGGGCATACATGGACGACATGACCATCATAACGACTACGAAACCATGTACAAAACGGCTGTTGGAAAAGCTTCAAAGTAACATATCGTGGGCAGGAATGAAGGTCAAACCCTGCAAGTCAAGGAGCATTTCAGTCGTTAAAGGCCAAATCACCAATGACATTTTCACCATCAACGATGAGCCAATCCCTACAATCTTACAGAAGCCAATTAAAAGTCTCGGACGCTGGTACAATGCCACCCTCAATGACACAGAACAAATTGAACAGCTCAGACAGGACACCATCAGCGGCCTGAAACAAATTAACAACACTGGCCTCCCAGGGAAGTTAAAGCTGTGGTGCTTTCAGTTTGTGTTGCTGCCCCGCCTTATGTGGCCAATCACCATCTATGAGTTTACCTCATCACATATCAGCCGACTGGAAAGTTTAGTGAATGCTCAAGTAAGGAGGTGGCTTGGGCTACCAAGATGCATGAGCAGCGTAGGACTGTATGTTGATGGGCCACTTTCCTTGCCAATATCAAGCTTGATGGAAGAGTACAGGTGTGCTAAGGCACGACTGGAAATGACCCTGTCTGAGTCTCGGGACCCTTTGGTACGCTGTGCTGCCCCGGTCTTGAGAACTGGCAAGAAGTGGACAACAAAGGCAGTAGTGGCAGATGCAAGGGCGGCTCTCAGACAGCGAGACATAGTTGGCCATGTGCAACAGGGCAGGGGGGGGTTTGGCCTTGGAGTAACGGCTCCTACCTGGGGGGAAGCTTCTCCAGCAGAGCGCCGTCGAATGGTGGTGGAGGAGATTCGAAGGCAAGAGGAAGCATCCAGGTGCGTCAGAGCAGTCAGTCAGCCGCAGCAAGGTCGGTGGATGAGATGGGATGGAATTGCCAAAAAGAAAATCTCCTGGAGCGAGCTATGGAATATGGAGTCTAACAGGCTAAGCTTTATCATAAAGGCCACTTATGACATTCTGCCTACGCCAACAAACTTACACCTGTGGTTTGGCGAGGACCCGGCGTGTTCCTTGTGCTCAGCCCCAGCAGGCCTCAAGCATATCCTTGTGGGCTGTAAGACCTCCCTGTCTCAAGGCAGATACACCTGGCGCCACAATCAAGTGCTGCGTTGTCTGGCCTCAGCCATAGAAGAGAAAAGAACCGCCACAAATGCTGCTCCACTTAATGCGTATCAAGAGGCCCAAACGTCAATAGCCTTTATTCGGGAGGGTGAAAGACAGCCAACCAGAGCCCCTCCCATAATTTCAAGCCTTATGGGTACTGCCAGGGACTGGCAACTGCGGGCTGACCTTGACAAGAGCCTAGTGTTTCCACCGAACATTGCTGTGTCAAGCTTGCGCCCAGACCTGGTGTTGTGGTCCAACTCCTGTCGCCGTGTTTATATCATCGAGCTCACGGTGCCCTGGGAGGAAGCCATTGATGAGGCTTATGAAAGGAAAAGGTTGCGATATTCTGACCTTGCAGCCCAGGTAGAAGAACGGGGATGGACAGTGTTGGTGTGTCCAGTGGAGGTGGGCTGTAGGGGGTTTGTGGCTAACTCCACCATAAGGCTCCTGAAAGAGGTGGGTGTCAGAGGGCAAGCTCAGAGGAGAACCATCAAAGAGCTTGCCACCACAGCTGAGAGAAGTAGTCACTGGCTGTGGGTGCGAAGAAAGGAAATGGCATGGGGGGCAAAGTGACCACCCAGTTCCTATGCGACACACACCCAGGTCTGATCAGCCTGTGGTGGGCCTGCCACAGAGGAGGGTGTCTTGTGATTAATGGCCGAAACACCTAAAGATACTGGGGTACACAACTGATGATGTGTCGTGTAGGGTAAAATCACCGGGTGGTCCTAGCAAGGTCTCAACTGTAACTACTTGGGATTGAAACATCGAGTCCTTTGTCTAACTCTATCTATCTATCTATCTATCTATCTATCTATCTATCTATCTATCTATCTATCTATCTATCTATCTATCTATCTATCTATCTATCTATCTATCTATTATCTATCCATTCAACTATCTGTCTGTCCATCCGTCAGTCCGTCCATCCATCCATCCATCCATCGATCCATCTATCCATCTATCCATCTATCCATCTATCTATCTATCTATCTATCTATCTATCTATCTATCTATCATAAACACACCAAATATTCTACAGCGGTTGTTCTCAAATGACCATCAAAATCTCATATTAAACCACCGGTGCCACCAGAAGATCTCCCAATGGTATGTACGTCAGGTTGGTACGTAATGGCTGTTATTTGGTTTCCAGGCTTGCTCATCACCTTTGGAGAAAGCCCAATTTCATTTAAGTACTTATTAAAGAGGTCGTGAAAGTATTTAATAATCTTTGAAGACGGCAAAAGACTCGACTGATTGTGCTACCACATGGGTACTACCACTACTACAGTACAGAGAACAGCCTGGATGCTTGTCTTCCTTGAATTCTGAGGGATGGATGTGGACGAGCCAGACTAAACCGAAAGGCACATTAATATTAATACAGTATGAGCAAAAGCACAGACGGAATTGGATGTCGGGGTGGGACACAAATGCACCCTGTATGATGATGAAGGGGTCAGTTTGTTTACATCTGAATGCATGTTTAAGTGAGTGAAAATGTATGTAGAGCTAAATGGCTTGAATGATACAAATAAGTCATTAACGAAGACAATCTGGCATAAATGGAAAATTGTAAATTATAAAACTATAAATTATAATAGACAAACGGAACATTTCAGGCATTCAGGCAAGCGATTCAGTATCAACGAATCACTTCAAAGAATCGTGTAAAACGATTCAGTGGGTCAAACGATGCACGCATGCGCAACACGCTATAACTTTATCACATACATTGAAATTATATACAATAAAGATTAAATCAGTCGCGAAATCATATTGTATGCATGTATAAACAAGTAATATACATATATTGTGTACTCAGTTGGTTAGAGCGTGGTGCTAATAACGCCAAGGTCGCGGGTTCAATCCCCGTACGGGCCACTCACGTTTTCTCTTTATAAATAAATACTAAATTTATCCATATCTTTTTAGTTTTCTTTATAAAATTAGTCCTTTTGTAAACAGCGAATACAGCAAATGTTTCATTTCAAGGCAGTTGTCGTTAAAAAGTACAATTATTTACCTCAGCTCAAAGACGCGCCGCACGTCTTTACATTTACATTTACATTTTCAGCATTTAGCAGACGCTTTTATCCAAAGCGACTTACACAATGAGTGGAACATGATGAGCAATTGAGGGTTAAGGGCCTTGCTCAGGGACCCAACAGTGGCAACTTGGTGGTGGCGGGGCTTGAACCGGCAACCTTCTGTTTACTAGTCCAGTACCTTAACCACTGAGCTATCAGTTGCCCTCAACTTTAGCCAAATACTTTACCGAATTTAAGTTTATTTAAGTTTATAACACAGGTTTATCGTGGACTTTCTGTCATTATGTTGCAGGGCTCTCAAGTTTTCAAGTTTGCTTGGAGTGAGATGGGAGGGGGGGGGTCCTGATGATCCTGATGGTTCTCTTCCACCTTTTTTTTTTTTTTTTTTTTTAATAAACTTTATTGAACAACAAATATATTACAAAAGAATACATCAATCACAGCCAAGATGTAACATACACAATGAAAATTAGACAATTATTAACAAAAAATTGCTCGAGGTTATAGAAATAGAAATAAAATAAACTATCAATAAGCTAAAATTAGCTAAAGCAGGAATTTATAGATAATACCATTTAACATTTTCACAAAGTTTTTCACTTTACCATCACCCCGGACTGCACGCTGGACTGTTGTAATTATTTATCATTGCACCTGCACTTTACACAACTGTCATACATATATATGTATAGTTATGGTTTTTTTCACCATCCACCATAGTTATAGTTACAGCTGTATAGTTACTATTTACTCATCCTTTATTACTAGTACTGTTATTACTAATATATACCTAACTAATCTTTATTATTATTACTGTTATAATTATAATGTATACCTAACTAATCTTTATTATTATTACTGCTATTATTATAATACATATTCATTTTTTTATTAATATGCTTATTGTTATTATTGCTATTATGTATATAGTACTACGTACATAGATATAATTTCACATATGTAAATAGCTATAGTATAACTTTATATTCATATTAATCATAGATATATGTTACTAATATTCTCTGTTTTTTTTGCACAATGTTACTATTTGCACTTCTGGTAGATGCTAACTACATTTCGTTGCCTTGTACCTGTACTGAGCAATGACAAGAAAGAAAGAAAGTTAGTTCCATCCATCCATCCATCCATCCATCCACACATGGACCATGTGTGAGCGTGTGAGCTTGTTGAAATGCGTGAGACTTCAGAGCCCTGTAATATGTTGCGTCAGTAATATACATTCTGTGATTCGGCGGTCTAGAAAATTCCATAACGTCGTTTAACTTCGTGTGTTTGACTGTAGCTGGTGGCTAAGCTAATTGGACTGCACTCAATGAAGTCCAACAATCTTGACATGTTTTTTTAAGTTGTTAGATTTGACGCCACGGCCTAACCGTGAGCTTTACAGGACTGGTCAGTGACATAAATCGTGTTACGTAATACAATCAAGACATTAGATTTTGTTCTTGGTACATTGGAAGACCAAATACTGAACGTAGCCGACACCAGAATTGATGCTATCATAACTGTTTCCCCCCCACTACAGACGGCAACTCCCGACGGCTAGGCTGTCGTCCCCAGATCTCGGCGGTAGTGTACAAACCGCTTGCGTACTTTGTTATGCATGAATGCAAAGACTTTCACCATCTACAGTCCATAACATTATTAATATTACTTCAGTGTTAGTGTTAATAGTGCTTTCAATACTTCTCCAGTGATCCGGACCACCACAGAGCAGGTATTATTTAGGTGGTGGATCATTCTCGGCACTGCAGTGACACTGACATGGTGCTGGTGTGTTAGTGTGTGTTGTGCTGGAGTTTTTAAACACCGTGTCCACTCACTGTCCACTCCTACCTAGTCGGTCCCCCTTGTTCTTCTCAGTCCATCAGGGACATCGCTTCACCCCCAGCCACCGCCATCCCCCAGTAAATCACACAAGTGTAAAAAAGAATATTTATTTATCAAACGTGTATTAATCATTTTCTGCACGTCTGGATGCACATTGGTGGCTTCGTCTTCAGACGTCCCTCATCCTGTCCTCCTTCAGCTGGATTATGTAGGAGAGAAATATTTTCATAAGATTTATATTTAGAACCGTCGACCTGATATAGAGTGATAAACGTGTGTGTGACTTACTCATTCAGTCCACTTTTAGACAGAATCACGACTTCCTCTTCTTCGCTGTCTGAGATGACCATCACGTCTGCGTCTGTAGGTCACAAATGCAGTTTTTAGCCTAATGCGAGTCTGGAAGGACCAAAAAACGTAGGTCGAGGGGATCCCCATTGTTTGGTACGTTGGAGAACCTTGGAGAAAATCAGCCTCTGCCACGAGGCTTGAACCGGACATGGATGGATCTTCTAGCAGATCCAAAACATCCACATGGGAGGCGCCGGCCGTGCCGTCGTTTCCTATAGGGTGTGGCTTTTCACAGCTCCTCCAATGAGACGAACTGTTCGATATGAGGTGGTAAAACTGACTCGGAGATGTTCACGAGTCACAAAATACGAGTCCGAGTCGAGTCACGAGTCAATATAATAAACACAAATCCATAACCGCTGCTTACCTGAGCTTCTGTTCTTCCAGATGCTATTACATTTATAAGCGTGCGTCCAATTAGGAATAGAATCCGTTATTTTGTAAATGTGCTTATAATTAAAAACTATAATTAAATAATTAAAAAATAACAGCGTTTCTTACTAACAATTACAATCAGAAGGTGCACTACACTACGTAGGGTATTCCACCATTTTAAGTGAGATTCCAAAGGTAGGGAGCGACGCTTTATCGCTACGCCGGAAGCTGGCCGGAACATTTACACATTGCGGGTTAAAACGGCCGGAGCGTTATTAGAGACACGATCAGAATATAATACATCATTAATTGTCACAGGTAACTAATGTTAACACACGCTGACGTTAGGGACTCTCGTTGCGCACGAGTCATTTTTTTGCGAGTCACGAGTCATTTGAAACGAGTCTGAAGTCGCTCGAACTCGAGTCCCCATCTCTTATTGTAGTAAACCAGCGAGTGAAATTTCATTTTGAACCGGAAGCGTTTTAGACTCTGGGAGAAGCCGATTCTGATTCTCGAGCTGTAACACAAGTTTAAAAGTGAAAATCCAGATAAACACAGATACACGTGGAGCTTTAAAGCTAAAGCCTATTAGAAATGTGTGGAGAGCCACAGGAGAGCACACACAGAAGCTTAGGAGCTTTGTTAACACATCCCTCGCGACTCTCCATACGTTAGGAGAAGTCAGGACTGCAGACAGGCCGGTCTGACACCTGGACTCTGTTACTACGAAGGCGGTTAGGCATCGCTTTGCTGTATCAGACGGAGAACTGTCTTAGAGAACGCTAGAAAAGCAACTTCGCTGCTTCTATTTTCAGCACACATCGGGTGTTATTGTCTCTTATCACCCCTAGGTGGGAGCAGCGCATCGTAGTATTGTTAAATCCTCCCGCCGGTCCGTGAAATTATATCTTATATGAAACCAACCAACCAACCCCGCCATTCCACCGGCTTGTTAGATATCCCGTTCTATGCGACCGACGTTAATACCAGGTTGACCCGCCAGTCTTGGCAACGTGTCGCTCCTTGGACGCCATTGGTCCCCAGCAGCGGATTGGCTACGCCAGTTGGGAGATTAAAATTCATTAAATAGACACAGACACAGACCTTCCTTCTTTGGACCGTCTACGCCGGTCTCCATGTCCTCCTCTTCGTCCTCCAGACCCCACGTGCTCTGCAGTCCCTCTCCTACCTGTCCGGTTCCCGTGGCGACGATCACGGGAGATGAGACGCTGCTCAAGCGGTCAAGGATCTACGCGTACAACGATCCAAATGAATAATAAAGAATACGATTACTTAATAAGGATACGTTTCAGGAGGAGCTTCGGCGTTGCTGACGATCTCCTCCGCCGTCTCCTGGACGCCGGTCGTCTCCACGGGGGTCTCGTCCTTCTTCGAGACGGTGACCCTGTCCTCGGGCGTGGACTCCGCGAAGCCGAACTTCCCGCCTTCCTTCCTATGGATTTTGAAGACATACCAAAAAGTGACGAGGGGGGTTCAATGATAGCGTGTGGGCGGGTTTTATCCTTGCAAAAATGGACGTCAGCAAGAAGAGAGCGATCCGAGTTGATATGAAGCGAAAAAACATGGAAGAAAAAGACAATAATCTGGGCGACCAGCAGGGGGAGGCAGAGCTAAATGAGTATTTTTGCAATAAATCATTGGTACAGTGATGGCTTGGCGTGGACGATAAGGTCACAAATACTGTAAAGCTTGTGATAGAAACTATATTATGCCCCGCCCTACATATTTACTTTTCGTACCCCGTTTTCCCATCATTCTGTATCCTGCGTTCTCATTGGCTGGAGCTCGACTCTGCACACAACCTGATCTAGCTGCGGTTTTCTGGCGAGTGAGGCTCTTAATGAATAGTCGGGCTTTAACTGTGGCGATGTGAGGTTAGTAAGGTTGGTACTGACAGATACCTCCAATTTAGTAAGTATGCGATTTGGGGCGCAGCCCTAGTGTGAACTAGGCACAACGTGCTACCTCCAAGTCACGCCGTATGAAACAGGCAGTGCCTGACCTCATATTATTGTTCAGATAATTAAGCCTTGGGCCCCAAAGCATCAGGGCAAGATGAGGACTGTTAGCTAGTTAATCCTTCCCGGAAGAGAAGATTCCCACAAGACACAGGAACAGGGGTATAATATAGTTTCTATCACAAGCTTTACAGTATCTGTGCCCTTATCGTCCACGACCAAACCATAACACTGTATAAAAGTTGCATTGAAAATTAATTATTGACCTCTGACGCCCCCTGCTGGTCACGTAGCGCAATTAACACGTGTGACTTCCCCCCCCTTACCTGACCCGCTTGTCGTTTTCCAAGGCTTTGTTGATGAGCTCGGTGATTTCGGACACTTTCACACTGGCGATCCTGCTGCACCTCAGAACCTGGACGAGCACAAAACAAGAGAGTCGTTTTTTTTTTATTCGACCACTAATTATGGGTTATTTTTGGTCCTGATGTGTTCAGGTGGCGCAGCGGTAAAGTACACTAGCCCACTACTGAGGGGTCTGAGGATCCAGGGTTTGAATCTCAGCGGTGTAGCTCGTGGAATGAACAAAAAAAAAAAACCCGTTTTGAACCTTTTCATGGGTTTCAAGGCTCTAATTATACCACAGTGTGAGTGCAGGTGCTACACACACACACACACACACACACACACACACACACACACACAGATGTGCAAATATATATATATACAGTATATGCGCCACCTTAATGCCCCCCAAAAAATAATTAAGTAAATGGACAGTAGATCCCGAAAACAGCTTACTGAAAATATAGAAATGATAGAAAATGTATAGAAATAATAAAATGTTTATAGAAATTAAAGACATAGAAATAATAAATTTATAGAATTACAAACATTATAGAAAGTTTATAAAAAATTATGGAAATTATAAATTTATAGAAATTATATAAAAATGATTAAAAAATGTATGGAAATTCTATAGAAATTATAGAAAATGTATAGCAATTATAGAATGTTTATAGAAATTATAGAAAATGTATAGAAATTATAGAAATTAGACATGATAGATTTATAGAACTACAGAAATTGTAGAAAATTTATAAAATGATTTTTTAGAAATTATAGACTTATAGAAATTATATAGAAAGTTTATAGAAATTATAGAAAATGTATAGAATGTTTAAAGAAAATCAATACGGAAATAATAAATGTAAAGAATTACAGACATTATAGAAAGTTTAAAATTATAGAATTATAGAAATCACATAAAATGATAAAAAAATGTATATAAATGATATAGAAATTATAGAATGTTTATAGAAATGACAGAGAATGTATAGAAATTATACATGATAGATTTATAGAATTAAAGAAATTATAGAAAGTTTATAAATTTTAAAAAAAATTGTAGAATGTTTACAGAAATTATAAAAATGTATAGAAATTCTAATGTTTATACAAATTATAGAAAATGTATAGAAATTAAAGACAGTATAGAAATGATAAATTTATAGAATTATATGGAAATTATAGAAATCATAAAAATTATAAAATGTTTATAGAAAATAAATAGAAATGATAAAATGTTTATAGACAATAAATAGAAATGATAGAATGTTTATAGACAATAAATAGAAATGATAGAATGTTTATAGAAAATAAATAGAAATGATAGAATGTTTATAGAAAATAAATAGAAATTATAGAATGTTTATAGAAAATAAATAGAAATGATAGGTTTATAGAAAATAAATAAAAATTATAAAATGTATATAGAAAATAAATAGAAATGATAGAATGTTTATAGAAAATAAATAGAAATGAGAATGTTTATAGAAAATAAATAAAAATTATAAAATGTTTATAGAAAATAAATAGAAATGATAGAAGGTTTATAGAAAGTAAATAGAAATGATAGAAGGTTTATAGAAAATAAATAAAAATTATAAAATGTTTATAGAAAATAAATAGAAATGATAGAAGGTTTATAGAAAGTAAATAGAAATGATAGAAGGTTTATAGAAAATAAATAAAAATTATAAAATGTTTATAGAAAATAAATAGAAATGATAGAAGGTTTATAGAATTACAGAAATAATAGAAAGTTTATAGATAAAATATAAAGAACGTTTTTGGCTTTTAGTCCCTCAGACGTTTGAACCTGCTGAAGGACAGTCATGGACACAGACCTGGTCCTTGAGCAGCATGATGCCCCCGCTGGACTGGACGGAGCAGATCTCTCTGTGTTTGTTCATGGCGATGACCAACAGGCCGTCCATCACCAGCTCCTCCTTCTCACACGGATCCACCAGCAGATACGTGCTGGAATAAAAACACACACACACACACACACACACACACACACACACACACACACACACACACACACACACACACGGCGGATTCGTTTAGCGCTCCGTGAGCTCCCTGAGGTGTGAACATCTGACGTGGTTGTTGTTCTTACCCCTGCTGGAAGAAGGCGAAGCTCACACAGATGGGCATGTGATAAACACTTAGTGGAATGGGATCCCTCTCTTCTGCGCTGAACTGCACACACACACACACACACACACACACACACACACACACACACACACGTAATGACACCATTCTGACCATTTAGAACCCAGACTGCACTTCTGATAGCGAGGACCGAGAGGCGGGACTCACCACGGTGACCTCGCGACCCTGGATGGCCACGTCGGGTCTCTTGAAGTGACAGAGGGCGGATATGGCGGCCACGCTCGCCGCGTCCATCAGGTTTCCGTCGTGGTTCAGGACGTGAACGTCCACACGGATCTGCCAGACCTGGTGATCACAGTCGGAAGCATGGAAGACATTGAACAGAGCGATTCATGTTCACACGAGTCATTCTTCACATGAATCACTGTTCAAACAACTCATTCTGGACACTGAACATGAATGTTCAATGACTGAATAACTCTGTTCAAACGAGTCATTCTTGACATGAATCAGAGGTATTCAGTCATTGAACAGAGTGATTCATGTCCGAAATGAGTCATTTGAACGAAGTGATTCATGTCCAGAATGACTTGCTTGAACTGTCGTTCAAGTCGAGGTTGAGTCGTTTAAACAGTGATTCATCAGTGACAGTGAGTCATTTGAACAGTCTTTCATATCCAGAATGAGTCATTTGAAAGAAGTGATTCATGTCAAGAAAGATTCATTTGAACAAGGTGATTGAGTTGTTTGAACAGAGTTATTCAATCATTTGAACCAAGTGATTCATGTCCAGAATGATTTGTTTGAACTGTCATTCAAGTCGAGGTTGAGTCGTTTAAACAGTGATTCATGTCCAGATTGAGTCGTCTGAACAGTGATTCATGTCCAGATTGAATCGTCTGAACAGTGATTCATGTCCAGATTGAGTCGTCTGAACAGTGATTCATGTCCAGATTGAATCGTCTGAACAGTGATTTATGTCCAGATTGAATCGTTTGAACAGTGATTCATGTCCAGATTGAGTCGTTTGAACAGGGTTATTGAACAGAGTGGTTCAAGTCCAGACTGAGTCGTTTAAACAGTGATTCAAGTCCAGAATAAATCATTTGAATGAAGTCTTGAGGTTGAGTTGTTTGAACAGTGATTCACGTCAAGAATGATTCGTTTTAACAGAGTTATTTAGTCATTGAACAGAGTGATTCATGTCCAAAATGAGTCATTTGAACAAAGTGATTCAGTCAAGAATGATTTGGTTGAACTGTCATTCAAGTCCAGAATGAGTCATTTGAAAGAAGTGATTCATGTCAAGAATGATTCTGAACAGTGATTCAAGTCCAGAATGAGTCATTTGAATACAGTGATTCATGTCAAGAATTATTTGTTTGAACAGTGATTCATGTCCAGATTGAGTCATTTGAACACAGTGATTCATTCAAAGAATATGTTTGAACAGTGATTCAAGTCCAGATTGAGTCATTTGAACGAAGTGATACATGTCCAAACTGAGTCATTCGAACAGTGACTCAAGTCCAGACTGAGTCGTTTGAACAGTGATTCATGCTCAGACTGAGTCAGTTTTTAAACACAGTGATTTATTTTTAAAAATGATTCGTTTAAACAAGTGTTACTCAGTCATTAAACAGATTGGTTCATGTCCAGAATGACTCATTTGAACACAGTTATTCATGCCAAGAATGATTTTTTTGAACAGTGATTCATGCCCAGAATGACTCATTTGAACACAAGGATTCATGACCAAATTGAGTCGTTTGAACAGTGATTCATACCCAGAATGAGTCATTTGAACAGTTATTTATGTCAAGAATGACTTGTTTGAACAAAGAGATTCAAGCTCTGATCGAGTCGTTTGAACAGTGATTCATACCCAGAATGAGTCATTTGAACCGAGTCATTTTTGTAAAGAATGATTCTTTTAAACAGAGTTTTTCAGTCATTGAGCAGAGTCGTTCATGTCCAGAGGGATTCATTAGAAAAGAGTCCTAGTGAATCAATGAATCAAAGCCTAATTGGTGTATGTGACAGTCATGGATGTGTTTAATGGACGTTTAAGAGGATCCGTCATAAATAATGGGACAAACTGCCTCAATCCAGGACTTGTAGCTGTAATTGCTGCCAAATCGGTTGTGAAACAGCGTTTAATAAATTAGGGACTAGAACATATGAACATCTGAACACCCGACCTTTTCTCCTGAGATGACACACAGCGACTCCGTGTCGATACACCTGGAGTTCCTCAGACATCTCTCCAGCTGCCTGTTCAGCATCACCAGCAGCTCCGACTGTCTACAGCGGACCAACACAAGCGTTAATGTAACGATGGACGGTAACACGGGTCCAGGTCTGAGGTTACACACCTGCTGGATTGGAAGGAGGGCGACGCCATGGGTGAAAGCTCCAGGTTGAAGAACACGAGACCCTCGGTGGGACGGGAGTCTTTCGGAGGGACCAGCTCACACGACGCCTGAGCCAGAACCCTGGATCACATTTAATACAAACACAAAACATTAAAACCACCTCCTTGTTTCTACACTCACATATAGAAGCACTTTGTAGTTCTACAATTACTGACTGTAGTCCAGCTGTTCCTCTGCATGCTTTTTAGCCTGCTTTCATGCTGTTCTTTATTGGTCAGGACCCCCACAGGACACGGGACTAAGCTTAGTGCTTCTGGTGTTGACTGGAGGTAACTCCCCACACTCATGTTCCAAAATGTACTAGTAACTTAGTCCTGAGGAGTAAATATTACCTTGTTTTACCCAGACTGACTGTACAGCATCCAAAATCGGTTCCAAACGTGACTTTTATATTGCGGTAGTCGTAGGTTTGTCTTCCATCTAAGCGCTAACAACAACAACAACAACAAAAAATTATGTTTTGTCCATATTTTTTATGAAAGGTTGTACATTTAACCGGTTCTTGTGGATACGTCTCAAACGGCGTGATACTGATCAAAAAGTGCACTGCATGTAATTGTATTTAGACCCTACTTAGTGCACTTGTGTAGTCAGTACGAAGCGATTCGACACTCGGCCCGCGTTAGCATGTTAGCACGCAGGCTAAAGTCGAAAAAAAACAATGTTTACCTTCTTCTCTTTAATGGCGCTGAGTAAAAACAGTCGCTCGCAGTTGGACAGCGGAGTTTCCTTCATCTTCACGGCAACAATGTTCCACAATTAAAAAAAAAAGTTTATTTATAAATGTGCTAATGCTACTCCATAAAGCATGGAGCTTCTCCGACGCGAAGTGATGACGCAGATTTGGCAAAACAAAGACGCGTAGGAATGATGCAAGTGTCCTGCCTGCTGCCAAACAACAATAAAGGCTTTATAATATATTTATAATAAAATATAATTTCTGGATTTTAATAAAGCATTTGACACAACACTACAGGGTCCATTCGTATGCTAATCTATAACTGTAGCAACAAAAAAGACATTTATTTAACTGAACAAAATATTTAATATCGATTTGGATCTTTCGATAATGTGATGGACAGTAGATGGTGAAATAATTTCCCCTCAAAGTGGTAACCCTCAACTCCTGCTGATAACAGACCACAATACACGTTTCCACTGTGTGACGGTCCATCCTGGATGCCTCCGAGCCCAGAGAAGTCGACGCCGCTTCTGGACGTGGTTAACATAACGCCCGTGTGGTCATATCAGCTAGTGTCGAGTGGCGGTTCTTGATGCGGCGCCGTCTGAGGGATGGAAGACAATGAGCAGCAAGCCGTATGCATCTTGCCACCCACACATTGACGAGTGTGGCGCCACCCAGCGTTGCGTGCGGAGAGACGCACCCTGAGAGCGCTCCTTCCTCATCTCCGTGTAGGCGCCTCTAATCAGCCGGCAGAGGTCGTAACCGCACCATTCCGACAGAGAGAGACCCACATCCGGCTTAGTCCCGCCCATCTGAACAGCAGGCCAATCGTTGTTCATACAGCCGCCCAGCCTCAACCGGTAAGGCGGAGCTGGATTCGATACGGTACCTTCGATACCTTAACGCAGCCACATGCGGTACAATGACAGACAGATCTTTTACTGATAACAGTCTGGATGGTATCTTATATATAAGCTTATGGATCGATCAACGGTCGCTAAGAGCATCAGACACAAGAAAACTCCAGTTAAAATAGTTTATTTATACAAACATACACTTGCTATAAAACCCCGCTGCGTTCGGAGGGTTTGTCGGGGGTTCTTATGATCAAATAAATAAAATAAAGTCACGATTCGTCTGTACAGGTGATGTTTACCTGTGACTAGCACGTTAGCTTAAACAGAGAATAAAGTGAGTGACAAAAGCTTGGATGTGTCCCAAACTTTAGCATTCTTACTGATTCGTTTGAACAAAGTGATTCATGTCAAGAATGATTCGTTTGAACAAAGTGATTCATGTCAAGAATGATTCGTTTGAACAAAGTGATTCATGTCAAGAATGATTCGTTTGAACAAAGTGATTCATGCCCAGAATGAGTCATTTGAACAAAGTCTTTTATGTCATGAATTATTCATTTGAACAGAGTGATTCATGTCAAGAATGATTCGTTTGAACAAAGTGATTCATGTCAAGCATGATTCCATTGAACAGAGTGATTCATGTCAAGAATGATTCGTTTGAACAAAGTGATTCATGTCAAGCATGATTCCATTGAACAGTAATTCATGCCCAGAATGAGTCGTTTGAACAAAGCGATTCATGCCCAGAAGGAGTCATTTGAACAATGTGATTCATGCCCAGAATGAGTCGTTTGAACAAAGTGATTCATGCCCTGAATGAGTCATTTGAAGGAAATCTTTCATTTCAAGAATGATTCGTTTATACCGCTATTTAAGTTCAGACTGAGTCGTTTGATTCAAGTCCAGAATGAGTCATTTGAACAAAGTGATTCATGCCCAGAATGAGTCATTTGAACAAAGTGATTCATGCCCAGAATGAGTCATTTAAACAAAACCTTTTATGTCAAGAATGATTCGTTTGAACAAAGTGATTCATGCCCAGAATGATTCGTTTGAACAAAGTGATTCATGCCCAGAATGAGTCATTTGAACAAAGTATTTTATGTCATGAATTATTCATTTGAACAGAGTGATTCATGTCAAGAATGATTCGTTTGAACAAAGTGATTCATGTCAAGCATGATTACATTGAACAGTAATTCATGCCCAGAATGAGTCGTTTGAACAAAGTGATTCATGCCCAGAATGAGTCATTTGAATGAAATCTTTCATGTTAAGAATGATTCGTTTGAACAGTGATTCATGCCCAGAATGAGTTATTTGAACAATGTGATTCATGCCCAGAATGAGTCGTTTGAACAAAGTGATTCATGCCCTGAATGAGTCATTTGAATGAAATCTTTCATGTCAAGAATGATTCGTTTATACCGCTATTTAAGTTCAGACTGAGTCGTTTGATTCAAGTCCAGAATGAGTCATTTGAACAAAGTGATTCAAGCACAGAATGAGTCATTTGAACAAAGTGATTCATGCCCAGAATGAGTCATTTGAATGAAATCTTTTATGTCAAGAATGATTTGTTTGAACAGTGATTCATGTCAACAATGATTCGTTTGAACAAAGTGATTCATGTCAAAAATGATTCGTTTGAACAAAGTGATTCATGCCCAGAATGAGTCATTTAAACAAAGCCTTTTATGTCAAGAATGATTCATTTGAACAAAGTGATTCATGTCAAGAATGATTCGTTTGAACAAAGTGATTCATGCCCAGAATGAGTCATTTAAACAAAGCCTTTTATGTCAAGAATGATTCGTTTGAACAAAGTGATTCATGCTCAGAATGAGTCATTTAAACAAAGCCTTTTATGTCAAGAATGATTCGTTTGAACAAAGTGATTCATGTTCAGAATGAGTCATTTAAACAAAGCCTTTTATGTCAAGAATGATTCGTTTGAGCAGAGAATATCATGTAGCTTTTTGTTAAAGTGAGTGACGAAAACTTGGGTGTGTCCCAAACTTTAGCATTCTTACAGAGTTAAAGAGTTAAAAAGGTTTAATTTGAATCATCTAGACCAGGATTTTTCGAATTTGTATTATTCCGTGATTATTTCAGGCAACACAAACAGCGCAAATTCTTCTCTCTTTATATGAGACAGAACATGAAGCTTCCACAAGGGGGCGGCAGCGTACAACTTTCATTTATTATTATTATTATTATTATTATTATTATTATGTATTTTTCTTTGCGACCGATTTTTTTCGGTTTCAGCATGTGTCCCAAACTCTAGAATTCTTAAAGAGTTAAAGAGTTTTTATTTATTTGATCTAAACCAGGTTTTTTCAAGCGACCCACATTTCGGCCGTGATTTTTTCAGGCAGCACAAAGCAACTTCAGTCTATTTATACAAGATGTAACCCAAAGCCTCCACAAGGGGGCGACAGCGTAAAAGTTTAATTAATTATTATTTTATTGATTTATTATATGATTTATAATAAATCAAAACCACCTCCTTGTTTTTACACAAGCACTTTGTAGTTCTACAATTACTGACTGTAGTCCATCTTTCATGCTGTTCTTCAATGGTCAGGACCACCACAGAACAGGTATTATTTAGGTGGTGGATCAATCTCAGCACTGCAGTGACACTGACATGGTGGTGGTGTGTTAGTGTGTGTTGTGCTGGTATGAGTGGATCAGATACAGCAGCGCTGCTGGAGTTTTTAAACACCTCACTGTCACTGCTGGACTGAGAATCGTCCACCAACCAAAAACATCCAGCCAACAGCGCCCCGTGGCGGACGATGAAGGCTCTCTCTGTGGTCCGGTGGAGGTTTAGCTCTTGGTGAATTTAATAATGGGGCAGTCGTAGCTTAGCGGTCGAGGTACTGGACTAGAAATCAGAAGGTTGCCGGTTCACGTCACACCTCTGCCAGGTTGCCACCATTGAGACCCTTAATCACTTAAACTGTTTAGAATGTTAACGCTAAATGAACAAGACTAATTTTCTTAGCTAACTTAGCCTCGATAGCTAGCGTTACGGGACTGCACAGTGTTACAAAAACAACAACGGATCCTAAGAATTCGGTAGATTTTATTAGATGAACCGGTTGGCGACTAGCGCTGTGACGGATACGCAATAACGGAGACACGGCTTAGCTTCGGACGTCGCGTACAGACACGCCCTCTTAAAGTGTCTAGTCATTCTTAAGGCACAACATAGAGACAGACACGACCGACTGCCGTCTGGAAAAAATACAAAAACAAAAAGATACATTTTTATATATATATATATATATATATATATATATATATATATATATATATATTTTAAAGGAAGACCTTCCCGAAGCTCAAACGAATTTAACAACTTAAAATCTCGGAACAAACGTCATGCATATTATTTATATTATACAGCAAACTAATCGTCGTTAATTAGAAGACAATTGAAAAGGAAATAAAATACTCAACATAGGTTAATACTAGCAATAACTTAAAAGCAAACGACTAAACAAACCGACGTTTTAAACCGTTCAGTCGCTGGAGGAAGGAATCCCGAATGGCCACCTAGTGTCCAAATGAAAGTACAGAAAAAAGTAAAGCAACCCCCTTAAATTACCTGGAATTTAACACGAATGACCGAAATACGCCAAGTCGAGCCAATTTTCCGACAACATTCACGACGAAAATGCGTAACACAGTGTTGGAAGATAGGCGCGGTTGTGGCCTAGCGGTTAAGGAATCGGTTAAGGAATCGGACTAGGAATCCGAATCCGAATGTTGCTGGATCAAGACCCACCTGCTGTCGGACCCTTGAGCGGTTTCGACCGCAAACTGGATAAAAGTGTCTCCTGGATGCCGAAAATGGGAACGGAAAATAGTTGAAAACGAAACGGCGTCCCTGTTGTGAAGCGGTGGTGGGAGCATCTCGGTTTGGATCTGCTGGGAAATTGAAGCGGGATGATGCGCCATGATCCCAAAAAATGCCAAACATTTAAGTTGAAACTAGTTAAAAGGACACGATAGAAATAGTCATCCCTGCTGTGAAGCGCGGTGGTGGAAGCATCTCGGTTTGGATCTGCCTTGCCGCCATAGGGTGTCGAGTTTGTCGAGCAGGGATTGCCCCGCTTCAGTTTCTCAAACTCAACACCTCATGGCGCCAAAGCAGATCCAAACCGAGATGCTTCCACCACCGTGTTTCACGGTTGTTTTTATTTCTCCCGTCCCCTTTTACCTATTTTCCATTTCTGTAACGTGCGATGGTGGACGCATCTCGGTTTGGATCTGATTGTCGCCGTAAGGTGTCGAGGTCGAGAAATCGAAGCGGGATGATGCGCCACGATCCCAAAAAATGCCAAAAATAGAAAGGGAAAATAATTAAAACCGAAACGTCGTCCCTGCTGTGAAGCGCGGTGGTGAAAGCATCTCGGTTTGGATCTGCTTTGCCGCCATAGGGTGTCAAGTTTGTCAAGCAGGGATTGTCCCGCTTCACCTCTTGGGGGCAAAGCAGATCCAAACCGAGATGCTTCCACCACCGCGCTTCACAGCAGGGATGACGTTTCGGTTTTAACTATTTTATGTTCCCATTTTGGGCATTTTTGGGATCATGGCGCATCATCCCGCTTCAATTTCTCAACCCCGACACCTCATGGCGGCAAAGCATATCCAAACCGAGATGCTTCCACCACCGCGCTTCTCAGTTGGTTTTCATTTCTACCGTGCCCTTTTACCTATTTTCCGTTTCTGTGAAGCGCGGTGGTGGAAGCATCTCGGTTTGGGTCTGCTTTGCCACCATAGGGTGTCGAAGTCTAGAAATCAGAGCTGGATGACGCGCCGTGATCCGAAAAATGCCGAAAATTGGAACGGAACATAGTTAAAGGGAGACGGTAAAAATTAAAACCAAAGCGTTATTCCTGCTGTGAAGCGCGGTGGTGGAAACATCTCGATTTTGAATCTGATTGTCGCCGTAAGGTGTTGAATTTGAGAAACCAAAGCGGGATGATGCGCCATGATCCCAAAAATGTCGAAATGGGAACGGAAACTAGTTAAAAGGGGACGATAGAAATCAAAACCAAAATGTCAGCGTCATCCCTGCTGTGAAGCGCGGTGGTGGAAGCATTTCAGTTTGGATACACAGGTTGAGAAATTAAAGCGGGATGATGCGCCATGATCCCAAAAAATGCCAAAAATGGGAACGGAAAATTGTTACAACCGAAACAGCGTCCCTGCTGTGAAGCGCGGTGGTGGAAGCATCTCGGTTTGGATCTGCTTTGCCGCCATAGGGTGTCAAGTTTGTCGCGCAGGGATTATCCCGAATTTGTCGAGCAGGGATTGTCCCGCTTCAATTTCTCAGACTCGACACTTCATGGCGGCAAAGCATATCCACACCGAGATGCTTCCACCACCGCGCTTCACAGCAGGGACAACGTTTCGGTTTGAACTATTTACGTTCCCATTTTGGGCATTTTTGGGATCATGGCGCATCATCCAGCTTCAATTTCTCAAACTTGATACCTCATGAGGGCAAAGCAGATCCAAACCGAGATGCTTCCACCACCGTGTTTCACAGCAGGGATCATGGCGCATCATCCAGCTCTAATTTCTCGACCTCTACACCTTACGGCGACAATCAGATCCAAACCGAGATGCTTCCACCACCGTGTTTCACGGTTGGTTTTCATTTCTACCGTGCCCTTTTACCGATTTTCCGATTCTGTGAAGCGCGGTGGTGGAAGCATCTCGGTTTGGATCTGATTGTCGCCGTAAGGTGTTGAATTTGAGAAACCGAAGCGGGATGATGCGCCATGATCCCAAAAATGCCAAAAATGGGAACGGAAACTAGTTAAAGGGGATGGTAGAAATCAAAACCAACTGTGAAGCGCGGTGGTGGAAGCATCTCGGTTTCTGTAGCGGACATTAGAAAGCCGTTCGGGATTCCTCCGCGCAGGCCGGTGCAGCATCGCTCGCCTTCATTTAAGGCTTCACATTTCACATCGATTTATCGTCCAGTATAAACCCGAGAAACAAATCACATGACCTCCTTAATAAGTCGGGAAACCTTATAGCTTTATGAGTATATACACTATATGGACAAACGTATTCCCCCCTAATTTAGCGTAGCCAATCTGCTCCTGGGGACCCCGACGGCGCCCAAGGAGGGTGTATATTTGCCCGACACACACCCCCGGGCAATCAAGATCCTCACACCCCACCCCTTAGTCCGGTCTTTTCCACCCGGCAGACTGGAAGCCGATTCTGTCCCTGGGCGCCCAGCCGAGCCCGGATTCGGACCCGAGCGCTCAGAATCCCGGCCGATCATCCCGCTGTGCCACCTGGGCGCCCAAATCAGTTCCCAGCCACACAAATGGGCACAAATTCCCACACACAGACATACCTCGACTGGCCATATAGTGTATACGATTTCGAAAGCTTCACCCAGAACGGCTCGTATCTCTTTCATACGCGCGCTATAGGCAGGGCCGGGGCTATATACTGGGCGGGGCAGACGGGTCAGTAGCCCCCCCGGACGTTAGAGTAGAGCACTAGGGGGCACCATCGGGCCAGTTCTAAAATCAGAGGAACCAGTATTTTGGCCTGGAACACGCTGGCCGTGCCGGTGCCTCGACCTCACATCAGTGGTCACATTTGCCCGTCATACCGTCGTACGCCCGCTTGGATCCAATCTCGACGATCCAAACTCTTGATTGGTGCAGTCCGGCCCTGACTATAGGGTACGAGGTGCGAGATCGACCCGAAACGACTCCAATTTCCAACCAAAAAAAAAAAAAAAAAAGAAGTAGAATTTAATAATCATTGCTTATTATGCTTTACGCTTCTTTCTAAACGTCTACAAGTAGCTGAAAGTTTGTAAAAAATAGCTCTTAAAGTGCAAAACACGTATCGACAATCAGGTTGGACGTCCGAAATCCAGGTTAGCGGTTCTTAAATTTAATTCCCGAACTGTCCGTTTGCGCTAAAAAGGCGATTAGTGCTTTTTTTTTTAAATTTGTGCTTCTTTCTTGAGAATGAGAGAGATGTTTGAATGAGAGAACTCGGGTGTCCGTCGTGTTCTCGGCCCTGGCGTCGGCTCGGCGGGTCTCTCGGGCTTCCTCTCCGACGCCTCCGGACCGGCCTTATAACACCGTGGGCTGTCCAGCAGCTGAAAGGATAGAGATGTTATGATGTCATAATTGTGTACAGCTATAATCCTATTGTATTCATTATTCACTTAATTATAACAATTAACTTAATATATACGTATATATATTCATGCAGTTCTTCAATGGTCAGGACCCCCACAGGACCCCCACCTTACCCCCACCCACATATTCCGGTCATCCCTCCCTGCAGGCACTGCCAATTATGCCCGACGCTGAGTTTCGAACCGAGGAATATCCCGCTGTGCCATCTGGGCGTGTTGAGGCCCCCACATGATGGCGTCGACTCTTGATTCTTCTCTGGTTTTGCATTCACTACTGGTAGCACGAGGCGGCACCTGCAGCACCTCCAGGATGGCACACCCATGTTCGATGTGTCTCCCAGTCTCAAGAGCATGGAGGAGATACCAGGACACATCATCCAGCAGGACCGGTTTGGTGGTGGGTCACTGATGGTCTAGGGAGGTATATCCTTGGAGGGACACCCTGAATGCTGAGATCCACAGAGTGTGTGGGCAGTTCCTGGACGACGAAGGCATCGATGCCATTGACCGGCCCTCACGTTCCCTAGACCTGAATCCGACCGAGAACCTCTGGGACTTCGGAGAAAGCCTGACCGTCATGGTGACCCGACGTGAGCTGGTATACTCACCGCGGGATTTTAGGTAGCACTCGTGACAGTTGAGCACGCCGGTCCGGATCCGGACGTCGGTCCCCGAACTCGTGTCGCCGAGCAGCCCTCTACAGACCCCGCACTGGAACACACACACGGGTATTTAAACATTCGCTAGAAAGGCATTACAGACCGGGTAAAGAACGTAAACATGTCGGTACCTTGAAGCACTGGATGTGGAAATAGAGGCCGAGGGACTCGATGATCATGGCTGCTCCTTTCCCCAGTGGCTCCGTACAGCTGGAGCAGAGCTTCTTTGCACTTATGGACCTGCAGAATTGTGCATAACGACATTCTAAATGTAAATAATTGCCAATCAATTCAAATTATTATTATTATTAACCAACTACAGTTCATGATATTGTGAAAAGATTCCGGAAATAACTGTTGTTATCCGGGCTGTTAAATTGGGTGTTTTGGGTACAATTCTCTCATACTGGCCACTGGATATTCAACATGGCACCTCATGGCAAAGAACTCTCTGAGGATGTGAGAAATAGAATTGTTGCTCTCCACAAAGATGGCCTGGGCTATAAGAAGATTGCTAACACCCTGAAACTGAGCTACAGCATGGTGGCCAAGGTCATACAGCGGTTTTCCAGGACAGGTTCCACTCGGAACAGGCTTCGCCAGGGTCGACCAAAGAAGTCGAGTCCACGTGTTCGGTGTCATATCCAGAGGTCGGCTTTAAAAAATAGACACATGAGTGCTGCCAGCATTGCTGCAGAGGTTGAAGACGTGGGAGGTCAGCCTGTCAGTGCTCAGACCATACGCCGCACACTGCATCAACTCGGTCTGCATGGTCGTCATCCCAGAAGGAAGCTGACGCACAAGAAAGCCCGCAAACAGTTTGCTGAAGACAAGCAGTCCAAGAACATGGATTACTGGAATGCCCTGTGGTCTGACGAGACCAAGATAAACTTGTTTGGCTCAGATGGTGTCCAGCATGTGTGGCGGCGCCCTGGTGAGAAGTACCAAGACAACTGTATCTTGCCTACAGTCAAGCATGGTGGTGGTAGCATCATGGTCTTGGGCTGCATGAGTGTTGCTGGCACTGGGGAGCTGCGGTTCATTGAGGGAAACATGAATTCCAACATGTACTGTGACATTCCGAAACAGAGCATGATCCCCTCCCTTCGAAAACTGGGCCTCATGGCAGTTTTCCAACAGGATAACGACCCCAAACACAACCTCCAAGATGACAACTGCCTTGCTGAGGAAGCTGAAGGTAAAGGTGATGGACTAAACCCAATTGAGCACCTGTGGCGCATCCTCAAGTGGAAGGTGGAGGAGTTCAAGGTGTCTATGTCATGATATTCTAATTTAATGACCAGCACCAGTATATATATATATATATATATATATATATATATATATATATATATATATATACACTATAAATATATATATATATACACACATACATACACACACACACATACACACAAACACACATATACATACATATAAAATTGTGCAACTGCAACCTTAATGGAAGTGAAGGCAGGCAGATGAGACCAGAAATGGTATGACCCACTTTAAAGATGTTTGTGTGTGTATATATATATACTGCATGTATATATACCGTATATATATATATATGAGAGTGCATGCAGGACTATTGCATGCTGGGTAGTGGAAGAACAACCTACCTGTCTGTAGATGCCGATGCGTCTTGTGATGATGGACAAATTACAGATGTGCATCCCAAAACATGTTCGTACGACCCAGACCTGACCCACACACACACACACACATACACACACACACATGCATTAACGTACATCCATGAACGTGGAGCAGAACAATGAGGAATATATGAATCAGCCGAGCGTGCACGAACACTCACGACAGCAAACACACCCACCTCCTCATTTTGGGAGCCTGATCCTGCGGAAGGCCGGCGTTCCGGTCCAGCGAGGCCGTCTTGTTCAGCTCGTGTGTGTGTTCCGGTTTACAGCTCCAGGTCTCGTCTGCATGTACAGAAGTTTACACCCATGAGCCAAAACATTAGGACCAGGCGTGGCGATGCCTATTTCCTAACAGTGGTGCACGTGAGGTACCCTGGATGAACTGCAGTCGCGGCGTCGCCGTTTGGCCCTCCTGATGCTCCGCTTGCTGGCCGTTCTGCTGCGTAGGTTCGATTTCTTCTGTCCAGTTAGAGCTGTGTGGATGTGAAATATATTAACATTACTCTTTAAGTCTCAACAGTATGGCCAAAAGTATGTGGACACCACTTATGAAATGAATAATTCAGAGATAAATGAAATCTCAAAACAAACACTGGCAGAAGAATGGGCTTAATGGCTGTAAAATCTTATCTGTTAGGTGTGTATTATGAAAATTAATCTAGGTTTAAGCCTTACAGTAAAAAAAGGTAGACTCGATTTCAAGGAGTCGATTCTTTGAAATGTTTTTAATTCTTCCCCACGTATTGTTTTGTGAATAATAATAATTCAGTTATGCTAACAAGTAAATAAAACAGAATAAAACCTACGTGTTTTATTAAATATTAAATCTTGATGCGTTCGGTTTGTCTGTGTTTTGAACTGCAAAACTGGGAGTCGAATTTGATGAGTCGATTCTTTGAAATGTTTTAATTCCTGCCCCGTACTGCTTTATGAATAATAATTAATTTATGCTAGCTAATAAAACGTACGTGTTTTATTAAATATTACATCTCAAAGCGTTTGGTTTACCTGTGTTTTGAATTGCAAAACTGGGAGTCGATTCTAATGAGAGTCGATTCTTTGAAATCGATTCTCCTTTTTGTTTTTTAGGTTAAGGTTTAAACCTAGATAAATTTTTATAATAAAAACATAACAGGTAAGATTTACAGCCACTAAGCCCATTCTTCTGCCAGTGTTTGTTTGTGGATATTTTATTCATTTCTGAATTACGTATTGGAAAACATTTCAAAGAATCGACTCAGCTCCGAATCGACTCCCTGTTCTTCAGTTCAAAACACAGACAAAACAAACGCTTTGAGATTTAATATTTAACACAACACGTATGTTTTATTCTTTTTTATTTATTTTATTTGCCAGCATAGTTTAATTATTCTTCATAAAACAATATATGGTGCAGGATTTGAAAAAAATGTAAAGAATCGACTCAGCTCCGAATCGACTCCCAACTTTGCAGTTCAAAACACAGGCAAACCGAACGAATTGAGGTTTAATATGTAATACGTAACACGTACGTTTTATTTTGTTTATTTTATTTTATTTCCTAGCATAGCTGAAATATAATTATTCATAAAACAATACGTGGGACAAGATTTGACAACATTTCAAAGAATCGACTCTGCTCTGAATCGACTCCCAGTTCTGCAGTTTAAAACACGGGCAAAACAAACGCTTTGAGATTTCATATTTAATACAACACGTATATTTTATTCAGTTTAGTTTTTTATTTTATTTGTTAGCATAGCTGAATTATTATTATTCATAAAACAATACGTAGGGCAGGATTTGAAAACATTTCAAAGAATCGACTCATCCGAATCGACTCCTAACTTTGCAGTTCAAAACACAGACAAACCAAACACCTTGAGATGTAATTATTATAATTTATAATTTAATAATAACAATTACAATTTTTTGAGGAGTTTTAACATCTCGTGGAAAGCTTGACGTAGTTAAATAGAGTTAAAACCTTGTATAGTCGTGCGTTTAAGGCGTCCTCATACTTTTGGCTATGTAGTGTACCACAACTGTACCAATGTGCACAACTCAAGGTCCATCAAGACAAGGTCAGACAACACTTGGCTTTTCTAAATAGCACCTGTGCTCCACCCACCTTGTCCCGTCCGACTTGACCTGTTTCTCCAGCATCTCCTGTTTCCTTTCCCAGTCAGCCAGCGACAGGACGATGGTGTCGTGAGAGGTTCCGGTGGGGGAGGCGTCCGTCACCGAGCCCGAGGACGACAGACCGGACGAGTGTGGGGTCAGAGGGGCCACCGTTTCCTCCAGGATCTTTTGCTCCTAATAAGTAAACCACGACCGATCAGTTGTTTGGAATAACACTGACGAACCGAAGTACGAAGTGATGGATGCGTGCCGAACCTCCTCGTGGTGTTTCCTTTCCTCTTCTTCTACTTCCTTCTGGGCTTTCTCCCACTCCTGCTTCAGTCGTTCCTGCTCCCTCTGATACTTTTCCTGTAGGAGCCAAAAAACCCTTTATGATCTGTCCTCCAATGCCCATGGTTCCCCTTGCTGGCCACCCGATCTGCTTTATCTAGCACGCAGATCTAATAACTGCGCGCCTACAACGAGCGCCAAGGAGGTATGCGAATCAAATTCCGGAAGGTACCAGAATGTCACGCACTACCGTGTGGTGAAAAGGTGTACAGAGTAAAGGCCTCGGCGTACTTCATGCGGAGACGACGTTCGCCTGGCTTCGGCGACCAATGTGACGTCATTGCGGAGAAAGCGAACAACCACGGACGTCACGCAGAGGCTTCGCTCGCTTTGTTGCGCACACGGAAGCTGGGCGAACTCCGCGGACGACGACACTCTCGTGCCATGAAAACAAACATGGACGATTTGAGGAGCGTCTCTCAGAGCAAGTCTGGCGGCATCGTCACCTTTATGATTCCTCACTGAGAGATTATAAAGACAGATGGTTCTTACTCTGCTTCTTCTTGTAGCATTTTTATACGCTTCCAATACCTTGCACGTCGCCATAACTGTGATCATTGTTTTTCGGTAGTCATGGAATTGAACATCATAAATGTCACAGCGTCACCTGCAGCTGTGGAGCAGATGTGACAGGCAAAACCAAACCGCTGAAAGTATGCCAGCTTGTATGCTCGCGAAGGCCAGGTCACTTAGGAACTCTTCGCCCGGATCCTGCCGGCTGCTAAGGATATTTGCCGTGACGGAGAGTGAACAGAGGGACATTTGGAAGAGACCGGGTCTGGGCCCTTATTCTCCCACCTGGTGCAAGATCACCTATCTCTGCTGACCCACGATATGCGAAGGAATGGATCGTCCGTACTGGAAGAGGGTCAACTGCTGAAGATCGCAAATGACCGTGGCCTTAAAGGTATGTTTCAGTCAACTTCAAACTTGACTGAGTTCTGGATTCAAATCAAGGCAGAATGTCCATTTCCAACACCCCATCTTGAAGCGGGGATTTCTGCAGTGACGGCAACCAAAACAAAGCTCCGGAGTAAACTGGACATAAGGAACACACTTCGGTTGTTATCGTCTCCCATCACCCCTAGGTGGGAGTGTCTCTTTGCAGCGAAAAAAGCGTAGAGTTTCCCGAGGGCGTCTTTTTTCCAGTGGCAGCCAGCACTGGGAGTGTCAACGAGAACCCCAAAGCGAGGCCGAGATTTGGATCCAGAATCCAGTAGAGGAAATGTACTGAGGTGAAACGAAGTTCCCACCCATAGTCGGCTGCTGTACGATAGACCGAGAGGACAAACCTTGGGACCGCACCTCTAAGCCAAAACATTAGGACCACCCTCCGTGAGGGTGGAAGGATCTGAGTGACTTTGACAGGAACCAAACCGGGTCTGTCCGAAAACCTAGTGAGCTGCCTTGCTGCCTACCTGATCAGCTGCCTCAGTAGAGAGAAGGCAGACGCACTACTTGGACAGCGATTGCGGTGGTTACGTCACCACAGTTCCGCTTACTAAGCTAACCAACGGGCTGAGGCGGTACAACTCTATGAAGAGAGATCGCTAGGTTTTCGGACAGACCAACGTTAGATCTACTGATCCACAGGACTCATTTATAGGTCATGCGTCTCTCTCCATGCAGCGAGCACACGGGTGTACCTGTAGCAGGCGCTCCTGCTCCTGCTGCCAACGCTCCTGCCGTTTGCGCTCCTCGTTCGGGTCCCACGTCCAGTGATCGACCCTCTTCGCGAGGTTCAACATGGGGGTTTCGATCTGACGTGCACGGTCACACACACAGCGGGGAAAAGGAAACAGCGGGAAACTCGACGTCAAGGAAACAGAGAAAGAAAGCGAAGCGAAGGGGAGGAAAATGTAGAGACGGCAGGTAGGAGGGGAAGGAGGTACTTACGCATTCGCTGGTCAGGTCGAATCCATCTGCGAGAGAAGAGAGAAAGCAGATCGTTCAGGTTAAATAAGGTCTTAAATAAGGTCTTGATAGATGCTAAATGAGAGAGTGGATTTATGCAACACAAGGACGGGACAGGACTGGACGACAAGGAAAGCTGCGAAAATGACCCAAAGGACGCTTACGAAAACACGTTCCTCTACATGGAGTAGGCTGACCATGTTCTGGTTGGGTATGACGGCAGCAGGACACAGATCAGGGTCTGCAGAGGCCTGGGTGAGAGGCCTACATGGGCAAAAGTATCTGGACCCCTGAGCGTGAGCTTGTCGGACGTCCCGTTTCAAATTTGTGTCCGTTTCTCGACTGCTTAGGAAACCCTGATGTTCCGGTTCAAGCTTTTCTTTATAGACAAGGGCGTGGTCATGCCAGAACAGGAAAGTACCTTCCCTAAACTGTTGCTGCTCTCTTTGTAGACACTCTAGAGAGGTCGTAGACGAATTCTGGCTGTGCTACACAGAAAAGATTGGCTGTGTCTGTCCGAAGGGCGGGACTAAAGGATTCCTCATGGTGTACCCGAGGCTGGAAACTGTACCCGTCTCGGATGGGGGGGGTTAGGTTAGGCACCGCCCGTTCTCGGGCAGCGTAAAAGCTAGCAAAACAAAAGGTCACGGAATGAAGACAACTTCTGAGAAGGCTTCTTGCAGGAAGTATGCGGAGGCCTTTAGGTGCAGACAAAATGACCAAATAACCAGGTCACTTAGGAACTCTTCTTCTGAGAAGCTTCTCGCAAGTCTTTGTGGCTGTGTGTGGGAATGTGAGCACTGGGGTGTCTTTAACCCAGGCTTTGGAGCTTGCTTTGGAACAGGAAACGGCCTTCCCTAATGCGGTGTTCTGTACACGTTACGGCTCTCTGTGAGACTCTGGCAGGTGAAAAGATGCGGCAAACGAGCGCTGACCTCTCGTGAGATACGTGCATTTATCAGACCTGGGCGACGTCTCATTCGAACGTCTGCCCCATCAACTCGATGGTACTATAGGCACCTACGACGGTGACCACGGTAACGGGGAATCAGGGTTCGATTCCGGAGAGGGAGCCTGACGCAGGCTACTACATCCGAGGAAGGCAGCGGGCGCGCAAATCACCCATTCCCGACACAGGGAGGTAGTGACGAAAAATAACGGTACAGGTCTCTTTCTGACCCATTGGAGGGCAAGTCTGGTGCCAGTTGCTGCAGCTAAAAAGCTTGTAGTTCGTAGGATCTCGGAAGTGGGCTGGCGGACCCCGCCTCCTCAGCGCACCCCGGATGCCCTCGGCTGCGTGTCCGGTTCTAGGTCCGGAGTGGTCCGTAGACCCGTCACCGGCAGGTGAAAAGAAGCGACTGGCGCCTGTATGTGGAAGGAGGGGGGAAATCCACATGGTTTTAGATTGAGATGTCCAACAAGCTCAAGGTCAGGTGTGCACATACTTTTGGCCATAACCCTATTCAACACCTATGGGTTGAATTGAAATGTTCCTTGGAGTGAATTCCCACGGACACACTTCAATCTTAAGGAACGTCTTCTTAAAGTTGTAACGGTTAGCCACTGTGCTAAAGGACTAACTCGCTAACACAAGTTATCTACCTAGTAGATCGAAATTCTGGCGCTAATTAGCATTTGAGCTAACAAACAAATAGCGATGAGCATTTTCCAGAAGGAAAACGAGCCGTTAGCATTTTGATTCTTACTCCTAATGAGCCTAATGCGGACAAAATGGAACGTTGGCTTGATTCTACCAACAAACATCCGTCGTAAAAAGTCCCATGATGCCCGCAGAAGGTCGAGATGGACGATGCAACAGAGGTGAAGGACAGACGAGCACGAAATCGCCCTTCGCTAGGACCCGCGAGCACAAGAAGGCTCGGTCCGTTTTACCTGTGGGTGCGAAGAATTCCCAGCGCAACCTAGAGCTATTGAGGGCGTGGCCGGGTTCTAACGTTTCCAAGAATAAAGGGACGAAGGATAAGGACAGAGAGAGAAATTACCAACGTAAATAAGGGTCTACGAGGAAGTTCAAAGACAAGAAGAGACCGCTGGGCTGCTATTCATACCAAGCTAAGCATTGTGGGTAGTGTAGTTTTATTACCTGTCAGAGAGGGCGAGTACGAGGAGGCGAGTTCATTCTGACTGGAACCGTTCAAACTCTTTGTCTAGACAAAAAAAAAAAACACATTATGATTTTTGTCATCAATCAGACGGATCACATCAGACCGCCGTCCCGGATTGGCTGGTTTCAGACAAGTGACTCAGCCAATGGCGGATTTTTAGACGTAGCCCCATTCGACGAGGTGGAACAGGCTCCGTTCCAGTTCGCAAACTTGATTTTGAAGCTTCGAAGCAAAAGAACGCCTACATCTGCCTACAGTTAAACCTGCTGGAGGATCCATAATGTTGTGGGGCTGCTTTGCTGCCTTCGATACTGCAGGACTCCAGCCCACAAATGGGTCATGTGACCAGAACGTCCTGTGTTTTGTCCCCCTCTGGTGCTAATTTTTGGGAAAGTGTTTTTTTTTTTGGGGTAGTAAGTGGGTTCCCGAAACCTCGATCGAGTTGGGGGTCTTCATCACGCAGTCCCCGAAATGTAGCCTAAAAGCAAAGGAACACCTACATCTACCGACAGCTGAATGGTGGAGGATCCATAATGTTGTGGGGCTGCTTTGCTGCCTCAGGTATTGAAGGACTCGAGCAATTTAGAGCGAAATGTGCTACCTAGTGACAGGGATTTAGGTTCGGGTTGAAGATCAAGGGTTCTTCGGGATAATAAGGATGATAAAGCCATACCTGGTCAGAACCGGCTAGGTCTCTTGTGGCTAGTAAGTGGGTTCCCGTAACCTCCGTCACGATGGTCGTCTTTACCACGCAGCTGCGTTTCACCGCCGAATCAGAGACCGTCTGGTTTCCTGTAGCAAATCGGAACAACACACTAAGCACGTCTCACTAGCCAAAAGTATACAGGCACCCCTCCTAATTATTGAATGCAAGTCTTTTAGCCACACCCACTGCTAAGAGGTATTGCTAAGATGCCTTCAACTGTGTGGCAGGAATTGGAACATTGATCGTGAGCCATGCCTGACCTCACAGATGCTTAGAAGCGAAAGAACTCCTACATCTGGTAGTGGATCCATAATGTTGTGGGGCTGCTTTGCCGCCTTAAGTAGATTGATTACCCGAGGCATTTTAGAGCGAAATGTGCTATCTGGTGTAGGGGATCTAGGTTTGGGTCGAAGATCATGGGTCCTCCGGCATACGCATACTTTACCTCTTCTTACTGGCCAAAAGTATACAGACACCCCTCCTAATTATTAAATGTAAGTCTTTTAGCCACACCCACTGCTAACAGATATCGCTAACATGGCTTCAACTTTGTGGCATGAATTAGAATGTCGACTGTGAGCCATGCCTGACCTAAGATTTTGGGGGTAAGCCAGTCTTTCCAAAATGTAGAGGCAACAAAAGATGGTCCATATTTATATTAGTGCCAATGCTTATGGATCAGGATGTCAAATAAGCTCATGGTTGGGTGTCTTCTTTCTTATTGCACTTCGTTGCGGCCTGCACCACCCCCATCCTGGCTGAGGAGATCCACAGAATAGCAACCAGACATTGTTGGACTCTCGGAGAGACCCGTACCTTGTACGGAAGGTCACATTACACTCTATGCGTATCCTCCACAACTTGAGCCGAAGCCTGGAGCAGCCAGCAGGACTCGCTGTTGCAGAAGCACTGAAGTGAAACGCTATCTGACCTTACCTAAAGCACCTGAAGATGCCAGTATGGCTCAAGACCTCAAATGACGGACCTCCTAGAGAGCAAGAATGTCTGGCTCAAGAATCGCTATGCAAAGACGCCTCAAACCTGTTAGTTCCGAAGCTGGGAGAGGTTTGGAGGTCTCCTCCACTGTGGTGCTCTTTTCTTCACAACTGCTAAGGCTTTGCATCTCTTTCTTCACAACGATGGATGTAGCCTGCGTTTCCGGGGCGATTTCTGGCCCTCTTTGAGGACTTTCGTTTGCCCATTTTGTCGGCACTGGGCAGAAGGAAACAGGTCGGACCGGACTCACTCTTGTCTCCTCTGAAGTGGAGTCTCCGTTCACTCGCACCAGTCCGTCGCTCTGTAGCAAAACAATGGGGAGAAGAGATGACTGGTTAAGGATTGTCAGCAAGTGTTTTGATTGTGTCCCTCAGGGGTAAGTTCTGGGTCCAATTTGATATTATATTTTTCTTATTTGTCATCTAGGTAATACACTTACCAAGCACCTTATTAGGAATTATTGTTGTGGTGATTGACTGTCCAAAAAGACTTTCGCATTTTCTTTTGGTGTCCCTCAGGGGTAAGTTCTGGGTCCAATTTCGATATTCATGTATATTTATATTTTTCGTCTAGGTAATACACTAACCAAGCACCTTATTAGGAATCATTGTTTTGGTGATTGACTGTCCGAAAAGACTGTCATCTTTTCTTTGGGTGTCCCTCAGGGGTAAGTTCTGGGTCCGATTTGATATTGTATTTATATTCTTCGTCTAGGTAATACACTAACCAAGCACCTTATTAGGAATCATTGTTTTGGTGATTGACTGTCCAAAAAAATGTCGACTTTTCTTTAGGTGTCCCTCAGGGGTAAGTTCTGGGTCCGATTTGATATTATATTTCTATTATTCGTCTAGGTAATACACTCACCAATCACCTTATTATGAATTATTGTTATGGTGATTAACTGTCCAAAAAAACCTGTCACCTTTTCCTTATGCGTCCCTCAGGGGTAAGTTTTGGGTCCAATTTCGATATCCATGTATATTTATATTCTTCGTCTAGGTAATCCACTCACCGAGCACCTTATTAGGAACTCTCTTGATTGTACATTCACTAGCCTGCTTATAAGCTACACCTACTATACAGAAGAACTTTGTGGGTATACAATTACTAACTGTATCTGTGTACACTATATGGCAAAGAAAATAGTGTCTTACTTTAAACTGCTTGTACGACAGCTGATTGAGTTTCGGTTGGCTGTAAGGTTTGGGCGTCAGCAGCGGCACAGGTCTGTAGGGTGCAGGGGAAATACGAGTAGGCAAGGGTAGGATTTCCGGGGTTTTGGACGCCTGGGTTGATGACGACGGGATTGCCGGAGACGTCAAGGCTCGGGCGGGTGAGAGTGGAATCTCTGGGGTGGGTGAGGGTAGGACTTCTGAGGTTTTGGATTCCTGGGATGGTAAGTTTGGGACTTGAATTCTGCAGGTTTGGACAGTAGGACTTGAAAGTGGGACTTCTGAGATCTGGGGCTCTTGGGCGGGTAAGGGTAGGACTTCTGAGGATTTTGATTTCTGGGATGGTGACTTTGGGACTTCTGAGATCTGGGGCTCTTGGGCGGGTAAGGGTAGGACTTCTGAGGTTTTAGATTCCTTGGATGGTGAGTTTGGGACTTCTTGGATCTTGCAGGTTTGGGCAGTAGGACTTGAAAGTGGGACTTCTGGGGTTTGGGGCTCTCGGGCTGGTAAGAGTGGGACTTTTGGGGTTTGGGGCTCTCGGGCTGGTGAAAGTGGGACTTTTGGGGTTTGGGGCTCTCGGGCTGGTGAAAGTGGGAGTTCTGGGGTTTCAGAAGCTTGGTTTGGCAAGAGCTGGACTTCAGAGGTTCTAGAGTCTTGGTGATAGAGAGGTGATAGATCTGAAGTGTCTAGGGGACTCTGCCAGTCAGAAGGTGCCTGGGCCTCTAAGAGTTCCGCTTCCTCTTTCAGGGTGTACGCGACCTGCTCGGCAATGGCGGCTGGGAGTTTCGGAAGCTGGAGTTTCTCCAAGATGGCGTCGCTGATGGTAAAGCGAAGAGCGTAGCGCTGCAGTATGGCTGCCTTCTCCTCGGCAGTCGAGGCGTTAGAGTACATCGTGTGCAGCTCCTGCTCTCGACGCTCCCTACGGCAAATGTTTCGAGAATTGAAGACCTACATCGTCTACATCAATGGTCTATATATTTTTGGAAATATAACATGGCTCGTACTTCTCCTCCACAATCTCCTTGTAGGTCTTGATACTTTTCTTGCGTTGCGAAAATACCTCAGACATCAGCAGTTTTTCCGTCATCTTTCTCTCCTCCTCCTTCTTGATCAGATCCTGGGAGGCGCTGCGCCTCCGATTCTTCCAGCGGGCTAGGTCCTGCAACCGAACACACCTACTACTTCAAAAATTTATATTCTTCGTCTAAGTAATACACTCACCGAGGACCTTTTTAGGAATTATTGTTATGGTGAATGATTGTCCAAAAAAACTGTCGCCTTTTCATTTGGTGACCCTCAGGGGTAAGTTCTGGGTCCGATATGATATTAGATTCATATTCTATACAGATTATCAAAACAACGACCATATATAATCCCAATTTATGTGACTTACATCCCGCCAATGGTCGTCCTCCTCTTTGTTCTGGTTGTACTGGTTGTGCAGCCTTTCATGCCGAGCCTGGCTGTGAGGCGACAGCGAATCCACGTCCTCCTCGTCACGCATGTCGATCAGACTGACGCTCCTGGAAGCCAAAACAAAACAAAAAAAACAACTAAAATCGTACACACGAATAAAGGAACGTCCAGGTTCCAAGTCCGCACCACGATCCGAGACCTTCCGTTGAAGTAGGGGGCATGCTGAAACGTAGATTCGGAAAGGAAGGCATACAGATGTTTATACCTGTAAGAGTATCGAAGTAAACAGGCTTAAAAATGATGCTACAATAGGGCGTCAGTACTTTTAAAACACGCTACTAGTACGTGGCCAAACGTATGTGGACGCTCCAACATCACAACCATAGATGGTTCTTAAAGATGTCTATATTCTGCAAGGACACCAGGGATTCTTGCAAGGTCAACACCCTAGTTGGAATCTCGGCTCTGCTACCGGTTGGCTGGGCGCCATCTTGCGGGCACAATTGGCAGTGCCTGCCCAGGGCGAGTGAGTATCAGGCGAATATACATCCTTGTTGGACGCCGTTGGGGTCCCCAGCAGCGCATAGACACAGTATGAGTATGTTGCTGCTTCAGGTTTCTGAAGCAAAGTCTGCTCTCTAGTTGTCTAGGGTCGTTGGGAGATAAAGCCAGGAGTCTTAACAGACTACATTTGCTTATTGAAGCAGCGGTTGGTGTCCACATACTTTTGGCCATTTGGTTCCTTTGACATGCAGGTGAGAAATTTCTAGGCTACCGCTTCGACGTGCAAGAACCCCAATTCTGGAAGACTAGAGGTCAGATAGAGACACTTACTCAGGTTCATCTGAAAGACTAGAAGCTCTGCGACCGGATCTAGAACGTTAAAAACGAAATAGAAATTAAGGACGGACAGGAAATGATGCGTCAGTACATGATGCGATACATCCGCCCAGATGCTGCTATGGGTTAAAAAGAGGAAAGGTTAAAACCATGAAGGTAGGTTTTGTACCCTACTTGTACCAATGCATAAACTTTTTTATTCATATTTATGCTCAGGGGTCCAACAGTGGCAACTTGGTGGTGGTGGTGGGGCTTAAACCGGTAACCCTCTGATTACTAGTCCAGTACTCTAACCGCTGAGCCCAATGATGCCAACTTGGCCGTGGTGGAGGGATATGCATTCGTCTTTCAGTGTATCCCAGCTTCTTTGGAAGCACCACTACCTTGACCTCTGTGCCACCACTGTAGAGACCAGTGGATACGCCCACGATGGAGTGGAAACACATATACAGTGGAAGGAAACACGTGTCCACCACTTTTACCCAAAGCATAAACCCAAAAATCCCAAGCAACCAACGACCAAGTTGGCGTCATTGGGCTCTTGGTCGTTGGTTGCTTGGGATTTTTAGGTTTAGGTCGAGGGCAAACCTTTGGCCAAATAATAAACCTTGTTACCATAAAAGGACCTGACGAGTACAGTTACAAATCTAAAGGGTTCACAAAGTTTGTACGCTCATGGAGTTTCTCACTTTGATGGAAAAGCATCGTCGTCGCCAGGGCAACACTGTGCCGGCTGTGCGTCAGGGTGGGGTAAAGGTGAAGACCTCTGTGTTGTGCCCAGGATGTTCCTGGGCGCGTCGTCGACTTCTGCAGGGGGCGGAGTCGCGGATCTGAGGGCGGGGCCGAGAGCGCAGGCGTGGTTACTGAAGCAGAAAAAGGTAGGAAGGGGGTCGGTTTACGGAAGCATTCCGGCAAAGGGGTGCGAACCGACTCCATACTCGGAGGGTCAAGCAAATTCAATCAAGCACAAAGATAAAAATAAATAAAATACTAAAGGACTCGTAACACCATGTCAACCGGAACAAGCGAGGTAAAGTCCATCTCTCAGTTAGTATCCATGGCAACTACGGGTAAACCAAAAAAGTTAAATCAAATAAAATAATAGATAAAAATTAAATAAACAAATAAATAAAAAGAAGCAAAAAAAATAATAAAATAGTAGGTAAAAATAAATAAATAAAATACTAAACGAAAAGGTAAAGGTAAAGTCCATCTCTCAGAATCCATGGCAACTACGGTTAAACAAAAAAATAAAAATAATTTAAAAAGATTAAAAAAAAACTAAATAAAGTAAATAAACAAAACACACTTAATTAAAAAGTAAAGTCCATTTTTCAGTTAAGATCCATGGCAAATACAGTTAAACAAAAGAAGCAAAAAGCAAAAAACAACTTTGAAAAAAATACTAGATAAAAATAAATAAATAAATAAAAAGGAAGCGGAAAAAAAAAAAGACAATAAATACATAAAATAAATAAATAAATAAAATACTAAATGAAAAGGAAAAGTCCATGGCATCTATGGCAACTACGGTTAAGCAAAAAAGTAAAAAGAAAAAAAAAAAAAAAAAAAACTAGATAAAAATGAAAGAAATAAAAAAGCAAAAATTAAAAAACAAAAATTAAAAAAAGATAGATGAAAAATATAAAAAAATAAAAAATTTACTTAAATTTTAATTAAATTTTTTTTTTTTTAAATAAAAGAAGAAATACTAGATAAAATAAATAAATAAAAAAAGTGAAAAATAAAAAATAAATAAAATTGTAGATAAAAATAAATAAATAAATAAAATACTAAATAAAAAGGTAAAGGTAAAGTCCATCTCTCAGTATCCATGGCAACTACGGTTAAACAAAAAGAAGCAAAAATATAAAATGAATTAAAAATAAATAAATAAAATAATAGATAAAAATAAATAAATGAATGAATAAATAAAAAAGAAGCAAAAATAAAAAATGAATGAATAAATAAATAAATAAATAAAATACCAAATGAAAAAGTAAAAAAAATAAAAATTTTTTTTTATTAGTTAATAAATAAAAAAATTAAAAGTGAAAATACAAATAATGAATGAATAAATAAATAAAATATTAAAGGAAAAGATAAAGTCTATTGCTCAGTTAGTATCCATGGCAACTACGGTTAAACAAAAAGATAAAAATACTAAAGAACTGGTCACACCATGAGTTTGTCAACCAGAACAAGCGAGGTAAAGTCCATCTCTCGGTTAGTATCCACGGCAACTACGGTTAAACTCGAGCACACACCATTCCCAAACATCCTGACCTCTCTTGCTTCTGCTCGGGGTTCTTTTTGCCCCTGGCGGCTCCGGGTACCGGCAGGAAGGCGTTAAAGGTTTGCCCGGGACCCCCGCTCGGTTTCTGGTGGGCCCCCGTCCTCCTGGCCAGCATGTCGTCCTTGTCCGGGGCGGGGTCGCTATCTCGGGCCGAACCGAAAACGTCGGGTCGTTCCGGAGCGGAGGGCGGCGCCTCTTTGGGGGGGACTCTGTCAAAACAGCGGTTGCACACGGTTGGTTAGAGTAGCGACAACACTGTTGTTCTGGCCGCCGCCTATTCCGCTCCAGGATCGTCAGAATCAAATTAGCAACAACCGTCAAAACCGTCGTCGGTAATTACCCTGTTAGCATGGGTTAGTTAGCACGCGCGAGACCATGCTAGCCCACCTTTGTCCGACCTTGAAGCGCTTGGTTTGAATCGTTTTCTCCAGCATCGCCGGGTCCCCGCTGGCGCCTCTGCCATGTTTATCCGAACCCGTTTCCTTCTTAGCGCCCGGCAGCGGGAGGAAGCGGCTATGACTCCCGCCGCCCGTCCCCTTCTGAAACGCCCCGGTGCGTCTGGCCATCATGTCGTCCTTCTCCAGGTCAGGCTGGCGTCCCTTCTCTTCCTCGTCCTCCTCCTCATCTTCCTCGTCGCGGGCTTTCTCCGCTAGTCGTAGCTCCAGCGCCTCGCGCTCGGCGGAGCTCAGGGGCCGTCCGGGGTCACGGGCGGAGGGTCGCGGGGACTCGGCAGGAGCGGTCGGCGCGCTAACGGCTTCGCTGAGCGGGTGAGAAAGAGACGAGTCAGAGGAAACAGAGGCGGAAAATAAAAGTACAAACGCTCAAGACCAAAAGTATGTGGACGCCTCTCGAAGCGCCTGTGGGATGAACTGGAACGTCGACTGCAAAGCCAGGCATTCTTACCACACACACACACAGTACAGCCAAGTTAGCTAAAAGCGCTAGCAACTGAAAACCACTAGCTAATAGCTCTCTGATGTTAAATAGAGCAACACTGCTAGCAACTGGAAATCACTGGCTAATAGCTTTCTGATGTTATATAGCGCAATACGGCTAGCACGAGAAATCACTAGCTAATAGCTTTCTGATGTTATATAGCACAATACAGCTAGCACTAGAAATCACTAGCTAATAGCTTTCTAATGTTAAATAGCGCAACACTGCTAGCAACGGAAATCACTAGCTAATCGTTTTCTGATGTTAAATAGCAAATTTGAATCCCTATGTTCACTACATGGCCAAAAGTATGTGGACACATGCAGCGTAAGTCATTTATCCAGTGTTTAATATTACAGCTGCGACTGTGAGGATTTGAAGCTTTTCTCAGGGCAACATGGCCGTTGTGGGGATTGAACCAGTGATGTTCTGATTACTAATCTGAGATTTTAACCACTAAGAACAGTGTGGGGAAGGCCCTTTCCTGTTTTAGCATAACCGTGCCCCTGTGCTTAAAGCCAGGTCCATAAAGACCATAAAGATTCCACCCAAGCAAACGTGTCCACATACTTTTGGCTGCTATAGTGTATATATGACGCTCTAATATACCAATACATGGAGCAGTCCGTGATGTTGCAATACTGCCACTAGGATAAAGACGGGTACCAGACCCGCGTACGTTAAAGTATGTAAACCATGACGTTTAAATCCTAATAAATAAATAAATCGATATTTATGAGGACACGTCCGCCGGCGAGTTGAGAACAGTTAGTGAGCGGCTTCTAGCGGACGCTAGGGGAGAAACGTGATCTGCAAAGCTTCGTTCTGTGTCCGTTTCAGAGCGGAAAAAACAACGTCGAACGTGGTATGAATTAAAAAACGTGCGAGCGAATCACGGGTGGCCCAACAATTTAAGAACTGCGTTCGCAATGCCTGGAGGAGACACAGCAAAGTCTTGTGAGCTGAGCCTGGTATTGCTGCAAACAGACGTAGAGGGTGGATTTAAACTGGAATTTCCAACCAACTTATGGTTGGCGTCCACATACTTTTGGCCACATTGTTTAAACAAGTACGATATTCCAGAAATGGGGACAACAGTGCACGACAGCGCACGACAGCATGTTCGGTGGCCTGCACTGAGCCTCGGAACTGGAACAATCTGGAATCGGCTTCCAGATGGACACAAATTCCCACAGGCAGACTTCCGAATCTTTTGAAAAGCCATCAGAGGCCAGGACGGTTACAGACAAATCAAGGGGTTTGGAATGGTGCGTCCAACGATGTCCACATACTTTTGCCGATTCATCTTTTGATTGGTTGTCTGTCAACCTATCACGGATGTTTCTGCTCTGAAAACAAACAACTGCATGCAGCTGTTACATACAGTGTGTGTGTGTGTGTGTGTGTGTGTGTGTGTGTGTGTGTGTGTGTTGGCCTACTCCCTCTCTCGCCCGCCGCTCATCCCGACGGTGGGTACGGCCACGCCGGCCTTGGAGAGGAGGCGCCGCAGCGCCCTCGACTCGTCCCTCCCTCCCTCCCCCTCGTCCTCCTCCGTCCGGGAGGCGCTCTCCATCTCGGTCACGCCCCCGAACGTCACGCAGCGGCGACGGTTGCCGCGACGACCGGCCGGCCCGCTCCCGGCAACCTCATTGATGGCGAGGCAGGACTGACAGAGAGGGGGCGAGTCGCTAGACGTCAACACGGGGTAAACACATACGTACGTCACACACACACACACACAAGTAGGAAATGAGTCAGAGCTACAAACTGAGGGGTCAAGCTGGGCCATAAAAGATGGGACAACCGTCTCGCATACGCCGCAGATTCTACAAAAACAGTCCTGTTATGCTAATTCATGACGTTTCTACGGCAGCTAGTTCCGTAAATCCAATGGAACCCTGGACCAGTGGACGCTGATGAGTCTGAGGTCTTGGGGAGGGGGGCGCATTTTCGTCTTAGCCCTTTTCGGCTGGCGCAGGCTGCAAGAGAGTCGCAGTAGGGGAACTGGCGACTCCTAGATCAAAGAAGTTGTTATTATCCGATAACGGCGCAGTTATTTCACCTCTTTTGTATCGGTCTGTGTCCTGGTTGCCAAGTAACGGTAACAATCCTGTCAGCTTTATCACCTTGGCGCTTATCCGATTAGCAAAATGGTGATCAGATGATTGGCTAATGAGTGCCGCAGAGACTACTGGCTACCGTCTGAACCCTGTCGATGGTCTATGAATAAGGGAGAGCAGTGCCTAACTCTTCGTACGTAGTACCAGGGCTCTAGAGTGCGACCTAATTTCTCAATGGTGCGACTAAAAAAAATCTGAGGTCGCACCGGTACGACCAGCCGTTCGAGGGGAAAAAAAGTCTCCGCTACTCTGAAAGTCTCCCTGTGGTACAACAGACACACGTCAGGCCCAAATCATGGTCTAAACCAATCAGAGACAGTGAAGGGCGGGACAATATTGTAGCGGCGATATGTGAGCGACATTCAGCTCAGCCAATCAGAATGCAGCACCAGGTTTATACACGTGCGTTTCGACGTTCAGTTGGTTTAGTTTTGTATACGAGACTCGCCGGACAGTCCCAGCATTAAAGTTCGGTTTCTGGAGCTAGACAGTGAAGTCTACCTTGTCGTGTGCTTTTATTCCCACACAGCAAGAGACCTGTAACATCCCGGACAGTGGTGCACCTAACTTTTGTGCTGGTGCACCTAAGAAAAAAAGTTAGGCGCACCAGTGCAACCAGTGCAAAAAGTTAGTCTAGAGCCCTGAGTACCAATCCCTCGGGTACAAGTACGACCTTTTCACCCAGGCAACAGCGATTCCTACCGAGAGCAGCGTAAGGATACGGCCAGATTGGCATGTGTTGAGGCTCCCTGAACGTTTCGTGCTCTAGTTTGTTGGGCATTCGAGACCAGCGAGTGCTTAACTCTCCGTAAGCGATACCGATCCTTCAGGTGCTAGAACGGTCAAGTACAAGCGACTCCTACTGAGTGTCAGAGGCGCCGACAGAGCAGCGTAAGGATACGGAGAGATTAGCATGTTTTGAGGCTCTCTGAGCGAGTCATGCCCTAGTTCGTTGGGCGTTCTAGACCAGCAGGGGCGTCGTACGGCAGAAAGAGACTGTGAATAACGGAGAGCAGTGCTTAACTCTCGGTACGCAATACCGATCCCTCGGGTGGTGGAACGGTCAAGTACAAGTACGACCTTATCACCCAGGCAGCAGCGACTCCTACTGAGAGCAGCGTAAGAAGATTAGCGAGATTAGCATGTCCGCAGCTGCGTAGAGACTATGAATAACGGAGAGCAGTGCCTAACTCAATCTAAAGAAATGATAGTCGATAAAGCAGGTAGCCTGTTGAACATCACAACAATAGTCGTCCAATACTTCCAATACCAAGTAACGTTAACGCCAACACTCGATGACGCACATTCCGTCTAATATACAGAACGCTACCATAAGTTTGTGGACACCTAGCTATTAACCATAAGCAAAAATATGGCACCCCTTAGAGCTCCACTTGGTCTGTGGGAATTTATGAGGTCCGGATTGAGTGGGTGTTTTGCCGAAAGGCCTAAACGTTCTCAGAAGGAGGGGTGTCCACATACTTTTGGCCCACTTTTCGATAGAGCGCTAAAAACACAACGTCAAACTGTGTCGGGCATGCCAAGGCACCTGTCGTCAGTGCTCATCTGCAGCTTCTGCCACTTCTCCAAGTCCGACCGAGTAATCGCCGTCTGAGCCAGCGGCTGTCGAGGGTGTGGGTGGTGCCCACTCTGGGCCTGTCTCCTAGCCAGGTCATCTTTTTCTACGTTAGGCGAGGCGGCCCGAGCGCCTCCGTTCGTCTCTTCGTGGTCGTCGTCATGGCGGCCCAGCTGCTCCCTGGGTTTCTCAGGGGTCGGGAAGGTGTTGTCTTTACGAGCTACAATCGACACTTCGACGGGTGGGAACTCGCTACGGGACACAGCGGAGAGACAAGATGTTGTTAGGTTTTAGAGTATCCACCAATGAGCTAATCAATCCACCAATGAGCTACTCGATCCACCAATGAGCTACTCGATCAACCAATGAGCTACTTGATTCATCAATGAGCTACTTAAACCACCTATGAGCTACTCGATCCACCAATGAGCTACTCGATCCACCAATGAGCTAATCAATCCACCAATGAGCTACTCGATCCACCAATGAGCTACTCGATCCACCAATGAGCTACTTGATTCATCAATGAGCTACTTAAACCACCTATGAGCTACTCGAACCACCAATGAGCTACTCGATCAACCAATGAGCTACTCGATCCACCAATGAGCCACTTGATCTATCAATGAGCTACTTGATCCACCATTGCGCTACTCGATCCATCAATGAGCTACTCGGTCCACCTATGTGCTCCTTGATTCACCAATGAGCTACTTCATTCATCAATGAGCTACTTGAACCACCAATGAGCTACTCAATTTATCAATGAGCTACTTGATCCACTAATGAGCTACTCGATCCACCTATGAGCTACTCGATCCACTAATGAGCTACTCGATCCACCAATGAGCTACTCAATTTATCAATGAGCTACTTGATCCACTAATGAGCTACTCGATCCACCATTAAGCTACCCAATCCACCAATAAGCTACTCGATCCACCAATGAGCTACTCCATCCACTAATGAGCTACTCGATCCACCTATGAGCTACTCAATTTATCAATGAGCTACTTGATCCAATAATGAGCTACTCAATCCAAAAATTAGCTATTCAATCCACCAATGAGCTATTTGATTTATCACTGAGCTACTTGATCCACCAATGAGCTACTCGATCCACCAATGAGCTACTCGATCAACCAGTGAGCTACTCAATCAACCAATGAGCTACTTGATTAATCAATTAGCTACTTGAATCACCTATGCTACTCGGAAAATAGTTTACAGAGGGAAACGTAATGTACTGTACTGTACGCGAGTACTGCCACTGTGCCGGCCAGCCAGAAAAGCTGGGCGGGTCCTCGAGTCTGACCAGAGGACTCCCTAAGAGAGAAAGTGGACAAAAGGGTGGGAAACAGAGAAGCCGGTATTTAAAGAAACTCCTCCAGTTGAAGCCAAATATGCTGATGAGGTGCAGCACCATCAGTCATCTAAACCTCCGTTTACCTGGCAGCCCGAAATGGCAAGGCAGACGGGCATGATACTGTAATCCGTCCCTGCTCGTCGAAGCAAAACGATGCCAAGCTACATTCTGCCTGCTTTACTCCAGCAAGGCTTTGTAATAGTAGAGAGCAGGTGCTACACTGGGCTGGCTGCAGTCCAGACCTGTATCTCATTAAAAACTTGTTCAATAAGCGACCCTTTCACAACCGAAAATCGATTACAGGATGCCATTAAAAGGACACACTGTGGCCAACATGCTAGACATATCTATCCCTCATGCACGTCTCGAGGCACCTGTCCTCCGTGCTCATGGAGAGCCTCTGCCACTTCTTGAGGTCGGACTCGGTCATGCTCGTCTGCGTCAGCGCCCGACGAGGATCCTTCCGTAGGTGGGACCTGCTCTGGGACCGCCTCCTGGCCAGATCGTCGGTTTTCAGATTCGGGACGACCTCCTTTTCGTCATCGTCCTCTTCTTCCTCGTTCTCGTTCCTCTTCTCCTCCTCAGAGCGGTTCTTTTTGGTACGGGGATTTAGGAAGGGGTTGTCCTTACGGGTTAAGATCGACACCGTGGAAGGGGTGGGATTGGCTTCGCTACGGTGGGCACACAACCGCGTGGTAGAAGCAGAGACAAGAAAGACAAAGAATTAGGTATACGTGAAAGGGTGAATGAACGACGGCCATCAAGAGTAAAAGCGTAACCACTGGCAAACAAGAAGAACCCACTGAGGAACTTCTAGAAGTTCTAGATCTACTAGACACTGAAGGTCGTATTCAGAGTTCGCACTAACAGGCAACAAGTCGCTGACCTTTTTCTTCTTTTGGGCGTGTAGGAAGTCACCTGCCAAGGGGCTCGAATATAGAATCGTGCCCTTCTGCATTGCCAAATATAGCCGGCAGCTGACAGTCACCCGATTATTCGCTCCAGGTGGGAGTGTCTCTATTTACCTCTGTTTCTTCCTCACAGATTTGACAGCTCCCCCTCTCCTCTGGCAACCCGCGTTACTCTTGGCAAACAACAGAAGAACTTCTAGGAATATGGAATCATGCCATTCTGCCTTGCCAAATATAGCCGGCAGCCGACAGTCGTCTGTTGTCGCCTGGTTGAGAGATAATTCACTCCAGGTGGGAGTGTCTCTATTTATCACTGTATCTTCCTCACAGATTTGCCAGCTCCCCCTCTCCTCTGGCAACCCGCGTTACTCTTGAAACCAGTCCAGTTTTCGCCTGGCGTTTGATTCCAGCTTGTATTATTGCAACGTCTAGTTAAAATTTTAATTTGAAAATGAACTTACGTAGCTACTCTGAGCAAGTCCGGATATCAACGTATCTCTATTATCAGACTCTGAATACGACCATGTCAGTGTCTAGGCGTCTAAATCTACATTTTCTGCCAGTAATGGTCATTTTCCGGCCACACACCTCTTCTCCTGCTTTATTTTTTCTACCGACTCCAGCACAGCATGCTGGGACGACAGGCGTATCCCCTCCCACCTCTCGCGGTCCTTCTCGCTGCAAGCGCTCGGTAGGAACCGATGCACGGCGTTGGGTTTCGGCTGGTTCATGCGCGCCCTCCGGGAGGCCAGGTCGTCGTTTTGGATGTCCGGCACCTTCCTGTCTCCGTCTCCGTCCTCGTCGTCCTCGCCGTCCCACTCGTGGGCGCGGTCGGCCCGCAGGAAGTTGTTGTCTCGGCGGAGGATGATGTCAGGAGGCGGAGACTCGACCTGTTCGGGCTCTTCCCTAATCACCTTAGGACTGGGGGAAGGTCGACGTCATAAGACAAGGGTTGGTCGCTCGAGCGATGGAGCAGGGTTAGTAGTTCCAAACTCGCAAGCATCTCTCATGATTCAACCCAAGATGAAACTGTTCATCGCCACTAGTACGACAATATCGATCTAAACATAACAGACTCCACCCAAACACACAAATGCTGACATGCATCGATTGTCCTTCACACCGCAACCAAACATCTCAAATGAGTGAGGACACCTGACCACGAGGTGTTAAACAGACCCGTGGGTGTTAATATGGACACCCTTCACGACTGAAACAGTACCGTAAGCATTTTTTAGGTCAAGCACAGAGCTCAAGATGTTCCGATTAATTCCAGAGATACAAAGGTTCCTCCCTGAACCTTAAATTAGGAACGGCTGTAGGGTCTAGCGTACGTACGCTCTGGAGAACGCCGAGGTTTAAAGAGTTCGGTGTAAGGAGAGACCACAAGAAAGAATAAAAGTAGAAATATTTATAATAATAATAATAATAATAATAATAATATTACTGATAAGATAATAATAATAATTATTGTAGAAATTATAAATGTAATAATAAAACAATAAATGATAATGACAATATAATAAAACAATTTATAATAATAATAATAATTGATAGTAACTAAAATAATAATTATAAAATAATAATAGTAATAATAGTATTTATGATAATAACAATACAGATAATAATAAAAATTATAAAATTATAAATGTAATAATAAAATAAAAATAAACAATACTGATAATACACTAAAACAATAACTAATAATAATAGTGACTAATGAAGTGATAATATTAGTAATAAATAATAATAACAGTGATAACTAAAAATAAGAATGATAAAAATAATAATATTGCTAATGATAATAAATTGTTAAAATAATGATAAACTTTATAATAAAATAAAATAAATGATACTGATAATAATAGTGCTAAAAATAACACTAACAATAATAATATTACTTATGATAATACAATATAGATAATAATCATCATCATCATTATTATTATTGTAATAATTTAATCATTTAATTTAGTAATAAATAATAATTAATTATACTGAAAATATGATAAAACAATAACTAATAATAATAAGTGATAGTAACTAAAAGTAATCATGATAAATTATACTAGTATTGTTACTTATGATAATAATAAAAATACAGATAATAATAATTAATATAATTAATAATAATTATTAATAATTTTATTTAATAATAAAATATAATAAAACAATAACTACTGCTAATAATAATAGTAATAGTAATGATAAGTGATAATATTGGTAATAATAATACAGATAATAATAATAATTATTATTTTTATAAGAAATATTAAATTTAATAATAAAATAATAATGAATAATAGTGATAATACAAGTGCTAAAATAATAATACAAAATATAATTATAGTGCTAGTAACTAATAATAAATTATTATTGAAATAATTATAAATTTAATAATAAAATAAAAATAAATGACAGTGATCATATAATAGTGCTAAAAATAACAATAATAAAACTATTATATAAAAAATTTAATTAGTATAATTACTTATGATAACAAAACATAATTATTATTAGTATTAATATTATAGTAAGAATTATAAATTTATTAATTAAATAATAATAAATTACACTGACCCTATAATAAAACAATAATTAATAATAATAGTGATGGTTACTTAAAATAATAATGATAATAAATTATAAGAATTTATTATTAAAGTAATAAATGATACTGATAATATAATAAAACAATAATAATAATAATAATAATAATAATGATAATAATAAAAATAATAAACAATAATTACTACTAAGACTACTCCAACTAATAATAATAATAATAATAAACAAATTACTACTAGTACTACTCCAACTAATAATAATAATAATAAATGATAATAATAATGATAATAATAATAATAATAATAATGATAATTATTGATAATAATCAATAATAATGATAATAAATTATAAGAATTTATTATTAAAATAATAAATGATACTGATAATATAATAAAACAATAATAATAATAAAGATAATAATAATAACAAATAACAAGAATAATAACAATAATAAACAATAATTACTACTAATGCTACTCCAACTAATAATAATAATAATAATAAATGATAATAATAATAATAATGATAATAATAATGACAAATAATAAGAATAATAACAAAAAAAACAATAATTACTACTAATACTACTCCAACTAATAATAATAATAATAAATGATAATAATGATAATAATAATAATAATAATAATAAACAATTACTACTAATACTACTCCAACTAATAATAATAATAATAAGTGATAATAACAATAATAAACAATAATTACTACTAATGCTACTCCAACTAATAATGATAATATTACTAACAGGCCAGCCGGTGGCCCAGAACAACATGATGCTAGCCCACTACCGCTAGGATTCAGGGTTTAAATCCCCAGCAGTCTTATCGACTGGTCGGGCGCCTACATGCAGACAAGATCTACTAAATCTACCAGTAAAGCAGGGAAAGCTGGACCAAGCGCAACGCTGATCAGTGGGTGGCGCTGGACTACAATCATTGTCTACATGTTAAAGCAGCTAGCCGGTGTGAAGATTAGCAAGTGTTAAAGCTAAACGAAGGATCATGCCTTAGGTATGCACAAAGACTTCAAGAGAAAAAAAACTACAAACGTCAATTTAAGAAATAAACACAATTTTTATTAATTTTGGCTCCAGTCCAGAAAAACCACACACGTCCACACTTGGGTGAGCGATCCCACACAGACCTTCATGCCGTTAGTGCTAGTAGTGCGCAACATCGGAATAACATCTTTCTAACCTGTTATATCTCGCCAAGGCGGGCAACACTTTAATCCCCGCCTTCTCTAGCTTTCTCATCCTGTTCAGCTCCGCCTCGTCCGGCTCGGGCTCCGCCCCTCCCGCCTTGCTTGATTCGCTGAGCAGCATTGCGAACACGTACGGGAAAGAGGGAGTCTGATTAGGTGTTTTGATCGTAAACAACATGATTGTTCGGGAAATGATTAAAACAAAGAACATCAACGAAGTGGCAAAAACATGCATTGTGGGGACCGAGAACATTAAACAAAAACTAAGACAATATCGTCCAATAGCGTTCTTTATTTCTGGTGTTTTCTAAAGTGTCCGTGTGTGTTTTAATCGTAAACAACTCTGACCGTTCAGGAAACGAATTAAATCAAAGAACATCAAGGTAGAGACAAAAACATGCATTGTGGGGACCGAGATCATCCAGCACTTTATCTTATAATTCAACCCCATGACTAGTAAATAAAAAAAAATACTAAGACAATATCAGCCAATAGTGTTTTAATCGTAAACAACCTCGATTGTTCAGGAAAGAGATCAAAGAACATCAAAGGAGACAAAAACATGCATTGTGGGGACCGAGATCATCAAGCGCTTTATGTGATAATCCCCATAACTAGTAAATTAAAAGAAATACTAAGACGATATTGGCCAATAGTCCCTGACTCCAGCACAGCATGCTGGGAAACCAGTCAGACCCCCAAGTTTTGGACAGGGGGACAACCGTAAACCCAAGTGTTTGTTGCCCAAGCTCAGCGGTTAGATATTGAACTAATGATGAGAAAGTTGGCGGTTCAAGCCCCAGGTCACCACTGTCGGGCCCATAAGCAAGGTCCCCAAGGCTTTTCCACCTCACCTCACGGCAGGAAGGGCCCGGCCGGGGACCCGCCGTCACCCAAACCAGGATAAAGCGTTGGTAAACCAGACCATGAGTGTTCAGGTGGGACCCGCGTCCCATCTCCGAAAGTCTACGAGTTAGCCGTACCTGATAGGGGAGGTGGAGTTGCTGGCGCTCCGGAGTTCTTCGTCGCGCTCGCTCCTCCTCTTCCTCAGCGGGGCCGGCACGTAGTTGGTCTGGTTGCTCTTGTTGGGGAGGTACTGGTTGAACGGCAGCACGGCGCGGGGCTCCTTGCAGGAGACGCGGCGGGCCGACATGTCGTCCTTCCGGACGTCCGGCCTCCTTTGCTCGCCGTCTTCGTCTGAAACGGAGAGAGAAGAACGTGGTGACTCGACGGTAATGTTCAAGTAGCGCAAACGCACCCTCTGACGCAAGGGAGGAGGAACAAACGAAGCTTTCTGTGGTGACACGACCAACTACGAGTGTCTTACTGGGACTTTAACCTGGGTCCCCACAGTGCTGAAACGCACCTTGCGACACAAGCAACCTCTCGGCCAATCAGATTCCTTCAGACATCTTTAAAAAGCACTTTTGTGGTGGTAACCCATCCAGCCTCGTCTCCCCCTGACACGACCATCTACGATTGCCTTACTGGGACTTCAACCTGGGTCCCCACAGTGCTGAAACGCACCCTGCGACGCAAGCAACCTCTCGGCCAATCAGATTCCTACAGACATCTTTAAAAAGCACTAAGCTCCTGTGTTAATAACCCATTCGACCTCGTCTCCCCCTGACACGGCCAACTAAGAGTGCCTTACTGGGACTCTAACCTGGGTCCCCACAGTGCTAGCCCACTGCTGATGGGATATGGGTTCGAATCCCTAGCAGTGCTATCAATTGGTTGGGAGTCTGTCTAAGCAATGCCTCGCACAAGGGCCCAACAGTGGCGAACTGGCATAGGTGGGGCTTGAACCAGCGACCTTCTGATTACTAGTCCAGTACCTTAAACGCTAGACTATAACTGGCCTTGGCTGCCGAGTGGCTGCGTCTGAGGTCGGATGGATTGGCGTCCCGTTCGGGGAAGCCGGACCCAACGTGACCCCGATCGTACACTCGATGGTCAAAAGTATTGGGACGCCCTTTCTGATTCTAATTCATGTTTCAGTTTAGGGAAGGCCCTTTCCTGACCTCACTACAGCTTTGGAGCGACGTTAACACCCGCCCACACACCACTAACGCTCCTTTGTACGACCGAACTGGCACGAATTCCATCAGACATTCTTTAAAGGTCGCCCTATGTTAACGACACGTCCAACGAACTCGTAGTCGGGTGTCCAGATACTTTCGGCCAGGAGATCCTGCGAGATCCTGATAATAGCGGCCGGTCGGGAACAGAGAGAGAGACGAGCGCATCTATTCAACCGTCGCACACAAAAAACACACAGATAAATATTTGAGACTGGTGCAGACGACCCCTATTCAAAAGCCTGAAACAATCGTGTGTGTGTGTGTGTGTGTGTGACACAAGCATTCCCTGTTCCACAAATTTCCATTCACAGCGGCGCTCCCCAACCTTTTTTGCACCACGGACCGGTTTCATATAAGATATAATTATAAGAATGGGTCGCTCTCAGGAGCTCAGTGAATTCCAGCGTGGTACCGTGATGCCACCTGTGCAACAAGTCCAGTCGTGAAATTTCCTCGCTACTAAATATTCCACAGTCGACCGTCAGTGCTGTTACTGTTATAACAAAGTGGAAGCGATTGGGAACGAAGTGTTAGGCCACGTAAGATGACAGGGCGGGTCAGCGGATGCGGAGGCGCATAGTGTGCAGAGGTCGCCGACTTTCTGCAGAGTCGATCGCTACAGACCTCCAAACTTCATGTGGCCTTCAGATCAGCTCAAGAACAGAGTGTAGAGCCGCTCAGGTGGCGCAGCGGTAAAAAGACACGCTGCAACCAGAGTTGGATTCTGAGTACATCGTTTCGAATCCAGCTCTGCTTCACCGGTCCGAGGCTGGGCGGCTGTACGAGCAACGATTGGCCGGTTGCTCAGTTGGGGGGGTGGGACAAAGAACCGGATGTGGGTCTCTCTCTCTGTCAGAATGCGATTACGACCTCTGCCGGCTTATTAGAGGCGCCCGCACAAGAGATGAGTGGGTGGCAAAAATGCATCCGGCTGCTGCTCATGTTTCAGAGGGGATACGGGTCAGCTTTGATCTCCTCTGTCAGGGCGGGGTTCGTCATAGACAGAGAGGAAGCACGATGCAAATTGAACGATTGGATGCGCTAAAGGAAAAAAAAAAAGAAAAAAAAAAAGAGTGTGTAGAGCTTCATGGAATGGGTTTTCCATGGCCGAGCAGCCGCATCCGAGCCTTACATCACCGAGTAAGGTGTAAAGCACGTCGCCACTGGACTCTAGAGCAGTGGAGGCGTGTTCTCTGGAGTGACGAATCACGCTTCTCCGAGTCTGAGTTTGGCGGTTGCCAGGAGAACGGTACCTGTCTGACTGCATTGTGCCGAGTGTGAAGTGTGGTGGAGGGGGGATTATGGTGTGGGGTTGTTTTTCAAGAGTTGGCTTAGGCCCCTTAGATAATAGTTTGTGGGAACAGTTTGGGGATGGCCCCTTCCTGGTCCAACATGACTGCGCACCAGTGCACAAAGCACAACCTCCATAAAGACGTAGATGAGCCAGTTTGGTGTGGAAGAACTTGCCTGACCTCGACCCGACAGAACACCTTTGGGATGAATTAGAGCGGAGACTGCGAGCCACGCCTTCTCGTCCGACATCAGTTGGACGTCACAAATGCGCTTCTGGAAGAACGGTCTGAAACTCCCATGAACACACTCCTAAACCTTATGGAAAGCCTTCCCAGAGGAGTTGAAGCTGTTATAGCTGCAAAGCGTAAGCCGACATCATGTTAAACCCTATGGATTAAGAACGGGAGTCACTCAAGTTCATACGCGTGTGAATCGCTGCTCCCACCTAGTGGTGATTGGGCGTAATAACACCTGAAGAGTTTCAAAAAATGAACTGCTCGTGTTGCGATCTCTAACTATTTATTCTTTCCGTGCGGCCCGGTAATAAATGACCCACGGACCGGTACCGGTCTACGGCCCGGTGGTCGGGGACAACTGCTTTACAGTCTTCCACGCTTTGTCCAGTGTTTCCTGCGATGGTTCCGGGTTCAAATCCCTAGCGGTGCTATCAATGTGTTGGGAGTCTACATACAGAGATTTACATTTACATCCAGTACTGTGATAGTACGCTGTCTAAGCAATCTCTCGCACAAGGGCCCAACAGTGGCGACCCGGCAGTGGTGGGGCTTGAACCAGCGACCTTATGATTACTAGTCCAGTACCGTAACCGCTAGACTATAACTGGCCTTGGCTGCTGAGTGGCTGCGTCTGAGGTGGGAGGATGGCTTGGCGTCCCGTTCGGGGAAGCCGGACCCAACGTGACCCCGACCGTACACTCGATGGTCAAAAGTATTGGGACGCCCTTTCTAATTCTAATTCCTGTTCCAGCAACAGGAAACAGGAGCAATATCTCCCACGCTCCGTCCGGTCTTTTCTGCGACGGTTTGCCGATAGCATAGTTTGCTAACCGGATAAATAATGTTTGCATTTGGCATTAGACCTTGCAGGAATCTGGAGGTCAAGTCGTTGTGCTCCTCAAGCCATCCCATAGTCCACAGATATCAGGGAACCGTCTCCACGAGAGGGTGAACACGGTCTGCAACGATGTTTGGGTAGGAGCTACGTATCAGAGAGACGTCCACACGGATGGCGGGACCCGAGGTTTCCCAGCAGGACGTCGCCCGAAGCATCTCGCCTGTGTTCCCCAGGTAAATCTGATTCATCAGACCAGGCCACCTTCTTCCATCGCTCCGTGGTCCAGTGCCCATGCTCACGTGCCCATCGCTGGCGCTTTCGGCGCTGGACGGGGGTCAGCATGGGCACCCTGACTGGTCTGCGGGTATGCAGCCCCGTACGCAACAGACTGCGATGCCCTGTGTGTTCTGACACCTTTCTATCAGAACCAGCATGAACTTCTTCAGCAGTTTCAGCTACAGTGAGCCTTGGCCCGCCCATGACCCTGTCGCCGGTTTACCACTGTTCCTTCCTTGGAGCACTTTTGATAGATACTGACCACTGCAGACCGGGACACACCCCACAAGAGCTGCCGTTTTGGAGATGAGGATAAAATGTTCACTTGCAGTAGTCATAATGTTATGCCTAGTCGGCGTATATACTGTATACTCCATACTCACCATCGTTGTTGGCACGAATGACCGCGTCGGCCGTCTGTCCGTACTGACAGTGCGAGCCGACCGAGTCCAGGCTGTCGAACGAATCCTCCCGCTGATGTCTGGGAGGCGACAGCGAATCAGAATGCTCCGATTCCCAGTTGTCTACGCAACCGCTGTCCCGGACGCTTCGCTTAGGAGAGTCGGACTCCTCGTTTATACAATCCTACACACACACACACAGAACGTGAACCTGATTGGCACAAATTCCCACAGACACACTGTCAAATCTGGCATTAATATGACGTTTGCCGCACTAACAGGCTCCGCTCCTTTAGGGAGCTTTCCTTTAGGTTTCGGAACATGACTGCTGGTATAACGTGTCGGTGCACTGTGGCCGGTTACTATGACAACCTACCTTTCTCGTCATGGACAGAAGGCCCTCGAACTCCTTCAGGTCGAGGGTCGGACCGCTGTACGCCTCGCAAACGTTGGCGGTTTTTCCCAGCCAGTAAAGAGTAATCAGCACCTAGACATGGATCCAAAAATATAAAGACACACAGATTAAAATAAACATATAAAAAATATGAAAATATATAACACGGCCAAAAGTATGTGGACGCTCCAGAAATCTGACCTCCACCCCACTAAGAATTCATCCTTGTGATGAAATGGAACGTCTCCTGACCTCTAACGGACGTTAAAGATCTTGGCCGGGTGTCCACATACTCTTGGCACATATCGTATACGGAAAATAACGCGCGTACTTACGTTCTTCAGCTTCCGACTGCACTCCGATCCCCTGCAAAACAAAAGTTCAGGCCTGAGTATGCTAAAATGTATTTTTTTTTACAAACTTGGGACTCCACCGAACCACACCGAGAGCTATTATAATAAAATATGACATTAATATCTTCACGGAAGTGGCCAGCACACCAATTCCTTCAACGAGCTGTGTGACGAGTGTCTGCTGTACTTCTGACAAGCTCAAGGTGTCCAAATACTTTTGGCCACATACCGGCCCGGCTGGCTGACAGCGCCCCAACATCTCCATACTGTTCAGTCCGAAACCATGTGGTCTCCATACTACTGTAGTAAACTCAGCAAACTCGGTTACACTAGGAGGCCTCATAGTGCAAATTAACCAGTGAGGCACTTGAACGTAACACTAAAAAAATATAAATAAAAAAATAAAAAAATAATTAAATAAATAACAAAAATAAATAAATAAATAATAATTAAAAAAATGTTAAATAATAATAAAATAAAATACATAAAATAATTAAAATAAAAATGAAATACATTAAATAAATAACAATAAAATACAAACTAAAATTAAATTAAAAAATACACTTTACTGGTTTGTTCTTTTGAGGCAAAGCACAGACTACACAGAGACGATCACGTGTGTAGAGAAACACACTTCAGCACATGGCACCACGGGAAAACCTCTTACTCCAGCAATCCTATAGCAATTCAGTTAGCAATCAGTCAAAATGTCTAAGATGTCAAAGTCTGAAGCAGCTAAAAACACCACTCGGTTACATTAGGACGCCTCATATTGCAGATTAAACAATAAACTTGAGGCATTAAAAATAAATAACTCATAATAAAAAAAAAAGAAAAATGTTAAATAAATAATAATAAAATAAAAAATGAATTATATAAATTATATAAAAAAAAATAAAAATAAAAAAAAGATGGTAAATAAATAACAAAATAAAAAATTTAATATAATAAGCAAAATAAAAAAAACATTAAATAAATAATACAATAAAATAAAATAATTTAATAATAGAAAATTAAATAAAAATACCATTAAAAATACAAATTAAACATTAAAACATTTAACAGATAATAATAAAATAAAAACTACAATTAATTAAATTAAAATATTAAAAAAATTAAAAATTAATTAAATAATAAATAAAATAAAATAAATACAATTAAAAAAATAAAAATAAACACAGCAAATTACTTATTGCATAAAACGGCTTATTTCGTGGTCCGTGATTTTCACGGCCTTGAATTAGGTACGGCCTTAATTATAGTGAACTGTATGAATCCCTAATGAGGACATTAATATTTCCATAATATCTAGTCTGGTAGAAGGTAACAGCCAGAATCAGGTAATAATCAGGCCACAATCTAAACACACACACACACACACACACACACACACACACACACAGGGTTAGAAACGAACAGGTGCGTACGTTAGGTTGGCACGTATGGACATGTCCTGCAGGTCTCCTGGGTCGAAGAGTTGTGAACCTTTCAGCCCCAGCTCCTCACATCCTCTCAGGAACACGGTGAGGTTATCCTGCGGTGGGAACAGACAGGAGACGGGTCAGATCAGTTCTTCAACGGTTCACACCTTCACGGTTGCCAGGTTTTACCTGAGTGGTGTCAACAGGGACTTAGTTTATTTTAATAGGCCCTGAGCTTGCTTCTATATACTGTATAATAACATCCTGCTGAAAGAGGCCACACCCATCAGTGATACCGTCTCCATAAAAGGGTGGACATGGTCTGCGACAATGCTTAGGTAGGTGCGACGTGTCAAAGTAACGTCCACATGGATGGCATCACACTGCCTCCGCCAGCTTGCCTTCTTAGAACCACATAGAACTACTCTGGACTACTTCAGAAAACCCACGTCGGTTAACGTGGCACGCCGCTGCATCTACAAATCCAAGTTACGACTATGAGACTATGTTCTGAGCTGGACTAAAAGGTTCGAACCTTACAGTCCAGATCACACGGATACCCGGCAAACACTCACCAGTCCTGCGATGGGGGTCTGGAGTCTGTTGATCTTCTTCACAAGGCCAGGCTTGATGGAGCTCAGCAATCTAAAAAAACATAAATAAATAAACAGGACGAACGTTTTGTGGCCTTTTAGGTACCTAAACAGTTGTTAAGTCAACAGTTTGGGGAAGGCCCTTTCACCCCTGTGCACAAAGCAAGCTCTTAAAATGAGCCTTGGAATGAACCGGAACATGAATCGAGGCTTTCTTGACCGACGTCGGCACCCAACCAATTCAAATGCTGTGTAAATGGCTGAATGGGCACAAATTCCCACAGTCCGAAGCAGCTAAAAACACGACTCGGTTACACTAGGATGCCTCATAGTGCAAATTAACCAATAAACGTGAGGCACTAAAAAAATATAAATAAATATACAAGAATTTTAAACAAATAAATAACAATAATAAATAAACAATTTAAAAAAGATAAAAGTTATATAAATAAGACATTAAATAAATAATAAAATATAAAATAACATGAAATAAACAAAATAAAACAATAAAAAAATGAAAAACAAGAAATAAATAATAATAAAATACAATAAAATAAAATACAAAATAATAATTTCACAATAAAATTTCAAAAAATAATTAAAAATACCATCAAAAACACATTTTGAATTTCACAGCAGATTGCGTATTACACGGGAAACGGTCTGTGAATTAGGTAGGGCCTTAATAATACTCAACAGTTCGAACCCTAACCCTAATAAGGACATTAATATTTCCATAATATCTAGTACGACAAGCTCAAGGTCAGGCGTCCAAATACTTTTGGCCAAATTGTGCTTCCCCTTTTTCTTTAATCAATACCATTCCTCTGCTTATACGCAGAATTAAGGTGTTCAACCCTTTTGGACATGCTCCTTTTTCCGTGTGCCGACCTTGAACTTGCACCCCGGTCACAGGACGCTGCCCACGGGGCGCTGCTGGCTGGATGTTTTCGGTTGGTGGACGAATCTCAGTCCAGCAGTGACAGTGAGGCGCTGCTGTGTCTGATCCACTCATACCAGCACAACACACACTAACACACCACCACCATGTCAGTGTCACTGCAGTGCTGGGAATCATCCACCACCTAAATAATAATACCTGCTCTGTGGGGGTCCTGACCATTGAAGAACAGTCAGTAATTGTAGAACTACACAGTGCTTCTATATGGTAAGTGGAGGTGATAACATGGACAGTGAGTGTAGAAACAAGGAGGTGGTTTTAATGTATTGTAATGTGGTCAGCGTGACCCATCAGCCATCACATCAGAGGCTGGAGCTGTAACACAAGTTTAAAAGTGAAACAGGGAGGAAGATCCAGATAAACACAGATACACGTGGAGCCGTCGACCGCGTCGGTCATTCACTCACTCGCACAGTAGGACGCCGTTCTCCAGGCTGCTCCTGAAGTCCCTCTCGCCGAACGTTTTCCCCGTCACCGCCTGCCACAGAGAAGAAACAAAACACAGTCAGTTTAGCGATCTAAAACCAAAAGAATTGAGACATGCGGGTGTCCACATACTTCTGGTGTACCGTGACTTGGATGAACGTCAGACTACATTTAGCATGAGTCTACACTGCTAGCATGACCCGCTGTCTCGGATTTTGCCGTTATTACCGGAACATCTGCCCTTACGATTAAAAATAAGGACGCCCCTCAGAGTTTCCGATGTCGGTGGGAGGTGAAGGACACCAGACAATACGTGACCTTTCAGGGCTCGAAATAGAACTCAGCTGTTTTACACCCCGACAGGAAGTGAGTTTGTGTCCTCCTTTTATCACCCTCAGCTTCTGAGTAGTTTTTTTACCAGTAGCATTTTACCTCAGCATTTTAGCATCAGGGACTCCCTGAATTCCACAAGTCCTGGTTTTGTGTCGGGTCCAATTTATCGTTCTCCTTTCAGGGCTTGAAAAAGAACTGAATAGCATTATAGCATTAGCATTAGCAGTGTTTTAGCCTCAGCATGTAGCACCAGAGACTCCCTGAATTCAAAACCTCTTGGATTTGGTTTGGGTCGGATTTATCGTTCTCCTTTTAGGGCTTGAAATGGAACTGAATAGCATTTTAGCATTAGCGTTTTTACCTCAGCATTTTAGCATCAGAGACTTCCTGAATTCAAACCCTCTTTTGGATCCGATTTAGCGTTACCTTTTCAGGGCTTGAAATAGAACTGAATAACATTATAGCATTTTTACCTCAGCATTTTAGCATCAATTTAAAAACTCCTGGATTTGTTTTGGGTCGAATTTATTGTTCTCCTTTTATCAGCTCTTGAGAAGTCTTAGAACTGAATAGCATTATAGCATTAGCATTATAGTGTTAGCATTTTAGCATCAATTTAAAACCTCTTAGATTTGTTTTGGGTCGGATTTATCGTTCTCCTTTCAGGGCTTGAAAGAGAGCAGAATAGCATTGTAGCATTAGCATTTAGCATCAATTTAAAACCTGAATTTCAAAAGTTTTGGATTTGTTTTGGGTCCGAATTATCGTCACAGGATCAGATGATGTTCGGGAGCTCGACTGGTACCGACATAATAAGGACGTGGAAGTGCGTGTCGTTCCGGTACTCGTGTTATTCCGATCTCGTGAGCCGAGTCAGACGCTTTACCGCCAGGATTAAGTAAACGTATCAGGCGGCGAGTCAGAGAGAGGCTAGAATTAAGAGAGTTCAGGCTTAGACGTCAGGATTAGCCGAGATTACAGATAAAGTGTAATGAGGTCCTCACAGCGCTATGAGGACCGCTAATCCTTCTGTGTCTGCGAGCGAGTGGATGTTGTGTTTACGTGTCCGTGCTAATCCAGATCATGCCTTGGACACACACCGCATGACCAGGGGTGCGTGGACGACCCCTTTTTTGTCGCGCTTTTTATCCAAGTGAGGACCAGAAAGACGTTCTTAGACGAGTTTGAAGACCTCAGATACGTCTAAACACATTTGGGACGAATTAGAACGTTGACCATCAGTGTCGGACCTTACAGAAGCTGCTTTGAATAACAAATTCCCACAGACACACTCCACTGCAAAAAGCTGCAGGGTAAGGTGGGGGAGGGGCGGAGCTCTGGTCAGGCATCCACATACGCAGCTCTAAACGTCCTCCTGAGCAGTCTTGAAACCAATTAGCATTAGCATTGTAGCATCAGTGACTCCTTGGATTTTGTCATTTCATTGCCAGGGTGTCTGTGTGCATCAGGGTGTCTGTATCATCACCCTCAGCTCCTGAGCAGTCTTGAAACCGATTAGCATTAGCATTGTAGCATTAGCATTTTAGCATCAGGGGCTTCCGGGATTTTGTCATTTCATTGCCAGGGTGTCTGTGTGCGTCCTCCTTTCATCACCCTCAGCTCCTGAGCTGTCTTGAAACCGAATAGCATTGTAGCATTAGCACTATAACATTAGCATTTTAGCTTTTTCAAGGGCCCAACAGTAGCAAACTGGCAGTGATGTGGATTCAACCTCTGAGCTACCACTGTGCGCGCGCACACACACACACACACACACACACACACACACACACACACACACACACACACACTCCTTACTGCGATGAAAGCTCTATTGTTCCCCTGGACACAATATCCGCTGAGCAAATTTTTCTACCCCCATGTCTCATTTCTTTCCTCTCTCGCTCTCTCATGTTGGCTTGTCCAAAAAAACTGTCACCTTTTCTTTCGGTGTCCCTCAGGGGTGAGTCCTGGGTCCGATTTGACTTTCTATTTATATTCCTCATCTAGGTAATACACTCACTGAACACCCAGGTTCGAATCCCAGCTCTGCTACCGGTCGGCTGGGCACCATCTAGCGAGCCATCGAGTCTGCTAGGTGGGAAAGACCGAACTTATAAAAGTGGGCGGGGTCTTCAAAGTGCCTAAAACACACGGTTAGGATGTTTGTCGCTCTGCCTAGGCAACGTTTGGTGGGTAACTGGCAGTTTTAACCACCCACAAGTAAGGGGCAATTATTGTGTGCAATTTAGGAGCCAAAAAGAAAGCGGCCATAGGGCAGTTTTGAGAACGAGCCACTTTTGCTTCTCCTACTGATTAGGAATTGACGTCTGAAGTAAATTTGCACCTGATTTGCATCGCTCTTGCACCAGGTGATCCAGGAGAGTGCCCCACCCTACTAGCTGGATGGCGTCCAGCGTCCACCATTATACAGCGTCCAGTCCCTCAGTTCCCTAAGGCGTGTCTAGACCTCACCTGGAGTCACCTGGTGTGATTTGAATCGACTGGACATGATTTGGAAAAGCAAAGCCGGGACTTTACGAGCCCTGAGATTTACATCATCACATGTACAGGGACAGATGAAGAAGATCTTGTCTGGGGTTCGACTGGGTTGAAAGTTCAGCTTTTAAATTGGCAAAGACCTCAAGCATACAGCCAAAACAACACAAATGTTTATTTCTTGTTAATTCTCAAAAACTGATGACCCCCCCTAAATTCTCCTGATTTAACACCCCTGGACTTCTGCCTATGGGTGACCCTGAAGAACGTGGTGTATTGTGGAAGACCTGCTATTCTGGAATAATAATAATAAAATTACATTAAATGGAAAAATAAAAGACAAACATTAAATAAATAATAATAATGTAAAAATGTAAATAAAATTAAACATAAAAACAAAAACATAAAATAAACAAAATATTTTGAAAATGAAAAACATTAAATAAATAATAATAAAATTAAAAACAATTAAAAACAAATAATAAAAATAAGTAAATAAAATAAAAAATGAAAAACGTTAAATAATAATAATAAAATAAATAATTAAAAGAATAGCAAAATAAATAAATAAAATGTAATAAATAAAAGAAAAAAATAAAAGAAAAATGTTAAATAAATAATAATAATGAAATAAAATTAAAATAAAATTTAAAATAACAAATAAAAACAAAACATGAAATAAAATATTTGAAAAATGAAAAACGTTAAATAAATAATAATAATAAAATAAAATAATAACTGTCTATTGACAATCAACACTTGGCGCAGGGGAGTAATTTAATGAGTGAGGAATCGACTGGCACCCTGTCCTGAGTGTATTCCTGCTGTGCCCACGTCTGTGGCACTTAGTGAAAATAAGCGTTGACCATAAGTATGTGGACTCCACTTCTGTTGTTCCACCGACTAGCATCACCGCAGCCAAACAAACCGCAGCCTCGTTATTCTCGTCCCCACAACGTCCACCCCGTTGGTACGTCCGGTCCCGGCAAAGCTGAAGACGCGCCGTCGCTCGGGCATTCGCACGGAAGGGGGTTGCCAGGAGACGAGTCTGGTACGGCGCGCCCCGAAAGTATGTGGACCCCCCCCCGCTCCTGTCCTACTAACGACTCGACTCTGCTCCTCTTTCTTTCTCTCGCCTAATTCTCACCCCCCTGTTCGCTTGTCCTCTCGCAGCAGGACCCCCCGTTCCCTCTCGCCTTTCTTTCTCTCCGGTGCGCCGGGTAACGAAACGGACGCGCTCACGTCTACAGAATAAATCAGACGTTAGCTAACGACGCGGTCATCACAGAAACGCTTACGTAACAGGAACCTTGGGTCCCTTTATAGCCTGTTCTTCCCGTACGGTTTCTCCTTGTAGGATGACGGTATGGTCAGGACTACTCGTATAAACAAGCTAACAATTAGTGTACAGATTAGTCGGCGCTCGATTTTAGGCTGGCGTGACCTAGTCTTGGCAGCGTCCGATAAATTCGAATCCAGATCTACTACGCAACCAAAATCCACCGACAGGAAGACGGCGGAGGACGACGTATTGTTCCAACCAAAGATTAAACAGGATGTTAAAATCCCAACAATGCAGCTGCACCTGCTACACACACTAGCCTTGATGTCATTACCACACGAGTCTTGTTGGTCCACCATCCAAATAAAGAACAAACAAAGTGACCAGCGCCAGGTCCCCACAACGTCAACACGACCAGTGAATGAATGTATGTATATGATAGCTATTCCTAATAAAGTGCTCGCTAAGTGGCACACGCTAACGTTTTGAATTTGGGCTACTCAGGGCAAGGTGGTGCTTGGGTAAAGGTGTGTTTCCAGTATTTTGTCCACGTCTCACACACACTGATTTCACCAGGTCCCCACAACGTCGACACTAAAGCAACCCCGTCCCATTGGAATACTCGTACGGAACGGCACCCGTTACGGTGATATTAGCACGTTAGCGTCGACGCACTAATAAATCAACAAACAAAGTGAGCAAAAAGTCACGGGGTCTGAATATGTTTCCAGCATTTTGTCCACGTCTCACACACGGTGATTTGACCAGGTCCCCACAACGTCGACACGACAACATCGGCGTTCCAATGGTATGCGCGTACGAAACGGCACACGTTATAGTGATATTAGCACGTTAGCGTCGACGCACTGCTGAGAAGGATCCACTAATAAATCAACAATACAAAGTCAAGAGATCTGAATATGTTTCCAGTATTTTGTCCACGTCGCACACACACACTGATTTGACCAGGTCCCCACAACGTCGACACTAAAGCAACCCCGTCCCATCGGTACGCTCGTACGGAACGGCACACGTTATGGTGATATTAACCTTCACTGCCTCAGTACCAGAGAGGAATTCACGCTGGGACCTCGGACCAACCTCAGGTCCCCACAACGCCGACATGACCACATCACCAAAAATGACCAACGTATGTAAATTACGCACGTTTCTAATACAGTTTCGAATTTGGGGCGCTCGGAGCGAGGTGGTACTTGGGTAGAGACGTGAGGACGGACTGGCACATGTGGACCTGTCGTGCCATGTCAGCCTCTTTCCAGCGTCGTAACAGCTGTGCCCTTTTACCCGTGTGTGTGGGTGGTTGGGACAGCTGACTATGTTGTCATAGCACCAGAACACACACACACTCACACACACACACGGATGCTCACCGTCCCGTACCAACCCGAGCGGGACGTTCCGTAACCCGATAGGCCGGCCAAGAGGAACTCCAGGGCTCCGGTAATATGATAGGCCGGCTCGGGGGAGCAGCGACCCGATAGCTCGTGACTGGACGCTTTAGGGACGGGCAGCTGCCTTGGGCATCTTGCCCCGAAAATATCCGGACAATGTGACTCGGAGTCCGTCCACACACACACACACACACACACACGGCTGTGAGTCTCGGTTTAGGTACACACCAGTGTGTGTGTGTGTGGGGGGGGGGGGGGCTATTTCTGCTGGGCTATTTATGAAGTGCTCCCAATCACAGCTGCTATTCCATTTCCCACTGACACACACACACACACACAGAAGTACACAGATACACACCCACTGCCTCACTGACCAGGCTGTGAATGAACGACCGAAGCTGGCCAATCAGAAACAACTCAAGTCGCTCTAGAGGCAACAACAGCTCAGCTGCGACGATGAAACAAATCGAGTCCCTTTATAAGCTTATAGTTCCAAAAAAGTCGGGACAACTGTTCATCAGGACTTGTATTTAACGGAATGGGTAAAAGTACACCGCCTCCGGACCCTGGAGCAGTGGGATAGAACACTCGCTAGAAGTCTACAGTTCGCTGTAGGCCGATTGCCCTTCCGAAGCAAGCAAGGGTTATGCCTGCTCTTGTGGCGGGACTTGAACTAGGAACCTTTTTATTGCCCTTCCAGAACCTTCCAGCAGCGTGTTCGACCATGAGCTTGTTTGGACGCTCCGTTCCAGACCATGAGCAACTTGTCCCGAAGCTAGGCTTCCGCCCCAAACCCATCAACCCGGGGTTGATGTCATCGGGGCGTCAATCGACAATTCCCTAATTCCCTTTCATCTAGGCTGTCGGGTAGAGCTCCGAGATCGATCGTAAGGTCGTGGCTTCGAAGCGCCGCACAATGGCTGACCCCGGGGCCCCGACCCCGTTCTGTTCAGTACAGTAGCGCGCTGCGTTTGGCGTAACTAGAACACGCAGCTTCAAAAAACGGGTCACGGTATTAATACCAAGTCCTACATCTCGGAGGCTTCCTTCCCTCGAGATAAGAGAGCGACCGAGTTCCGATCGGGCTCTATAAATAGACCCATTCGACACGTCGGAGTGAGGCCGAGAGCCAGAAGTATTGGGACGTCTATGCACTGCCTTTGCCTATTCATCCAGAAGAGCGTCTGTGAGGTCAGACGCTGACGTTGGACGAGAGAGCCTGGCTCGCAATCTAGGTTCTAGTTCATCCCCAAGGTGTTTGATGGTGTTCTTCCCGACCAAATTGGCGCACAGTCAGACTGGAACTGAAAACCTTCCCCCCAAGCTGCTCCAGCAAAGTTGGACGCGTACAACTGTCCAGAATGTCTTGGTATGCCAAAGGATTGAGATCTCCCTCAACTGGAACTAGGGGCTGTAATCTGTTATCCATCCTCTATCAAACTTCACAGTCAGGCAGGTAACGTTCTCTTGGCAACGGGACTGAATAAAAAACCTGAGTTCAACGATTAGCAGACTTGTCCCAATACTTTTGATTCAAACCCCAAGTCTTATTCTTAAAGAACAGTCTGTCTACCTGCACTATCGATGATATAGTTCCACACTACGGAGCACACACACTTCTAGAACGTTCCAGACAGTCGTTGGGCTTAGCTGTGCTTCCATTGGAAAACTAGAACAGGGGTTCTGAGAGGACCAAGAGTGGACGATCAGAAATCAGGGGGTAGCCAGAGACACGCCAACCGGTTGCTCGGACTCGACCTCTGGCTTCAGAACCTGCTCACTAGTCCGAGAAGTCGTTTAGCTTGGATTACGGATTGTACGTTCCAGAATGTTCCAGACAGTCGTTGGGCTTAGCTGTGTTTCCATTGGAAAACTAGAACAGCGATTCTGAGTGGACGATCGGAAATCAGAGGGTAGCCAGAGACACCCCAACCGGTTGCTCTGACTTAACCTTTGTGGGGTCATGTTTATAGCGCGTCGACTATTTCATAGCGTGGGCAGGTTAATGAATCAGGCTGCGTTTCAAACCACACGTCTAAGTGCACTACCGATGGTGTAGTTCCACACTACGGAGCACACACACTTCCAGAACGTTCCAGACAGTCGTTGGGCTTAGCTGTGCTTCCATTGGAAAACTAGAACAGGGGTTCTGAGAGGACCAAGAGTGGACGATCAGAAATCAGGGGGTAGCCAGAGACACGCCAACCGGTTGCTCGGACTCGACCTCTGGCTTCAGAACCTGCTCACTAGTCCGAGAAGTCGTTTAGCTTGGATTACGGATTGTACGTTCCAGAATGTTCCAGACAGTCGTTGGGCTTAGCTGTGTTTCCATTGGAAAACTAGAACAGCGATTCTGAGTGGACGATCGGAAATCAGAGGGTAGCCAGAGACACCCCAACCGGTTGCTCTGACTTAACCTTTGTGGGGTCATGTTTATAGCGCGTCGACTATTTCATAGCGTGGGCAGGTTAATGAATCAGGCTGCGTTTCAAACCACACGTCTAAGTGCACTACCGATGGTGTAGTTCCACACTACGGAGCACACACACTTCCAGAACGTTCCAGACAGTCGTTGGGCTTAGCCGTGCTTCCATTGGAACACTAGAACTGGGGTTCGGAACGATTTTTGAGAACTTGGAGGGCATACGCTAAGGACCCGAGTGGACCAAGAGTGGACGATCAAAATGCAGGGGGTAGCCAGTGACACCCCAACCGGTTGTTCGGACTCAACCTCTGGCTTCAGAACCTGCTCACTAGTCTGAGAAGTTGTACATTCTAGAACGTTCCAGACAGTCGTCGGGCTTAGCTGTGCGTCCACTGGAAAACTAGAACCGAGTGGTTCTGAGTGGATCAAGAGTGGACGATCAGAAATCAGGGGGTAGCCAGAGACACCCCACCCGGTTGCTCTGACTTAACCTTTGTGGGGTCATGTTTATAGCACGTCGACTATTTCATACCCTAATGATATAGTTCCACACTACGTTGGGCTTAGCCGTGCTTCCACTGGAACACTAGACCAGGGGTTCGGAACGCTTTTTGAGAGCTTGGAGGACCCGAGTGGACCAAGAGTGGACGATCAGAAATCGGGCTCAACCTAAACAAGTTATGTAAACATAGGGGTCATGTTTATATAGACATGTTTATTATACAACACCTGACACAAACGCATTATAATAATAAACATCATCCACCCCACGCATTAATACGCATGTGCACGCACAACAGGTGATGGTTAAATATTTATAGCCCGCAAAATGCGTGACAGCGGGACTAAAAAGCAGAGTCGCAGGGGGGCCGTAATAAATAAATAACTAATAAAATAAAGAAATAAATGTAAATAATAATAATGTAGCTTGGTAACAGGACAGCTGACCCACCTCTATCCATTTCTGCGCCTCCAGAAACGCCTGCGCCGGGTTCACTTCGGTCGGTTCGGGTTGGTCCGCACTGGCCATTTCCACCCAACCCAACAGTCCGACAGCGTACACGACCGAATGTGGAGCGGTAACCGGAGTCGGGGACGGAGATCCCGGAGTGCCGCTGCGTCTGGATGCCGCTGCGTCTCTGCCGCTGCGCAGGAGTTTTTTTTTGCACGCGGCCGCTAAACTCGCTCGGACCTAAAAATACAACCAGAGAACCGAGCAGCCAATGCGTGCAGGGGAACGGAGCGCGCGCGCACCCTGCTGTGGGCCGCTGGCACGCGCGACGTCAGGAATCCGCACCAAAACAATGGGTCCTCGCGACCGAGCGCGCGCTCCTATTGGCCGCGCCGCTGACTACGCAGGGAACCTACAGAGTGCGCTTGTGTAGGGAGGATGAATCCGTTTCTACACTCACTGTCCATTTTATCAGCTCCACTTACCATATAGGAGCACTGTGTAGTTCTACAATTACTGACTGTAGTCCATCTGTTTCTCTACATGCTTTTCTTTATTGGTCAGGACCACCACAGAGCAGGTATTATTTAGGTGGTGGATCATTCTCGGCACTGCACTGACACTGGTGCTGGTGTGTTAGTGTGTGTTGTGCTGGGGTTTTTAAATACCGTGTCCACTCTATTAGACACTCCTACCTAGTCGGTCCACCTTGTAGATGTAAAGTCAGAGACGATCGCTCATCTATCGCTGCTGTTTGAGTCGGTCGTCTTCTAGACCTTCATCGGTGGTCACAGGACGCTGTTGGCTGGATGCTTTTGGTTGGTGGACGATTCTCAGTCCAGCACTGACAGTGAGGTGTTTAAACATCAGCCACTCATACCAGCACGACACACACTAACACACCAGCACCGTGTCAGTGTCACTGCAGTGCCGAGAATCATCCACCACCTAAATAATAATACCTGCTCGGTGGGGGGTCCTGACCATTGAAGAACAGCATGTAGAGAAGAAACAGGTGGACTACAGTCAGTAATTGTAGAACTACAAAGTGCTTCTATATGGTAAGTGGTGCTGGTAAAATGGACAGTGAGTGTAGAAACTAGGAGGTGGTTTTAATGCACAAATACTTCCAGAACATTCCAGACAATCGTTGGGCTTAGCTGTGGTTCCACTGGAAACACACATGATTTACAGAGTTTTTACAGTCCAACACCATTAACCTGATAAATCACTGTTTTTAGTAGAAGTGATATTTCTGCATAGCAAATAATGTACTTGAAAGTGTAGTAGAGTATTGAAAACAAAACAAACCCAACAATTAGGACGTGCATGCCGCTCATTCTGAGTAATCGAAGCATTGATTGAAAGGGGCTTGTTCAAAATAATAGCAGTGAGGTGTTTAATTGGTGAATTAATTCATTCTGCAGAAGAACGGGTGTCAATTTTGGCCCTTATTTAAGGTAGGAGGGGGGCAAATGTTGCACAGCTTGGTCATAGCACATTTCCTTTTGAAATACTGGGTAAAATGGGTTGTTCCAGACATTGTTCTGATGAACAGCGTACTTTGATTAAAAAGTTGATTGTAGAGGGAAAAAACATACAGAGAAGTGCAGCAGATTATAGCCTGCTCAGCTAAAATGCCTTGAAGTGAAAACCAAAACCTGAAAGACGCAGAAGGAAGCGTGGAACTACTGTTCAAATGGATCAGAGAATAGCCAGAATGGCAAAGGCTCAGCCAGTGATCACCTCCAGAAAGATCAAGGAACATCTGAAGTTACCAGTGAGAACAGAAGATGATTAAATGAAGCCAATTTACCAGCAAGAACTCCTGCAAAGTCCCGTTGTTAAGATAAAGATGTGTCCTGAATGGGTTAACATTTGCCAAGGAACACATTGACTGGTCCAAAGAGAAATGGCTCAACATTTTGTGGACTGGTGAAAGCAAACTTGTTCTTTTTGGGTCTAGTGGCCATAGACAGTAAGTCAGACGACCCTCGAGCACTGAATTCAAGCCACAGTACACTGTGAAGACAGTAAAGCACGGTGGTACAAAATGATGATATGGGATGTTTCTCATACCATGGTGTTACGCCTATTTATCACATACTAGGGATCATGGATCAGTTTAAATATATCAGAATACTTGAGGAGATCATGTTGCTCTATGTCGAAGAAGAAATGTCCTTAAAATGGGTGTTTCAACATGACAATGACCCAAAACATCTTGGTTACAGACAAACAAGATTGAGGTAATAGAGTGACCAGCACAATCCCCTGACCTCAATCCCAGAGAGAACTTGTGTTCTGACGTCTGAAACGTGTTTTTTTGAGGCAAAACCCAAAATTGCAGAAGAACTGTGGAACGTCGTCTGATCATCCTGGACTGGAATACCTGCTCAGAGGAGCCAGAAGTTGATCGACTCCATGCAACACAGATCTTAGAAACAATCGTTATATTAAATATTAGTTCAGTCATTTAAGGTAAAGTGAAACCTCAAACATTTTTTCATGTTATAGATACATTTTTTTAAGAAAAATGCTGCACTGCTATTTTTTTGAACAACCTAATATTAATTTTCATTAATTTTCTGTAAAGGATGAACACAAACTGGCTAAATTTTAATAATGTTTTGTTTTAGAATTGAAAGTGGAGTATTTTCAATGCATTTGCATTTATGGAAATAAAAGTTATTATAATGATTTTGTGCTTTATTCGGTTTTTTGAAATCACTGCTATTTTTTTGAACACTACTGTATATGTTGGCATGTATTTAAGAACAGTGAGGGCAGGGTGCTGCATTTCTAAAACAACAACTAGAATAACATTTTATTGATTTGTTCATTTATTTAAGAAAAACAGTGAAGGGAAGGTGGGCATCACCTAAAGTCCACAGTGAGTATGAGGTTGTTGCTTAAGAGGTCCAGGTGGTGGTGGATGACGATTTACCCTTTACTTCGGTCCACCTGACGTGCCCTCGGGTTGCTTTCCTGAAGAGAAACCTTTTCCCATGAATGAAGCCCCAATGTGAATCAACAGATCAGTGCCACTTCCCAGGGCTAAAACACCCCACCCCCTCCCCTCCCTATTAATCTCTATCATTTATTTATATGTATTAATTTATTAGGGTTTTAACATCACACTTTGGTTCCATTCATGACAGGACAGGTTATCAGGTCAAACACAGTCATGGACAATTTTTGCATCTTCAGTCCTCCTCACTTGCATGTTTTTGGACTGTCTAGGCGGCACGGTGGGTAGCACAGTCGCCTCGCAGCAGGACGGTCCGGATCCTTTCCGTGCGGAGTTTGCATGGTCTCCTCGTGTCCGCGTGGGTTTCCTCACACAGTCAGGTCAATTTGAGATTTGTATGTGCGTGTGTGCCTTGCGCCCATTGAAGAGCTGGGATAGACTTCGGCACCACCCTGTGAACCCTAACTGGATAAGTGGTTTAAAAAAGTGAGTGAGTGAGTTTGTCTAACCCCAAAGAAAGCAAAATTCCTACCACACAGAGTATAAGACACCTCAGCACCCCATCCGACAACCTACTTAATATTAAAAATGATCTATTTTGTTTAATGGAAATTAAAATAAAGGTGTCTATAATTGTATGCTTTCACGTCTCATTGTATGCAGCTATTAGAAATTCATGAATGGGTTTGAATACCGCAAAATAACGTAGGTCATTACACACATCCCATCTGAGGTTCGGAAGCTGGGGGTCGGTCACCCCATGGAGTCCAGAGGGTTTAGAACCTTGCATGGCGAAGCTGCGATGCAAACCCACAACTCAACATTAACAAACGCGCTAAACACCCGGTGTTTTTTTTTTTTTTGGCATTTGTTTATTTTTTTTTTTAACATACATTCGCAGTTGGAACGCGTCCCATTAACAACAATGAGAAACCGACGAACGGCTGGACCGGCATGCAAGCGTTCGGATCGAGAACCGACATTTCGAACCGAAACGTTTCACAAAAAAAGAAAGAACGTGCGCCGATTAAGGCACTAGTGCAAACACTGTATACTGTAGAACTCACCGACAGAGACGACTGAATAAAGAGCCTGGCAGTGGTGAAAACAACATGAGATTTAGATTAGTGTGAGATTTCTAGGCGGAGCGGAGATGTGGGCGGGGCTCGTGTGAGATTTTTTGGTCGCTCGCTCGGATGGTGTCGGCTGGGCGGCTCCTTTAGGATTTGCAGAGAGCCACGGCCGAGAATCGCACTTCGCCTTTCTCACGCTCGGTGAACTCGCGACACACCTTCGCAGCGTCCTGCAGAGAGAGAGAGAGAGAGAGAGAGAGAGAGAGAGAGAGAGAGAGAGAGAGAGACACGGCTTAGCTGGCAGAACCGTTTCCCACCTGGGAATCGAACCCAGGACCTTTTTTTTTTTTTTTTATTCCCCTCCCCCCAATCTAGTCATGTCCAATTACCCCGAGTGCGTCCTCTATACTGATTCGACCCTTCACCGCTGACTGAGGACGCCGCTCAACTGACACGCGCGTGCCCCCTCCGGCACGTAGTCAGTACAGACCGCATTTTTCACCCGACGGGCACCGTGTACGGAGGGCCACACCCCCATCAGCATCATTCCTCGGCCCTGTGCAGGCGCCATCAGTCAGCCAGTTATGAGGACCTATGATCCGACTTTTTTTTTTTTTACCCCTATGAACAACAGCCGATCGTTGTTCATGCAGCCGCCCGGCCCCGTCGGAAGGCGGAGCTGAGATTCGATACTTCTTACCGCTGCGCCACCTGAGCGGCGTACGTACCCAGGACCTTTCTTGCTGTGAGGTGACAGGGCTACCCACCGAGCCACTATGCCGCCCACACACTCTTAATAAACCAAGCTGTTTAATGTGTTTAGGGTGATAAAATACCTTGATGAAGCGGTCTGGGGTTGTTGCACCATGGTTCACAGGGCCTTTCAGTCTGCCATCTACACACACACACAATATGCAGGTCTGATCATAACGTTAAACAATTGCTAACCCAAGTTCTAACCCAGTTGGCTGTGGTATCAACCGGCCGGGCCGGGCACCCACACCCACCCATGTGGATTCCAATTCCATTCCATTAAAAATAAATTTTTTTAATGTTGCCAGATCTGCCAGGATTCCACCAAGTCAGGCAGCAGGTCTGTTTGCGATGGTTCCTTATTATTAATGGCAGGTCGAGGCACCTAAACGTGGGGTGACATGATACTGCGCTCTGTGAGAAACCAGGATCCTACACAGACGTGACCTGGCTAGGTCTTGAAGAAATGGGTTTTGACCAACAATTGTTTTTTTTTTTTGGAAAGGTGTGTGTATGTGGATCCACCTACCAAGCTCATGAAGTTCACTCTTCACATCGACAAAGGCGATGAAGTGGAAGTTCACTTTGTCCGCCTCGGGCTGTTTGAAGAGAGATAATCGGAATCAAACCTCCATGCAAATGATCTACGTGTGTGTGTGTGTGTGTGTGTTCGCTTCTTACCCGGCACTGTCCCTCGGCAGCGACTTCATCGTGAGCCGCCTGGATTGCCTGCCAATCCGAACAAAAGGTATGTTTAATGGCAGGACATCAAACGCTCATGATGGGTCGTCGATCAGACATGTGACTATGTTATGTGACCAGCTAGATCTGTCTAAGATCTGCATTCCACAATGTTGCCAGGCAGTATTTTTTATAAGTAGGTCATTTAAGACAGGTGTGCTGCATTACGCGTTTCAAGAGCAGCAGTAAAGCACTGCTGATATCCAGGGATTGAATCTCGGAGGGGCCGCCGACCGATAAAACCTAGTGAGCTGCCTTGGTGCCGACTGCCTACCTGATCAGCTGCCACAGTAGAGAGGATTCTAATAAGACATCAAACTCACAAGGCGACGATTTCATCACTGCAGTTTTAGCACACTAAGCTCACACAGGTAGCCTCAGACCATTCAAATCAATTGGCTGAAAACAGTTAACCCTTGTGTGGTGTTCATAGTTGGTGGACCCACCGCATTAGTGTTTTTAAATCAATCATAGTTAGTCATAACCGTCCGTCTATTGTGATAAAATATAAAAAAGGAAAAAATCCGTATTTAAGTTTATGCTGGATAAGGCCCGCAGCGGTAAAAACACACGCTGGAACCAGAGACGGGATCTCGAATACATCGTATCGAGTCTCGGCTCTGCCTGCCGGCTAAGGCCGAGCGGCCACACGTTGTTCAGATGGGGTCTCTCTCTCTCCCATCACTGGTGCAATTACGACCTCTGCTGGCTGATTGACGGCGCCTGCACAGAGATGAGAAGAGAGTGCTCTCAGGGTGCGTCTCTCCGTACACAACGCTGAGCTGCACTGCACTCGTCAAAGTGTAGGTTTGCACGTGGGTTAGCTTCGCTCTCCTCAAACGGCGGGGATCAGCATTGGTGGAGAGGAAGCGTGACGCATTCGGGCAATTGGACGTGATAAAAAGGGAGCAAACGCATAAAGAAAATATTTTAAAAAATGAAACAACCTTAAAAAAATGTCAAACATTTATCAGTGTTATCTGTTCATGCTATAGCCTATACAACACACGAGGCTCAGCTTTACTGTGCGTGTTGCATACATTCATTTGATGCATGTATGCCGTCCGTCACTGGTCTGTATCTGTAGGTGTCTATGTCCGTCTATCTATCTGTCTGTCTGTCTGGCACTCTCACACACACAGCAGGACATGTAGTAGGCCAGAGTTAAGGGACACACTCCTATACCATGTGTAATATAAATGGTGTAGCAATGGTGTACAGTGAGAACCTGTTATTTTATATGTTCTTCACACAAAATGAGCCAAAGGTAAAGCGTCCGAGGTTAAAATAATCATAAATGGCATCATTTTTCTTACGGTGAACACCACACAAGGGTTAAACCGTCCCTGCCACTTGAGCAAGGCATTTAACCCTCAGTTGCTTGCAATGTATTAGTAATGTAAATAAAGTATAAATGGAAGTGATCAGGTCATCTATGCAAAACTCATTATTATAAGGTTAAAGCACATAAATCCCTCACCACTAACATTTCTAAATATGGGTGACTGCATTTTGTGTACAGAGTGTAACTCAAAAGTGTGTGTGTGTGTGTCTGTGTGGTGGTGGTGGGGGGGGGGGGGGGGGGGGAGTACAGAGGGAATGCATCTGTACAAGCATTCCCTCTGTATGGTTACAACCTGTTAAAGTGTTAAAAAATAAATGTAGATGTTTGTTACTCATCTAAAATGTGCAATCATTGCTGTATCTCCAAATACAAAACACTAGGAGAGTTTATTATAGGCAGGTCAGATCTATTCTGTAGGATCTCAGCGCCACCTGCTGGTACAGCTGAAGGTCGAACATCACCAGACAGGGTGGGGACAGACAGAAATATGAACTCCAACACGACTACAGGGTTTGATTAGGTTAGATTAGAGTATGAAACTATAATGAACGTGTGTAACGCACCTTGTTTTGCTCCAGCTGTTTGGCACGGTCAGCAGAGGACATTCCAGCGGTTTCTTCTAGAAACTTCTTCAGGGCAGAATCAGCCTCTGGAAAACAGGACAATTTAAATATTATATATAGAACATATAAATGTATATATATATATTCCGTCATTTCAGTAGTTATATATGGTTGGAACTGTGTGTATACTGATTTGAATTAAAAATCAATATTGCAAACAATTCTATGCAGCTTAGTATATATAATCAGAATAGTATTGGATCAAATCTCCCTTTCACCATGCTTCATTTCTTAGATCTGACTTCTATAATCAAGTATATAATCAATCAATGCTCAGCCATAATGATTACAGGGGATCAAAAACTGGTCTGATCACCCGAGTCCAAATTTGTACTGACTGAAACCAAGTTTATCCTGATTGTTGGCCACAGCATGCACCAGCGCCACGGTCCCACAGGAGTTGACCACGGTCTGGTTGAGGAAGAACACATCCTTGCAGCTCTCCACGGACTGCTTGGAGCGGAACCCCTCGTGCTGAAGAACCATCAAAGAACACACAAGCTGTCAAACCATCGCATTCACACGTGTTCTTTTGTGTTTGGTGATGGTCAGACTGCACTGGTCACCTGTTGAGTTAACGGGAAGAGGAGCATCAGGGCGCAGCAGGGCGTGGGCACAGAGGAAATGGCATCATCCTCCAAGCCCAGGACGTCCACGAAGTGCCAGTCTGACTTCACACCCAGCTTGTTCAGCATCTGTATTGGCAGGACAGTGACACACATGAATGGCTCGACTCCATGCAGAATAAAATGACACGGATTAGTTAGCATTGAAGAATCAGCACGGTCATCACAGTGAGGAGACAATGCAGCCACCAGACCATGATGTAAGCCATTATATTAAGGTGTTAAACGGATGGGAATTGAGATGGCAAGCTCATGTCTAATAAAACACCTTGATTTTTTTAGCCATAAGTCTAAACTACTAATTCTAAAGCAGATAATATGCCAAGGGAATTAGTGGACAAAGACATAGCAGGTGCCAGGTTCATTAAATTAAATAAAAATAAGGGTTAAATTCTACTTAAACCCCAGCAGGTGGCTAAAATGACAAGCCTACGCCCTGAATTGTGTGAGCAGTTTATAGGAGCCTGTTCGCATCGCCGTCAGTTTCCCTCAAGACTCAAGACGGACGCACCTTATTCAGCATCTGTAACAACAAATAAAACACACTTTCTGTCAGAATTTACTCCATAACCAAGTAAAGCGTCGAAATAAACATATGAAATTCCTTCCGAACCTCGGGGTTAATTTCCATAGGTTTCCACTCCATGGTTGACCGTTTATTATTAGCCTTTTAGCTTCACTATACACACACAGACAGAGCGGCTTCTCTAACGGTCCAGCTGAGGCGAAAATTCAAAAATTAACGGTCATTCACGTCGCACGCGGCTCATATAGGTTCGGTCACCTTCCATTCTCACCAGATTTGGAGGGGTGCGCGGTTCCGAACCGGTGTGTTTCGGGTGTGTTTTGGTGCACATCTGAATAATTTGACGCTAATTTCGAGGATATTCCTCATTTCAGGTATGTTGTTGTCACATAAAATAAAAGATATAAACATCCATTCGTTAATGTTAATATTTATATTTATTAAAGATCTATCTGTCACGCAGTGGAAATGGAACAGTCCACAGTCAGACGATTCTAGAAGCTGCCAGTAAGATGGACAAATGTGTTAATTCGCTTGTATTGTCAGTAAATCATTCATTATATTATTTAAAACGTATTTTGCAATTTATTTAACTTAGTATTTTAGTTAGTGTTACACAAAACGAAACTAAAGCAATAATACATAATTTTTATTTAATTATTCAATTACACCAACACCAAATCAGAAAAAGTTGGGACGGTATGGAAAATGTGGAAAATGCTAATGAAATAAAAACACAGAGTTGCTTACATTTACTTTGACTATTATTTCATTGCAAACAGTATGAACCTAAAATATTAAATGTTTTCTCTGGTTAACTATATTTATTAATAAACATCCATTCCTGCATTTCATGCCTGCAACACATTCCAAAAAAAGTTGGGACAGTTTGTAATGTTGCCGTTCCTTTTCACCACTCTGGCACCGAAAACACCAAGCGATTTAGTGTTTCAGCTTTTATTTTGTCTCATTCTTCCTGCAAACACGTCTTAAGATGTACAGCAGTACACATTATCTATTGGGGACCGGTCAGCACTGCAGGCAGGCCAGTCCAGTACCCGTGCCCTCTTCTTCCACAGCCACGCCTTTGTAACGTGTGCCGTCTTGAAGGCAGCACATGTTGCTCTAAGATCTTGATGTACTGACCCCGGTACTGACACGCCCCCATACCATGACAGACCCTGGTACTGACATGCCCCCATACCATGACAGACCCTGGTACTGACACGCCCCCATACCATGACAGACCCTGGTACTGACACGCCCCCATACCATGACAGACCCTGGCACTGACACACCCCCATACCATGACAGACCCTGGCACTGACACACCCCCATACCATGACAGACCCTGGTACTGACACGCCCCCATACCATGACAGACCCTGGTACTGACACACCCCCATACCATGACAGACCCTGGTACTGACACACCCCCATACCATGACAGACCCTGGCACTGACACATAGTATACCATGACAGACCCTGGTACTGACACACCCCCATACCATGACAGACCCTGGTACTGACACACCCCCATACCATGACAGACCCTGGTACTGACACAGCCCATACCATGACAGACCCTGGTACTGACACAGCCCATACCATGACAGACCCTGGTACTGACACAGCCCATACCATGACAGACCCTGGTACTGACACGCCCCCATACCATGACAGACCCTGGTACTGACACACCCCCATACCATGACAGACCCTGGTACTGACACACCCCCATACCATGACAGACCCTGGCACTGACACACAGTATACCATGACAGACCCTGGTACTGACACAGCCCATAACATGACAGACCCTGGCACTGACACACAGTATACCATGACAGACCCTGGTACTGACACACCCCATACCATGACAGACCCTGGTACTGACACACCCCATACCATGACAGACCCTGGTACTGACACAGCCCATACCATGACAGACCCTGGCACTGACACAGCCCCATACCATGACAGACCCTGGTACTGACACACTCCCATACCATGACAGACCCTGGTACTGACACAGCCCATACCATGACAGACCCTGGCACTGACACACCCCCATACCATGACAGACCCTGGTACTGACACACCCCCATACCATGACAGACCCTGGCACTAACACATCCCCACACTATGACAAACTCTGGTACTGACACAGCCCCATACCATGACAGACCCTGGTACTGACACAGCCCCATACCATGACAGACCCTGGTACTGACACACCCCCATACCATGACAGACCCTGGCACTAACACATCCCCACACTATGACATACCCTGGTACTGACACACCCCCATCTAGGATGGACCATCACACAGTGGAAACGTGTATTGTGGTCAGATGAATCAGCATTCCAGGTCTTTTTAGACCAAAGACGAAAAGGACCATCCATACTGTTATCAGCAACAAGTCCAAAAGCCAGCGTCTGTCATGATATGGGGGCGTGTCAGTGTGATGCAGCATTAATGCAGAAAAGTACATTGAGATCTTAGAGCAACATGTGCTGCCTTCTAAACAATGCAAAACCACCTGCTGCACACATTACAAAGATGTGGCTGTGGAAGAAGAGGGTACGGGTAACCTGTCTGCAATCCTGACCTGTCCCCAATAGAGAATGTGTGGAGAATTTTAAAACAAGTGTGACATGCAGCATTTACTCCAGATCTGTCATCTGAAGTGCCCAGGACGTAAGGTTAGTTTTGTTTTAAGCCTCATTGGCATGAAGAGCGTTGAAACTCGGACGTTGCTGAAGACTAGCCTGACAGGTTGGATCACCGTGCTACAACAGGGTTGGAAGCGAACTCTAAGGTGTGGTACGACTCATGAAGCAGAAGTGTGCAGACCTGATTTGGTGCAGAACGTTGGATGGAACTGACTTACCCAGTTATATCATATCTAGAGTGCCTTTGGGCAGCAAACAAGTTTAGATTTGCACTTTTTTATTTGTCCTTACAAGAACCCAGATCATTAGACGATTGTAGTATGTAGTAGGCGGGGTGTAAACAACGTGAACATTTCTAGAACGCCATTGTTTCCTGAATGAACGACTATTCAGGTTAAATTGTCTGGAACTATGTATGGTGGCCCATAATCCGCATTCCATCGTGCAACTCGGTCGCTAAACTTTTAAAATAAAAGGCATCTATCTCACCTCGAGCATTGTGTAGGGATCAAAGGTATTGCCCTCAGCTGGTTTAAATTTTATTTGGCTAGGTGAGGCTCTCTCTTCTTCTGCTCCATTTAAGTGTGGGGTCCCTCAAGGATCTATCCTCGGTCCAATCCTTTTTTCAGTTCAGGACACCAAAACATATCTCGGGATCAGCCACCTCCTTGTTTATCCTCCTCACTCCCGAGATTGGACGCTTTAAAAACAAACAATATCCTGTAACAACACTTGTTCATTTCAGCCTTTTAAATGACATTATACAAAAAAAAAAAGAAATTTTGCATGGGGACTGTGAGTTATTCAGTGTCCAGTATACTGGACATTTGGAATTAAGAGCATGAAATGTGCAAGATTCTGAAAAAATTTACATATTATTATTACCATTATAACATGTGACATATCAAGTATTGTACATTTATGGCATAATGTAATACATGTTTATAATATTAAAAAGCATATACTAGTTTATACAGAAGTTAAAATTTACATTTTGATTATTTATATAAATATTTTAAATATTTAATTTAAAACTTTTAATTTTAAAAACTCAGACTTTTTAATTAAAACATTTAGCTTTGTTCATTTCCCCTTTTCTTATAAACAAACTTTTCTTTCCTAGATATATTTTTAAAACAAGGAACATTACTAAAACATAAAACAGAATATTCAGTTTGTCAATATTGATTTTAAATTTTAAATTATCCACATACCTATTTTTCAATATAAATATTTTGAAAAAAAAAAAAATCTAAATTATTCAAATCAAAACCTTTTGCATTTCAGCTTTGAGTTTTTCTTTTCTTTTTTTAACGGGACCTTGTGTGGAACTCATAAAAGCAGTTTCGTTCAACTTGAATGCAAAGAAATACATTACATTTTAAACATCTTATGCTTGATTTTTTGGTGCAGCCAGGGTTTCTGCACCTCTGAAAGCTGGTGCTATCACTACCCACCACTGGCCAGTGCTCTGCCCCACTGCATCTAACATCTTGGCTCAGAATCACTTGACTCCCTATCACTATCCTGTTGATATTCATCCTCACTACTCTCAACACTGCAGTCTATTACTATCATCTAGTAATTTAAGCACCTCATCTACTGTCAGCCCTTAACATACACGAAAAAGATATATACAGCACGAAAAATGCAAAAAGTAATACTGATGCACATCTTCTAATTCATAGTTAGCATGACAAACTAAACAACATTCAATTAATTAAATCCAAATGTCCAGATAGCTGGACATAAAACATTTGCTCACAATTTAAGTATGTGTAAATACATATTCATCGCTTATATTGTTACCAATCATTACAAAAACCTTCTAAAAATACATCATTTCTAAAACACTTTGGTTATATGTGCACATTAATAGATAAAAACTTATGTTTTGTTCGGTCACGGAGGCGACAAGCGTCTTTCTCAACAGCCGCCATCCTCGGGTCTTTTTTCAAGAAGCTTAAAAAAAATTCTCAATGTCTTTGACCAACCAGTAGAAAGACAGAGTTGTGTTGGAGTGTCTAAAAGTGAGTGTGACAAAGTAAAACTCCCTGTCAAGTTATAAAACCCAGAAAAAAATGTCCAGTATACTGGACATCAGGAACGAGGAGGTTATATACACTGACGGTCTATTTTATCAGCTCCACTTACCATATAGGAGCACTTTGTAGTTCTACAATTACTGACTGTAGTCCATCTGTTTCTCTGCATGAAGATGGCCGACTCAAACAGCAGCAATAGTCTCTGACTTTACATCTACAAGGTGGACGAACTAGATAGGAGTGTCAAATAGAGTGGACAGTGAGTGGACACGGTATTTAAAAACTCCAGCAGCACTGCTGTGTCTGATCCACTCATACCAGCACAACACACTCATCCACCACCTAAATAATACCAGCTCTGTGGTGGTCCTGACCATTGAAGAACAGCATGAAAGGAGGCTAACAAAGCATGCAGAGATACAGATGGACTACAGTCAGCAGTCAGTAATTGTATGACTACAGCGTGCTTCTACAGTGGGGTCAAAAAGTACACTGCTCAAAAAAATAAAGGGAACACTAAAATAACACATTCTAGATCTCAATTAATGAAATATTCCAGTTGAAAATCTTTATTCATCACATAGTGGAATGCGTTTAGAACAAAACAACATAAAATCGATCAATGTAAATCAAAATTATTATCCCATGGAGGTCTGGATTTGGAATCATACTCAAAATCAAAGTGGAAAATCCAATTACAGGCTGATCCAACTTCAGTGGAAATTCCTCAAGACAAGTTAAAATGAGGCTCAGTAGTGTGTGTGGCCTCCACCTACTTGTATGACCTCCCTACAACGCCTGGGCATGCTCCTGATGAGGCAGCGGATATTCTTCTGAGGGATCTCCTCCCAGACCTGGATTAAAGCATCAGTCAACTCCTGGACAGTCTGTGGTGCAACGTGGCATTGGTGGATGATGTCCCAGTTGTGCTCGATTGGATTCAGGTCTGGGGAACAGGCAGGCCAGTACATAGCATCAATGCCTTCATCATGCAGGAACTGCTGACACACTTCAGCCACATGAGGCCTAGCATTGTCATGCATCAGAAGAAACCCAGGGCCCACTGCACCAGCATATGGTCTCACAATGGGTCTGAGGATCTTATCCCGGTACCTAATAGCAGTTAGGGTACCCCTGGTTAGCCCATGGAGGGCTGTGCGGCCCTCCAATGAAATGCCTCCCCACACCATTACTGACCCACTGCCAAACCGGTCATGCTGGAGAAGGCAGCAGAACGTTCTCCACGGCGTCTCCAGACTCTGTCAAGTCTGTCACGTGCTCACTGTGAACCTGCTCTCATCCGTCAAAAGCACAGGGCGCCAATGGCGAATCTGCCAATCTTGGTGTTCTCTGCCAAATGCCAATCGCCCTGCACGGTGTTGGGCTGTAAGCACAAGCCCCACTTGTGGACGTCGGGCCCTCATACCACCTTCATGGAGTCTGTTTCTGACAGTTTGAGCAGAAACATGGATATTAGTGGCCTGCTGGAGGTCATTTTGCAGGGCTCTGACACTGCTCCTCCTGTTCCTCCTGGCACAAAGGAGGAGGTAGCGGTCCTGCTGCTGGATTGTTGCCCTCCTACGGCCCCCTCCATGTCTCCTGGTGTATTGCCTGTCTCCTGGTATCTGCTTCATGCTCTGGACACTGTGCTGACAGACACAGCAAACCTTCTTTGCCACAGCTCGCATTGATGTGCCATCCTGGATGAGCTGCACTACCTGAGCAACTTCTGTGGGTTGTAGACACCGTCTCATGCTACCTCTAGCATGTGGAGGCCACACAAACTACTGAGCCTCATTTTAACTTGTCTTGAGGAATTTCCACTGAAGTTGGATCAGCCTGTAATTGGATTTTCCACTTTGATTTTGAGTATGATTCCAAATCCAGACCTCCATGGGATAATAATTTTGATTTACATTGATCATTTTATGTTATTTTGTTCTCAACGCATTCCACTATGTGATGAATAAAGATTTTCAACTGGAATATTTCATTAATTGAGATCTAGGATGTGTTATTTTAGTGTTCCCTTTATTTTTTTGAGCAGTGTATTTAGTCAGCCACTGATTGTGCAGGTTCTCCTACTTAGAAAGATGAGAGAGGTCTGTAATTTTCATCAAAGCTACACTTCAACTATGAGAGACAAAATGAGAAAAATAAATACAGGAAATCACATTGTAGGATTTTTAAAGAATTGATTTGTAAATTATGGTGGAAAATAAGTATTTGGTCAATAACAAAAGTTCAACTCAATACTTTGTAACATAACCTTTGTTGGCAATGACAGAGGTGAAACGTTTCCTGTAAGTCTTCACCAGGTTTGGACACGCTGTAGCTGCTATTTTGGCCCATTCCTCCATGCAGATCTCCTCTAGAGCAGTGATGTTTTGGAGCAGTGATGTTTTGGAGCAGTGACTCCACAAATTCTCTATGGGGTTGAGGTCTGGAGACTGGCTAGGCCACTCCAGGACCTTGAAATGCTTTTTACGGAGTCACTCCTTCGTTGCCTGAGCGGTGTGTTTGGGATCATCGTCATGCTGGAAGACCCAGCCACGTTCCATCCGGGATGAGATCTTGCGTGGGGCCCCAGATCGAGGGAGATTATCAATGGTCTTGTATGTCTTCCATTTTCTTACAATTGCTCCCACAGTCGATTTATTCACACCAACCTGCTTGCCTATTGTAGATTCACTCTTCCCAGCCTGGTGCAGGTCTACAATTTTCTTCCTGGTGTCCTTCGACAGCTCTTTGGTCTTGGCCATGGTTGAGTTTGGAGTCTGACTGTTTGAGGCTGTGGACAGGTGTCTTTTATACAGATAACGAGGTCAAACAGGTGCCATTAATACAGGTAATGAGTGGAGGACAGAAGAGCTTCTTAAAGAAGAAGTTACAGGTCTGTGAGAGCCAGAAATCTTGCTAGTTTGTTATTGACCAAATACTTATTTTCCACCATAATTTACAAATAAATTCTTTAAAAATCCTACAATGTGATTTCCTGGATTTATTTTTCTCATTTTGTCTCTCATAGTTGAAGTGTAGCTATGATGAAAATTACAGACCTCTCTCATCTTTCTAAGTAGGAGAACCTGCACAATCAGTGGCTGACTAAATACTTTTTGGCCCCACTGTATATGGTAATTGGAGCTGATCATACTGATACTTGTGAAGGGGACTGTATACAAAAATGAATTCAAGAGCCACGACTACAGATTTGGAGTAAATATAACACTTTATTTTCTAGTTTGCCACTTCTCCAAATCTACAATAAGCCTCCAATTGCCCGATTGCGTCACACTTCCTCTCCACCAATGCCGATCCCCGCTCTGATTGAGGAGAACGAAGCTAACCCACGCCCCCTCCGACACGTGGGCAGCAGCCGTATGCATCTCATCACCTATACTCTGACGAGTGCAGTGCAGCTCAGCGTTGTGTACGGAGGGACACGCCCTGATCAGCGCACTCTTTTCTCATCTCTGTGCAGGCGCCACCAATCAGTCAGCAGAGAGACCCCATCCGGCTTAGTCCCGTCCATATCTGAACAACAGGCCAATCGTTGTTCATGTGGCCGCTCAGCCACAAGTTCTTTATACAGCTTTATTCTTCACTTTGTCTTATGTTAAATGTTTTAACTCATTTAACAATTCTAACGCTTTAATAACATGTCCTATATTACATATGACACATTCTGACCCCCTTTCTGTAACTAATTAATATAAAACAGATTATGAAATAATTGTTGTGACATATACTGTATGTTACATAGGGATTTTAACCTTAAAATAGCTGCAAAAAAACAAAAACAACAACAACATGTGACCTACTGTATGTGTCACAAAAAGAAAAATGCTAACGAGCTGCTTAATTAATTTAATTGATTCAATTACTTTAAGTGAATGCATTTTCTGTTGTTTCATTTAAAGCATATTTAAACAAATAGATTAATTTTATAATCAATTATTCAGTTAAATAATCAATCAATGAAACAACTTTTGCATGTCAGTACCGCAACTCTGCACCTTGGTTTTAGCAGGGATGGTTTACTTCATAAAAAAGAAACATGTTGATCCTATTTCAACGTCAGTTTACTTGTAGCATGAATACTAAGAAGCAATACAGTCTTCAGGATGCACTTAAGATCATCACTGGTAATGACAGTGAGTTTGAAGGATGTAAAGATAGCTCAGATGAAAACTCTGAAGACCTTGATCACACTCACAGGTAAAAAGACGTGGAGAGTGATGAGTCAAGTGGGTCTGATGATTCGGACATACATACAGACATATATTGCAAGGCAAAAGTACCACATAAGGTTACGGAGATGGTACCTTTACCTGTTCTGGTAATCCATCATGTTAGACCTTGTTAATGCATGATCTACCGCCGTGACTATACACTGCTTGGTGTCCAAAAGCCACTAAAATATAGAAGCTTCCAAGCAGAGTTTGCCACTATCCTGATTCTTGTGCATTCACAAAAGGGTCGATCATAACTTAATGCCACACTTCCACAACCACCACCAAAGGGAGTCTGTGTTGGAGTTCCAACTGATGTTCGCAAAGACCAGGTTGCACACTGTCCTGTGAAATGTGACAAGCGTAGTCATTGTAAAGTCTGCAAAGTCAATGCAAACAAAACCCTCTGTGAGAAATATGATGTGCATCTTTGCTTCACTGAAGAAAGAAATTTTTCTTCAACATTTGGCTTAACTTTAACATTTGGCTTAGGCTGAGATGTCAAGTTTTGTTTGGCTTACCCCAGCAGTGGTGTGGAAATGCAAATAAAAAGACAAATCTACCTATATGTAACATTACAGATTTTGACAGTGGGGGGCAGCACTTTAAAAAAAACTTTAAGAAATGTGTTGCTTGTGATCCATTTGGTCTGTTTTACATCCCTCATAATTTTGTGGTGAACTGGGTGTGGTATTTTTATGGGTTAAGTACGTTATGCGCATGCGCACCTGCGTCATAGTGGAAGTTAACCAAAGTTTTCCAAAAGTGGTTTGCAGAACAGACGAAGTTTACTCTAAAATCTAAAATAACTGTCTTATAAAGCTAAAAGCCAGAATGCTTTTTAATGCCGACTTTTTAAATAAGTGAACGTGAAGTATATTTTCCTGTATTCACCATTTTAAAGCAATTAAAACAAGATAAACACACAACTAGTGTAGAAACGGATGCTCGTTGGCATGGTAACGCGTACAAAAACACGACACTGGAGCTGGGCGGTTCGGTTCGTGAATCACCCGGGTTAATGATTCGAATCTTTGTACTGAATCAGGAATCACGAGTCCGAGATTCATCAGTTCACAAGTTTAATATCGAGAAATTTAGTGTCTCCGGTTCACCTCTAATTCACTCGCACGTCTTTGGACTGTGGGAGGAAACCAGGCTATGCTGGAAATGAAAGGGTTTTTTGACTCAAGTGACTCGAGTGAACCGGATCACATTACTACTGATGTTGATTCATGAGTGACTCCATGAAATGAACCGAATTTACCAGCACTACACGATACACTACGCATGCGCGTCGCTTTAAACTTGAAAACTTGACTAATAACTATTTTAATCAGAGTATTTTAAGTCTGTAATAGTGTACATAAAATAAAACACACATCACTTTCTCCATGGGAACTAAAATGCCATTAAATGTCCGTGTAAACGTAGCGTTCTGAATTGAACTCCGAATGTAGTTTCACGGGAACTACATTACCCATGATGCTGAGTCAGCCCTAGGCGTTGGCTGGGCGTGGCCTCGGTGACAGAGGCGCAGTTTAAAGTTCTGATTGCGGTTCTTCTAACTTCACTCTCATTCTTCCTCTGTCTGAGGGTGTAGTCGTGTTCCAAGTGCATAAAGCTTATTGGTAAGTACTTTTAATACTTTATGTGACACTTTGTGCAGAATTTAAAGTGTTTTTAAATAAATTAGGACACCTACTTTGAGGAAAACGACTTAATTTAGGTACTTTTTTATTCACAGCATTTGCTTCGAGCAGATTCTGCAACAATGGTGAGTCTAAAACTCATATTTTAACTCTATTATAAGCCTGGAGTGTTTTATTTTTATTATTATAATAACAATTATTAGTAGTAGTAGTATTACGTGGCAATCCGTACGCTGTGCGGCTCTCTGTAAGACGCCGTCTCTCATTGGTCATCACAGCCTGCAGTTCTACTCGGTCAGATTTGGATATGACTTGATTGGGAGGTTGGGGAAGGCAAAAATAGAGTAAAACTGTTAAAAAGAGAAGCTCAGTGAACAGTCTGATGGGTAGTGAGTACTCACACAATTGTTCATACCATTCAATCCATTCACGACTGCTTTGTTGGCATTATCACCATAGTTTGTTCTATTTACCCGCCAGCCAACAAAACCCAGGTTACAATGTGTAACCTGATCCAAAAGCTTTTTCATGACACATGGGCGACCAGGATTTCCCCCTAAAAAGCAGAAGAGGCGAGGTTTCCACCCCTTTTTTTCTGAAACGCGTGCTCATGACTCATAAATGTGGGCAGCATTCCACAAGGGGCTGGCTTTTCCTCTTTTTCGGAGTCTCTCGCCCTTCTGTCTCGCTGTAGATTAAGGAGCCAGACACCATCATTACCGTGTGCGGTTGTTTGCAGAGATACAGAGATATAGAAGCACTTTGTAGTTCTACAATTACTGACTGTAGTCCATCTGCTTCTCTGCATGCTTTGTTAACCTGCGTTCACCCTGTTCTTCAATGGTCAGGACCCCCACAGGACCACCACAGAGCAGGTATTATTTAGGTGGAGGATGATTCTCAGCACTGCAGTGACACTGACATGGTGGTGGTGTGTTGGTGTGTTGGTGTGTTTTGTGCTGGCACCGCTGGAATGAGAATCGTCCACCAACCAAAAACATCCAGCCAACATCGCCCCGTGGCCACTGATGAAGGTCTAGAAGATGACCGACTCAAACAGCAGCGATAGATGAGCGATCGTCTCTGACTTTACATCTACAAGGTGGACCGACTAGGTAGGAGTGTCTAATAGAGTGGACAGTGAGTGGACAACACACACTAACACACCAGCACCATGTCAGGGTCAGTGCAGTGCTGAGAATGATCAACCTCCTAAATAATACCTGCTCTGTGGGGGTCCTGACCATTAAAGAACAACATATAAAGGGGGTAACAAAGCATACAGAGAAACAGATGGACTACAGTCAGTAATTGTAGAACAACAAAGTGCTTCTTCCTATATGGTAAGTGGAGCCGATAACATGGATAGTGAGCGTACTGTTTACGCAGATCGAGTGATTACCTGCGGCTGAACTGGAAGTTGGAACGGGTGTCCACATACTTTCGATCAGATCAGTACACTGAAGTATGTACGGGACGTTTCTCACCTTGGAATGTGGTTTTCTCGTACAGAATGTTCGCACGACGTCAACGTCTGCTTGCTCATATTCTTCGGACCTTTTACCCATCATGCCTTGTTCAGACGGATAGGGATCTTTGAAGCGCGCAGCCAGATTCGAAGGGTTGACTTTAGGGCTTTCAGCTACACCCATTGGTTACACCTACAAGTTTGGAATGGCATGTCCAACAAGGTGTCCATATACTTTTAGCCAGACACCTAGTATTGTCTTGCAATATAGTTCCAAAAGTATGTGGACAACCTTTCCTAATCCACACTTAATGGCAAAGCAGTGACTTTCACCATTGGACATGACCAGACTACAAAACTATGGTCAAAAGTATGTGGACACCTGCTAATGCGCTGTCCATCTGCACTAAAAGAAGTGAAGTGGCTTCTGAAATCCCGCCGACAAACAGAGTGACTTCTTTCCCGCTACAATACTCACCAATCTTTCAAAGGCGAACATGGAAGACTCCCGTGCTCTGTGCACCACTACATTTTACCCGTCATACTGGGGTCATGTGAAATCCGGAACGTCCACGAATATCCAACCAAAACAACTAAACCTGCTGTCATATACAGTATATATAGGGCAGTTGTACCTTGTAAGTAAGGTACTGGAGTAGTAATCGAAAGGTTGCTGGTTCAAGCCCCGAAACTGCCAGGTTGCCAATGTTGGGCCCTTGAGCAAGGCTCTTAATACAGTCACAGTACTGAAAATAATGTAAATGTAGACCTGTTTTACCTACCTACACCATAGGCCAAAAGTATCCGGACACCCTGCAATTCCCTGCAAAACCTTCTTTATTAAGGCTGTGGCAGACGAAGGCACTGATGTTGGACGACAAGGCAGGGTCAGGGTCAGGGTCAGGGTCAGGGTTAGGGTTAGGGATAGGGTTAGGGTTAGCACAGCAGTTAATGAATTAAGGTCAGGACTCTACACCAAGCTCATCAAACCATGTCCTTCTAGACCTCACACTGGACCAGAATATGGACTTGTTGTTAGTTATTCATTAAAAGGGTTGTCCACATACTTTTTGGAGTATTTTTTTTTTTTATCCAATCTTGACTCCCTAGTTTTTCCCCTCTGTCTTTGTTCCTCTCTCTCACATTTTTTAATCCCACAAGGCAAAGATCTGAATCACCCAGTCAGAAATTCCACGTGGAAAACTACTGACTGACCCGAATAAGTTCTTAAAGCAACAGCTGACTCAAACAACCCAAACACAGTCATGTGTAGCCTAGAGAGAGGAATGCCCCAAAGTATATGGACACACCTATTTACTAGTAGATTCTGCTTGTAAAACCACACCCTCTGCTAACATGCATCACGCTTACAGCTGGCTGTATAATCTCTATACGCAAACATTAGCATTAGAACAGGTCACATGGATGAGCTCCAGCAGCAATAAGCTTGTGTCAACAGCAGCACCTTTGTGTTTAACAGCAGCTGCCTTCTGGTCCAACATAAGTGCCAAGTTAGCAAAATATTTAGTGGTATTTATATTTGGTGTTATTTATATTTAGTGTATTTTATAGCATTATTTATATTTAGTGTATTTTAGTGTATTATATAGTTTTATTTATATTTAGTGTATTTTATAGTGTTATTTATATATAGTGTTATTAATATTTAGTGTTTTTTATATTCAGTGTTATTTATATATAGTGTTATTTATTTTTTAGAGTTTTTATAATTAGTGTTATTTCAGTGTATTTCATAGAGTTATTAATATTTAATATTATTTCAGTGTATTTCATAGAGTTATTTATATTTAATATTATTTCAGTGTATTTCATAGTGTTATTTATATTTAATATTATTTCAGTGTATTTCATAGTTATTAATATTTAATATTATTTCAGTGTATTTCATAGTGTTATTTATATTTAATATTATTTCAGTGTACTATAGAGTTATTTATATTTAATATTATTTCAGTGTATTTTATAGTGTTATTTATATTTAATATAATTTCAGTGTATTATAGTGTTATTTATATTTAATATTATTTCAGTGTATTATAGTGTTATTTATATTTATTATTATTTCAGTGTATTATAGTGTTATTTATATTTAATATTATTTCAGTGTATTATATAGTTATATTTAGTGTTATTTATATTCAGTGTTATTTATATTTAGTATTATTTATATTTAGTGTTATTTATATGTTATGTTATTTATATATAGTATTATTTTTTTAATGTAATTTATATTTAGTGTAATTTATATTTAGTGTAATTTATATTTAGTGTTATTTATATTTAGTGTAATTTATATTTAGTGTTGTTTATATTTAGTATTATTTATATTTAGTGTTATTTATATTTGATGTTATTTATATATAGCATTATTTTTTTTATATTTAGTATTATTTTTTTAATGTAATTTATATTTAGTGTAATTTATATTTAGTGTAATTTATATTTAGTGTAATTTATATTTAGTGTAATTTATATTTAGTGTTGTTTATATTTAGTATTATTTATATTCAGTGTTATTTATATTTAGTATTATTTATATTTAGTGTTATTTATATTTAGTGTTATTTATATTTAGTATTAATTATATTTAGTATTATTTAACGCCAGCTTGAAAGACTTTATAAGAAAACCGGTCTAACAGTACATTATCAGATTTATTCTGATTATCTTCAACATTACAAAGACGCTCTTACGGCAGCCCGATCCACTTACTATTCCGAACTCATACATGCTGGATCAACAAATCCTAAGACTCTCTTTTCCACAATAAATAAACTTCTCAAACCAGTTGACAATACTACCAATTCCTTTACAGTTGACAAGTGTAACTCTTACCTCTCATTTTTTCAAACAAAAGTTGAGAATATCCACAATTTTCTGACAGTTTCCCCTGTCATCTCTGTTTCTCCGCCTATCTCATCTCAATTTATTACCCAGCCTCTGTCTCAGTTCTCACCTGTGTCTCTTTTGGACCTATCTGAGATCTTAACAGGGATGCGAAGCTCCACTTGTGTTTTGGATCCTGCTCCATCAAAACTTGTTAAGGGTTGTTTTCCAGTTATCTCATCACTTATCACAGAGATAATCAATTCCTCTCTTAGTTCTGGCTCAGTCCCTCAATCACTCAAATTGGCTGCTGTTACTCCCATACTTAAAAAACCTGGACTTGACTCTAACATTATGAGTAACTTTCGGCCCATTTCCAATCTTCCATTTCTGTCGAAAATACTGGAACGTGTTGTTGCCTCACAGCTCAAAGATCACCTAAATTCCAATAATCTATTTGAATCATTTCAGTCTGGTTTCCGCCCCCAGCACAGCACTGAGTCAGCCCTCCTCAAAGTCACAAATGACCTTCTTCTTTCCTCAGACTCTGGACAAATTAATATTCTCGTCCTCCTTGATCTTACTGCAGCTTTTGACACCATTAATCACTCCATTCTTCTGTCCCGCCTTGAATCCTCTGTCAACATCACTGGTACTGCCCTTTTGTGGTTAAGGTCATATCTCATAAACAGACAACAGTTTGTTAATATCAACAATTGTAGTTCTGCCATTGCTCCACTGTCCCAAGGCGTTCCCCAAGGCTCAGTGTTAGGTCCCCTTTTGTTTATTCTTTATATGCTCCCCCTTGGTGACATCATACGTCGGCATGGTTTACATTTCCACTGCTATGCTGATGATATTCAGCTTTACATCTCCTCCAAATCCATTAATACTGAACTTCACTCCACTCTGACAAATTGCATCACTGAAATGAAATTGTGGATGAAAGCTAATTTCCTCAAATTAAACTGTGAAAAATCAGATATGATCATCGTAGGTCCTACAACCCTGGCAAAAACCACAAAACATTTTCAAATTACCATTGATAATGACACTTTGTCTCCGTCTTCTAACATCCGAAATCTTGGTGTAATTTTTGATAGCAACCTCTCTTTTGACCGCCATGTAAATCACATCACCAAAACTGCTTTCTTTCATCTAAAAAACATAGCACGTCTACGTCCATCACTCTCCTTTTCTGCCGCCGAAACCTTGATTCATGCTTTTATTACATCCAGAATTGATTATTGCAATAGCATCCTTTATGGTACATCTAACAAAATCCTAAAAAAACTTCAGTATATCCAGAATTCAGCTGCTCGCCTCCTTACTCATACTCGCTCCCGTGATCATATTACACCTGTTCTACAAAAACTTCATTGGCTTCCCGTTGCTCAACGCATTCAATTCAAAATTCTTCTATTCACTCACAAAGCTCTCCATAATCAGGCCCCATCCTACCTCACCGACCTGCTCCATCAGCACATTCCCTCCCGTAGCCTTCGCTCTTCTGAGGCTAACCTACTGTCCATACCCTCTAGGACCAAGCACCGGACCTGGGGTGACAGGGCCTTTTCCATAGCTGCTCCATCTTTATGGAATGCTCTCCCCAAACACCTACGAGATTGTCCTGACCTGTCCAAATTCAAGTCACTTCTCAAAACTCATCTATTCAGAGTGGCATTTAACTTGTAACAACACAAAATAAATGCTTTTATTTTTGCTATTCTTTTTAATAGTTTTTATACTTAGATCACGACAGAAATGTGAAGTCCTAGATCCTAAAACTTGTAAAGTTTTCAGTTTCCTGATTGCATGTAAATCTGTCCTGCTTCTGTCTAATTTTAAGAAATTGTTCTATATTTGTTGTTCTCTCTCATAATTTAGCTAATTTTTAATGAACTGTCTTATGCTGCTCTCTTTGTTTTTATCTTAATTATTCTTGATGTTGATGTACTATTTTGATTTTGTACTATGATTTGTATGGTGTATGTACGTATTTGTTTTGATTATTTGTCTTATGTAAAGCGTCTTTGAGTATCTTGAAAAGCGCTATATAAATAAAAATGTATTATTATTATTATTATTATTATATTCAGTGTTATTTATATTTAGTGTTATTTATATGTAGTGTTATTTATGTTTAGTGATATTTATATTTAATGTTATTTATATTTAGTGTTATTTATATGTAGTGTTATTTATGTTTAGTGATATTTATATTTAATGTTATTTACATTTAGTGTTATTTACATTTAGTGTTATTTATATTCAGTGATATTTATATTTAGTGTTATTTATATTCAGTGTTATTTCAGTGTATTCTAAATATGAAAAGGGCCTCGCTAAACATGTCTAAGTTCACAAAGCAAGGGGGTTTGAATGGTTTGAATATGGTTCATAAGAGCTACCAGTGCCCATACCACCTGACTCTCTTAAGGCTGAACGTGCTTTATTAATGCAAATGACTTGAATATATTTTTGGAGTAAGAGTTCACATACTTTGGGCCACATAGAGTGTTTAAAACGCGATCTGTTACAGGTGTTTGGTTTGTTTGGTAAAAAACGCTCTTATTTTTATTCGTCCCAGGCTGGAAGAGGAACCATCAAGGCCCAGAGTGGATTTAACGCCAACGCTGATGCCCAGGCTCTCTACAAGGCCATGAAAGGACTGGGTTAGTTGACGTTTTTTGCCCTCTACATCCCCCCGTCCTCAATCATCTAATGTAAGAACATTAACGTTTATTTAAATTGTTCACGTAGGCACGGATGAAGCAACCATTCTGAAGCTTCTCACGGCCCGCAGCAACGCTCAACGGCAGGAGATCAAGGCCGCCTACAAGACCCTGCATGGCTCGGTAACGTCATCCTTCAGGGTTCCTGACTTGCTCTGTAATTGGGAGACCAGTAGATCTTTTGAATGACATCCATGACGTCCATGGCATTCAAAAGATCAGCACTGGTTGCCCTATTGATGTGGGAAGTCTCAAAGAAGTATTAGCGCTGTGCAGTCAAGGAGATGCTTGTCTTTCTTTAAGTCATGGGTAGATGGGCGTGGCGTATAGAGCATGGCGTATCCTTGGGAATACTGAGGATTGGCACGTCACTCTCTGTAATCTTTGATACAGGTCGCCAAATGAACCCATTTGGTGCAGGTGAAAAGAAGCGGTCGCCCACTACATGTGTGTTGGAGGGGCATGTGTTAGATACGACTAGGGCTGGACGATATGGCTAAAATTTATATCACGATATAACTCCTAATTTCGGTCGATACGATATAATTCCGATAACGATATGAATAATACAAATGTCAGAAAAACTGCCAAGAACACCAACATTGGAAGGCTGTACCTGCAAACCTCTGAAAAATTTATTTGCAAAGTCTATGAACTCTCACCCTTTACAACTACATAATATTTTAGAAATAATAATAATAATAATAATAATAATAATAATACAAATAAATTAGCTTTCACCTTTTACTTGTATTCAGCATCAAAAACACAACATCATTCTCAAATAAACATAAGCTTTGACAATATATAATATAATATATTAACATATGTCTTAACCAGAGGTGGAAAGAGTACTAAAATACTGTACTCAAGCAAAAGTACTATTACTTTAATTAATTTTTACTTAAGTACGAGTAAAGTTACTAGTCTAAAAATCTACTCAAGCATTTCATCATTTAAAATGTACTCAGAGTAAACGTTACTTAGTTACTTGTTTAACAGCAGGGGGGGTCTCTCCTGTGTAATGCAAACATGACAAGTGGATATAAATCTCACAATAGTTGTTTTTAATTCAAATATAATAGAAGAAACATGTTGATATAACATTTAAAACATTTAGGGGTGTGTAACGTGTCATTTTAGTCCCATAAAACTTTTTCAAACTGTATAACCACTAGTGATGTGTCGTAGAATGATTCAATTCTATTGAACGGCCCTTTAAACTGAAACAAAGGAACTGATTCGCGCTTCTGGGAGTCGTTATATATATACGGCTCTTTAAAAGGAACCGAGACAAAAGATCTGACTCCCCGTCGCAGAATTCACTGCAGCAGTTTCCCAGCCGCGATTTCTTTAGCGTTTTTATTTAACTCAGTAACAGATGTTTTTTATAATGTAGCGAATTACAATTCCTAATACAAAACATACTTAAGTAAAAGTAAAATTACAGGCTGTGAAATCTATTTTAAAAGTACAAGTACACAAAAAAAAAACTACTTAGTTACAGTAACGCGAGTAAATGTACTTCGTTACTTTCCACCTCTGGTCTTAACCAACTTTAATTCACAACATGGACTGATTATTATTTGTATGCAAACATTTTCGAACAAAAGTGCTCAAACAGGATAAAGAATATAAAAAAGTGCTTAAGAGTTGCTGCAGAATTTGCTATATCAGGTGTTGTGCTTGAAGAATACAGAATAAAAGAGTCTAGTCTTTCCTCTCTTATCAACTGTTTCTACTGCTTCTGTTTTAACTGTGGATGCTCGTTCACTCACTCACAGCTGTTGAACTCATTTTGCCGCTAATATCCACCGTGTTGTAGCGGAGTGTAATCAGGGCGGTAACGCTGAGCACTGGCTTCGTGCCTGTGGCGTACGTCATCACGCACTGACGTAAGCATATCGATCGAATTTGTTTAAAAATCATATCACCGTTATTGAAACATTTTCTATCGCGATATATATCGATATTGAATTATTGTCCAGCACTAGATACGACCCTCCTCGGTCAGGAGTGGAGGTCCACAGAAGCAGAGGAACAAAATGCAATCCAGTAATTGGATATGGCTAGACATGGGGGTAGGGTTATTGAGAGGTAATGCATTAAAAAAGCCTTGATGCTTGTTTTCCTTGAGTCCTTGTGGCTTAAAAGAACTTTTAAGGGGCTTTACTGAGTTCAGAGGGGGGTCCCGCCTCCTTGTTTCTACACTCACTGTCCACTTAATCAGCTCCACTTACCATATAGGAGCACTTTGTAGTTCTACAATTACTGACTGTAGTTCATCTGTTTCTCTACATACATTTTTGACCTGCTTTCATGTTGTTCTTCAATGGTCAGGACCACCACAGAGCAGGTATTATTTAGGTGGTGGATCATTCTCAGCACTGCAGTGACACTGACATGATGGTGGTGTGTTAGTGTGTGTGTTGTGTCCACTCACTGTCCACTCTATTAGACACTCCTACCTAGTCGATCCACCTTGTAGATGTAAAGTCAGAGATGATCGCTCATCTATCGCTGCTGTTTGAGTCGGTCATCTTCTAGACCTTCATCAGTGGTGCCTTCAACAGGACGCTGCCCACAGGCGCTGTTGGCTGCATATATTTTTGGTTGGTGGACTATTCTCAGTCCAGCAGTTCCAGCACAAAACACACTAACACACCACCACCATGTCAGTGTCACTGCAGTGCTGAGAATGATCAATCACCTAAATAATACCTGCTCTGTGGTGGTCCTGACCCATAAAGAACAGCATAAAAGGGGGCTAACAAAGCATGCAGAGAAACAGACGGACTACAGTCAGTAATTGTAGAACTACACAATTAAATTAAACGCGTTTTACTAATATGTAGCCAAGTTAGCTTGCAAGCTAACGATGCCAAAGAAGGCACATGGACCATAAACATCAGCATAACACAAAATTGGTGAATATTTCACCAATTTTTAAGCAGTTTGGTGTGTTACAAATGCCAGACGTGTATTTATGATACAGTTTTTAGGGTTTAGATCAATAAAAATGACTTAATTAATGAATTAATTTTATACACACACGAAAAAATAAGTTTGGTTGCTTTGTTTAGTAGCTTATTGGTGCTTGTCTCCTCAAAAATAGTATGCTAGGTATTGTGCTTTAGTTTTAGTTTGTTTTACAGTTTTATACTTTTATTACACAACATTGTTTAATTCATTTTTATTTATTTAATTTAATTTGATTTTATACTGTTACGACTAATATATTAAAGTATTGTTTACATATTTAAGCGGCGTCACATTTGTTGACAACGCTGCAAGGCTTGTTTTTATAGGCGAGTATAGTCTGCCATCTACAGGTCACTATTGGTATTACTGGTTAAAAATAATAAAGCTTGCAGCATAACATTATGACCACTGAGAGGCGAAGCGAATAACACTGATTATCTCTTCATCACGGCACCTGTCAGTGGGAGGGATATATTAGGCAGCAAGTGAACATTTTATCCTCATCTCCAAAACAGCAGCTCTTGTGGGGTGTTCCTGGTCTGCAGTGGTCAGTATCTATCAAAAGTGGTCCAAGGAAGGAACAGTGGTAAACCTGCGACAGGGTCATGGCCGGCCAAGGCTCACTGATGCACGTGGGGAGCGAAGGCTGGACAGTGTGGTCCGATCCAACAGACGAGCCACTGTAGCTCAAATAGCTGAAGAAGTTCATGCTGGTTCTGATAGAAAGGTGTCAGAATACACAGGGCATCACAGTTTGTTGCGTATGGGGCTGCATACCTGCAGACCAGTCAGGGTGCCAACACAATATTAGGAAGGTGGTCATAATGTTATGCCTGTTCGGTGTACATTATAATTTAAAACAATCTCTTCTGTCTGGATCTCTGTAGGATTTGGTGAGCGATCTGAAGTCAGAGCTGACGGGGAAGTTCGAGAGTCTGATCGTGGCGTTGTTGTCTGCACCTACCAAGTACGACGTGGAGTGCCTGAAGCATGCTACCAAGGTAAAAACACCATAATCCAATACCTAGCTACACTATATTGCCGAAAGTATTCACTCACCCGTCCGGATCATTGAGTTCAGGTGTTCCGATCACTTCCATGGCCACATGGTATGCAGACTGCTTCCACACACATTAGTGAAAGAACGGGTCGCTCTCAGGAGCTCAGTGAATTCCAGTGTGGTACCGTGATATGATGCCACCTGTGCAACAAGTCCGGTAGTGAAATTTCCTCGCTACTAAATATTCCACAGTCAACAGTCAGTGGTAATATAACAAAGGTCGATCGCTACAGACCTCCAAACTTCATGTGGCCTTCAGATTAGCTCAAGAACAGTGTGTAGAGAGCTTCATGGAATGGGTTTCCATGGCCGAGCAGCTGCATCCAAGCCTTACATCACCAAGCGCAATGCAGTGGTGTAAAGAACGCCACCACTGGACTCTAGAGCAGCTTCTCACGCTTCTCCGTCTGGCGATCCGATGGACGAGTCTGGGTCTGGCGGTTGCCAGGAGAACAGTACATGTCTGACTATTGTGCCGAGTGTGAAGTGTGGTGGAGGGGGGATTATGGTGTGGGGTTGTTCTCCAGGAGTTGGGCTCGGCCCCTTAGATTATACTTTGTGGAAACAGTTTGGGGATGGCCCCTTCCTGGTCCAACATGACTGCGCACCAGTGCACAAAGCACAAGGTCCATAAAGACGTGGGATGAGCCAGTTTGGTGTGGCCAGATAGAACACCTTTGGGATGAATTAGAGTGGAGACTGCGAGCCAGGCCTTCTCGTCCAACATCAGAGTCCGACCTCGCAGATGCGTTTTTGGAAGAATGGTCAAAAATTCCTTCCCAGAAGGCTTTCACATCATATTAAACCCTATGGATTAAGAATGGGAGTCACTCAAGTTCATATGAGTGTGAAGGCAGACGAGCGAATACTTTTGGCACACACACACACGTATTTATCTATTTATCTACTTTAGGGTGCGGGCACCACTGAAAAAGTCTTAATCGAGATCCTGGCATCTAGAACCACCAATGAGGTCCAAGCGATCAACAAGCTCTACAAGCAGGGTGAGTATGTGTGTGTTTTCCCTTACCATGACCATGAGCTTGCTGGACAACACGAGTTGAGCTGGCACAATTTGTTGTGCCTGAGGGTGGAAGGTCGGAAGGGTTCCTCTGTCGTATGATTAATAAATTGGTTTATTTTACAGAGTACGGGAAGACCCTGGAGCAAGACGTATGTAGTGACACCACTGGAGCCTTCGAGCAGATGCTGGTCATTTTGATTCAGGTAATCCAAGCAGAGTCCTGTGGAGTGTGAATGCGGGGTCTAATGGGGTAGTCTGAGTATCTCGAGACGGGTTGGCACAATTGGCTGTGCCTGAGGGTGGAAGGTCGCAAGGGTTTCTCTGCCATAGTGCCCTTTTCAAAATGGGTGTTTCTGAACCCCCCTGAACTCAATAAATACTAAATAAATCTCAGCGGTGTCGCCAACCAGACTCAAGTGGCGGTGTCCAAACGGGTGGACAGGCACGTGACGGTCTACGCCCAGCTTGCCGCCAAAACAGGATGGTCAGGTGGCAGAGGATTGCAGTACGCAACAGGGGGTTGACAACAACTGAGTGTAAACTCTTCAAAGACAAACCTGGGTCTAAAACGTGCAATAATTAGGAGTGGTGTCTATATACTTTTTGTCTAAATTGTGTGTGTGTGTGTGTGTGTGATTAACTTGTCTTCTTTGGTTTCAGGCCAGCAGACAGCAGGGCGTTCAGGAGGCCAACGTACAGGCTGATGCTAAGGTATGGAATTTGCTTGTCATGTGGCGCCCCCTAGTGGGTCTAGATGACCTATTATGGCTTCACGCTGTCCTATATACATACACAGACAAGCCAAAACATAAGGACCACCTCTGACCTTCTAAGATTGAGACTCCAGAAGACATCTAAAGGTATCCTGGGATATGCGAGGTAGTGGGAGGTGGATTGTCCTTCATTGACGCACACAATTAGCACAGGCCACTGGCATCAAAGGGTTGGCTGTCGGCGGTCAGAGGGTCGTCTGTGGGTACTCGCCAAAGCCGCCTGTGAGATACGTCAATCCAGTCGTCCGACCATAACAATCCGACCCTTATTGACGTCCCTCAGGTCTTTCTTTGCTTTGTTTTAAAGGAGTATATGCCACCCTAGAGCTGGAAGTTTTGAGGTCCCTGTCCAGGGCCAAAGAGGGGTTGCTTGGCATAGCCTAGGTGCTAGGTACTTGGGTACTAGTCTGTGTTTTAAGGATACTCCAAAACTGTTATTTTATTTCTGCATTTTGCCCCGAAGTAGGTCTTCTGGGAGTCAGTACTAGATGCCACAGCCTTGTGTCCACTGGCAAAGGGTTGGCTGACGGCGGTTAGAGGCTCGTCTGTGGGTACTCACCAAAGTCGCCCCTGAGATACTTTAATCCAGTTGTCTGGCCATAACATTCGACCCTTATCCCAGAGCGCCAGAGCACACTTGAGCCATAAGGTTGAGGAGGGGTCGCTTGGCATCGCCAGGATTTAGACACTCAAGCTTTTGCTGAACATCTCAGAGCCCCAACCACTGCTAGGTTCTCGATTTAGTCTTCCTCTGCTGGGGATACCGCCTCTGACCCCTTCTTTTTTTGCCCGTGCCTCGGGGCACAGCGTTTGAAGACCCCCCGTTTATTAGTCCACTCTTTTCCCACCCAGTGGGCTCGATGGCCAATTCCGTCTGCTGCAGGCACTGCGAATTGTGCCCGCACCAAGATAGCACCACATTCTGTCGAAATAGCTCGTTGTTATTATTGTTTAGGGCTCACCCCGCCAGGCCGTTAATAGTTCTTGTTGCTTTTGTGTTAACAAACACCGTCTGTGTTGTGTCTGCGTGCAGACCCTCTTCGATGCTGGAGAAAAGAAGTTTGGCACCGACGAGGAGCAGTTCGTTACTATTTTGGGAAACCGCAGCGCTGAACATCTAAGAAGAGGTAAAAAAAAAACCTATTGGTCGTCCGTGATCTCTTCGACTATTCATTTTCTGATTGGCGCTCCGTTGGCGCATCATTGGCACTAGTGGTCTGTTATGTATGCTAGCCCACCAACCATTAATCAGATCTGGGTTTGAATCCCAGCAGGTGCTTTCGTGCAGACATGACTGGCTGTGTGTACGAACCCTTACGATAGGTTGGCGCCCTGTGCTGGGTGTGTTACCAGGCACACCGGATGCACCAAGACCCTGTCCAGGATTAAGCTTAAAGCTCTGATGCTTCTTACGTGCACAGCAAGCATTAAGCCCATTAATATGAAGCTTGCTTGACTGTGGACGGTGTATCCCATGATCCCATGGCTTGTAAGTTCTGTTTTCTGATGGTTTTATGTGACATTAAGTGACAGTTTAGGTTTTCCTGGCAAGAAACCACAGTTGTATATCTAGCCCTGTTTACACAGTATGACCAAAAGTATCTGGACGCCCAACCATAAGCTTGTCGGACCTTTATGTGATCTTTTAGAAGGGGCTGTCCCAATACTTTCATTCATATAGTGTACAGAGGCACAGAGAGGTCACCCAATAAAAGTCATACAAGTTCTAGAACAGTGTATGCTGCATAATATGCCATATTTTGTCTAATTTGCTGTAATTTATTCACAAATTAGAAGGGGTTGTCCCAATACTTTTGTCTATGTAGTGTACACCGGCACAGAAAGGTCACCAAGTACAATCCTGACATGCACCGTATGGCCAAAAGTCGACATATGTGGACACCCGACCATGAGCTTGTTGGAACAGACTCCTTTGTGTTAAAACCTGCACAGAGATAAGCAACATTAAGCTGTTGTTAGCAAATAAGGAACAACAGTTACCACATTTGAGAGGTTCCAAAGTCCAACACCCAAACTTTAGAGGAAGTCTTTAAACCATAACTAGAGCAGAATAAACAACAAGTGGTTGTAAAATGTTGTAAGTCCTGGTGAAGACTTACAGGAAACGTTTGACCTCTGTCATTGCCAACAAAGGTTATGTTACAAAGTATTGAGTTGAACTTTTGTTATTGACCAAATACTTATTTTCCACCATAATTTACAAATAAATTCTTTAAAAGTCCTACAATGTGATTTCCTAGATTTTTTTTCTCATTTTGTCTCTCATAGTTGAAGTGTAGCTATGATGAAAATTACAGACCTCTCTCATCTTTCTAAGTAGGAGAACCTGCACAATCAGTGGCTGACTAAATACTTTTTGGCCCCACTGTAAGAAACAACAGTTACCACAGAATGGAGGTTCCAAAGTCCAACACCCAAACTTTATGAAGTGTTGAAACTGTTACGAGAGCAGTATAAAGAGGCACACGGTTCTGTTCTTTGTTCTTCTTTAGTTCATAAACTGACCCACGATCGAGCCGATAAATTCGTCAATCCAGTCAACTGTCAACTGCCTCCACAGGGGGTCTCTGTGCTGAAACAGAAAAGTTTAAAGATTATGATTAATTGTATTAATCTATTTAATACCCCTTTGTAGAAATGAGTGTGGTTTCACATTAACTCTATAATTAGCAAGGGTGTCCACATACTTCTGGCTGGACCTGTCCAAGTTTTCATTGTAGTCTCAGAGGAAGCACGACAGCCATGCTAGTCGACATGTAAACGACCGTGTTTTACTTTCGCAGTGTTCGCCGAGTACATGAAGCTGAGCGGGTTTCAGATCGAGGAGAGCATCCAGAGAGAAACTTCCGGACACCTGAAAGAGGTTCTGCTGGCCGTGGGTAAGCTAACACCGGTGCATTCGATTCCAGAAGATGGGCGATGATTCTTAGCTGTCCGTCCCACCATGGAGGAGGCATACCGTGACAAAACTGGCTCAAAAAGTGGACACCTGACCGGTTGGCCATCCAGTTTCATAGCCATAAGCAGGGGTATAAAGTTGCAGTACCACCCAAGGCATCTGTCATGGTATGAAGGTGTGTAAGTGCCAGTGGCATGGGTAGCTTGCAGGATGTGGGCAGAGACCTAGTGAGCTGCCTTGCTGCCTAAGTAGAGAGGATTCAAACTGACTTCGAACTACCTTAGAAGGCAGATTCTTTAGACGCACTACTTAGACAATGATGACATCATCGGCTGTCCCCGCCTACCAGCCTACGAGAGTCAAACCAATGTTGGGTCTGTCAGGAAACCTAGCTCTCTCTCTACACAGACACATTTTTCGCCATCCTACACTCCCGAGAAGAGGGCGTGTCTAAATTCTTAGATCCTTTAAAATCACCCCTTTGGTCCACAGCCACCTTGATGCCTTTTCAGCTGCATCAGTGATGTTTTTGGTCCTCTAATCCCAAGGAGGCCCTGAAGCCGACTTCAGTGGGCTCACTGCGGCTCTTCCGCCCAGTCCTCTACCAACGCTGATGATCATGGTACTCATCAAGTGGAGTCGCTGCTCAACCCCCTTGAAGATTCAAGAGCAGTATTAACATCCTCATCAAATGGGTGCCGCTCAGTCTCCTTGTTTTTGGCAGGCCACCAGACCCGGCGACGTGGAGGTTCTGGACTCTGTGGGGTGACTCCGGGCCCTGCTCCTCCTCCGTCTCACCAGGTACAGTGCTAAGCGCTGTCTCTTTGCGTTGCTCCCTTTGCTTCAGCCTTATGCAGCCCATTCTGGCCTGGTGGATCCTCAGACCTCTCAGGTTCTTGCAACTTGTTCCGCAAAAACAGGTTGCTCTCGACCATCGCCAAGGTTCGTAACCATGCATTATGCCCGTTCGTTTTAGGGTGCTCATTCCCCCCCTCTCAGGCACCCCAGGGGGTACTTTCCTGCAGCTATATGTGGGTGCTCCCTCACAGGAGCTGCAATCTCTCCGGTTGCCGTCTCTCCGTGCTGTCCACGGTCTCTCCAGTTGGCACCACTCTATTCGAGGTTGTCGTCCAGACCTTCCTGGAAGTCACTGGCATGGCCAGAGTAGGCAGAGTAGCTTAGTAAGCTAGTAAGCGTCTAAATAATCTGCCTCATGAGTTCCATGTCTTATTAGGATCCTCTATACTTAGGCAGCAAGGGAGCTCACTAGGTTTTCAGACAGACCCATCGTGTCGCAATGAATGCTGGGATTGCCTGATTATTCAGTCAGATCATCACTCAGAATTAAGGCGCCTCAGTAGGAGCATTCGAAGGGATCTAAGAATTTAGACACGCCCTCTTGACGGAAATGTGGGATGACGTAAAACTGGGTAAAAGATTTATTCAGCATATTCGAGTACCCAGCTATCCTCCTCCTCTAACTCTTCCTCATGTCTTTTTCAGTGAAGTGCGCCCGAGGCGTTCCCACCTATTTGGCCGAGTGTCTGTACAATTCGATGAAGGTAAGAGTTCCGAAAATCATTCCGAATTGTTTCAGTTACGACTCTTGAACGACCCTCCGGACTAACAATGAAAGCCGATGTGTTGCCGGGTTGTTTTCTATCATGGTCAACTGTAGCTTCTCTGTCTACTTCAAAGCCTGTGCATGCAGCTACTAAATTAACGGGAAAATTCTCGTCCGTGTTTTGACTGTCGCCTCACAGCAAGAAGGACCTGGGTTCGATCCCCAGGCGGGGCGGTCTGGGGGTCCTTTCTGTACGGAGATGGGTTGGGCTCTGTGTGGGTTTCCTCCGGGAGCTCCGGTTTCCTCCCACAGTCCAAAAGCATTCAGTCAAGGTTAATTGGAGATACTGAATTGCCCTATAGGTGGATGGGTGTGTGAGGTGTTACTGTGTGCCTTGCTCCCATTGAAAAGCTGGGATAGGCTCCAGCACACCCCCCCATGTGACCCTAATTGCTAACTAGCGATTGCTAACTGAATTGCCGTAGGATTGCCAGTACCGCCTCACAATGCAAATTAACGAGTAAATGTGGAGCACTTGAACGCTACACGGATGAAAAATGCTAAATCGCTAAATCTTAAATTTGATGATGTATTATAACAGTAGCTCCAAAGGCATTTAATTAAATTATAGCCAAAAGTATGTGGACACTTAACTATAAGCCAGGATCCACATAGACAGTAGACACCACGTGCAAAATCATGGACACACTACCCTCTGTTCCAGCAGGGCTCCGGTACCGACGATCAGACGCTGATACGCATCATGGTGTCCCGCAGCGAGATCGACATGCTGGACATACGGGCCGAGTTCAGGAGGATGTTCGCCACCTCTCTCCACAAGATGATAACGGTATGCGGAAACTTGCTTTACTTTGAACTTTGGGATGAACGGGATAAGCATCAGTGCCAACATCTAGTGCAAAGGGCAGGGAGATGGGCTGGACCGAATGGGGGCTGTTAGAGCTGGTAAGAGCAGCTGAGGGTTATGGGTCTTGTTCAGGGGCCCGAACAGTGGTAAGCTGGCGCTGTGCAATAAGTATATGGTCAAACATTCAACCCCAACGTCCAGCCCACCAAGAATTAGATAGAATACAGATAGATAACTAGATAGATGATTGATAGATAGACAAATAGATAGATAGATAACATATAGACAGACAGACAGGTAAATAGACAGACAGATAGATAGATAGATAGACAGAAATACAGACAGGCAGACAGACAGATAGATAAATAGACAAGACAGACAGATAGACAGACAAATAGATAGACACAGATAGACGGACAGAGATAGATAGACAGACAGACAGATAGATAAATAGATAGACAGATAGATGGATGGATGGATGGATGGATGAATAGATGGATAGATGGATAGATAGATAGATAGATAGATAGATAGATGGATAGATGGATGGATGGAGGGATAGATGGAGGGATAGATAGATGGATGGATGGATGGATGGATGAATAGATGGATGGATGGATGGATAGACAGACAGACAGGTACACAGACAGACAAACAAACAGATAGACAGACAGACAGATAAATAAACAAGGCAGACAGGTAACTATATACAGTGGTGTTCAAAAAAATAGCAGTCCAACACCATGAACCTGATAAATCACTGTTTTTAGTAGAAGTGATTTTTCTACATAGCAAATAATGTACTTGAAAGTGTAGTAGAGTAATGAAAACAAAACAAACCCAACAATTAGGACGTGCATGCCGCTCATTCTGAGTAATCGAAGCATTGATTGAAAGGGGATTGTTCAAAATAATAGCAGTGAGGTGTTTAATTGGTGAATTAATTCATTCTGCAGAAGAACGGGTGTCAATTTTGGCCCTTATTTAAGGTAGGAGGGGGGCAAATGTTGCACATGTTGGTCATAGCGCATTTCCTTTTGAAATACTGGGTGAAATGGGTCGTTCCAGACATTGTTCTGATGAACAGCGTACTTTGATTAAAAAGTCGATTGTAGAGGGAAAAAACATACAGAGAAGTGCAGCATATTATCGGCTGCTCAACTAAAATGATCTCAAATGCCTTGAAGTGACAACCAAAACCTGAAAGACGCAGAAGGAAGCGTGGAACTACTGTTTGATTGGATCAACAAATAGCCAAGGCTCAGCCAGTGATCACCTCCAGAAAGATCAAGGAACATCTGAAGTTACCAGTGAGTACAGAAGATGATTAAGTGAAGCCGATTTACCAGCAAGAACTCCTTGTAAAGTTCCGTTGTTAAGATAAAGACGTGTCCTGAATGGGTTCAAAATGATGATATGGGGATGTTTCTCATACCATGGTGTTACGCCAAGTTATCACATACGAGGGATCATGGATCAGTTGAAATATATCAGAATACTTGAGGAGATCATGTTGCTCTATGTGGAAGAAGAAATGTGCTTAAAACGGGTGTTTCAACATGACAATGACCCAAAACATCTTGGTTACAGACAAACAAGATTGATGTAATAGAGTGACCAGCACAATCCCCTGACCTCAATCCCATAGAGAACTTGTGTTCTGACGTCTGAAACGCTTTTTTGAGGCAAAACCCAAAATTGCAGAAGAACTGTGGAATGTCGTCTGATCATCCTGGACTGGAATACCTGTGCAGAGGGGCCAGAAGTTGGTCGACTCCATGCAACACAGATCTCAGAAACAATTGTTATGCCACTAAATATTAGTTCAGCAATTTAAAGTAAAGTGAAACCTCAAAAAATTTTTCAGTTTATAGTTTTTAAAGAAAAATGCTGCACTGCTATTTTTTTTGAACAGCCTAATATTCATTTTTCTTAACTTTCTGTAAAGGATGAACACAAACTGGCTAAATGTTGTTAATGTTTTGATTTAGAATTGAAAGTGGAGTATTTTCAGTGCATTTGCATTTATGGAAATAAAAGTTATTATAATGATTTTGTGCTTTATTCGCTTTTTTAAAATCACTGCTATTTTTTTGAACACTACTGTATATAGATAGACAGACAGATAAATAGATAGATGGATAAATAGATAGACAGATAGATAGACAGACAAACTGATAGACAGATAGATAAATAGATACGTAGACAGACATACAGATAAGATAGATATTATAGATATATAAACAGACTGATAGACAGACAGACAGACAGATAAACAGACAGATAGATAAAGATAGACAGACAGACAGATAACTCGATAGACAGACAGACAGATAGATGATTGATAGATAGACAAATAGATAGATATTATAGATATATAGATAGATAGACAGACAGACAGATAGACAGATAGATAAACAGACCATCAGGTAGGTAGATAGATAGATATACAGATAAACAGATAGATAGACAGACAGATTGGAAAGTGTGTGCTCTGTATTTACTGCCGTTTCTCTTTGACAGAACGACACCTCCGGCGACTATCGTAAAACCCTGCTCCTGCTGTGCAGCGGCGACGACGCTTAACTCCGCCCCCGGACCTAAAACGTCGGCATGGTCGAGACCTCCAGATGAAGACTGAAGCATGCGTATAATATCCATGTAATAAAATGCTACTAATCGCCATAAATAATATCACCATTAACAATAATAATGAAGGCCAATCAGAAATCAGAACGTCCTGTAAGCCAGTAATAATGTAACGTAAAAGTTACGATGTAAAAGCTCGCTCGGTTCGGTGGGGCCGGCACGGCACGGCGCGACAAAAATGTCAGATCCTTCACGTGCAAATGAAAATAGCTTTTTGTATTTGTGTTGTTTTGAACAAACAATAAAGAAAAATTCCACAACCACCCTGGTTTTGTTCGTCAATAAAGTCGTACCGATAATTATGATGACGGTAATTATGTAATTAATACGTTTGTGAAACTTATAGGAGAACGTTTTTTTTTTTATTGTAAGCTCGGCCGAGAGACCCACTGCCCCGGGAACCAAAGACAGTTTGCCCCAATACAACCCCCCCCCTCCCCTTCCTCACAATTTAGCCTAGCCAATCCGCCGCTGGGGACCGCTGTATTTTGGAAATAACTATACTATACTCTTTATATATCAATCGGTCTGTCTATTATCTATCTTTCTGTCTGTCCATCCATCCATCCATCTATTAATCCATGTGTCTGTCTGTCTATTCATTTATCCATCCATGTGCATATATGTCTGTCTGTCTGTCTGTCTATCTATCTTTTTGTCTGTCCATCCATCCATCCATTAATCCATGTGTCTGTCTGTCTTTCTATCTGTCTTTCTGTCTATCTATCTGTCCATCCATCCATTAATCCATGTGTCTGTCTGTCTGTCTATTCATTTATCCATCCATGTGCATGTATGTCTGTCTGTCTGTCTATTTATTTATCTATCTGTCTTTCTGTCTATCTATCTGTCCATCCATCCATGGGTCTGTCTGTTTATTCATTTATCCATTCATCTATGTGCATGTCTGTCTGTCTGTCTGTCTATTTATCTGTCTTTCTATCTGTCCATCCATCCATTCATCCATGTGTCTGTCTGTCTATTCATTCATGTGTCTGTCTGTCTATTCATTTATTCATCCATCTATGTGCATGCATGTCTGTTTGTCTGTCTGTCTATCTATCTGTCTGTCTGTCCATGTGTCTGTCTATTCATTTATTCATCCATCTGTATCTATCTATCTATCTATCTATCTATCTATCTATCTATCTATCTATCTATCTATCTATCTATCTATCTATCTATCATCTATCTATCTACAGTGGGGGAAATAAGTATTTGATCCCCTGCTGATTTTGTAAGTTTACCCCCTTACAAAGACTTGAACAGTCTATAATTGTTATGGAAGGTTTATTTTAACAGAGAGAGACAGAATATCAACAAAAAATCCAGGAAAAAAAACATTAAATAAAAGTTATAAATTAATTTGTATTTAATTAAGGAAAATAAGTATTTGATCCCCTACCAACCAGCAAGAATTCTGACCCCCACAGACCGGTTATGTGCCCATGAGGCACACAAATTAGTCCTGTCCCTGTATAAAAGCCTCCCGTCACAGAATCAGTTTCTTCCGTTCAAATCTCTCGACCACCATGGGCAAGACCAAAGAGCTATCAAAGGACGTCAAGGACAAGATTGTAGACCTGCACAAGGCTGGAATGGGCTACAAGACCATCAGCAAGAAGCTTGGTGAGAAAGAGACCACTGTTGGTGCGATCATTCGAAAATGGAAGAAATACAAGATCACAGTCAATCACCCTCACTCTGGAGCTCCATGCAAGATCTCACCTGGTGGGGTAAGAATGATTCTGAGAAAGGTGAGGTCAGTCCAGAATTACACGGGAGGAGCTTGTCAATGACCTCAAGGGAGCTGGGAGCACAGTCACCAAGAAAACCATTAGTAACACACTTCGCCGTAATGGATTGAGATCCTGCAGTGCCCGCAAAGTCCCTCTGCTCAAGAAGGCTCATGTACAGGCCCGTCTGAAGTTTGCCAATGAACACCTGAATGATTCAGAGAAAGCTTGGGAGAATGTGATATGGTCAGATGAGACCAAAATTGAGCTCTTTGGCATCAACTCCACTCGCCGTGTTTGGAGGCAAAGAAATGCCCGGTGGGGACGGTGTTCTTGGGGTCATATCCAGCATTTCTCTGCTCCCAGCTCCCTTGAGATCATTGACAAGCTCCTCCTAACTTTTATTTAATGTTTTTTTTTCTGGATTTTTTGTTGATATTCTGTCTCTCTCTGTTAAAATAAACCTTCCATAAAAATTATAGACTGTTCAAGTCTTTGTAAGGGGGTAAACTTACAAAATTAGCAATCTATATAATCTGTCTGTCTGTCTGTCTGTCTGTCTGTCTGTCTGTCTCTCTCTCTCTCTATCTATCTATATCTAATGTCTATCTATCTATATATATCTAATGTCTGTCTGTCTGTCTGTCTGTCTGTCTGTCTATCTATATCTAATGTCTGTCTATCTATTTCTTTCTGGCTGTCTATTTGTCTCTTTATCTGTCTTTATCTATCTGTCTATTTATCTATTTAGATATTTAGACAGACAGATAGATAGACAGATATATAAATAGATAGACAGAAAAACAGATAGATAAATAGACAGACAGACAGATGTCTCTATCTGTCTGTCTGTCTGTCTGTCTGTCTGTCTGTCTGTCTGTCTATCTGTCTGTATATCTATCTACAGTATTTTAAACTAAAGTTGGCCCTCAGGGCTAAAAAACAGTAATTCCTAGTTTGAACACTGGGTGTCGCTATAACATAAAACCAGTATAAAACGCTCCACATCTCTTTTTACCATGAATCAAAACGGTAACGATGTTACACCTGCGGTAATGTTCCTGAACCTCACTGATTTCAGAGGGAAGTGGGTATGTTTAATGTGTGTAATAATCCCATTCAACATGTAACATGATGGTGGAGCGTGTAGATTATCTGTGAGGATTTGTGCTGCTGTTACAGATGTTTGTTGTTTTGCAAAAGTCATCAATTAACTACTGGACTACTGGTGATAAGAAGACTTTAATGGCGACTCCGTTCCTCATGTTTGTCGCCATCAGCTTCTCCAGGGTCAAAAAAGCTTAACGTGGCTCAATGTACTAAAAACGACATAGGAACACTAAACTACTGTCTGGGCAAAACCGAAACAGGTCAAACCAAACAAAACCAAGTCAAACAAAACTAAACCAAACCAGGCCAAATCACACAAAGCAAGGCCAAACTAAACCAAACCAGACCAAACTGAACCAAAACAAAATAAACCAGGCCAAACCAAACCAAGCAAAACCAAGCAAAACCAGGCCAAACAAAACCAAACTAACCAAACCAGGCCAAACCAAACAAAACCAAGCCAGGCCAAATTAAGAAAAACCACGCCAAATAAAACCAAACTAACTCAAACCAGACCAAACAAAACCAGGCCAAACCAAACATAACAAAACCAGGCCCAACCAAACCAAGCAAAACCAGGCCAAACCAAATTAAATCAAACCAAACAAAACCAGGCCAAACAAAACCAAACTAACCAAACCAGGTCAAACCAAACAAAACCAAGAAAAACCAGGCCAAACAAAACCAGGTCAAACCAAACCAAGCAAAACCAGGCCAGACTAAACCAAACTAAACAAAACCAGGCCAGACACCACCAAACTAAACAAAACCAGGCCAAACTAAACCAGACCAAACCAAACATAACCAAACCAAACTAAACCAGACCAAACCAAACATAACCAAACCAAACAAAACCAGACCAAACCAAACATAACCAAACCAAACAAAACCAGGCCAAACCAAATTAGACCAGACTAAACAAAACCAGACCAAGCCAAACCAGACCAAACCAAACAAAACCAGGCCAAACCAGACCAAACATAACCAAACCAGGTCAAACCAAACCAAACAAAAACCAGGCCATACCAAACCAAACAAAAACCAGGCCATACCAAACCAAGGCCCCCCCATCCAAAAAAAAACAGGTGTTTGCCTTTTTGGTAACAATGGTGCATGTGAGGTTGGGGGAGCCTTAACCTTTAATTGTTCAGACTGTTTACTGCCACAGTCCTGTAAGTACACACAAAGACCTGAGTGACTTTAATAAGGGTTGAAGTATCTCTAAAGGAGCAAGGGGTGCCCGCAGGGGGTACCTACCGCTAACAGGTTGTTTGTGGTCTGGTCTAAACTAACAGACGGGCTACTCGAACTCGAATTCTGTGCGTAGTTGCAGGCCACGCTAATGCCCGTTCCCAGTTTGCCCAACCCGATCATGTGGACAGCGGGTCATTTCGGGTTCATGCGCCGAGTCGTACTCGCTTCCGTACAGTCCTCAGCCAGTGGGGCGAACAAAGGGGCAGATGTTTGACGATTAGGTGTGGGTGGAGTGCAGGGGCTAGACCAATCGTACCGTCGGATTGAAGGGGCGGGAAGGTCAGGCCACCTCGTGCCACACAGTAGAACAATGCGTATGCTTTTTCTCTTTGTACGTGCGGAGGGGGCGAATACCTAGTCACGTTTCATTATGCATGATGAATGACGGCGGGTTTCGGTGGCTGACGCTCGTCATCTCTGCTTTCGAGTTGGAGCATGCAGCCGCGCCCACTCCTCTTCTGGGAATCTCGGTCTGTGTTTGATCTTTTGTTCCGGGAGACCCGGGTGGAACCGAAGAGAGGATAAAGACTCTTAGAAACATTTCTCATATCCCATTCTTTGGGAAGATTACTACTTGTGCTGGACTACTATTTGTGCTGGATTAGCACTAATCTTGACGAATTCATTTTGTTGACACAGATTAGTTTGATTTAAGGAGCATTCCCCCCGTCCAGCATGCCAAAATATAAACGTAGGCGTGTTACTGGTGCGTCTAGGTACAACTGAAAGGCAGGTACTAATCTGATCTGCAGTTTGCACCATGGATTAAATTACAATCACTAAAATGAGAGGTCAGATTTGTGCCGCGTGGTTTAGCTCTGGAAGGAATTCGCGATTGAGTCACGTTGGAGTCGTGTCCTTCTGTGCTGACATTTCTGGCTGGCAGCAGGGGCACGGAGGCGCACGTGATTGACATGTCCGGTACTCCTAATTGACGGGGGAGGTCTTTCTAAATGCCACAGTTTCCTGTGTGTGTGGAGTGTCGCTCACGCATTGGCATCCCTGGCTTGTTTTAGGGGTTCCCAATCTTTCCCCAATCTTTGTAAGACCTGGGTTTTCAGTTCTGCACTATCCCAGGTCTTTTGGAAGCTGGAGCAGATAGGGTCAAGGGCCTCGCTCACTCAAGGACCCAACAGTGGCAGCATGGCAGAGCCAGGAGCTGGCGCTTTCGGACTGCCAAGCTTCACACAGGGATCAAACCCAGGACCTTGTCGCTGTGAGGTGACAGTGCTTAGCCACCGTGCCGCCCCGGTACCTTGTAACTCAACGTCCCCTAAACTCAAAATCTTTGTACCCTTAAACACAACGTGTTCAGTTCCTTTAAAAAAAAAAAGTATTCATTTAATTTCAAATAACCATCAAATCCTCTCTGAAAGCTCCATGTGTATCTGTGTTTATCTTGATTTTCCTCCGTTTCACTTTTAAACTTGTGTTACAGCTCGAGCTTCTGAGAAATTGTAAAATGTCTATCGTTAAAAAAAAGCTTAATATATTAAAAGAACGACATAGAAACACTAAACCTCTCAATGATTACTGCTCATAAGTTCTCCCCACTAGTTCCCGTTGTTTTAGTTCAATAAGTCACGTTAAGTTTTGTGCACCGCCGCCACACTTCATAGGAAATAACAGCACAATCAGCGCAAAAGCAATTTTTGCCGCTTCTCATGTGAATGTGCTGGTACTGAAGGGAATACAGTATTCCAAGATCAAGCATCTCCACGATTAAGAAGCATAAGAACACAATTTGTATTTTTATTGATTTTTAACTGTGTATTTCAGTGTTATGTATATTATATTTGTCTTATTGTCAGTGTTTAAGTGTCAAAAACAACCTCATTATTTCACATGAGCCTAAAATATATGCAGTTCCACAGAACCATGGACCGCATTAACAGGTTTCCCAAACTTCCTTATGGGAAGAAACACCTTGAAACTCAACGTCTTTTAAACTCAACACCACTCCCAGAACCAACTGATGTTGAGTTTCAAGGTACCGCTGTATACAGTATAGTGATACAGCAACGTTTCAGAATGTGCTGCTTATTGCATAGGATATCGGTCATATCTGGCAACCCTGATCAGACGGACGATTGTAGAGAAGCTGAATGACTACTTTTCTAATCTAATATCGAATAAAACGCGAATAAACTGTTTTAACTTTATACTTTTCCTCACAAGAGCATTTTATTTGCGCAAAGTTTAATGATAAACGTTTATTAAGCGGTTTTATCATTGTTTGTCTAATGTGCTGCTTATTGCATAGGATATCGCTCATATCTGGCAACCCTGATCAGACGGACAATTAAAGAGAAGCTTAATGACTACTTTTCTAATCTAATATCGAATAAAAAGCGAATTAACTGTTTTAATTTCATACTTTTCCTCCCCACAAAAAAGCATTTTATTAGGGCATTATTTAATGATAAACGTTTATTATTATTATTTTTTTACAAATATACAGTATGTAATTATACAGGAGAAAAATCACACGGTTTTAACATTGCTTGTCTAATGTGCTGTTTATTGCATAGGAAGTTGGTTATATCTGGCAACCCTGATCAGACAGACAATTGAAGAGAAGCTGAATGACTACTTTTCTAATCTAATATCGAATAAAACGCGAATAAACTGATTTAATTTCATACTTTTCCACACAAGAGCATTTTATTAGGGCATTATTTAATGATAAACGTTTATTTTTCCTTTCAAATATACAGTATGTAGTTATAAAGAAGAACAATCAGTGTTTTAACATTGCTCGTCTAATGTGCTGCTTATTGCATAGGATATCGGTCATATCTGGCAACCCTTTTCTAATCTAATATCGAATAAAACGCGAATAAACTGTTTTGATTTCATACTTTTAACCACAAGAGCATTTTATTAGGGCATTATTTAATAATTAACATTTATATTTTTCGCCTAAATATACAGTATGTAGTTATAAAGGTGAAAAATCAGTGTTTTGACATTGCTTGTCTAATGTGCGGCTTATTGCGTAGGGTTTAAGTCATATCTGGCAACCATGCCTATCAGACCGACTATTAAAGAGAAGCTGAATTTTCTTATCTAATATCGAATAAAACTCGAATAAACTGTTTAATTCGAAAGTTTTTCCACAAAAGCGTCTCATTAGTGCATTATTTAATGATAAACGTGATAATTCACCTCAATTTGTAGATAATATTAGGCACAATTTGCGTCATGAGCAAACGGCTTTGATAAACAGGAAAAAACTAATGCTAAGATGCTATGCTAGCGTAAATGGCCGTGTCAGAAATACCAATTTTAAATATTATTTTTTTTAAGGCTATTTGTCACCATTATACACAAGAATCCACACACGTTTGCTTTTGTAGAGGGAAAAAACCCCAATAAAGACGTGTGTATGAAAAGTGAAATAGCAAAAATGCTAACAGGAAAGATGAGGAGGAGGTTTGTGACGTCACAATATGTGTGGTATATGGTGTATGGTGGTATATGGTCCTAGCACCTTCAGCATTCTGAACTCTGGATCAAGGTGAAGAAGAAGTTGCAGAAGCTCGCCCATGACTCCCCACACTTTTCCTCTGCGAGCTGCTGATGATCGACGCTTCCTGTGCACTCCTGCGTGGGCATCGTTTCTGTAACGTTGACCCTTGGCGTCGTGGCGGTTTTGACCCTGACGAGTCTGAAGTGCGCGCCTGGCGAAGCTCCCTTGCACATGCGTGCTCGGACAGGCTTGCGAGAACTACAGAGTCGCTCCTGCTTCTGAAGAGCTCTGGTGATCTGCCGCCAGTAGGCTTTGGGATTGGCGGAGTGACCCGGGCATAGCGAAGGCTCGCCCGTGTACTCGCAGCTGACCCCAGGATCAGGGTCCACCCCGGTCGACGGGCCACAAGTGACCTTCAGTGTTGAGAGCTTCTCTCCACTGGCTGTCCATGTGCACCGGGTTTGATCCTTCCAGGTAAATTTGCCCCGAGTCGCTCCCTTGCTTCTTGTTTTTCTGGGCTGTTTGGTGATTTGTCCATGTGCGACCCAGACGAGGAGCAGGAACGTCACAAGGTTCGCGTCCAACTGCATCTTCTCTCCAAGGGTTCAACAGATCTAAGGGTGTAAAAAGAAACATTTTATTTCTACGCAGTTCCCTCACGACACACGACGCAAACACATAAGCACCATCCGTTCACTTTCTGTGGTGCGGTGGGTACAGGTCACCAGCTACCCCCCCGGACAGGTTGCCAAACACTCGCCCCCCTTTCCTTGTAGCTCCACTGACCTGACTGTACATCATGAAAACGGATCTTCACCTGGGAATCGAACACAGGACCTTATTGCTGTGAGGAGACAGTGCTACCCACCGAGCCACTGTGCCGCCCCATATCAGAATCAAACACGGGTCATTATAAAGTACTCTGATCTCTATGTCCTCACAGGTGGACAGTTGAGGACACAAACCCATCAGTGCAGGTATGTACTGTCAAGTCACCTCCTTGTTTCTACACTCACTGTCCATTTAATCAGCTCCACAGTTCTACAATTACTGACTGTAGTCCATCTATTTCTCTACATACTATTTTAGCCTGCTTTTACCCTGTTCTTCAATGGTCAGGACCTTCACAGGACCACCACAGAGCAGGTATTATTTAGGTGGTGGATGATTCTCAGCACTGCAGTGACAATGACATGGTGGTGGTGTGTTAGTGTGTGTTGTGCTGGTATGAGTGGAATTTTTAAACACCGTGTCCACTCACTGTCCACTCCTACCTAGTCGGTCCACCTTGTAGATGTAAAGTCAGAGACGATCGCTCATCTATTGCTGCTGTTTGAGTCGGTCATCTTCTAGACCTTCATCAGTGGTCACAGGACGCTGCCCACGGTGCGCTGTTGGCTGGATATTCTTTTGGTTGGACTATTCTCAGTCCAGCAGTGACAGTGAGGTGTTTAAAACTCCACTCATACCAGCACAACACACACTAACACACCACCGCCATGTCAGTGTCACTGCAGTGCTGAGAATGATCCACCACCTAAATAATACCTGCTCTGTGGGGGTCCTGACCATTAAAGAACAGGGTAAAAGCAAGCTAAAAAAGTATGTAGAGAAATAGATGGACTACAGTCAGTAATTGTAGAACTACAAAGTGCTTCTATGTGGTAAGTGGAGCTGATAAAATGGACGGTGAGTGTAGAAACAAGGAGGAAGTTCTGAATTGAACATTTTAGACAGTTGTAGACATGTTAGTTATATTTATTAAGGAATAAAACGTATCTCTGTAGTAAACGCGCAAGATGCTTTTACCTCAGCGCTGCTTGGCAACCGGTGGTACCGTAAAACACAGTGTAGACGCGCACTGCAGATTTCAATGTAAATAGCGCGACTGTTTTTTGGGGGGTTTGTTTCGTAGTTTGTGTGTGTGTTGTTTGTCTTAAAGAAATAATTAATAAAAATATATGATTACATGATCTGCACACACATATAATGTTTAAATAAATGCAATAGAATGCTACTAAGCACTCAAACTTGCGTAAAAGTGGAGTTTTCTAACAGCTTATACTATTTTGTGCTTGTTGGGTTTTAATAAGGTAAAAAAAACACGTAAACGCGAAAGTTTAATACGTAATTATTAAATGAATCAGGAAGATTAATGATCTATCTCTTACCTGTTGGATGAGATAACAGGAACGCGCACAGTGCGCCGTGAACGCGCGATTTTATACCCTGAATGACACGCCCTCTTTATCACGTGACCCACAATCGCTCTACAGGTAGCTTCAGTCACTGATGGTTTTATACAGTTTGCAATATTAATAAAGTAAAATATTACATGAATATTAAAATCTATGCAATGCCTGTCGTACTTTGTGCAATACAGACATGTGCAATACCTTAAGATCTGTGCAATACATACATGTGCAATACCTTTTTAAAATACATACATGTGCAATACCCTAAGATCTGTACAATACATACATGTGCAATACCTTAAGATCTGTACAATACATACATGTGCAATACCTTAAGATCTGTACAATACATACATGGTCAATACCTTAAAATCTGTACAATACATACATGTGCAATACCTTTTTAAAATACATACATGTGCAATACCTTTTTAAAATACATACATGTGCAATACCTTAAGATCTGTACAATACATACATGGTCAGTACCTTAAGATCTGTACAATACATACATGGTCAATACCTTAGGATCTGTACAATACATACATGTGCAATACCTTAAGATCTGTACAATACATACATGTGCAATACCTTAAGATCTGTACAATACATACATGTGCAATACCTTAAGATCTGTACAATACATACATGGTCAATACCTTAGGATCTGTACAATACATACATGTGCAATACCTTAAGATCTGTACAATACATACATGGTCAATACCTTAGGATCTGTACAATACATACATGTGCAATACCTTAAGATCTGTACAATACATACATGTGCAATACCCTAAGATCTGTACAATACATACATGTGCAATACCTTAAGATCTGTACAATACATACATGTGCAATACCTTAAGATCTGTACAATACATACATGGTCAATACCTTAAAATCTGTACAATACATACATGTGCAATACCTTTTTAAAATACATACATGTGCAATACCTTTTTAAAATACATACATGTGCAATACCTTAAGATCTGTACAATACATACATGGTCAGTACCTTAAGATCTGTACAATACATACATGGTCAATACCTTAGGATCTGTACAATACATACATGTGCAATACCTTAAGATCTGTACAATACATACATGTGCAATACCTTAAGATCTGTACAATACATACATGTGCAATACCTTAAGATCTGTACAATACATACATGTGCAATACCTTAAGATCTGTACAATACATACATGTGCAATACCTTAAGATCTGTACAATACATACATGGTCAGTACCTTAAGATCTGTACAATACATACATGGTCAATACCTTAGGATCTGTACAATACATACATGGTCAATACCTTAAGATCTGTACAATACATACAGTACATGTGCAATACCTTAAGATCTGTACAATACATACATGTGCAATACCTTAAGATCTGTACAATACATACATGTGCAATACCTTAAGATCTGTACAATACATACATGTGCAATACCTTAAGATCTGTACAATACATACATGTGCAATACCTTAAGATCTGTACAATACATACATGTGCAATACCTTAAGATCTGTACAATACATACATGTGCAATACCTTAAGATCTGTACAATACATACATGGTCAATACCTTAAGATCTGTACAATACATACATGTGCAATACCTTAAGATCTGTACAATACATACATGTGCAATACCTTAAGATCTGTACAATACATACATGGTCAATACCTTAAAATCTGTACAATACATACATGGTCAATACCTTAAGATCTGTACAATACATACATGGTCAATACCTTAAGATCTGTACAATACATACATGGTCAATACCTTAAAATCTGTACAATACATACATGGTCAATATCTTAAGATCTGTACAATACATACATGGTCAATACCTTAAGATCTGTACAATACATACATGTGCAATACCTTAAGATCTGTACAATACATACATGGTCAATACCTTAAGATCTGTACAATACATACATGGTCAATACCTTAAAATCTGTACAATACATACATGGTCAATATCTTAAGATCTGTACAATACATACATGGTCAATACCTTAAAATCTGTACAATACATACATGGTCAATACCTTAAGATCTGTACAATACATACATGGTCAATACCTTAAGATCTGTACAATACATACATGGTCAATACCTTAAGATCTGTACAATACATACATGGTCAATACCTTAAGATCTGTACAATACATACATGGTCAATACCTTAAGATCTGTACAATACATACATGGTCAATATCTTAAGATCTGTACAATACATACATGGTCAATACCTTAAGATCTGTACAATACATACATGGTCAATACCTTAAGATCTGTACAATACATACATGGTCAATACCTTAAGATCTGTACAATACATACATGGTCAATATCTTAAGATCTGTACAATACATACATGGTCAATACCTTAAAATCTGTACAATACATACATGGTCAATACCTTAAGATCTGTACAATACATACATGTGCAATACCTTAAGATCTGTACAATACATACATGGTCAATACCTTAAGATCTGTACAATACATACATGGTCAATACCTTAAGATCTGTACAATACATACATGGTCAATACCTTAAGATCTGTACAATACATACATTTATATTGTTTGCGACATTATTAACATTGAAAAGGTTGAGATTTTGTTCTATTTTTCTTGAATAACCTTTACTTCTATTGATTTTGTAATCTTAGGTCAGTTCGAATGGAGCTTATCAGATATGTAATATATTAATAAAGAGCATTTAGCCTGTCTGTGTTATTATCTTACACTATACTGTATTATAACTTTGTTTTTTTACTATTTAAGTTGTAATGATTTATTCTGACCACTAGATGTCACTAGATGCTACGACAAAAATCATTTGCATTAATAACTGTGGAGCATAATTACCCGCAGTTAAATATAGAAGCTGGTCCAGAAAATAGAAGGTTAAATAGGTAATATATAGAGTCTTGTGTGCAAATGTCATTTGTTGAAATGGTTCGGGTTGTGGTGGGCATGTCTGTGTTGAGGACTCTGACTCTGACCCGGGGGAAGGAAATCTTCCCGAGTCCTTCTGGAGAAGAAATGAGCCAGGAGGAGACAGAAGGAGAGGAAAGGATCCAGTTGGGCATAACTATGGATTAAAGATACATAAATATTTATTACAGTTGATCATGTATGGGTACTTCAGTACAAGACTTTACTGCATGAAACAGCTTCGGTACCAAATCATAGAACTTTTGCAGAGAGATTGTCGAGCTAACATATGCATCCAGTGCCAATGGTTTAATGAGACGAGCCAAATACGATCACGTTCCTGAATGCTTTTGTGGCAGAGCTAAAAGATTTGGAACAAACTGGAACTGGTGGACGTCTGCTTAGGAACTTCTAGACAGCCTGCATTTAGAGTTCGCTGAGTTCATAAAGAAAGAAGTAAACTGCAGAATACTTTACTGGAGTACTCTTCTATATTAAGTAAGGAGCAAGCGACTACCTTACCGAGCGAGTTTGACTCAGCACAGACCAACGCTCGGGGTCTGCTTAAATAGACTGTGTTCGAAGACGAGAAGAATGGTCCTGATGTCGTCTCCATTCTCTCCGATGTCCTATGTCCGGGGACAGAACTGCTGGACCGGGATCTGGTTACGTGCCGGTGGTCCAGCAACCAGTGCAACGGGTCCATGGACAGCAGCAGTACATCGAAGAACTCCTGGCACTACTGCCAGCGAAGACAACAACGATGGGAGTTGACATCTACGACACGGTGAAGAGGTTCTTCGCTGAGAAACAGGTACCAGGTTACTACAGACAGGGACGATATTCAAGGCGCTGAATATGGTGACCTGCTCTTACACACAGAAATATGACTTTTTTGGGTCACTTTTGGGTGAAATCAAAGAGTTCACATGATCCAAAGGGGAAGATGCCTCAAGTGGATACCTGACCTTGCATTTTTAACGGACATCACTGGGAAACTGAACCATTTAAACTGTGAGCTGCAAGGCAAAGGTAAGAGAGTCACTGACAGGATAAGCGCTGTACACACATTTAAAGCTAAGATGAACATTTTCTCAGTGACAATGCTTCTATATCTGGGGCTTTTGACAAAGCTGCACTCTCTTAAGTACTCTTAACTCATAAACGGACTTGGACAAGAGTTTGAGAACAGATTTTGTGACTTCTTGCTGATAACAGTCTGAAAGGATCTGGAATACTGATTCGCCTGACCACAATACACATTTACACTGTGTGATGGTCCATTTCAGATGCCTCTGAGCCCAGAGAGCATGACGCTGCTGCCGGACATTGTTACCATGCTTCTATTTTCTATTTCAATATGTTACCCTCTCTGCACTTCCACACCTAGTGCAAAGCCTTAAGAAGTCCATACAGAGTTTAGCTCTTGAGACCGCACCAGTAAGGTCATAACAGGCTCATGTGGCAGAACAAATCCGTTTTTCAACCTGAATTTCCAAACACGGCCCTAACTGCTGCTGCTGCTCTGGATCCCAGGTTTATAAAACTTAAGTTCCCGCCTGCTGATGAAGCGTTTAAGGTCCAAAACACAGTTCAAACCATGGCGCTTTTTGCCAAAAAGGAGGCCAGGCAGCCTAAAGTAAGAGGAAATGAAGTCTCCGGCACAGCACAAGAACCAATGCATGCTTCTTTGAAGGCTTAGTTGCACGACTCAAATGCAATTTTTATGTTTTATTGTTTACTATTATTTATTCCTTAGTTTCAGGTTGCTTCATACATTTCAAGTAATTTGATCTATTTATTTTTTGCATTTTTATTGTTTCACTGTTTTCTTTAAACTGTACTGTATGCAAGCAATAAAATGTGCAGTTTGTTTGAAGATACAGTTATATAATCAATACGGGCTTAAAGTGCAGACTCTCAGCTTTAATTTGAGGGTGTTCACATCCTAACTGGAGGAAGGGTTTAGGAATTACAGCTCTTTAATATGTAGCTGCCTCTTTTTCAAGGGACCAAAGGTAATTGGACAATTATCTCAAAAGCTATTGCATGGGCTGCATGGGCTATTCCCTCGTTAATCCATCATCAATTAAGCAGGTAAAAGGTCTGGAGTTGATTCCAGGTGTGGCATTTGCATTTGGAAGCTGTTGCTGTGAACCCACAACATGCGGTCAAAGGAACTCTCAGTGGAAGTGAAACAGACCATCATTAGACTGAAGAAAAAGAAGAATGGATGATCGCAGAATCCTTTCCATGGTGAAGAAAAACCCCTTCACAACATCCACCCAAGTGAAGAACACTCTCCAGGAAGTAGGTGTATCAGTATCTAAGTCTACCATTAAGAGAAGACTTCATGAGAGCAAATACAGAGGGTTCACCACAAGGTGCAAACCATTAATCAGCCACAAAAATAGAAAGGCCAGATTAGACTTTGCCAAAAAACATCTAAAGAAGCCAGCCCAGTTCTGGAACAGCATTCTTTGGACAGATGAAACTAAGATCAACCTGTACCAGAATGATGGGAAGAAGGGGACATATGGAGAAGGCTTGGAACGGCTCATGATCCAAAGCACACCACATCCTCTGTAAAACATGGTTAAGGCAAAGAAGTGGAATATTCTGCAATGGCCGAGTCAATCACCAGATCTCAACCCCGATCGAGCATGCATTTCACTTGCTTAAGACAAAACTTAAAGCGGAAAGACACACAAACAAGCGACAACTGAAGACAGCTGCAGTAAAGGCCTGGCAAAGCGTCATTAAAAATGAACATTTTATTTATGGTAAAGTTAATTTGTCCAATTACTTTTGAGCCCCTGAAATGAGGAGGCTTTGTAGAAAAATGGTTGCAATTCCTAAATGCAAATCATGAAGATTGTGTCACTGTCCAAATATTTCTGGGCCTAACTGTACATGTCTTATTTGATCTTATATGTATTTACGTTTGCTCTTTATAAAAGCAAAAAAAAAAATTTTTTATCCAATAACTTGATTAATTGCTGGAATAAACGGTAGAATACTTGATTACAAAAAGAATCGATAGCTGCAGCCCTAATGTATACAAATCCCTTCCAATATGTCCTCTACCCATCTTTCCTCCTCATAGCCGTACATGGATACTGCTTTTGCACCAAACCAGATTACTAGCCCTAAAAAGCCTTTGTCCCAACTTTTTTTGGATACATTTTGCAGTAACTGATGTACAGTATATTAAAAAATGCACAAAATATCTTGGGCTCATACTATCTGCAGTTAATCATCATGGAAAAATTTTTACAGTGTTTTTATCACTAAAAATAAACCTAGATTCACATATTTAAATACATTTTTAAGGGTTTGTCTTTTGGTATGTTGCCATATGGTAACATTGTGCAACAATGGAAATGGTATATTCATATATTTTTGATGTAAAACATGAAATTTTATAAATCATACACTTACTTTTATGGATTTCATTATGTTTGTTTACTGGACAATTAAAAAAAACATCAGACACTGTCTGTGTACAGTATATATAAGTGTGAAAATAACAATTTTATTAAAAATGAACTGATAGTCCTTATTGAAAGTATATCAACAGGGTATACATGTACATGCATACATATGTCACTCAGTGTGAAAGCTCCTGAAGCAGTTTTCCCTCCTTGGTAAGGCAGAGGTTAACTTTACATTTAGAGCAATTCGCCATGATGATGCCTTGGCAGCCAGGATTCTTGCGTCTCCCTCTTGCTGTGACCATCTCTGGCCAGTGGTCAGTACAGTCCAGGCGTATGCTGCTTTGTGGAACGGGTGCACCTAGTCACTTAAGACAGAACTCAACACTTTAAGACGGTGTCCCTTTACGTTTGCTGTACCTCTTATTATTTTGCTGTGTAAGCCAGTCTGCCACACTTATCTTGAAGCCAAGCGAGTTAGACTCACTCATCAGGAGGAATAGCCACCTGCGCCCTATGTTCAGCCCTGTTTCCAGCCTTTTTTTTTTTAGCCTTGCCATAAAACATTGATGGGTTCATGTTCTAAACAAAAGAATACGTTTATAATTTCAAAAACACAAGTGTAATCATTCCATTCATATATCAATCTGTCTAGGTCTCTTGTGTAATTAGTTCAAGGAAAGAGTAAGATTTTGGGGTGTATAAATGTCAAGTGATGCCATCCAAGAAGATAACTGGTTAAAACGATGCCCCACCTTTCATGTAAAAGCATGTAAATCAAGGTTTAATTTTTTATTATTTTTTAAAGAAATAGTATGTTGCCATATGGCAACACCGTGCAGTAGAGGGTTAAGCACAAAGCCAAATGGAACATAGCTTGGAAGGTGCATATTGAACATATCAATAAAGAAAATACATAAATAAAATTAAAATTATAAAAAAACACTTCCGTTACAGATGCACATGTGTAATAATACGGTATTTGGAGGTATTTGTACTTTACTCTTTTACATTTATTCATTATATCACTGAGCTTTACGAAATAAGACACACAAACACCTGAACTATGCTTAAAGCTAAGCTAAATTAGGGTGACCATACGTCCTCTTTTTCCCGGACACGTCCTCTTTTTGAGACCTAAAAAATGCGTCCGGCCGGGATTTTTAAATCACCAATAATGTCCGGGATTCGACTTTTCTAGTCTGCACTCACTATTCTGTGTGTATGTTTTTGCATTGGTTGTTTTTAGGTCTTTTTAGAAGTGCATCTGTTTTGTTAAATAAGTCAAATAAGGACATTCGTATTGCCAAAGCAAGTTAGAGAGAAATAATAAAAATAACAATAAAAAAGAACAAATATATACAACAGTTACATGTGCAAAAAATATAAAATAGAATAAAATATTAATAAAAAAAGTGCAAAATAATAACAATAAAAATGATCATATTTACAGTAATGAGGTAGTAATAACGATCAGTTTGTGTGTGTGTGTATGGGACATGGTCACCCAGTGTCCCTCACGTGTGTGTATAGAGTGCTGCTAGTGTGTACTAACACAGAGGCTCTTGTCAACACCGTGATTCTGCTGCATTCTGTGGAAATTGCTCAGCAAGCACTAGAAGACACATCTTACTGATGGGTTTCTACTGATGGGAGCAAGTAATTAAAGTGAATCAAATTAAAGTTAAAAACACTCCTAATTGTAGTGTTTTGTATTACTGCAATAAATATCCACACCACTGTAGCTATTTAGCCGACAGGCATCTTTACTCAGACTGAACTCTTTCCTCATGTACACACCGGGACACCCCCAATCCCCTGTATGGAACGCCAAAGGGACCATACTACATCTCCCCTTCCCCAAAGTAGAACTATAACAAAGTGGCATGAAATACAGTTATCAACTGAACAAGATAACATTTATAACCGTTCCCTATTCTTCTAGGTTATATAGTCTTTAAGCCACCCTGGGGCTTTAACTTCCCTCTTTAGGTGAGCTCTTTGACTCCTCTCCCCCGTCCTCTCTTCTGGTTCCGCTGTCTGCTATTCCGTGTCCTCCACAACCTGTGGAGGGGTTTGTAAATCTGGTAAAAGTCTGAGGTGTGCTTTGTTTCTCCTCACTTCCTCTGAATCTGTCTCCACTACATAGGACCGAGGAGTGTCAGCTTCTCTCAGTACTGTAGCAGGCTCCTGCGTGTTTGTAATCCAGACTCTCTGACCTGCTTTTAGTTCTGGTCTGGCAGAAGCTCTATGTCTGTAGTTATAGGTAACTGTCTGAGCATGTTTCAAACGTTTGTTCTTCTCTGCAAAAGCTTTCCTGTTTGGCCACCGTGGTTTGAGTTGACCAGGTGAAACGGGCAAAGGTGAGCGCAGCCTCCTGCCCATTAGGAGTTCTGCAGGTGAAGGTCCTTGATGCAGCGGTGTAACCCGGTACGCCAGCAAGGCCCTGTATGGGTCTGCGTTCTTTTTCAAGATGCCTTTGACTGTTTTCACAGCCCTCTCTGCCTCCCCATTGCTCTGTGCAAAGTATGGGCTGCTGGTCACATGTCCGAAATCGTAATCTGTGGCAAAAGAGGAGAAGGAACTTGCAGAAAACTGAGGTCCATTATCAGTTATAAGTATTTCAGGCACACCATGCCTAGCAAAAATTGATTTCAGGCCATTGATGACCCCCGCTGATGTGGTTATTGGGGTCTTTATTATTTCAATGTATCGAGAATAGTAGTCTACTACCAGTAAATAAGAGTCATTGTCCCAGTAAAACATATCTGCTCCAACTTTCTGCCAAGGCCGCTTAGGCAGCTCTGAAGGTATCATTGGTTCTGGTTGTAGGTGTTGATACTTAGCACAAATCTCACACTGGGCCACAATTTTAGTGATTTCAGCACTCAGTCCCAACCACCACACAGACTGTTGAGCCCTCAATCTGCATTTTGTTATGCCCATATGTCCTTCATGTATTCGGGCAAGCATTTCGCTTTGCAATGTCTCTGGTATGACAATGAGTTGCCCTTTCATCAAGATATTACCATTCATGTGTAACTCACTTTGGTGGACCCAATAGGGTTTTAGTAGCTGGGGCAGCTCCTCTTGTCGTGGCCACCCTCTCTTGCACTGTAGTATCAGTTGGCTGCAGATGACATCCTGCTGCTGGTGTTCTGCTATCTGTTGAAGCTTAGACGGGGATGCAGGTAAACTTTCACGTACTGTGTTAATGAAGACCTGCACCTCCCCCTCCAGCTGTGCTTCTTCCGATGTCAGTGGGCGCCTTATTGGAGCCCTGGACAGTGTGTCTGCTGTAATGAGGGCCTTTCCTGGTACGTGTACTATGCTGTATGTAAACCTGAGCAGTCTAAGGCGGAATCGCTGAATTCTGGGAGGCAAGTCATCCAATGCTTTTGTCCCTAACAGGACAATGAGGGGTTTATGGTCTGTCTCTATTGTGAATTGTAGTCCAATTAGGTATGAGCTCAACCTTTCACAGGCCCAGGTGACAGCCAGTGCCTCCTTTTCAACCTGGGCATAACGCTGCTCCGTTTCAGATAGGCTCCGGGAAATGTAGGCAACTGGACGCCACTCCATGTTATCCTGCCTCTGTACAAGGACAGCCCCGAGGCCAAAGGATGATGCATCAGCGGACACTTTTGTCTTGGCTTGTGGTCTGTATTGAGCCAACACTGTTGGTGATGCTAGCTCCTTTCTGAGTCTGTCGAAGGCTGTGTGCTGCATATGACCCCATGTTCAGTCATTGTCCTTTACCAGCAGATCCCGGAGTGGTTTGGTAGAATCGGCAAACTGAGGAATAAATTTTGCCACATAAGTGACCATCCCCAAGAAACGTCTAACATCTGCCGTGTTCTGTGGAATGGGCATGTCTGTGATGGCTCTGATTTTCTCGGGGTCAGGCTCAATGCCTGCTGCACTAACTTTATGTCCCACAAACAAAACCTCAGGCTGTGCAAAGGTGCATTTTTCGTATAGCGTTAGTCCTGCCTCCTGAAGTCGTGACAAAACAGCTGTGAGTCGCTTATCATGTTCTGCCCTATTCTCTCCGCACACCAGGACATCATCTGCATGACATATAACCCCTTGTAGTCCAGCTAAGAGCTGGGACATGCGTCTCTGAAAATGCTCTGGACCCGAGTTGATCCCAAAAGGTAAGACATTGAAACAGAAACGGCCAACAGGGGTGATAAATGTTGTGAGCTCTCTACTCTGTTGTGCTAAGGGTATCTGCCAAAACCCACTACGTGCATCAAGTTTTGTAAAAACTTGTGAGCCATCCAGCTGTGCTAATGACTGGTCCACTGATGGTAGTATATGCCTTTCTCTGCATACGCCCTCATTGAGCTTGGTGAGGTCAACACAAATTCTAATTGTACCATTGGGTTTTGGGACAACAACCATACCGGCACACCACTCAGTAGGTTTTTCTATCTTTGAGATTACCCCCATTTCTTCCATTCTTTTCAGTTCCTCTTTTACTTTTTTTGTTAAGGGGATTGGCACACGACGAGGAGTGGTCAGAGCATAGGGGACAGCATTCTCTTTCAGGCGGATGTGATAATTACCCTTGAGTCTCCCTAATCCAGTAAACACCTTTGGGAATGTATTTTTGAAGATCATTCCTGAGTCCTCTTTCTCACCCAGCGTGTTAATTTCCTCAATTCGTTCGACAAGGTGTAATGCTGTGAGTGCTGGTAAGCCCAGTAGTGGCCTGGCCAAGTTATCAATGACAAATACCGGTTGAGTGGAATTTTTATCCTTACTTTCAAGTCTGCTCTGAATCTGTCCTACCACGGGTAGCCTGTTGTTATTGGGGCCAAACAGTCTTTTAGGGGTGTGCAGTAGAGGGCCGTCTCTGTTGTAACTATACAGTGTGGTGGGAATGGCTGTCACTGCTGCACCTGTGTCAAGTTTAAAATACACCACATCCCCATTCATTTTAATATCTGAGTACCAGCCTGTATTGTCTGACTTCACCTCACCCAGGAAAAGGCTGTCCTGAAAGAGTTCCTCTTCCTCTGCCATCTCGTGCACAGGCTGCTTAGATCTGCATACAGCCGCAAAGTGTCCTCTTCTGTGACATTTCCTGCATTCAGACTCCTTGGCAGGACAGTTCTTCCAAGTGTGTGGTGGCGATCTCCCACATTTATAGCACACAGACGAATTTCCAGGCGTGATCTGTTTAGATCTTTGTGGTGCGCGTCCTTCGTTCTTACGTGCAGGTGAAAGCGCGTGCACATCCTCACTAGGCTCTTTGTGTGCGTGGACGCTAGCGCAGCGCAGCAGCATTTGCTGCTGTTTCACAGTCTCACTTTGTCTTACTAAGTTTATAGCTTTAGTCAAGGTCAGTTTTGCGTCCAACTGTAGCTTTTCGGAAAGGGAGACGTCTCTTATGCCTACTACGATGCGATCGCGGATCAGTTCATCTCTAAGAGTCCCGAACTTGCAGTATTCTGCCAATTTGTGGACTGCTGTGATAAAGCTTTCAGCTGTTTACCCTGGCTCTTGTTTCCGCATGTTAAATCTGGCCCTTTCGAATATAACATTATGTTCGCCTATGAAATGTTTGTCAAAACCCTCTTTAACTTTACTGTAGATTAATCGTTCGCCCTCCTGTAACTCTGACGCATTTAATATATCCTCCGCTTCATCTCCCATAGAATATATCAATGTGTTCACTTGGAACGCCTCATCCCTTTTATCCAAACTAGATGCAACTCTGTACCTTTCAAATCGTCTGATCCATTTGGTCCAGTTCTGAATATCTCTGCAGTCAAACTTTTCTGGCGGGCATATGCGAAATGTATCTCCAACGTGACTCGCAGCTGCGGAGCCTCCCGTGCTTATGTCCTCTGTGTCAGACATGACGGCTCACTGCTTTATTTTCTTTTAGAGATCCCACTTCTGACACAATGTAGTGTTTTGTATTACTGCAATAAATATCCACACCACTGTAGCTATTTAGCCGACAGGCATCTTTACTCAGACTGAACTCTTTCCTCATGTACACACCGGGACACCCCCAATCCCCTGTATGGAACGCCAAAGGGACCATACTACACTAATAAGTCGGCTGATTGTACAATACATCAAAGAAACTAAAAAATAAAGGGATTTTTATTTATAGGTGTTAGGTTTTTCAGTTTTACGGCATTTTCCAAGTTTTACAACATCCAGGCAGCATGGTCTATTGTTCAAAATGGCCGCTGCCATTTTAGGGGGTGGGCGGAGCCTGGGCCTTTTTAGCACATTTCATTGGCTCCAACAGCAGCAGCGGGGGAGGAGCCTAGACTAGTTTAAAAGGACGGCGCGGGCAGAAACCAGGGTCTTGCTTTTGTGGTTGTGTGTCTAGACTGCAGGAGAAAAGAACGCTGATCAGCTTAGCTCTGGCATATATTCACAGATCATTTTTACACTTAATAAAGTGTTTTGTAGAGTACTTTCTGGACTTCTCGACTGCTTTCTTCAGGACCTTTTGAACCAAAAGATTCATCCTAACAAATGGTAGCAGAGGATGGTTCGTAGAGGTCTGAGAATTGCATCAGAATTAATTCAGCTGACTAAGCTAAAGACCGGAGGTTCTGAGGATATTTTGTACTCGATACAAGGCGCGCCTTCAAGGTAAACAGATGTTCTCTGTGTATATATTAGCTGAATTTATTATTTAGCGTATTGAGTATGAAATTGAATCTCAGAATCCGTAAGTGTCTGATTAAATTACTAAAGTATCATTAGATAGTTTAAAACTGTGAATATATGCCGAAGCTAAAAAATGTATGTGTCCTGATTGCTGAATTTGAACCAGACCGGGCAAAATAAACGGTAAAGGGCTGTTCGGCAGGTCGGTACCCAGAACACCATTGGAGCGAAACGTGTCTGTCTGTTTCAAAAGCAGGGGCACGTGATTCGAATGATCTAAGTTTTAACGAGTCTGGGACTGGGTTAATTCTATAGATCTAGTATAATTCGAGCGTTGTAAAACCTAGGATCTGGCAGCTTAAAAAGCGGGATTCTATGAATGAGCGAACGTTGGAAATCTATTACCTGGCAGTTCAAAGAACGAGGTTCTATGATTTGAACGTGGAAATCTTATGAGTCTGGCGGTTCAAAGGACGAGATTCTATGAAAGAGATTGTCCTAAAATTCGGACTTGACTGTTTTGGGAACGGAGTTCGGTTAATTAGACTACTTTTAATTCTAAATTTGGTTCGAAAAACAGTACATCAGGAGTTTTGTTTGTCAGTAAGTCTCTGTGTATGTTTGTCTGTGAAACCGTGTGCTGGATGTGCAACGTGGTTTCTTTTGTTGTCGGCGCCATTTTGTTTCTTGAGAACGCAGCGTGGCTTTCTGTCTGTCCGCCATTTTGGCTCTGTCTGTACGCCATTTTGTCTTGGGAATGCAACGTGGTCTCCCGTCTATCCGCCATTTTGTTTCTTGAGTTGCGCAGCGTGGTTTCTTTTGTTCGGCGGCCATTTTGGACCAGAGAGCGCAGCGTGGTTTTCTGTCTATCCGCCATTTTGGCTCTGAATGGGCAACGTGTTTCTGTCCGTCGGCCATTTTGGCTCTATGTGCGCGGCTGGCCGCATCTCTTGTCCATCGGCCATCTTTGTCTTTGCACGCCTGGATTGGGTAAGTGCTGCAGTTAATTTTATAATCAACTTTATTTTTATAATCTTAAGGTAACTGAGTTAAGATGAAGTATTTATGGTACCTTATTAAGTGTGTTTTACTGTGGGTAGCGTCATACATCAGTGCATGATGACGTACGCCGCATACACGAATCCAGTGCTTAGTGTTACCGCTCTGATCACACTGGTTACAGTAACAAAGTAGTTTTTAAAGCATATTTCACAGACTAATTTAGCTTTTGCTTAAGTATGTTTTGTACATTTTGAATAGCATCTGTTACTGAGCAATATAAAAAGGGTAAAGAAATCGCGGCTGGGGAACTGCTGCAGTAAATTTTACGACGGGGAGTCGATTCGTTTGTCTCGGTTCCTTTTAAAGAGCCGTTTATTCGCATAACGACTTCCGGAAGAGTCGGTTCCTTTGTTTCGGCTAGAAGAGCCGGTTCATAGATTCGAATCATTTTGCGACACATCGCTAAGTGTTTATATAGTTTGAAAAAAAAAAAGTTTTATGTCATTTGAAATGACGCATTACACATCCCTAACTGTTTTAATTGTTGTATCAACATGTTTCTTTTATTGCTTTTGAGTTAAGGACAACGTTTCTTCTATTACATTTGAATTAAAAACTACTGTTGAGGTTTGTATCCACTCCCGTTTACATTACACAGAGGAGACCCCCTGCTGTTTACTCGGTGAGTACATTTTAAATGAGTTATTTTCTACTTTTTGCTTGAGTGGATTTTCAAAGTAGTAACTTTACTCGTAACTGAGTAAAGATTCATTAAGGTAATAGTACTTTTACTTGAATACAGTTTTTTTGGTACTCTTTCCACCTCTGATTAAAACATATGGTAATATATTAGATTATATATTGTCAAAGCTTATGTTTATTTGAGAGTGAGGTCGTGTTTTTCTCGGTATACAAATGCTGAATACAAGTAAAAGGTAAAAGCTAACATGTTACTGTTTCTAAAATATTGTGTAGTTGTAAAGAGTGAGATTTCATAGCCCTATAAATCTTATGAGGTGTGATCATTTGTTTGCCTCTGGAATTAAATTGGAAATAATGCCAGAAGGTACCACTATTTCTGTACAAGACAGGGACTCTGATCCCTTCTGGATTTGTGCAGAATTTTCTTTGTCTTTGTCTGCTACAGAAATATCCGCAGTTATACTAAGTGATCTTGAGGGTTATACTTATCTAACTCGGTTAGTGCCAAATTATGTTCTATAACTGAAAGGAAAACATCTCACGTATCAAGTTAATGATTGTATAAACACTACAGTGTACTTTTGTTTACAGGTTCAGCTAACACCAGACTTTGATTGAACTAACTTTAAAATTCTGTGCTTTCCAACAGGATAAACACATTTAGAAGGTTTATTTAATATTTTATTTTCAAGATTTGATTGTAAAATTTGAAAAAGGGGGGTGTATTATGGCAGGAATAAGAATTTATGTTTAATATGCCGCTTTGTGTATGAAATCCTGTGATACATTGTGCTGGGGCAGCTGGACTGGCAGACCTACGGAGATGCATGCAGATTCAGGTACGTATATGCATGCAGATTCAGGGACGCCTGGTGAAGGATCTTCAGCCTTACCTCACATATGAGGACATTACATTTTGGTTTTGTTATGCCTTATTCCTTGACCTGCTAAACCTCGATCGATTGTCCCCATTGGTGGACACTTTTGTCTGCCAGCTAGTGGTAGCAAAAGTACTAGAACACTAATAAAGTTTGTTTGCTTCTTTATTGGGATTTTGACGTTATGTTTTGCACTCTGGTTACATTTATGACAGGAGCGGTGGTTGCTCATTGCACGGGATTCAGGTTATATCGGGCACAGACATGGACAGTTCGGTGTCTCTGGTTCGCCTCGCTGGCATGTCTTTGGACTGTGGGAGGAGACCGGAGCACCCGGGGAAAACCCACATGCGGGCTCCGCGGAGGGGGGACCTTCTTGCTGTGACAGTGTGCGACGGTACTACCCACTGAGCCACCGTGTCGCCCAACTAAGGTTAAAAACATAAGGAATAGGGAAAATGCATTGAAAAAATCAAAGCTCGGGTCTCAGGAGATTAAATATAATTGCTTACACGGACTCCGGTAAGATTCAATTTAATTGGTAATATTTTTTGGAAATTGTTAATTGGCAGTTGGTAATGTTTGATGCTTGTGTTGTATCCGATGAATCTTTTCTAGCTAATTGATCAGGTCAACTCACTCATTTTATACTATATAGTTCATTGAAGAAGTTAGATTGGTTCAATGTGGTGCAGTAAACCTTGTGGCAATACTATGCATGATCATAGATGAGTGCAGTTTAAAGATTGAGGAAACAGTGAAGAAAATAACTTGTTAGGAGAGAAGTACATGAAGGGGGGTGACTGGAGACCCAGGTCATAGGTTTCACAGACACACAGCAACCCAGCGGGGGGTTGAGGCCATAAACTGCAGGCCCTGCATGAGTAAAGAGAAGTCTGATATTTAATCTACTGTGTATTGGCTGAGGATGGTGGACACTTATGCAGTACCAAAGATGATGTAAAAATTATGAATACCAGATCTTGCAGAGGTGTGTCATGGCTGTTGTTGGCAATGACATCATCAGACAAGAGGAAGGGAAAGCTGATGTGAGACTGGATGGAGACGTTATGCAGTGAAATCTCAAGACCGTGTGGGACAGTAGTGTGTTTTAATAGACATCCACCTGAAGATCTGAGTTCCATAATAAAAAGTGAGGGGTTCGGTAACATCTTATAGAGGTTTTGGATGTATTTTACAGTAAGGTTGGTAGTACTTTGCAGTGAGTTAACTAAATGGAACTGTTTAAGTAGAGTTTAATGTGATTCAAGAAAGCCAAGGTGGATCAAAGCGCTGGTGATGATGAGCATGAGGGATTGGCTGACTAGGAGCAGGAGATGGTCATGTGAGAGTCTGTTGGATTGTGGGAAATGGAGTCTGTATTGTTAGAAGCAGGAGGTGTGTTAGTACCAGTGACCAAAAGTTGGGGTAAAAATCTGAATGAATAAATAATGTAAGTCAGGGGTTTGTAGGACTGATGGAAGTTGATATAGCAGAGCTGTTGTTATTTTAAGTATGGCAGAGTAAATAATAAATAGTGGATTGGTGATTTGTATTGGAAAAAATGTGATTTAGAAAATTTGAAGGCTCTCTAGCATGCGACGATGATGAAGTAGAATAAGTGTAGAAAATGTTAGATGTAATGTGTGTGCACCTTCTGCTCTGATCAGTTTGAACTGTTTGAAGTGGAATTTTATATAGCAGGAAGGGTTGTGAAGTAATTGTTTGTTTCCAGGGGATCACTGTCGATTACCCTGAAGTATATGTTTGTTTCCATAGGGCCATTGTCGGTCGCGGTGAAGTGATTGTTTGTTTCCATAGGGCCATTGTCGGTCGCGGTGAAGTATATGTTTGTTTCCATAGGGCCATTGTCGGTCGCGGTGAAGTATATGTTTGTTTCCAGGGGATCACTGTCGATTGCCCTGAACTATATGTTTGTTTCCATAGGGCCATTGTCGGTCGCGGTGAAGTAATTGTTTGTTTCCAGGGGATCACTGTCGATTGCCCTGAACTATATGTTTGTTTCCATAGGGCTATTGTCGGTCGCGGTGAAGTAATTGTTTGTTTCCAGTAGACACTGTTGTTGTACTGAGGTTTACGTTCTTTTGTCTGAGTTGTGTTTGGACAACCGAGTGAGTTGTGCCAGTGAATGTTAAAAGAATACTCGTATTCTTCGACTAGGCAGGAATCTTCTGTTCTAGGGTGTGTCTCGTTAAAACCAGTTTATCTTTGTCTTAATACGTGTTACAGATTTTGCTCGAAAGGTTGTTTAAAGCGGTCTAAAATGTCTAATTTAACACATAGAGAATTTATCCATGTCTCACCCACTAACTCAGGAACCAACCCCAACCAACATCAAAGCTTATAAAGACAATTACACCTGTTTCAGGAGCAACAAACCAGAACCGATAAACAGGGGACATTTTTCAGAAGGGATGTGTGTATGAATGGGTGTCTGTCGCTAAAACACTGAATGAACTGCCAAAGGCAGCTCACTTGCGGCCCTGACGCTAACCTTCCTTACTCGCCGGCGCCACATTGGTGTCAGAAGTGGGATCGTGGTGTTTGGGTGGCTCTGATGGTTTGGTGAGCCAATATGCCCAGTCTGTCGGAGTGCGCTAGCCCAGGTGGCTGTAGGGGCAGGGTGCCCGGTCCAGCAGTGGGTGGAAGAGCGACTCGGCAGTGTAATGGGGTGCGGTCCAGACACAGAGCCACCCAGTGGACGCTGGTGAGTGGGTCACCGGGACGGTTGACCATTAGGGAGGAGGCAGTGTAGCGTCGCCACTGGGTCTGGCACGGGCTTTACCCAGAAAGCCTTGCGGCAGTGGTGTCTAAGCTCACCGTGGCCGTGTATCCCGTTGTTGGGAGTGGGGTGGCTGCGGTGAGGGCTGGGTAAGTAGCTTATATGTTTGTCTGTTGTATGATTGTATGTGTGTATGAATGGGTTAAGTGGCTAGAAGGGATGTTTGGGCCATGGAAGGAAGTTATTGCAAGTTTGGTGATGTCAGCATGCGTGGGAACGGCAATTTTAGTGGTATGTGGTTGTTGTGTCCCATGTATCAGGGTGTTAATGGGAAGATTTGTAATAGATATAGTGAGTAGAGGAAGCAGAGGGGGGCAGGATCCACCAGTTATCCAGATGGTGTTGGCTGATTTGTCGAGATATCAGGTAGATGATGATGAGGAGGATACCCTTGAAGGTGGGCCGGAAGACCCACTTCGAGCAGTATAAGTGCTACTAACTCTGCTTAATTAAAGGTAAAACCGACCAGACAAGATGAGGAGAGAGGACCAGCACTACTAATCACACACCGTGATGAAGGAAGGAGACTGGGAAGGACTGGCAGAGGCAGACACTGAGGGGACTGGAAGACCCACTCCAAGGGACAGAAGTGGCACTAACTGGACCTGCCTACAGGGAACAACCCACAGCAGAAAAGCCCGACAAAACCGACTATGTGGAAGAAGAGTCCAGCGGAATCAACGGAGCGGAACAAGACGAGGGGGGAGAATTTAGTTAGACTAGGAGAAAAAAAACATAAACATATAGTTCGCAGACACATAGACCATCTTTGAAAACACTAGTTAAGTGCAACACACATAGTTTAGCTGCAAAACGCAAGGGGTTAGTTCAGGATTGTTTACAATGTATATATGTTTGGTACTCTGCTATTTTTAGGAAATGTTTGTGCTGCTGTGGAAACAGGTAAGGCCGACAGGGGAGAATCCATAAGACATTAGGAGTCATGCAGAGACACAGGAGCTATGGGCCCCTTCTGAATATCTGCAGCTCTGTCTGGTGGAGGACAACCTGAACGGACTTCCTGTAGAAGCCACGCACCCATTGTTTTTATTTTATTTTTCTCGTGTTTGATTTCCTATTTTTTAAATTACTTTATTTTGATTTCCTGTTTTTATTATTTTTTGTTTGTTTGTTTGTTTCAGGGTTAGGAGCTGTTGCGATAGGTACGGTTCCTTTAGTTTAACTGGCAGCCTTTTTATTTTTAGAAACGTTTTATTGTATAAAATTCAGCCCAGTGGCCATGTAGTCAGAAGGGGTTAAATTGGGGGGTTGCTGACAGCTATCCTTATCTCCTGGGATCTAGAAACACCTAACCTATAGTTAAAAGTTAATGTGGAAGCATTAAGATGCTTCCAAGGGGGGATTGTTAGGTTTTTCAGTTTTACGGCATTTTCCAAGTTTTACAACATCCAGGCAGCATGGTCTATTGTTCAAAATGGCCGCTGCCATTTTAGGGGGTGGGCGGAGCCTGGGCCTTTTTAGCACATTTCATTGGCTCCAACAGCAGCAGCGGGGGAGGAGCCTAGACTAGTTTAAAAGGACGGCGCGGGCAGAAACCAGGGTCTTGCTTTTGTGGTTGTGTGTCTAGACTGCAGGAGAAAAGAACGCTGATCAGCTTAGCTCTGGCATATATTCACAGATCATTTTTACACTTAATAAAGTGTTTTGTAGAGTACTTTCTGGACTTCTCGACTGCTTTCTTCAGGACCTTTTGAACCAAAAGATTCATCCTAACATAGGTGACAACTGTTTTTTAATTTGTTGTTATTATTGTTTAGGGCTTAACGCTGAATGTGAAGGAATAAGATTATCTGACCATAAAGGCCCTTGTTAAAGAGCAGCTGTACATTTATTAAAGTTCAGTAACACAGCTGGATGGTTATTGACTTATTTGTCAACTATTAAAACCTCGACCCCATACACATTACCATGGTGTCACCAACGACATAAAATAAACCCCCTTTATCGCCGAACCAGGCATCCTCTTTTTTAAAAACCAAAATATGGTCATCCTAGCTAAATGCTAATCGCGAATGCTAATCGCTAACGCTAATCTAAACACATTAAACGCGACTCTAAACTATCCTAAACCCTTATGCTAACACAAAACATGAACTAAGCTTCAACATGAGACATAACAGTGTTATCTAAACTAGAAAATAACGTTTGCATTATTTGCTTAGTTTCTTGGGACTATACCAACAACAATCAATCATTATACTATATTTTTTACTAGTGTGTATACACACACTTAGTATTTTTTTTAATGAGCTTCTCACAAACAGCTTTTTATGGAAGATTTTTCATCTGCTAGCTTCAAGTTGGCATGTCATCTACGGCCCAAACAAGTTTATCTTAAATACAGCTTATTTTCAGTTCACTTATTTAAGTATTTAGATTCAAAGTGATCATAGACCATTAAAGGGTTATTAAGCAACATAACGACAAAACAAAGTGCCATCAAACCCATCTATGGATCCACAGCCAGTCCTTAAATACATTGTCAATTATCCTTCAATGAGGTTCAGCTGTGGATCATTATTGTTACCACCGGCTTGACAAAAGTTCCAGAGACAGGGGCATGGCCCATACACAAGAAACATGAACTCCAGGAGCACAGAGAATGTAATATATGACATACACCGATCAGCCATAAAATTAAAACCACCTTCTTTTTTCTACACTCACTGTCCACTTTATTAGCTCCACTTACCATATTGGAGCACTTTGTAGTCCATCTGTTTCCCCCTTTCATGCTGTTCTTCAATGGTCAGGACCCCCACAGGACCACCACAGAGCAGGTATTATTTAGGTGGTGGATCACTCTCAGCACAGCAATGACACTGACATGGTGGTGGTGTGTTAGTGTGTGTTGTGCTGGTATGAGTCTTTAAATACCGTGTTCACTCACTGTCCACTCTATTAGACACTCCTACCTAGTTGGTCCACCTTGTAGATCGCTCATCTGTTGCTGCTGTTTGAGTCGGTCATCTTCTAGACCTTCATCAGTGGTCACAGGACGCTGCCCACGGGGTGCTGTTGGCTGGATATATTTTTGGTTGGTGGACGATTGTCAGTCCAGCAGTGACAGTGAGGTGTTTAAAAACTCCATCAGCGCTGCTGTGTCTGATCCACTCATACCAGGACAACACACACTAACACACCACCACCATGTCAGTGTCACTGCAGTGCTGAAAGACGCTATCTGTGTACCTCTGTTCATGGTCAATCAATTCCATTTCCTTTTACCCCTGAAGTCAGAGTCTGCTGTGCCGTTGTTTCCTATGGAGCTTGACGCTGCGCTTCCATCTTTTAAAGTTCACCTGATGGAACTTTGAGACAGTTTTCTGCTGATATTTTCAAAGCGCCTTCAATGAGACAAACTGTTTGATACGACGTGGTAAAAGCGACCAAAAACTGGTGGAAACATGGGCTGGTTCTCTAAAAAACACCAAGGTTCTAAGAAACCTGAATGGAAATGGTTTAAGAACCAGAGTTCTCTTGGTGGAAAGATGCTATCTGTTCATGGACAATGTGTAAGGCAATTCTATTTCCTTTTACCCCTGAAATCAGTCACATTCACTGGTGGTTAAACACATATTTAAGTCTTCAAGAGGCAGAAATGAACGTGTTTACATTTGAAGCAATGGAAAATGAAATATTTGCATGGTGCTCATTTGCATGGTGCTCATTTGAATGCTGATACTGATACCTAAACCCTAACCCAACCCTTAATGCTAAAATTAACCGTTTGAGTTTAATGAGCTTTAAATATATTGCAGACAGGATGAACCATCCATTCCTGCATTTCAGGCTTGCAAAAAGTTGGGACGGGGAAAACTTAGAGTCTTTGATGAGCAAAGATGATCAGAGGATCTCCAGTTTGTCCACAAATGTGTGAGAAAATGATTTAAATGTTTAAAAACAATGAACCTCAAAGGACGATTGAAGGGGATTTGCATATTCTGTATTTCTCCCTCTACAGTGCAGAATATTATTGAACGATTCAAGGAATCAGGAGGAATTTCAGTGCGTAAAAGCCAAGGGTGCAAGCTTAATCTGAACGCCCGTGATCTTCCATCCCTCAGACGGCGCCGCATCTAGAACCGCCACTCAACACTAGCTGATATAACCACATGGGTGAGGGATTACTATGGCAAACCTTTGCCAAGCTCTACAATACAGAGTTACTGCACTTAAAACTTACTTAAAACTTTATTGTGCAAAAAAGAAGCCTTATGTTAACCGTGTCCAGAAGCGACGTCGACTTCTCTGGGCTCGGAGGCCTCTAGGATGGACCATCACACATGGGAATGTGTATTGTGGTCAGATAAATCAGCATTCCAGGTCTTTTTTAGACCAAAGACGAAAAGGACCATCCAGACTGTTATCAGGAACAAGTCCAAAAGCCAAGGTCTGTCATGGTATGGGGCGTGTCAGTGCCCTTGGCAAAGGTAATTTACACTCCTGTGATGCAGCATTAATGCAGAAAAGTACATAGAGATCTTAGAGCAACATGTGCTGCCTTCCAGACGTCGTCTTTTCCAGGGACGACCATGCAAAACCACCTGCTGCACACATTACAAAGGCATGGTTGCGGAAGAAGAGGGTACGGGTACTGGACTGGCCTGTCTGCAGTCCTGACCTGTCCCCAATAGAGAATTTTTAAAGGAAAAATGCGACAACGACGACCCCGTACTGTTGCACATCTTAAGATGGGACAAAATAAAAGCTGAAACACTAAATCACTTATCCTCTCTCTCTCTGTGTGTATGTGTTTGTGTGTTTGTGTGTGTGTGTGTGTGTGGTAGCTTTGCAACCTCGTAAATGTGCCGGAACTGAAATGAAGACCGGGCGTGATTTACATTTGCATTTAAATGTATGACATTCAGCAGAACCAGTTTAGGACTTGAACCAGTGAGTCCGGTATCTTAACCGCTAAGCTGTCGCTGACCAGAGATCTGTGTGAGAGCGAGGTAAGGATAAATTTTTTTTATATATGTTTATATATTTTTTTTAATATAGTTTTATGTAGTAATTGGAAGGTTGCTGGTTCAAAACTCAAAGTTGTTTATTATTATTATTACTATTATTTAAATGTCAGTGAATACAATCTAAGTAAAAGGCGGCCTTGTTCAGGGGCCCAACAGTGGCACCTTGGTGGTGATGGGGCTTAAACCAGCGACCTTCTGAACACTAGTTCAGTACCTTTTATATATATATATATATATATATATATATATATATATATATATATATATATATATATATATATATATATACAGGTATATATACAGTATATACAGTGAGGGAAATAAGTATTTGATCCCCTGCCCCTTACAAAGACTTGAACAGTCTATAATTTTTATGGAAGGTTTATTTTAACAGAGAGAGACAGAATATCAACAAAAAATCCAGAAAAAAAACATTAAATAAAAGTTATAAATTAATTTGTATTTAATTAAGGGAAATAAGTATTTGATCCCCTACCAACCAGCAAGAATTCTGACCCCCACAGACCAGGGTTATTATCGTTAACGAAAACGAACGAAATAACGAAAACTGAAATTGAAAAAACATTTTCGTTAACTGAAATAAAAAAAACGGTAATTAAAAGAAAAAACGATAACTAACTAAAACTGTATTTTGCGTTTCCAAAACTAACTAAAACGTACTAAAATTATAGCTAGAATAGCCTTCGTTTTCGTGTTTGTCTATTTATGAGCTTTGTGAACTGATATGAAATCGATTATTTCCACTCGAGCAGTTACGTTAGTTACCGGCACCTCATGCGGTCTTTCCCAATCCGCTCCCTCCTCACTAACACTCCACTACAGAGGGACACTCCACGTGAACGCGCAAACGGAGGCGGAGTGGAGAGGGGGAGTGAGCAGGGAGCGGATTGAGATTGGGGAGATGCTCCCTGACGGCACTTCAAGTTTACAAAAAGACTGTTTCTGTTTCTGCTCACCACGCTATCCTGCAAAATAACACCAGCAAAAGTTAAGCTTATGTTTTTCTCAGATTGAGCTCCCTAATGTGTGTCTCATGAATTAGTTTATATTATTATTAGGGCTGTCGTAATCGCGATTAACGCATTACATTTTTAATCGCAATTAAAAAAAAAATCTCAAGATGAAACCTTTGAATCAAACTATTAAATTATTGGGCTCTTTGTGCCACGTAAATGTGTGTATCTGTGGTTAATATTGCATTTCTTAAAAGTGCATGAAGCAGAACGCTGATTAAGAACAATATAATGGCCAGTGATAGCTCAGTGGTTAAGTTACTGGACTAGTAAACAGAAGGTTGCCAGTTCAAGCCCCGCCACCACCACCAAGTTGCCACTGTTGGGTCCCTGAGCAAGGCCCTTAATCCTCAATTGCTCATTGTGTTCAGCTCATCGTGTAAGTTGCTAAAATGCTGTAAATGTAAATATAAGCACAGGTGGACATGGTCAATTCTGAGACCTTCCCTACACACTTGCTCCCTGCGCCCAATAGCACACTTAACATTCTTAAAAGACCAGACAATATATTTGTAATTCACATTACATGACCAGTGAGACGTTAGAAAACAACAGTCCTTTTCTTAGAATAGCCCTTTTTTAAGAAAAAATTGTTCTTGTGTAAATTACAGGTGCAGGAAAAACTACGGCAGATACAAAAGGTGCACCGGGGCCCATGGCAGGGGGTCCTCCACAACATGAACTCAACCACTCACCTCACTGCCCCCCCACATTGGCTGCACATATTACAATATTTTCGTTAAGTAAAATTAAAAGAACTGAAACTGTGCAGTAAAAATACCAGAGGCAGGAATTTGGACCTGAAGTGTAACTTCCGAGTGACTTTTAATTCATTCTGATCAGCTATCAGCACCTGCAATTTGTTGAGGGGGCCCAACATTATTTATCGCGTGACAGCCCTAATTATTATGTTCATGTGTGTCCTTTTCAGCAGCAGTATTGCACACATTTTGCACCTAAGGCTGCTATCTTGTGGACTGTTACAGTTTTTGTGGACAGTTGATTGTTCAACAGTAATTGAATACATTTTTTAAATGGTATCTTTTGTTGAGTTTTTATTACACAATACTTACTCTGACCTTTTTGAATCCTGCACCTGAAAAATAACCCAAAGTATGAAAAAACTAAAACTAATACTAAAACTAATAAAAACTAAACTAAAACTAAGCATTAAACAAATAATAAAAACTAATAAAAACTAGCAAACCCACTCTAAAAACTAATTAAAACTAACTGAATTAGAGAAAAAAAAGTCAAAACGAAATAAAACTAAACTATAATGAAAAATCCAAAACTATTATAACCGTGCCCATGAGGCACACAAATTAGTCCTGTCCCTGTATAAAAGACTCCTGTCACAGAATCAGTTTCTTCCGTTCAAACCTCTCCACCACCATGGGCAAGACCAAAGAGCTATCAAAGGACGTCAGGGACAAGATTGTAGACCTGCACAAGGCTGGAATGGGCTACAAGACCATCAGCAAGAAGCTTGGTGAGAAAGAGACCACTGTTGGTGCCATCATTCGAAAATGGAAGAAATACAAGATCACAGTCGATCACCCTCGCTCTGGAGCTCCATGCAAGATCTCACCTGGTGGGGTAAGAATGATTCTGAGAAAGGTGAGGTCAGTCCAGAATTACACGGGAGGAGCTCGTCAATGATCTCAAGGGAGCTGGGAGCACAGTCACCAAGAAAACCATTAGTAACACACTTCGCCGTAATGGATTGAGATCCTGCAGTGCCCGCAAAGTCCCTCTGCTCAAGAACGCTCATGTACAGGCCCATCTGAAGTTTGCCAATGAACACCTGAATGATTCAGAGAAAGCTTGGGAGAATGTGATATGGTCAGATGAGACCAAAATTGAGCTCTTTGGCATCAACTCCACTCGCCGTGTTTGGAGGCAGAGAAATGCCCGGTGGGGATGGTGGTCTTGGGGTCATATCCAGCATTTCTCTGCTCCCAGCTCCCTTGAGATCATTGACAAGCTCCTCCCGTGTAATTCTGGACTGACCTCACCTTTCTCAGAATCATTCTTACCCCACCAGGTGAGATCTTGCATGGAGCTCCAGAGCGAGGGCGATTGACTGTGATCTTGTATTTCTTCCATTTTCGAATGATCGCACCAACAGTGATCATTCGGTGATCAATCACCAAGCTTCTTGCTGATGGTCTTGTAGCCCATTCCAGCCTTGTGCAGGTCTACAATCTTGTCCCTGACGTCCTTTGATAGCTCTTTGGTCTTGCCCATGGTGGTGGAGAGATTTGAATGGAAGAAACTGATTCTGTGAGAGGAGTCTTTTATACAGGGACAGGACTCATTTGTGTGCCTCATGGGCTCATAACCGGTCTGTGGGGGTCAGAATTCTTGCTGGTTGGAAGGAGATCAAATACTTATTTCCCTTAATTTATAACTTGTATTTAATGTTTTTTTTTCTGGATTTTTTGTTGCTATTCTGTCTCTCTCGGTTAAAATAAACCTTCCATAAAAATTATAGACTGTTCAAGTCTTTGTAAGGGGGACATATGTGGACATATGTGGACTAAGGTTAGGTTTGTTGTCCAGTAGTCAAGGCACTGGCATAGTAATCAGCACAAGGTTGCTGGTTTAAGCCCCACCACTGAGCCCTTGCAATGTGTGCATTAAAAATGGAAGTGTTGGGGCTTAAACCATTAACCTTCTGATTACTGGAATACCCCTACCTGTTACTTCTTCAATATGTACCACATTAAGGAACCTAACCCTAATCTACATATGTTGTTATATGTGGTATATATACAGCATATATGGTAACTAGTTTCCTAGGGCTCTTCCCTCTCATTAGTTAGGGGATAATCAGGTCTTTTCTGTACCAAGCCACCCTGTTACAATTATGAACTGTAGATGGTGAAAGACCTAAATTCCTTGGTCTTGTATTAGCAAATCTCCAAGGAGTTTTGAGAAGCACCTAGAAGCAGTTGAAGTACCAACAGTGCCCGTACCATCTCTCGAGAACCAGAGTTTTAAGATTTTCTGCCTTGCGAAAAAATCCACAATGCAAAGTGTTTAAACAAATCATCAAAGCAACTCATTAACCTAGCAAATCAAGTTTGTGTGGTAAGAAATAACTCAAGTAAAACAAATAAAAAGGCAAATGAACGGCTGTCCCTCTTTAAGCTTCCCGACGGCATTCGTGGAGGGTACAATTGCCTGCCCCACGCTCCCTCTGATGCATACGCAGTCCCTCAAGCCAGGCACCGATCTCCAACCCACCAGGGTCCTTGCACAGCATTAGTCCGGTCTTTCCCACCCAGCAGTCTGCCAAGAGGGCACCCAGCCGACCGGTAGCAAGCTCGGGGAGTTTAGAATCCCAGCACTTGGGCGCCGGGCTATTCTGCGATCGGTGTCACTTTCACCCTTTTCCAGACGTCCTTGTTTAGTACATGGTTGAACCAGGTTAGCTAAGGCATCCATCCAAGCATCCTTATCGCTATGCTGGTGGTGGTTACTTGTGGTTTGTGGTCACCAAACAGCATTTTACTCCATAGAGAGCCTTGAGGTATAGTGGCGGAGTGTCATCAAATAATACTCAACTGAGCTGTCTTCAATTCAGCCACATAATGTCTTCTTGATGTTGCAGTTTTCTGCCTGCTTTTGGTCTTTGAGGTCTTGGTTGGCCTCCATGAAGAGAATCATCCACGGATCAGGGGTCTAGATGTTGCTATGCCAATAGACAATTGTGGTACATAATATTCATATGGTACATATTCTTCTTATTCCAGGTGGAACTGCCAGGAGAACTAGAGTTCTTCAATTCTCTATTAATATATAAGCGATGAAGAAGTTGCTGATTGTCCTCCTGTTTCTCACAGGTAAGTGATCAGCATTAAGAGCGAGAAACATGACATCTGGTTCCACCTGGGCCGGTAGAAAATGTCTCTAGATTTATACTAAAAGTATCTGTTAGGCAAAATATCAAGGTGTCCATAAACTTTTGATTACTTGTCCTTCTCCTCTGACCTTTGTGTTACAACAGAGATGCTCATTTCAGTAATAGCTGACCACAGAACCTGTTTGAACAACCCCAACATCCCTAACCACTAACTTGGTTCTGCTTGGACTCGTCCTCCCTGTAATAAACTGGACGCTTACTCCGATTGTCTGTGTGGGATGAGTTTCTTCCCGTGCACTCGGAACGCCAAGATTTTTTGGCACCCTGGTGTCTCGGCACTTCAGGCCTCATTATGAAACCGCCCTGGGAAAGTGAATCGTCCCAGAGGCGGCGTGATGTCCCTAATTGTTGGAACCACCTGTATCTGAGAGCTAATGTATTGGAATGAGGACTGTATTGTCCGTCACCTTGTCCTAACCCGCTTGCTTGTTTTTCTGTTCACTTCAGAGGTAAGGGTCACTCTGACCCACTTATGAAACCTGTTTTTCACATATTGACACAGATGTCTGGGCAAATGGCTACCTGTCATAGCTTTGTAGATCAGGGAGACGTGTCTGCGCCGGATGGGCGGGCCGACTGGCCAGTGCACCGTTTTACTAAAGTAGACACAGATAAGATTGATTTAAAAGGAAAGTTGGCCATCAGCTTGAGGGGGACTCATTTGTGGAGTGGACGCTATATGTCGAACCTTGTTCCCCGGCCTCATTATTGATTCCTGAAAGCTTCTGTCCTGTTTTGTTTTCAGTTAAGTTTAGTTTCATAACGCTGGATAAGAGTATCTGCTAAATGCCAAAAATGTAAACATAAATGTAGTTTTTAAACAGACCTTCTACTCAAACCTCTAAATCTGATCCACAGGAGCGGCCCCCCTCATCCAACGTAAATACTACCTGATCCAGCAGAGCAAAACATGGGCCGACACGCAGACTTACTGCAGAGCCACGTACACCGACCTGGCAACCATCGAAAGTGACGCTGACGTGCTCAAACTTCAGGATGAAGCTCTGAAACAGCAGTTCAGTTCTGACGCATGGTTCGGACTTCACAAAGAATTGCACGGCTGGCGCTGGTCCAGCAGTAACGGGCCACCAGGGACTGTGACAAATTGGTATTCTATTGAACCGGACAATAAGCAAAGCAAGGAAGAGTGTGGGTTTATATATCCATTTGGTACTTTAGGGGATGCAGCCTGTGCATTGTCATGCCCATTTTTGTGTTTTGATGGTAAGTGAACCCTCAGCGTCCAACTTTGAATTTTATTTCAATATGAGATTAAATGTGAACTTGTTTTCTAATTTCACAGGGACAAAAACTGGTAGCAGCAAGTACGTCTACATCCCTACCAAGAAGACCTGGTTTGACGCTCAGAGCTACTGCAGGCTGCACTACACTGACCTGGCCATCATAAGAAATCAAACTGAAAATTCCCTCCTAGGTGGAGTAATCACGTCCATGACTTGGATCGATCTGTTTAGGACCACCTGGAAGTGGCTAGATCAGACCAACCTGGCCAACATTACTTGGAAGTCTGGACAACCTGATAATAGGTTAGCATTTGAAGACTGTGGTTATTTATCTAATTTTCAGGCTGGTGATGCTCGGTGCTCGGACGTCAAACCTTTTTTCTGTCATAAGGGTGAGTTAAAATAGTTTTTTAGCCTTATTTTGATTGTTTTTTTTTTTTTTATATCAGCTTCATTTGTGTCTGTTCGTGTATGTGAATAGTTATAACAGGCCAGAAGATCCTGAAGTTCAAGGTTTGGTCGGATCAGGATGTGAACGATCCTGCAGTGCAGGCAGCATTACTGGAGAAGGTAGGCCTTTTTTGGTTTCTATACTACACTGTCGAGTCACATTATTATGACCACTTCCTACCATCGATGGCTGCAGCATGTAGCTTATGAAGGAAAGCGCATTTGGTGAGCTGGCTAGGTGGTTATATAAGGTGTGGAAGGCAATTATATAAGGTGCTCTCAACCGATTTGGGTATGAATCCATCCTTCTCCTCAAGTCGACACTCAAGGGTTACACCATCGAGGTCGGCAGGTGGGAAACGCTTGCGCAGGAGAGGGCCACGTGGAGGTCTCTGGTTAAGGATGGGACAGAAAATCGAGAAATAAGGACTGGTCTGAACAGCCAGGAATGGACTCATCAGCCACCTCAGAACCCATCGACAGGTCGTCCAGTGAAGAAAGAAGGAAGACAATCGTCCTTGGCAAGGAGGGATAGCCAAGGCATCCTTGCAGATCACCTACACCCATACATGCTGATTGGCTAGAAATGTCCCACATTGGTTAGAAGAGCCAAGACTTCCAAGAACTACCCTGGCTTCCTAATTCCACAGCATCTGTGGGACCGCTTCGGTGGTCGTGTTTGCTCTATGGATCCTCCCCCACACCACCTCCAGCAGCTGTGGGATGCACTGCAGTGTGACAACCTACCCAGACCTTAATGATTCACTCCTAGCCGGTTACTCTGGATATTAGCTGGAGGTCATAATAACATGACTCAACAGTGCATTTCTACACTTCCTAATAAATCATTTTGTGTTCTTCAGATCCAGCAGAAACTGAAGGAGCTCGGGATTGAACAAAACATCACGTTGAAATGGAGAGAACAAGCAGATGGAGTGGTGTTTCACAAGATTAAAAATGATACTATCGTAGAATAATTGAGACTAAAATCTCTTAATTGTTAGCAGAATTCGTCTAGCTACAATGCTACACTGTACTGACTAACATCATCATGTTGAAATAGTTGTGGAAGTTCTGGATAGTTGATTGATTATATACTGTAGATCTGGTTAAATATAAAACTTTTTTCATCTAATTATAAATATTCATGAAAAATAGTCAAAGTTTAACATAGTTATCAAGGGAAGCATTACTAGATCAACCCTTGTATGAAGACCCATTTGCCCCCTTTCCCCCACAACTCATAAAACTAACATGGACTAGACTAGTACAGGTTAAGGGAGTACAGTGCTTAATGGAGGGAGTAGAAGTAGATCGACCCATTCAAATTTTATGTGATATTCATGATATTTTCTATATTATTTAAGTAATTCTTCCCACACTTCTATTTTGAAATATGGAAACCTGATAAACCCTGAGAACATTTAATTGTATTTATGAAATTACACTTGTTCTGAAAATAAAGTAGTTTTAATCTTCAGTGATGTGATGAGTGTTGCTTTTATTCTTCAAGAATTTTTTCTTGAATTTTATTCTTCTGCTGGGTGGGACAGACCGGACTAAGCGGTGGGGTTATCAACACTGTGTAGGGACCTTGGTTGCCCAGGGGACCTGTACAGAGGGGGGGTCAGTTTTTTTCTTTGCCACTGTTAGAACAGCAAGAGATCTTACAGATCTTACATTTGCTATGAACTGAGACTAGTACAATCCAGTATGATCCTATTAGCCACATATTACCTTTTACAACCAGTGCTAAGATGGAGCATGGAGGCACTCAAGTTCCTGGGCACCACCTTATCCAGGGACCTAAAGTGGGAAAGGAACACACTCTTCGTCACCAATAGGGCTCAGCAGAGAATGAAATTCAACCTGTTCTACACAGCGATCATCGAGTCCATTCTCACATCATTTATAACTGTCTGGTTTGGTTCCTGTACATCACAAGAACGAGAAGATACTCCAGCGTATAACCAGGACAGCAGAGAGGATTATTGGATGTAGTAAATGTCCACTGAAATCATATTGCGAGATTTATACTGATCTCTTATCCATCATGTACAACTGCTGGCAGAGTGTTTTAGTTTGTTTTACACTGGTCACGGTCGCGGCTGGTCACAGAAAACAGTGAACGCAAAGCACGGACACACACTGGACCAAAAGGCAATTAATAACTACTTAGATTTTGACTTGATGACCCCTGGGAGTGAGTAACAAACACCGAGGCTTGGGAGGGTTCATTAACATGAGTTCAGCTCCATGTTTCTTTCCATTCACTTGTTTTCCCAACCGCATTCGGGCATTTCACACCTCTTTTCACACCACACTACGCTGATTGGATGGACTTAATGCGCGTCATACTACTTAGCCAATCACCGTGCAGTGAGCTCAAAGCGCAGATGTGTACTGTGTATCTGACTAAAAAAAATTAGTAAAAAAAATTATTAATAAAAAAAAAAACTTACAAAAAAAGTTGTACATGAAGGTCAGTTTGTTTCCAAACAGTGGCGACACTCTTTTGAAAAAACCCTGTTCGTCTGTCAGGTCGAAGAAGAACGCGGCCGTGACCAGGGTAAAACAAACTAAAACACTGCCGTCAGTTACTGCGGTCAAGTCAGCCTCCACTTCTAAATGCTCAGTCAAATCAGCCCCCACATTGTTTCTGAGGATGTGCATATACTAATCATTACGGTAATAGCGTCTGGTAAAACTGATAAAAAAAAGTCACTGACGACGTGAACGTGACTACATCAGTTATAAATATATATACAGTATATATATCAGTTAAAATATATATAAATGTATCAGTTAAACATATATAAATATATCAGTTAAAATATATATAAATGTATCAGTTAAACATTTATAAATATATCAGTTAAAATATATATAAATGTATCAGTTAAACATATATAAATATATCAGTTAAAATATATATAAATGTATCAGTTAAACATATATAAATATATCAGTTAAAATATATATAAATATATCAGTTAAAATATATATAAATGTATCAGTTAAAAATATATAAATATATCAGTTAAAATATATATAAATGTATCAGTTAAACATATATAAATATATCAGTTAAAATATATATAAATGTATCAGTTAAACATATATAAATATATCAGTTAAAATATATATAAATGTATCAGTTAAACATTTATAAATATATCAGTTAAACATATATAAATATATCAGTTAAAATATATATAAATGTATCAGTTAAACATATATAAATATATCAGTTAAAATATATATAAATGTATCAGTTAAACATATATAAATATATCAGTTAAAATATATATAAATGTATCAGTTAAACATATATAAATATATCAGTTAAAATATATATAAATGTATCAGTTAAACATATATAAATATATCAGTTAAAATATATATAAATGTATCAGTTAAACATATATAAATATATCAGTTAAAATATATATAAATGTATCAGTTAAACATTTATAAATATATCAGTTAAAATATATATAAATGTATCAGTTAAACATTTATAAATATATCAGTTAAAATATATATAAATGTATCAGTTAAACATATATAAATATATCAGTTAAAATATATATAAATGTATCAGTTAAACATTTATAAATATATCAGTTAAAATATATATAAATGTATCAGTTAAACATTTATAAATATATCAGTTAAAATATATATAAATGTATCAGTTAAACATATATAAATATATCAGTTAAAATATATATAAATGTATCAGTTAAACATATATAAATATATCAGTTAAAATATATATAAATGTATCAGTTAAACATTTATAAATATATCAGTTAAAATATATATAAATGTATCAGTTAAACATATATAAATATATCAGTTAAAATATATATAAATGTATCAGTTAAACATATATAAATATATCAGTTAAAATATATATAAATGTATCAGTTAAACATTTATAAATATATCAGTTAAAATATATATAAATGTATCAGTTAAACATATATAAATATATCAGTTAAAATATATATAAATGTATCAGTTAAACATATATAAATATATCAGTTAAAATATATATAAATATATCAGTTAAAATATATATAAATGTATCAGTTAAAAATATATAAATATATCAGTTAAAATATATATAAATGTATCAGTTAAACATATATAAATATATCAGTTAAAATATATATAAATGTATCAGTTAAACATATATAAATATATCAGTTAAAATATATATAAATGTATCAGTTAAACATTTATAAATATATCAGTTAAACATATATAAATATATCAGTTAAAATATATATAAATGTATCAGTTAAACATATATAAATATATCAGTTAAAATATATATAAATGTATCAGTTAAACATATATAAATATATCAGTTAAAATATATATAAATGTATCAGTTAAACATATATAAATATATCAGTTAAAATATATATAAATGTATCAGTTAAACATATATAAATATATCAGTTAAAATATATATAAATGTATCAGTTAAACATATATAAATATATCAGTTAAAATATATATAAATGTATCAGTTAAACATTTATAAATATATCAGTTAAAATATATATAAATGTATCAGTTAAACATTTATAAATATATCAGTTAAAATATATATAAATGTATCAGTTAAACATATATAAATATATCAGTTAAAATATATATAAATGTATCAGTTAAACATTTATAAATATATCAGTTAAAATATATATAAATGTATCAGTTAAACATTTATAAATATATCAGTTAAAATATATATAAATGTATCAGTTAAACATATATAAATATATCAGTTAAAATATATATAAATGTATCAGTTAAACATATATAAATATATCAGTTAAAATATATATAAATGTATCAGTTAAACATTTATAAATATATCAGTTAAAATATATATAAATGTATCAGTTAAACATATATAAATATATCAGTTAAAATATATATAAATGTATCAGTTAAACATATATAAATATATCAGTTAAAATATATATAAATGTATCAGTTAAACATTTATAAATATATCAGTTAAAATATATATAAATGTATCAGTTAAACATTTATAAATATATCAGTTAAAATATATATAAATGTATCAGTTAAACATATATAAATATATCAGTTAAAATATATATAAATGTATCAGTTAAACATATATAAATATATCAGTTAAAATATATATAAATGTATCAGTTAAACATTTATAAATATATCAGTTAAAATATATATAAATGTATCAGTTAAACATATATAAATATATCAGTTAAAATATATATAAATGTATCAGTTAAACATTTATAAATATATCAGTTAAAATATATATAAATGTATCAGTTAAAAATATATAAATATATCAGTTAAAATATATATAAATGTATCAGTTAAAAATATATAAATATATCAGTTAAAATATATATAAATGTATCAGTTAAAAATATATAAATATATCAGTTAAAATATATATAAATGTATCAGTTAAAATATATGAATATATCAATTAAAAATATATAAATATATCGGTTACAAATATATATAAATATATCACTAAAAAAATTAAAATATTAGTAAAAATGTATATAAAAATATAACTTAAATCCATAATGTACAACTGCTGGCAGAGTGTTTTAGTTTGTTTTACACTGGTCACGGTCGCGGCTGGTCACAGAAAACAGTGAACGCAAAGCACGGACACACACTGGACCAAAAGGCAATTAATAACTACTTAGATTTTCACTTGATCACCCCTGGGAGTGAGTAACAAACACCGAGGCTTGGGAGGGTTCATTAACATGAGAACATAAGTTCAGCGCCATCTTTCTCTCCTTTCACTTGTTTTCCCAGCCGCACTCGGGCATTTAACACCTCATTTCACACCACATTGCGCTGATTGGATGGACTCAATGCGCGTCATACTACTTAACCAATCACAGCGAAGTGAGCTAAAAGCGCGGACGTGTTCTAAATACTACTTACCTTCCTACTCCCTTTACAATACAAAGTCCACTACACGTAGGCTGCGTAGTCACTGACGCTTTGTTTTGCCTTTATTTGCTTCACAAACTCGCATAATTTCACTTTTAATAATCCGTTCTGCTCAATTAAACAAATAAAGTATAATAAAGTCCCTAACTAGTGCACTACACAGGAAACAAAGTGCGTTTTGGGACGCACACGTTCTTCTTCGACATGTCAGATGAACAGGGTTCTTTAAACAGAGTGTCGCCACCGTGTGGAAACAAACTGACATTCACGTACAACTTTTTTTTAAACGTTTTTTTTATTAATAATCTTTTTAATAACTTTTATTTTTAAACAACAATATTACAAAAGCATACATATAATATATATATAAACGTGCCAAACATGGTTTCGTACTAAATTTAACAATACACAAAGTATGTTGAACAACAGCAGAAAAAAAAAAAAATAATATATATATATATATATATAAACATAAAAGAGAAAAACAACAAAGCCAGAGGAATTACAGTCATCTAAAAAAAAAAATCTTAAAGCAATAGTATATCATATAAAATAGAAGTAAATAAAACATAAATAAGAAAATAAATGAAAATCTATTTAGATAAATAATATCCTTATATAAATGTAAAGTGTTTTAAAACAGTTACCAATTTACACAATTTCTCATTTAGTGAGGGGCTCAAAGAATGAATTGTTTTTAAATATATTTTCAAATCTGAATTCATAAAAGAAATAAAAGATGGTAATTTTTAACTTCATGAATATAACATTTAGCTAATATTATCATTAAGTTAATTATATAAGACTCAATCGCCCGGAAATTAGGGTTATTAAATCTAAAAAATATATATATATTGACTTTTAATGGGAATATCTGTGCCAATTTTTTCCCCCAAATCCCAGAACACATCGACCCAAAAGAACATGTAAAGACATTCAAAAAATAAATGACTAATGGATTCATTAAAGCAATTGCAGAAGGTACGTCTATCAGAAAAAATCTGCTCAATCTAGCATTGACTGGATAGCGTTTATGAAGTATTTTGAAAAGTACATCCCTTATTTTATAATCAATTACGAATTTATGCGATAAAATCCAAATTAATTGCCTTTTTTTTATATATATCTCCAGATATGTGAGAGATGGTTCTTATACAAACATTTTAGGTAAGAAGGTTCCTAAAATATTTGTTATAAATTTTTTCATCCATTATATTAATTCCATCAATATAAATATTAAGATCTAAAGACAGAGAATTGTTGAAATTGTAAAAATTACCCTTAAAAAAGGAAGAAAAAAAAAACATCTGGAACAGCATCACAAATTTTTTTTTATTGTGTTTTTAAAGAAATGTTCCCATTTATATCACAAAAGAAAGAAGTTCAACATTTGCCACTATAAAAGAGATTGCTTGTGGAATGCAGACAGCTTAAATGGAAGCTTGGATACTTTATAGAGCCACTTGAGTAAAAGATTCAAACCGCCAATCTTATTAAAGATCAAATTAGGTATTAGATACCATATACCTGAAAGATTTTTAAAATCATTTTCAATCCACTTTATTTTGATAATTTGGTTGAGTGTTGTAAAGTCCAGTACATGAAGTCGCCCATTAGAAAGATCCTTTTTCAGCACATCTTTCTTTACTAAATGTGATTTATTTTTTCCAAATAAAATTAAAAAAGCATTTTATCTAGACGAGAACAAAATCTGCTGAATGTGGAAAACATCTTGCCTGGTTCCTGTTCCTAAGAAGTCACCTACTTGGGACACACCAGTCTGATGGCCTGGTCAGTAACATCAGAGAACCACAGGGAAGTGTGCTCTCCCCCTTCCTCTTCACCCTGTACACTACCGACTTCCAGTACAGGTCACTTTCAGAAATCTTTTGATGATTGTGTGCTGGTCGGGTGTATCAGGGATGGACAGGAAGGTGAATACAGGGACCTTGTGGATGACTTTGGGAAGTGGTGCGTTAGGAACCATCTGCTCCTGAATGTCTCCAAAACTAAGGAGATGTCTGTGGACTTCAGTGTTTTTTATTTTATATACTGGTGCTGGTCATAAAATTTGAATATCATGAAAAAGTTGATTTATTTCAGTAATTCCATTCAAAAAGTGAAACTTGTATATTATATTCATTCATTACACACAGACTGATATATTTCAAATGTTTATTTCTTTTAATGTTGATGATTATAACTGACAAACTAATGAAAACCCCAAATTCAGTATCTCAGAAAATTAGAATATTGTGAAAAGGTACAATATTGAAGACACCTGGTGCCACACTCTAATCAGCTAATTAACTCAAAACACCTGCAAAGACCTATAAATGGTCTCTCAGTCTAGTTCTGTAGGCTACACAACCATGGGGAAGACTGCTGACTTGACAGTTGTCCAAAAGATGACCATTGACACCTTGCACAAGGAGGGCGAGACACAAAAGGTCATTGCTAAAGAGGCTGGCTGTTCACAGAGCTCTGTGTCCAAGCACATTAATAAAGAGGCGAAGGGAAGGAAAAGATGTGGTAGAAAAAAGTGTACAAGCAATAGGGATAACCGCACCCTGGAGAGGATTGTGAAACAAAACCCATTCAAAAATGTGGGGGAGATTCACAAAGAGTGGACTGCAGCTGGAGTCAGTGCTTCAAGGACCAACACACACAGACGTATGCAAGACATGGGTTTCAGCTGTCGCATTCCTTGTGTCAAGCCACTCTTGAACAAGACACAGCGTCAGAAGCGTCTCGCCTGGGCTAAAGACAAAAAGGACTGCTGAGTGGTCCAAAGTTATGTTCTCTGATGAAAGTAAATTTTGCATTACCTTTGGAAACCAAGGTCCCAGAGTCTGGAGGAAGAGAGGAGAGGCACAGAATCCACGTTGCTTGAGGTCCAGTGTAAAATTTCCACAGTCAGTGATGGTTTGGAGTGCCAGGTCATCTGCTGGTGTCGGTCCACTGTGTTTTCTGAGGTCCAAGGTCAATGCAGCCGTCTACCAGGAAGTTTTAGAGCACTTCATGCTTCCTGCTACTGACCAACTTTATGGAGATGCAGATTTCATTTTCCAACAGGACTTGACACCTGCACACAGTGCCAAAGCTACCAGTACCTGGTTTAAGGACCATGGTATCCCTGTTCTTAATTGGCCAGCAAACTCGCCTGACCTTAACGCCATAGAAAATCTATGGTGTATTGTGAAGAGGAAGATGCGATACGCCAGACCCAACGATTCAGAAGAGCTGAAGGCCACTATCAGAGCAACCTGGGCTCTCATAACACCTGAGCAGTGCCACAGACTGATGGACTCCATGCCACGCCGCATTGCTGCAGTAATCCAGGCTAAAGGAGCCCCAACTAAGTATTGAGTTCTGCACATGCTCATACTTTTCATCTTCATACTTTTCATCTTCATACTTTTCAGTTGGCCAACATTTCTAAAAATCCTTTTTTTGTATTGGTCTTAAGTAATATTCTAATTTTCTGAGATACTGAATTTGGGGTTTTCATTAGTTGTCAGTTATAATCATCAACATTAAAAGAAATAAACATTTGAAATATATCAGTCTGTGTGTAATGAATGAATATAATAAACAAGTTTCACTTTTTGAATGGAATTACTGAAATAAATCAACTTTTTCATGATATTCTAATTTTATGACCAGCACCAGTATATATATATTTTATTTATTAAACCTGTGGTGTTTTTAACGTGAACCAATGCAGGTAATTTCGTTTTTTCTGTAAACTATTTATCTATCTAATCTGTCTGTCTATCAATACGTTTTTCAATGTCCCTACATAAAACAACATTATCATTCCTCAAGTTATAGCCATAAACATTACAGAGCAAAACTAAATGGTCATTATAAGCGATCAATAAAATAATCCAATGTCCACTGAAATCATATTGCGAGATTTATACTGATCTCTTATCCATCATGTACAACTGCTGGCAGAGTGTTTTAGTTTGTTTTACACTGGTCACGGTCGCGGCTGGTCACAGAAAACAGTGAACGCAAAGCACGGACACACACTGGACCAAAAGGCAATTAATAACTACTTAGATTTTGACTTGATGACCCCTGGGAGTGAGTAACAAACACCGAGGCTTGGGAGGGTTCATTAACATGAGTTCAGCTCCATGTTTCTTTCCATTCACTTGTTTTCCCAACCGCATTCGAGCATTTCACACCTCTTTTCACACCACACTACGCTGATTGGATGGACTTAATGCGCGTCATACTACTTAGCCAATCACCGTGCAGTGAGCTGAAAGCGCAGATGTGTACTGTGTATCTGACTAAAAAAAATTAGTAAAAAAAATTATTAATAAAAAAAAAAACTTACAAAAAAAGTTGTACATGAAGGTCAGTTTGTTTCCAAACAGTGGCGACACTCTTTTGAAAAAACCCTGTTCGTCTGTCAGGTCGAAGAAGAACGCGGCCGTGACCAGGGTAAAACAAACTAAAACACTGCCGTCAGTTACTGCGGTCAAGTCAGCCTCCACTTCTAAATGCTCAGTCAAATCAGCCCCCACATTGTTTCTGAGGATGTGCATATACTAATCATTACGGTAATAGCGTCTGGTAAAACTGATAAAAAAAAGTCACTGACGACGTGAACGTGACTACATCAGTTATAAATATATATACAGTATATATATCAGTTAAAATATATATAAATGTATCAGTTAAACATATATAAATATATCAGTTAAAATATATATAAATGTATCAGTTAAACATATATAAATATATCAGTTAAAATATATATAAATGTATCAGTTAAACATTTATAAATATATCAGTTAAAATATATATAAATGTATCAGTTAAACATATATATATATATCAGTTAAAATATATATAAATGTATCAGTTAAACATATATAAATATATCAGTTAAAATATATATAAATGTATCAGTTAAACATTTATAAATATATCAGTTAAAATATATATAAATGTATCAGTTAAACATTTATAAATATATCAGTTAAAATATATATAAATGTATCAGTTAAACATATATAAATATATCAGTTAAAATATATATAAATGTATCAGTTAAACATTTATAAATATATCAGTTAAAATATATATAAATGTATCAGTTAAAAATATATAAATATATCAGTTAAAATATATATAAATGTATCAGTTAAACATATATAAATATATCAGTTAAAATATATATAAATGTATCAGTTAAACATTTATAAATATATCAGTTAAAATATATATAAATGTATCAGTTAAAAATATATAAATATATCAGTTAAAATATATATAAATGTATCAGTTAAAAATATATAAATATATCAGTTAAAATATATATAAATGTATCAGTTAAAAATATATAAATATATCAGTTAAAATATATATAAATGTATCAGTTAAAAATATATGAATATATCAATTAAAAATATATGAATATATCGGTTACAAATATATATAAATATATCACTAAAAAAATTAAAATATTAGTAAAAATGTATATAAAAATATAACTTAAATAGATGAATATATCAGTTAAAATATATATAAATGTATCAGTTAAAAATATGAATATATCATCTAAAAATATATATAAATATATCAGTTAAAATATATAAATATATCAGTTAAAATTATATAAATATATCAGTTAAAAATATATAAATGTATCAGTTAAAAATATGTAAATATATTAGTTAAAAATTTAATAATTAAATAAACCAATGTCTTACTGCAAACTGTATTTGGGATACAATTTCAAGTGTTGAAAAAAAGAGTTGCTAATAACCTGACATAATGGTTTTACTTTAAATTTAAAGTCAACTAAAATTTAATCTTAGCTCTTTAATTTTTATTGTTATTAAAATGAATCGACTTGTTTCCACAACAATTTCACGTTGTAATGATAGTACACAATCTGTAGTTTACACTGAGTTTATATCAAGCAATTCTGATAATTTCTAAATAAAGGCCCTCTGTATTGTTATTTTTCTATTATTTTCATCTAGACTGGTATTAAAAGGAATTCTCTTGTTTCCACAGAACAATTCCACTTCATAATGATAGTACACCATCTGTAGATGTCACTCAGTTAATATCAAGACATTCTGATGTATCATTTTTAAATAAAAGCCTTTTATATTGTAATATTTTTATTATTTTCACTCTAGACTGTTATTAAAAAGAATTCTTTAGTTTCCACAAAATAATTCCACTACATAATGATAGTACACCATCTGTAGTTTACACTCAGTTAATATCAAGATGTATCATTTTAAATAAAGGCCTTTATATCGTAATTTTTTTTAATTATTTTTAATTTAGACTTTTCTTGTTTCCAAAGGACAATTCCATTTTATAATGATAGTACACCATATGTAGTTCACACATAAAGACCTTTATTTTTTGCTTGATATTAACTGAGTGACATCTACAGGTGTACTATCATTATGAAGTAGAATTGTTGTGTGGAAACTAGAGAATTCCTTTTAATAACAGTCTAGAGTGAAAATAATAAAAAAAATTACAATATAAAGGCCTTTATTTAAAAATGATACATCACAATTGCTGGTTTTCACTCACACAATTTTTGTCATGTGATTTTCATTGTGTTGCTGCTGTCTGAGTTGCATGGGACTTTGGGTAGCTTCAGGGCGCTCATTGATGTCATTAATGGTATGGTTGATTCCCTCCTCCCATCTATGGTTTTTTCAAGAGGCATGCGTTTGGGTGATTTTCACCCGACGTTAGTGATAGAGAGTAACATATTTTATGGGTGGAATTTACCCGATGTTAGTGTTTGTGTGTTTAAATCAGGCGCTCTTTGCACTTTTCAAGGGAAACAACATTCAGGCCTGCCACATTCTCTGCCCCATTTCATCCACAGCTGTCATCCTGTAACAGGCATTTTTACTATGGCATGCTAACAAGTGAGTAACATGTAGCTAATGTTAATTTACAGCTGCAATCGTTAGCTACGGAGATTTCTTTTTTCTACTAAAGCTAAGCTTTTAGCCAGCTAGCTACAAGTGAAGTAGCTCACACCCCTTAGTGAGGTGTGCTGACTGCCCCACAGGCTCGGACAGGAAGACACGACACAGGTGTCATGTCTGCCGTCGACCAGTGTGCCCTCGCCATTACTACCCTGCCTGTACTGACTGCATGTAAGGCATAAGGTAAGTTAGAGTTGTCTCAGAATTTGCATATAATCCTTAATTAGTATAATGGCAATTAATAAATATCACTTAATGGTAATTTCCAAGAAAATTCATATAATCAAAAGAATTTGGTCATTTTCCCCATTCTCAAAAAATGCCATTTTTTGTCTATCTCTCCCACAGTTATCAGTGATGCAGGAAGACTGTACCTTTACCAGACAGGGCTCACATGTCCCAGGAATGGGTGGACCAAAGACCAAGTTCCCGGCAGTATTATTTTTTTTGTTAGGACATTACCTGTTAAGGATTACCTGATTTTCCAATAATTTTTCTGCTTTTTTATAGGGTCATCCATGGTACCTTTTTTTATTTTATGTGATGTTGTATGTTGTAAAATTAAAGAAGGGTTCCAAAACTTGTCATACAGTGTTGTACTTTTAATATAAATTGATGAAAACTATATTTTATCTGGAATTTTATACCGGGTAAAATATGCCCAACGTTAGTGATGGTGTTACTAATTTTAACGTTAGAGTTCTAGGGTTAACTAAATAGCATCTACAGATGGTGTACAATCATTATGAAGTGTAATTATTGTGTGGAAACTAGAGAATTCTTTATAATAACAGTCTAGAGTTAAAATAATAGAAACGCGGCAATATAAAAGGCCTTACTTTAGAAATGACACATCAGAATTTAAATCATGAAGTTAAAAATGCTAAAAATAAATTACCATATTTAATTTATTTTAAGAATTCTGATTTGAAAATATATTTAAAAACTATTTATAAATTGGTAACTGTTTTAAAACACTTTACATTTATATAAGAATATTATTTATCTAAATAGATTTTCATTTATTTTCTTATTTATGTTTTATTTACTTCTATTTTATATGATATGCTATTGCTTTAAGATTTTTTTTTTAGATGACTGTGATTCCTCTGGCTTTGTTGTTTTTCTCTTTTATGTTTATATATATATATATATATTTTTTTTTTATTTTATTTTTTTTTTTTTCTGCTGTTGTTCAACATACTTTGTGTATTGTTAAATTTAGTACGAAGCCATGTTTGACACGTTTATATATATATATTATATGTATGCTTTTGTAATATTGTTGTTTAAAAATAAGTTATTAAACAGATTATTAATAAAAAAAACTTGTGCATGAATGTCAGTTTGTTTCCACACGGTGGCGACACTGTTTAAAAAACCCTTTTCGTCTGACATGTCGAAGAAGAACGTGTGCGTCCCAAAACGCACTTTGTTTCCTATGTAGTGCACTAGTTAGGGACTTTATTATACTTTATTTGTTTAATTGAGCGGAACTGCTTAGTAAAAGTGAAATTATGTGCGAGTTTGTGAAGCAAATAAAGGCAAAACAAAGCGTCAGTGAATACGCAGCCTACGTGTAGTGGACGTTGTAGTGTAAAGGGAGTAGGAAGGTAAGTAGTATTTAGAACACGTCCGCGCTTTCAGCTCACTGTGCTGTGATTGGCTAAGTAGTATGACGCGCATTGAGTCCATCCAATCAGCGCAATGTGGTGTGAAAAGATGTGTGAAATGCCCGAATGCGGCTGGGAAAACATGTGAAAGGAGAGAAAGATGGCGCTGAACTCATGTTCTCATGTTAATGAACCCTCCCAACCCTCGGTGTTTGTTACTCACTCCCAGGGGTGATCAAGTCAAAATCTATGTAGTTATTAATTGCCTTTTGGTCCAGTGTGTGTCCGTGCTTTGCGTTCACTGTTTTCTGTGACCAGCCGCGACCGTGACCGTGACCAGGGTAAAATAAACACTGCCAGCAGTTGCACATGAATAATGTCAGTTTGTTTCCACACGGTGGCGACACTCTTTGTAAAAAAAAACCTGTTCATCTGACAGGACGAAGAAGAAAGTGTGTGCCCCAGATGATAGAGGTGGGCGATACCGGGAATTTTGGTATCGATCCGATACCAAGTAAATGCAGGGCCGGTATCGCCAATATCGATACCGATACTTTTTAATATTTAAGCTTCATAGATCCAAAGGATCCAAAAGACCTAGGATAGAATTTCGCCATTGTACGTGACAACAAAATACTTTATTATCACAATCAACATTTTTGTTTAGAAACAATGAAACAGTAACAAAACAAGGTTTGCCTTAACATTAGGAAAATAAATCTTTTTTGAGGTAGAAAAGGAGAAACCACAATGCAAAAATAAAATACAAATTCTCCCCTCACTAGACATCTTTTCTAGTTCTTTCTTTCTTTGTTTCTTTTTTCAAATAGAATTGTTCTTAGGAAAAACAATAAAAAATAAGGAATTTTTTTCCTTTCAGTGCAATTCTGTTTTTTCTTAAATAAACAGAGTGTAAAAAAATATCACTCAACACAACTTGAAACAAAATCTCCTGAGGTAGAGGGCTGACAAACCACAATACAACAAAATTAACACACCACAACAAATACTGTAAACAGTTTCAAACTTATTCTGTTTTTCAAGTCGAACAATACAATAAAATAATACAAAAAATAAGGAATTTCTTCCCTTCAGTGCACTTCTCTCCGTTTCTGCAGCTCCGCGTTTTCTGCTGCACGGTTTTTCATGTGCTTGTAGAGGTTTGTTGTGTTTCCACTGTATTTAACAGCCCTGTTGCAAACTATACAGCTTGCTGTAGTTTTATTTTCTGCAATAAAATAAAGCCAAACTGTGCTTCTCTTCCTCTCAGACATCTCAATACTCCGGTGGTGGAGACTCGACTCGAGGAGAGCGCTGAGTGTGCGGGCCAGGCTGAGACTACCTGCATGGCTGTTTGGCTTGAGTATCGATCTTTTTACACGAGTATTGCTCAATATCAATACCAGCGTTGGTATCGATATTATTGATATTTGGATCGATCCGCCCACCTCTACCAGATGACACTTTGTACACTATGTAGTGCGCTAGTTAGGGACTTTATTTGTTTACTTGAGCAGAACGGATCATCATGGCTTTGTCCACCCGCATGTTCTTCATCTTCTCCCCCAGCATGTAAGGTTGGATTGTATTGAATGTACTTGAGAAGTCAAAGAATTAAAAGTGATTCTGACTGTGGTGTTGCTCTGGTCTAGATGGGAGCGAGTCCTCTGCAGTGAGTAGATTACAGCATCATCCACACCTACCTGCTGTTGATAAGCAACCTGCAGAGGGTCTAGGAAGGTGCTGACCTGAGGTCTCAGATGTGCCAGCACTAGTCTCTCCAGGACCTTCATGACATGGGACGAGAGGGCCGCTGGTCTGAAGCCATTGAGTGAAGAAGTAGGTGACTTCTTAGGAACAGGAACCAGGCAAGATGTTTTCCACAATAAGCAGATTTTGTTCTCGTCTAGATAAAATGCTTTTTAACTTTATTTGGAAAAAATGAATCACATTTAGTAAAGAAAGATGTGCTGAAAAAGGATCTTTCTAATGGGCGACTTCATGTACTGGACTTTACAACACTCAACCAAATTATCAAAATAAAGTGGATTGAAAATTATTTTAAAAATCCTTCAGGTATATGGTATCTAATACCTAATTTGATCTTTAATGAGATTGGCGGTTTGAATCTTTTACTCAAGTGGCTCTATAAAGTATCCAAGCTTTTCCATTTAAGCTGTCTGCATTCCACAAGCAATCCCTTTTATATTGGCAAATGTTGAACTTCTTTCTTTTTCTGACCTCTGTGATTTAAATGGGAACATTTCTTAAAAATGCAATACAAAAAAATTTGTGATGCTATTCCAGATGTTTTTTTTTCTCTCTTTTCAAAGGTCATTTTTACAATTTCAACAATTCTCTGTCCCTAGATTTTTATATTTATATTGACGGAATTAATGTAATGAATAAAAAAACGAATAACAAATATAATAGGAAACTTCTCACCCAAACTTTTGTATAAGAACCATCTCTCACGTACCTGGAGATGTAAAAAAAGACAATTAATTTGGACTTTATCGCGTAAATTCGTAATTGATTATAGAATAAGAGATGTACTTTTCAAAATACTTCATAAACGCTATCCAGTCAATGCTAGATTGAGCAGATTTTTTCTGATAGACGTACCTTCTGTCATTGCTTTAATGAATCCATTAGTCGTTTATTTTTTGAATGTGTCTACACATTCTTTTGGGTCGATGTGTTCTGCGATTTGGGGAAAAGAATTGTCACAGATATTCCGATTAAAGGTCTATGTATATATATTCTTTTAGATTTGATAATCCGAATTTCTGGGCGATTGAGTCTTATATAATTAACTTAATAACAATATTAGCTAAATATTATATTCATGAAGTTAAAAATGCTAAAGAAAATTACCATCTTTTATTTCTTTTATGAATTCAGATTTGAAAATATATTTAAAAACAATTCATTCTTTGAGCCCCTCACTAAATAAGAATTGTGTAAATTGGTAACTGTTTGAAAACACTTTAAATGTATATAAGGATAATATTTTCTAAGAAGATTGTTATTCATTTGCTTATTAATGTTTTTTGACTGCTATTTCATATGATATACTATTGCTTTTTTTTTAGATTACTGTAATTCTTCTGGCTTTGTTGTTTTTCTCTTATGATTATATTTTTTATTTTTCTGCTGTTGTTCAACATACTTTGTGTATTGTTAAATTTAGTGCGAAACCATGTTTGACACGTTTATATATATATTATATGTATGCTTTTGTAATATTGTTGTTTAAAAATAAAAGTTATTAAAAAGATTATTAATAAAAAAAACTTTTAAAAAAAGTGTTGCATGAATGTCAGTTTGTTTCCACACGGTGGCGACACTCTATTTAAAGAACCCTGTTCGTCTGACATGTCGAAGAAGAACGTGTGCGTCCCAAAACGCACTTGGTTTTCTATGTAGTGCACTAGTTAGGGACTTTATTATACTTTATTTGTTTAATTGAGCAGAACGGCTTAATAAAAGTGAAATTATGTGCGAATTTGTGAAGCAAATAAAGGCAAAACAAAGCGTCAGTGAATACGCAGCCTACGTGTAGTGGACTTTGTAGTGTAAAGGGAGTAGGAAGGTAAGTAGTATTTAGAACACGTCCGCGTTTTCAGCTCACTTCGCTGTGATTGGTTAAATAGTATGACGCGCATAGAGTCCATCCAATCAGCACAATGTGGTGTGAAAAGAGGTGTGAAATGCCCGAATGCTGCTGGGAAAACAAGTAAATGAAGAGAACGATGGCGCTGAACTCATGTTCTCATGTTAATAATAATAATAATAATAATACATTTTATTTATATAGCGCTTTTCAAGATACTCAAAGACGCTTTACATAAGACAAATAATCAAAACAAATACGTACATACACCATACAAATCATAGTACAAAATCAAAATAGTACATCAACATCAAGAATAATTAAGATAAAAACAAAGAGAGCAGCATAAGACAGTTCATTAAAAATTAGCTAAATTATGAGAGAGAACAACAAATATAGAACAATTTCTTAAAATTAGACAGAAACAGGACAGATTTACATGCAATCAGGAAACTGAAAACTTTACAAGTTTTAGGATCTAGGACTTCACATTTCTGTCGTGATCTAAGTATAAAAACTATTAAAAAGAATAGCAAAAATAAAAGCATTTATTTTGTGTTGTTACAAGTTAAATGCCACTCTGAATAGATGAGTTTTGAGAAGTGACTTGAATTTGGACAGGTCAGGACAATCTCGTAGGTGTTTGGGGAGAGCATTCCATAAAGATGGAGCAGCTATGGAAAAGGCCCTGTCACCCCAGGTCCGGTGCTTGGTCCTAGAGGGTATGGACAGTAGGTTAGCCTCAGAAGAGCGAAGGCTACGGGAGGGAATGTGCTGATGGAGCAGGTCGGTGAGGTAGGATGGGGCCTGATTATGGAGAGCTTTGTGAGTGAATAGAAGAATTTTGAATTGAATGCGTTGAGCAACGGGAAGCCAATGAAGTTTTTGTAGAACAGGTGTAATATGATCACGGGAGCGAGTATGAGTAAGGAGGCGAGCAGCTGAATTCTGGATATACTGAAGTTTTTTTAGGATTTTGTTAGATGTACCATAAAGGATGCTATTGCAATAATCAATTCTGGATGTAATAAAAGCATGAATCAAGGTTTCGGCGGCAGAAAAGGAGAGTGATGGACGTAGACGTGCTATGTTTTTTAGATGAAAGAAAGCAGTTTTGGTGATGTGATTTACATGGCGGTCAAAAGAGAGGTTGCTATCAAAAATTACACCAAGATTTCGGATGTTAGAAGACGGAGACAAAGTGTCATTATCAATGGTAATTTGAAAATTTTTTGTGGTTTTTGCCAGGGTTGTAGGACCTACGATGATCATATCTGATTTTTCACAGTTTAATTTGAGGAAATTAGCTTTCATCCACAATTTCATTTCAGTGATGCAATTTGTCAGAGTGGAGTGAAGTTCAGTATTAATGGATTTGGAGGAGATGTAAAGCTGAATATCATCAGCATAGCAGTGGAAATGTAAACCATGCCGACGTATGATGTCACCAAGGGGGAGCATATAAAGAATAAACAAAAGGGGACCTAACACTGAGCCTTGGGGAACGCCTTGGGACAGTGGAGCAATGGCAGAACTACAATTGTTGATATTAACAAACTGTTGTCTGTTAATGAGATATGACCTTAACCACAAAAGGGCAGTACCAGTGATGTTGACAGAGGATTCAAGGCGGGACAGAAGAATGGAGTGATTAATAATAATTAATTAATAACGAGAATATTAATTTGTCCAGAGTCTGAGGAAAGAAGAAGGTCATTTGTGACTTTGAGGAGGGCTGACTCAGTGCTGTGCTGGGGGCGGAAACCAGACTGAAATGATTCAAATAGATTATTGGAATTTAGGTGATCTTTGAGCTGTGAGGCAACAACACGTTCCAGTATTTTCGACAGAAATGGAAGATTGGAAATGGGCCGAAAGTTACTCATAATGTTAGAGTCAAGTCCAGGTTTTTTAAGTATGGGAGTAACAGCAGCCAATTTGAGTGATTGAGGGACTGAGCCAGAACTAAGAGAGGAATTGATTATCTCTGTGATAAGTGATGAGATAACTGGAAAACAACCCTTAACAAGTTTTGATGGAGCAGGATCCAAAACACAAGTGGAGCTTCGCATCCCTGTTAAGATCTCAGATAGGTCCAAAAGAGACACAGGTGAGAACTGAGACAGAGGCTGGGTAATAAATTGAGATGAGATAGGCGGAGAAACAGAGATGACAGGGGAAACTGTCAGAAAATTGTGGATATTCTCAACTTTTGTTTGAAAAAATGAGAGGTAAGAGTTACACTTGTCAACTGTAAAGGAATTGGTAGTATTGTCAATTGGTTTGAGAAGTTTATTTATTGTGGAAAAGAGAGTCTTAGGATTTGTTGATCCAGCATGTATGAGTTCGGAATAGTAAGTGGATCGGGCTGCCGTAAGAGCGTCTTTGTAATGTTGAAGATAATCAGAATAAATCTGATAATGTACTGTTAGACCGGTTTTCTTATAAAGTCTTTCAAGCTGGCGTTTACGGGATTTCATTTGGTGAAGCTCAATTGTGTACCATGGTGCGGAATGACTAAATGAAACAAATTTGGTTCTCAAAGGAGCCAGCTCATCAAGACATGAGGCGAGTATGTCATGATAGTAATCGACAAGGTCAGATGAATTACTAGACAGTACAGGACAGACAGACATCTTTTTAACAAGAGAATCTGAGAAAGCAGAGGGAGAGATATATTGAAGATTCCTGAAGGATATTTTACGTTTAGCTCTAGTGATGGGCCTAGTGACCTCAATGTCCATGATGATTGTCAAATGATCAGAGACAGTAAGGTCATGGCTGGACGGCTGATGAACTAGGACACCAGTAGAGCAGACAAGGTCAAGAGTATGACCTTTTTTATGAGTTGGAAAATGTATATGTTGTGTGAAATTAAAACACTGTAACAATTCCAAAAATTCCCTGGCAAATTTACAGTTGTTGTCATCAATATGGATGTTAAAATCACCCATAAGCAGTACAGAGGATGAGAGGGCACTAAGCTGGGTTAAAAAATCTGAAAAATCAGAGAGAAAGGAAGCGTTTGGCTTTGGCGGACGATAAACTACAGCAGTGACCAGAGGAGTAGGCCCTGACAACTTGAAAGCCAGGTGTTCAAAAGAAAGAGCAGCAGGAAAAGACAAAGTGGTTATTTTAATATCATCCCTATAGACTGCAGCAACACCACCACCTCGCCCTTCCATACGAGGTTCATCAATATACGAGTATCCCATTGGCGTGGTCTGATTTAACATAAAATAATCCAAGGGTTTATGCCAAGTTTCAGTGAGACAGAAAAAGTCTAGTTCACTGTCAGATATAAATTCACTGAGTACAGTACTTTTTGTGTTGAGTGAACGAACAATAATAATAATAATAATAATACATTTTATTTATATAGCGCTTTTCAAGATACTCAAAGACGCTTTACATAAGACAAATAATCAAAACAAATACGTACATACACCATACAAATCATAGTACAAAATCAAAATAGTACATCAACATCAAGAATAATTAAGATAAAAACAAAGAGAGCAGCATAAGACAGTTCATTAAAAATTAGCTAAATTATGAGAGAGAACAACAAATATAGAACAATTTCTTAAAATTAGACAGAAACAGGACAGATTTACATGCAATCAGGAAACTGAAAACTTTACAAGTTTTAGGATCTAGGACTTCACATTTCTGTCGTGATCTAAGTATAAAAACTATTAAAAAGAATAGCAAAAATAAAAGCATTTATTTTGTGTTGTTACAAGTTAAATGCCACTCTGAATAGATGAGTTTTGAGAAGTGACTTGAATTTGGACAGGTCAGGACAATCTCGTAGGTGTTTGGGGAGAGCATTCCATAAAGATGGAGCAGCTATGGAAAAGGCCCTGTCACCCCAGGTCCGGTGCTTGGTCCTAGAGGGTATGGACAGTAGGTTAGCCTCAGAAGAGCGAAGGCTACGGGAGGGAATGTGCTGATGGAGCAGGTCGGTGAGGTAGGATGGGGCCTGATTATGGAGAGCTTTGTGAGTGAATAGAAGAATTTTGAATTGAATGCGTTGAGCAACGGGAAGCCAATGAAGTTTTTGTAGAACAGGTGTAATATGATCACGGGAGCGAGTATGAGTAAGGAGGCGAGCAGCTGAATTCTGGATATACTGAAGTTTTTTTAGGATTTTGTTAGATGTACCATAAAGGATGCTATTGCAATAATCAATTCTGGATGTAATAAAAGCATGAATCAAGGTTTCGGCGGCAGAAAAGGAGAGTGATGGACGTAGACGTGCTATGTTTTTTAGATGAAAGAAAGCAGTTTTGGTGATGTGATTTACATGGCGGTCAAAAGAGAGGTTGCTATCAAAAATTACACCAAGATTTCGGATGTTAGAAGACGGAGACAAAGTGTCATTATCAATGGTAATTTGAAAATTTTTTGTGGTTTTTGCCAGGGTTGTAGGACCTACGATGATCATATCTGATTTTTCACAGTTTAATTTGAGGAAATTAGCTTTCATCCACAATTTCATTTCAGTGATGCAATTTGTCAGAGTGGAGTGAAGTTCAGTATTAATGGATTTGGAGGAGATGTAAAGCTGAATATCATCAGCATAGCAGTGGAAATGTAAACCATGCCGACGTATGATGTCACCAAGGGGGAGCATATAAAGAATAAACAAAAGGGGACCTAACACTGAGCCTTGGGGAACGCCTTGGGACAGTGGAGCAATGGCAGAACTACAATTGTTGATATTAACAAACTGTTGTCTGTTAATGAGATATGACCTTAACCACAAAAGGGCAGTACCAGTGATGTTGACAGAGGATTCAAGGCGGGACAGAAGAATGGAGTGATTAATGGTGTCAAAAGCTGCAGTAAGATCAAGGAGGACGAGAATATTAATTTGTCCAGAGTCTGAGGAAAGAAGAAGGTCATTTGTGACTTTGAGGAGGGCTGACTCAGTGCTGTGCTGGGGGCGGAAACCAGACTGAAATGATTCAAATAGATTATTGGAATTTAGGTGATCTTTGAGCTGTGAGGCAACAACACGTTCCAGTATTTTCGACAGAAATGGAAGATTGGAAATGGGCCGAAAGTTACTCATAATGTTAGAGTCAAGTCCAGGTTTTTTAAGTATGGGAGTAACAGCAGCCAATTTGAGTGATTGAGGGACTGAGCCAGAACTAAGAGAGGAATTGATTATCTCTGTGATAAGTGATGAGATAACTGGAAAACAACCCTTAACAAGTTTTGATGGAGCAGGATCCAAAACACAAGTGGAGCTTCGCATCCCTGTTAAGATCTCAGATAGGTCCAAAAGAGACACAGGTGAGAACTGAGACAGAGGCTGGGTAATAAATTGAGATGAGATAGGCGGAGAAACAGAGATGACAGGGGAAACTGTCAGAAAATTGTGGATATTCTCAACTTTTGTTTGAAAAAATGAGAGGTAAGAGTTACACTTGTCAACTGTAAAGGAATTGGTAGTATTGTCAATTGGTTTGAGAAGTTTATTTATTGTGGAAAAGAGAGTCTTAGGATTTGTTGATCCAGCATGTATGAGTTCGGAATAGTAAGTGGATCGGGCTGCCGTAAGAGCGTCTTTGTAATGTTGAAGATAATCAGAATAAATCTGATAATGTACTGTTAGACCGGTTTTCTTATAAAGTCTTTCAAGCTGGCGTTTACGGGATTTCATTTGGTGAAGCTCAATTGTGTACCATGGTGCGGAATGACTAAATGAAACAAATTTGGTTCTCAAAGGAGCCAGCTCATCAAGACATGAGGCGAGTATGTCATGATAGTAATCGACAAGGTCAGATGAATTACTAGACAGTACAGGACAGACAGACATCTTTTTAACAAGAGAATCTGAGAAAGCAGAGGGAGAGATATATTGAAGATTCCTGAAGGATATTTTACGTTTAGCTCTAGTGATGGGCCTAGTGACCTCAATGTCCATGATGATTGTCAAATGATCAGAGACAGTAAGGTCATGGCTGGACGGCTGATGAACTAGGACACCAGTAGAGCAGACAAGGTCAAGAGTATGACCTTTTTTATGAGTTGGAAAATGTATATGTTGTGTGAAATTAAAACACTGTAACAATTCCAAAAATTCCCTGGCAAATTTACAGTTGTTGTCATCAATATGGATGTTAAAATCACCCATAAGCAGTACAGAGGATGAGAGGGCACTAAGCTGGGTTAAAAAATCTGAAAAATCAGAGAGAAAGGAAGCGTTTGGCTTTGGCGGACGATAAACTACAGCAGTGACCAGAGGAGTAGGCCCTGACAACTTGAAAGCCAGGTGTTCAAAAGAAAGAGCAGCAGGAAAAGACAAAGTGGTTATTTTAATGTCATCCCTATAGACTGCAGCAACACCACCACCTCGCCCTTCCATACGAGGTTCATCAATATACGAGTATCCCATTGGCGTGGTCTGATTTAACATAAAATAATCCAAGGGTTTATGCCAAGTTTCAGTGAGACAGAAAAAGTCTAGTTCACTGTCAGATATAAATTCACTGAGTACAGTACTTTTTGTGTTGAGTGAACGAACAATAATAATAATAATAATAATACATTTTATTTATATAGCGCTTTTCAAGATACTCAAAGACGCTTTACATAAGACAAATAATCAAAACAAATACGTACATACACCATACAAATCATAGTACAAAATCAAAATAGTACATCAACATCAAGAATAATTAAGATAAAAACAAAGAGAGCAGCATAAGACAGTTCATTAAAAATTAGCTAAATTATGAGAGAGAACAACAAATATAGAACAATTTCTTAAAATTAGACAGAAACAGGACAGATTTACATGCAATCAGGAAACTGAAAACTTTACAAGTTTTAGGATCTAGGACTTCACATTTCTGTCGTGATCTAAGTATAAAAACTATTAAAAAGAATAGCAAAAATAAAAGCATTTATTTTGTGTTGTTACAAGTTAAATGCCACTCTGAATAGATGAGTTTTGAGAAGTGACTTGAATTTGGACAGGTCAGGACAATCTCGTAGGTGTTTGGGGAGAGCATTCCATAAAGATGGAGCAGCTATGGAAAAGGCCCTGTCACCCCAGGTCCGGTGCTTGGTCCTAGAGGGTATGGACAGTAGGTTAGCCTCAGAAGAGCGAAGGCTACGGGAGGGAATGTGCTGATGGAGCAGGTCGGTGAGGTAGGATGGGGCCTGATTATGGAGAGCTTTGTGAGTGAATAGAAGAATTTTGAATTGAATGCGTTGAGCAACGGGAAGCCAATGAAGTTTTTGTAGAACAGGTGTAATATGATCACGGGAGCGAGTATGAGTAAGGAGGCGAGCAGCTGAATTCTGGATATACTGAAGTTTTTTTAGGATTTTGTTAGATGTACCATAAAGGATGCTATTGCAATAATCAATTCTGGATGTAATAAAAGCATGAATCAAGGTTTCGGCGGCAGAAAAGGAGAGTGATGGACGTAGACGTGCTATGTTTTTTAGATGAAAGAAAGCAGTTTTGGTGATGTGATTTACATGGCGGTCAAAAGAGAGGTTGCTATCAAAAATTACACCAAGATTTCGGATGTTAGAAGACGGAGACAAAGTGTCATTATCAATGGTAATTTGAAAATTTTTTGTGGTTTTTGCCAGGGTTGTAGGACCTACGATGATCATATCTGATTTTTCACAGTTTAATTTGAGGAAATTAGCTTTCATCCACAATTTCATTTCAGTGATGCAATTTGTCAGAGTGGAGTGAAGTTCAGTATTAATGGATTTGGAGGAGATGTAAAGCTGAATATCATCAGCATAGCAGTGGAAATGTAAACCATGCCGACGTATGATGTCACCAAGGGGGAGCATATAAAGAATAAACAAAAGGGGACCTAACACTGAGCCTTGGGGAACGCCTTGGGACAGTGGAGCAATGGCAGAACTACAATTGTTGATATTAACAAACTGTTGTCTGTTAATGAGATATGACCTTAACCACAAAAGGGCAGTACCAGTGATGTTGACAGAGGATTCAAGGCGGGACAGAAGAATGGAGTGATTAATGGTGTCAAAAGCTGCAGTAAGATCAAGGAGGACGAGAATATTAATTTGTCCAGAGTCTGAGGAAAGAAGAAGGTCATTTGTGACTTTGAGGAGGGCTGACTCAGTGCTGTGCTGGGGGCGGAAACCAGACTGAAATGATTCAAATAGATTATTGGAATTTAGGTGATCTTTGAGCTGTGAGGCAACAACACGTTCCAGTATTTTCGACAGAAATGGAAGATTGGAAATGGGCCGAAAGTTACTCATAATGTTAGAGTCAAGTCCAGGTTTTTTAAGTATGGGAGTAACAGCAGCCAATTTGAGTGATTGAGGGACTGAGCCAGAACTAAGAGAGGAATTGATTATCTCTGTGATAAGTGATGAGATAACTGGAAAACAACCCTTAACAAGTTTTGATGGAGCAGGATCCAAAACACAAGTGGAGCTTCGCATCCCTGTTAAGATCTCAGATAGGTCCAAAAGAGACACAGGTGAGAACTGAGACAGAGGCTGGGTAATAAATTGAGATGAGATAGGCGGAGAAACAGAGATGACAGGGGAAACTGTCAGAAAATTGTGGATATTCTCAACTTTTGTTTGAAAAAATGAGAGGTAAGAGTTACACTTGTCAACTGTAAAGGAATTGGTAGTATTGTCAATTGGTTTGAGAAGTTTATTTATTGTGGAAAAGAGAGTCTTAGGATTTGTTGATCCAGCATGTATGAGTTCGGAATAGTAAGTGGATCGGGCTGCCGTAAGAGCGTCTTTGTAATGTTGAAGATAATCAGAATAAATCTGATAATGTACTGTTAGACCGGTTTTCTTATAAAGTCTTTCAAGCTGGCGTTTACGGGATTTCATTTGGTGAAGCTCAATTGTGTACCATGGTGCGGAATGACTAAATGAAACAAATTTGGTTCTCAAAGGAGCCAGCTCATCAAGACATGAGGCGAGTATGTCATGATAGTAATCGACAAGGTCAGATGAATTACTAGACAGTACAGGACAGACAGACATCTTTTTAACAAGAGAATCTGAGAAAGCAGAGGGAGAGATATATTGAAGATTCCTGAAGGATATTTTACGTTTAGCTCTAGTGATGGGCCTAGTGACCTCAATGTCCATGATGATTGTCAAATGATCAGAGACAGTAAGGTCATGGCTGGACGGCTGATGAACTAGGACACCAGTAGAGCAGACAAGGTCAAGAGTATGACCTTTTTTATGAGTTGGAAAATGTATATGTTGTGTGAAATTAAAACACTGTAACAATTCCAAAAATTCCCTGGCAAATTTACAGTTGTTGTCATCAATATGGATGTTAAAATCACCCATAAGCAGTACAGAGGATGAGAGGGCACTAAGCTGGGTTAAAAAATCTGAAAAATCAGAGAGAAAGGAAGCGTTTGGCTTTGGCGGACGATAAACTACAGCAGTGACCAGAGGAGTAGGCCCTGACAACTTGAAAGCCAGGTGTTCAAAAGAAAGAGCAGCAGGAAAAGACAAAGTGGTTATTTTAATATCATCCCTATAGACTGCAGCAACACCACCACCTCGCCCTTCCATACGAGGTTCATCAATATACGAGTATCCCATTGGCGTGGTCTGATTTAACATAAAATAATCCAAGGGTTTATGCCAAGTTTCAGTGAGACAGAAAAAGTCTAGTTCACTGTCAGATATAAATTCACTGAGTACAGTACTTTTTGTGTTGAGTGAACGAACAATAATAATAATAATAATAATACATTTTATTTATATAGCGCTTTTCAAGATACTCAAAGACGCTTTACATAAGACAAATAATCAAAACAAATACGTACATACACCATACAAATCATAGTACAAAATCAAAATAGTACATCAACATCAAGAATAATTAAGATAAAAACAAAGAGAGCAGCATAAGACAGTTCATTAAAAATTAGCTAAATTATGAGAGAGAACAACAAATATAGAACAATTTCTTAAAATTAGACAGAAACAGGACAGATTTACATGCAATCAGGAAACTGAAAACTTTACAAGTTTTAGGATCTAGGACTTCACATTTCTGTCGTGATCTAAGTATAAAAACTATTAAAAAGAATAGCAAAAATAAAAGCATTTATTTTGTGTTGTTACAAGTTAAATGCCACTCTGAATAGATGAGTTTTGAGAAGTGACTTGAATTTGGACAGGTCAGGACAATCTCGTAGGTGTTTGGGGAGAGCATTCCATAAAGATGGAGCAGCTATGGAAAAGGCCCTGTCACCCCAGGTCCGGTGCTTGGTCCTAGAGGGTATGGACAGTAGGTTAGCCTCAGAAGAGCGAAGGCTACGGGAGGGAATGTGCTGATGGAGCAGGTCGGTGAGGTAGGATGGGGCCTGATTATGGAGAGCTTTGTGAGTGAATAGAAGAATTTTGAATTGAATGCGTTGAGCAACGGGAAGCCAATGAAGTTTTTGTAGAACAGGTGTAATATGATCACGGGAGCGAGTATGAGTAAGGAGGCGAGCAGCTGAATTCTGGATATACTGAAGTTTTTTTAGGATTTTGTTAGATGTACCATAAAGGATGCTATTGCAATAATCAATTCTGGATGTAATAAAAGCATGAATCAAGGTTTCGGCGGCAGAAAAGGAGAGTGATGGACGTAGACGTGCTATGTTTTTTAGATGAAAGAAAGCAGTTTTGGTGATGTGATTTACATGGCGGTCAAAAGAGAGGTTGCTATCAAAAATTACACCAAGATTTCGGATGTTAGAAGACGGAGACAAAGTGTCATTATCAATGGTAATTTGAAAATTTTTTGTGGTTTTTGCCAGGGTTGTAGGACCTACGATGATCATATCTGATTTTTCACAGTTTAATTTGAGGAAATTAGCTTTCATCCACAATTTCATTTCAGTGATGCAATTTGTCAGAGTGGAGTGAAGTTCAGTATTAATGGATTTGGAGGAGATGTAAAGCTGAATATCATCAGCATAGCAGTGGAAATGTAAACCATGCCGACGTATGATGTCACCAAGGGGGAGCATATAAAGAATAAACAAAAGGGGACCTAACACTGAGCCTTGGGGAACGCCTTGGGACAGTGGAGCAATGGCAGAACTACAATTGTTGATATTAACAAACTGTTGTCTGTTAATGAGATATGACCTTAACCACAAAAGGGCAGTACCAGTGATGTTGACAGAGGATTCAAGGCGGGACAGAAGAATGGAGTGATTAATGGTGTCAAAAGCTGCAGTAAGATCAAGGAGGACGAGAATATTAATTTGTCCAGAGTCTGAGGAAAGAAGAAGGTCATTTGTGACTTTGAGGAGGGCTGACTCAGTGCTGTGCTGGGGGCGGAAACCAGACTGAAATGATTCAAATAGATTATTGGAATTTAGGTGATCTTTGAGCTGTGAGGCAACAACACGTTCCAGTATTTTCGACAGAAATGGAAGATTGGAAATGGGCCGAAAGTTACTCATAATGTTAGAGTCAAGTCCAGGTTTTTTAAGTATGGGAGTAACAGCAGCCAATTTGAGTGATTGAGGGACTGAGCCAGAACTAAGAGAGGAATTGATTATCTCTGTGATAAGTGATGAGATAACTGGAAAACAACCCTTAACAAGTTTTGATGGAGCAGGATCCAAAACACAAGTGGAGCTTCGCATCCCTGTTAAGATCTCAGATAGGTCCAAAAGAGACACAGGTGAGAACTGAGACAGAGGCTGGGTAATAAATTGAGATGAGATAGGCGGAGAAACAGAGATGACAGGGGAAACTGTCAGAAAATTGTGGATATTCTCAACTTTTGTTTGAAAAAATGAGAGGTAAGAGTTACACTTGTCAACTGTAAAGGAATTGGTAGTATTGTCAATTGGTTTGAGAAGTTTATTTATTGTGGAAAAGAGAGTCTTAGGATTTGTTGATCCAGCATGTATGAGTTCGGAATAGTAAGTGGATCGGGCTGCCGTAAGAGCGTCTTTGTAATGTTGAAGATAATCAGAATAAATCTGATAATGTACTGTTAGACCGGTTTTCTTATAAAGTCTTTCAAGCTGGCGTTTACGGGATTTCATTTGGTGAAGCTCAATTGTGTACCATGGTGCGGAATGACTAAATGAAACAAATTTGGTTCTCAAAGGAGCCAGCTCATCAAGACATGAGGCGAGTATGTCATGATAGTAATCGACAAGGTCAGATGAATTACTAGACAGTACAGGACAGACAGACATCTTTTTAACAAGAGAATCTGAGAAAGCAGAGGGAGAGATATATTGAAGATTCCTGAAGGATATTTTACGTTTAGCTCTAGTGATGGGCCTAGTGACCTCAATGTCCATGATGATTGTCAAATGATCAGAGACAGTAAGGTCATGGCTGGACGGCTGATGAACTAGGACACCAGTAGAGCAGACAAGGTCAAGAGTATGACCTTTTTTATGAGTTGGAAAATGTATATGTTGTGTGAAATTAAAACACTGTAACAATTCCAAAAATTCCCTGGCAAATTTACAGTTGTTGTCATCAATATGGATGTTAAAATCACCCATAAGCAGTACAGAGGATGAGAGGGCACTAAGCTGGGTTAAAAAATCTGAAAAATCAGAGAGAAAGGAAGCGTTTGGCTTTGGCGGACGATAAACTACAGCAGTGACCAGAGGAGTAGGCCCTGACAACTTGAAAGCCAGGTGTTCAAAAGAAAGAGCAGCAGGAAAAGACAAAGTGGTTATTTTAATATCATCCCTATAGACTGCAGCAACACCACCACCTCGCCCTTCCATACGAGGTTCATCAATATACGAGTATCCCATTGGCGTGGTCTGATTTAACATAAAATAATCCAAGGGTTTATGCCAAGTTTCAGTGAGACAGAAAAAGTCTAGTTCACTGTCAGATATAAATTCACTGAGTACAGTACTTTTTGTGTTGAGTGAACGAACAATAATAATAATAATAATAATACATTTTATTTATATAGCGCTTTTCAAGATACTCAAAGACGCTTTACATAAGACAAATAATCAAAACAAATACGTACATACACCATACAAATCATAGTACAAAATCAAAATAGTACATCAACATCAAGAATAATTAAGATAAAAACAAAGAGAGCAGCATAAGACAGTTCATTAAAAATTAGCTAAATTATGAGAGAGAACAACAAATATAGAACAATTTCTTAAAATTAGACAGAAACAGGACAGATTTACATGCAATCAGGAAACTGAAAACTTTACAAGTTTTAGGATCTAGGACTTCACATTTCTGTCGTGATCTAAGTATAAAAACTATTAAAAAGAATAGCAAAAATAAAAGCATTTATTTTGTGTTGTTACAAGTTAAATGCCACTCTGAATAGATGAGTTTTGAGAAGTGACTTGAATTTGGACAGGTCAGGACAATCTCGTAGGTGTTTGGGGAGAGCATTCCATAAAGATGGAGCAGCTATGGAAAAGGCCCTGTCACCCCAGGTCCGGTGCTTGGTCCTAGAGGGTATGGACAGTAGGTTAGCCTCAGAAGAGCGAAGGCTACGGGAGGGAATGTGCTGATGGAGCAGGTCGGTGAGGTAGGATGGGGCCTGATTATGGAGAGCTTTGTGAGTGAATAGAAGAATTTTGAATTGAATGCGTTGAGCAACGGGAAGCCAATGAAGTTTTTGTAGAACAGGTGTAATATGATCACGGGAGCGAGTATGAGTAAGGAGGCGAGCAGCTGAATTCTGGATATACTGAAGTTTTTTTAGGATTTTGTTAGATGTACCATAAAGGATGCTATTGCAATAATCAATTCTGGATGTAATAAAAGCATGAATCAAGGTTTCGGCGGCAGAAAAGGAGAGTGATGGACGTAGACGTGCTATGTTTTTTAGATGAAAGAAAGCAGTTTTGGTGATGTGATTTACATGGCGGTCAAAAGAGAGGTTGCTATCAAAAATTACACCAAGATTTCGGATGTTAGAAGACGGAGACAAAGTGTCATTATCAATGGTAATTTGAAAATTTTTTGTGGTTTTTGCCAGGGTTGTAGGACCTACGATGATCATATCTGATTTTTCACAGTTTAATTTGAGGAAATTAGCTTTCATCCACAATTTCATTTCAGTGATGCAATTTGTCAGAGTGGAGTGAAGTTCAGTATTAATGGATTTGGAGGAGATGTAAAGCTGAATATCATCAGCATAGCAGTGGAAATGTAAACCATGCCGACGTATGATGTCACCAAGGGGGAGCATATAAAGAATAAACAAAAGGGGACCTAACACTGAGCCTTGGGGAACGCCTTGGGACAGTGGAGCAATGGCAGAACTACAATTGTTGATATTAACAAACTGTTGTCTGTTAATGAGATATGACCTTAACCACAAAAGGGCAGTACCAGTGATGTTGACAGAGGATTCAAGGCGGGACAGAAGAATGGAGTGATTAATGGTGTCAAAAGCTGCAGTAAGATCAAGGAGGACGAGAATATTAATTTGTCCAGAGTCTGAGGAAAGAAGAAGGTCATTTGTGACTTTGAGGAGGGCTGACTCAGTGCTGTGCTGGGGGCGGAAACCAGACTGAAATGATTCAAATAGATTATTGGAATTTAGGTGATCTTTGAGCTGTGAGGCAACAACACGTTCCAGTATTTTCGACAGAAATGGAAGATTGGAAATGGGCCGAAAGTTACTCATAATGTTAGAGTCAAGTCCAGGTTTTTTAAGTATGGGAGTAACAGCAGCCAATTTGAGTGATTGAGGGACTGAGCCAGAACTAAGAGAGGAATTGATTATCTCTGTGATAAGTGATGAGATAACTGGAAAACAACCCTTAACAAGTTTTGATGGAGCAGGATCCAAAACACAAGTGGAGCTTCGCATCCCTGTTAAGATCTCAGATAGGTCCAAAAGAGACACAGGTGAGAACTGAGACAGAGGCTGGGTAATAAATTGAGATGAGATAGGCGGAGAAACAGAGATGACAGGGGAAACTGTCAGAAAATTGTGGATATTCTCAACTTTTGTTTGAAAAAATGAGAGGTAAGAGTTACACTTGTCAACTGTAAAGGAATTGGTAGTATTGTCAATTGGTTTGAGAAGTTTATTTATTGTGGAAAAGAGAGTCTTAGGATTTGTTGATCCAGCATGTATGAGTTCGGAATAGTAAGTGGATCGGGCTGCCGTAAGAGCGTCTTTGTAATGTTGAAGATAATCAGAATAAATCTGATAATGTACTGTTAGACCGGTTTTCTTATAAAGTCTTTCAAGCTGGCGTTTACGGGATTTCATTTGGTGAAGCTCAATTGTGTACCATGGTGCGGAATGACTAAATGAAACAAATTTGGTTCTCAAAGGAGCCAGCTCATCAAGACATGAGGCGAGTATGTCATGATAGTAATCGACAAGGTCAGATGAATTACTAGACAGTACAGGACAGACAGACATCTTTTTAACAAGAGAATCTGAGAAAGCAGAGGGAGAGATATATTGAAGATTCCTGAAGGATATTTTACGTTTAGCTCTAGTGATGGGCCTAGTGACCTCAATGTCCATGATGATTGTCAAATGATCAGAGACAGTAAGGTCATGGCTGGACGGCTGATGAACTAGGACACCAGTAGAGCAGACAAGGTCAAGAGTATGACCTTTTTTATGAGTTGGAAAATGTATATGTTGTGTGAAATTAAAACACTGTAACAATTCCAAAAATTCCCTGGCAAATTTACAGTTGTTGTCATCAATATGGATGTTAAAATCACCCATAAGCAGTACAGAGGATGAGAGGGCACTAAGCTGGGTTAAAAAATCTGAAAAATCAGAGAGAAAGGAAGCGTTTGGCTTTGGCGGACGATAAACTACAGCAGTGACCAGAGGAGTAGGCCCTGACAACTTGAAAGCCAGGTGTTCAAAAGAAAGAGCAGCAGGAAAAGACAAAGTGGTTATTTTAATATCATCCCTATAGACTGCAGCAACACCACCACCTCGCCCTTCCATACGAGGTTCATCAATATACGAGTATCCCATTGGCGTGGTCTGATTTAACATAAAATAATCCAAGGGTTTATGCCAAGTTTCAGTGAGACAGAAAAAGTCTAGTTCACTGTCAGATATAAATTCACTGAGTACAGTACTTTTTGTGTTGAGTGAACGAACATTAAGCAATGCCATTTTCAAGTGGTATTGTTGTGTAGTTGGCTGTGAGGAACGAGGAAGAGAACGGAGATTTGCTAAGTCCACTCCGCGTTTCCCATCCCACTCCGTGGACAGCGTTGTCATGGAGACTACACCGCTACTGGTGTGCAAGGCAGCAGCGCTCTGATGACGTGTTTGCGGAGCGACAGTGCGCACGGCTGACCAGAAGGATGGAATAGCGTTACCGTTTCGAAGATAAACAAGCTTTCTCCGGGAGCCCCTGTGAATATAACGAGGCCGGCGAAGGAGTCCAAGCTGTTTGATGACTGAAATACACGATGGAGTAGTGTAATTGTTGAACTTCCTCAGCTGGTCAACGGAATAGTTCAACATCGTGCCGATCCCAGGAAAACTCATCCACCGTTCACCACCGGCCGCAGACGCGATGTACAGTAGAAAGAACAAAAAGTATCAAAAGCACAAATAAAAGTATCAAAAGTAACATAAAAGAAATAGATCCACAAGGTGTGTAAAAAGATGAAAACGAAAAACGATAAAAATACAATAAAATACGGTAAAATACGGTAAAATACGGTAACCGTAGCGGCAGCCAAATGCGCCAGCGTCCACCATCACCATGGCAATCTGATTAAGGTAATCAAGGCAATCTAATGAACCCTCCCAACCCTCGGTGTTTGTTACTCACTCCCAGGGGTCATCAAGTGAAAATCTAAGTAGTTATTAATTGCCTTTTGGTCCAGTGTGTGTCCGTGCTTTGCGTTCACTGTTTTCTGTGACCAGCCGCGACCGTGACCAGTGTAAAACAAACTAAAACACTCTGCCAGCAGCAGTTGTACATGATGGATAAGAGATCAGTATAAATCTCGCAATATGATTTCAGCGGACATTGGATTATTTTATTGATCGCTTATAATGACCATTTAGTTTTGCTCTGTAATGTTTATGGCTATAACTTGAGGAATGATAATGTTGTTTTATGTAGGGACATTGAAAAACGTATTGACAGACAGACAGATTAGATAGATAGCTAGATAGATAGACAAACAGATAGATTAGATAGATAGACGGACAGACAGATTAGATAGATAGCTATATAGACTGATGGATTAGATCGACAGACAGACAGACAGACAGACAGACAGACAGATAGATAGATAGATAAGTACTTGTACGTGTCCACCAGTTCAACATTCTGACCCATGATGGTAACAGGGCTGGTCACAGTCCTCTTCCTCCTGAAGTCCACAGACATCCTTAGTTTTGGAGACATTCAGGAGCAGATGGTTCCTAACGCACCACTTGCCAAAGCCGTCCACAAGGTCCCTGTATTCACCTTCCTGTCCATCCCTGATACAGCCGACCACCACACAATCATCAGAAAATTTCTGAAGGTGGCAGAGGTCTTACCTGTACTGGAAGTCGGTGGTGTACAGGGTGAAGAGGAAGGGGGGAGAGCACAGTTCCCTGTGGTGCTCTGATGTTACTGACCAGGCCATCAGACTGGTAGGTCCCAAGTTGCACATACTGGGGTCTTCCAGACAGCTAATCCAGGACCCAGTCCATCATGGCTTTGTCCACCCGCATGTTCTTCATCTTCTCCCCCAGCATGTAGGGTTGGATTGTATTGAATGCACTTGAGAAGTCAAAGAATTGAAAGTGATTCTGACTGTGGTGTTGCTCTGGTCCAGATGAGAACGAGTCCTCTGCAGTGAGTAGATTACAGCATCATCCACACCTACCTGCTGTTGATAAGCAACCTGCAGAGGGTCTAGGAAGGTGCTGACCTGAGGTCTCAGATGTGCCAGCACTAGTCTCTCCAGGACCTTCATGACATGGGACGCGAGGGCCGCTGGTCTGAAGCCATTGAGTGAAGAAGTAGGTGACTTCTTAGGAACAGGTACCAGGCAAGATGTTTTCCACAATAAGCAGATTTTGTTCTCGTCTAGATAAAATGCTTTTTTAATTTTATTTGGAAAAAATAAATCATATTTAGTAAAGAAAGATGTGCTGAAAAACGGATCTTTCTAATGGGCGACTTACTGGACTTTACAACACTCAACCAAATTATCAAAATAAAGTGGATTGAAAATGATTTAAAAAATCTTTCAGGTATATGGTATCTAATACCTAATTTGATCTCTAATCAGATTGGCGGATTGAATCTTTTACTCAAGTGGCTCTATAAAGTATCCAAGCTTCCATTTAAGCTGTCTGCATTCCACAAGCAATCTCTTTTATAGTGGCAAATGTTGAACTTCTTTCTTTTGTGATATAAATGGGAACATTTCTTTAAAAACACAATAAAAAAAAATTTGTGATGCTGTTCCAGATGTTTTTTTCTTCTTCCTTTTTTAAGGGTAATTTTTACAATTTCAACAATTCTCTGTCTTTAGATCTTAATATTTATATTGATGGAATTAATATAATGGATGAAAAAATTTATAACAAATATTTTAGGAACCTTCTTACCTAAAATGTTTGTATAAGAACCATCTCTCACATACCTGGAGATATATAAAAAAAAAAGGCAATTAATTTGGATTTTATCGCATAAATTCGTAATTGATTATAAAATAAGAGATGTACTTTTCAAAATACTTCATAAACGCTATCCAGTCAATGCTAGATTGAGCAGATTTTTTCTGATGGATGTACCTTCTGCAATTGCTTTAATGAATCCATTAGTCATTTATTTTTTGAATGTCTTTACATGTTCTTTTGGGTCGATGTGTTCTGGGATTTGGGGGAAAAAATTGGCACAGATATTCCCATTAAAAGTCAATATATATATATTTTTTAGATTTAATAACCCTAATTTCCGGGCGATTGAGTCTTATATAATTAACTTAATGATAATATTAGCTAAATGTTATATTCATGAAGTTAAAAATTACCATCTTTTATTTCTTTTATGAATTTAGATTTGAAAATATATTTAAAAACAATTCATTCTTTGAGCCCCTCACTAAATGAGAAATTGTGTAAATTGGTAACTGTTTTAAAACACTTTACATTTATATAAGGATATTATTTATCTAAATAGATTTTCATTTATTTTCTTATTTATGTTTTAATTACTTCTATTTTATATGATATACTATTGCTTTAAGATTTATTTTTTTTAGATGACTGTAATTCCTCTGGCTTTGTTGTTTTTCTCTTTTATGTTTATATATATATATACAGTGCCTTGCAAAAGTATTCAGCCCCCTTGAACTTTTCAACCTTTTGCCACATTTCAGGCTTTAAACATAAAGATATGAAATTGTAATTTTTTGTGAAGAATCAATAACAAGTGCGACACAATTGTGAAGTGGAACGAAATTTATTGGATATTTTAAACTTTTTTTAGAAATAAAAACCTGAAAAGTGGGGCGTGCAATATTATTCAGCCCCTTTACTTTCAGTGCAGCAAACTCACTCCAGAAGTTCAGTGAGGATCTCTGAATGATCCAATGTTGACCTAAATGACTGATGGTGATAAATAGAATCCACCTGTGTGTAATCAAGTCTCCGTATAAATGCACCTGCTCTGTGATAGTCTCAGAGTTCTGTTTAAAGCGCAGAGAGCATCATGAAGACCAAGGAACACACCAGGCAGGTCCGAGATACTGTTGTGGAGAAGTTTAAAGCCGAATTTGGATACAAAAAGATTTCCCAAGCTTTAAACATCTTAAGGAGCACTGTGCAAGCGATCATATTGAAATGAAGGGAGTATCAGACCACTGCAAATCTACCAAGACCCGGCCGTCCCTCTAAACTTTCAGCTCAAACAAGGAGAAGACTGATCAGAGATGCAGCCAAGAGGCCCATGATCACTCTGAATGAACTGCAGAGATCTACAGCTGAGGTAGGAGAATCTGTCCATAGGACAACAATCAGTCGTACACTGCACAAATCTGGCCTTTATGGAAGAGTGGCAAGAAGAAAGCCATTTCTCAAAGATATCTATAAAAAGTCACCTGGGAGACACACCAAGCATGTGGAAGAAGGTGCTCTGGTCAGATGAAACCAAAATCGAACTTTTTGGCCACAACGCAAAACGTTATGTTTGGCATAAAAGCAACACAGCTCATCACCCTGAACACACCATCCCCACTGTCAAACATGGTGGTGGCAGCATCATGGTTTGGGCCTGCTTTTCTTCAGCAGGGACAGGGAAGATGGTTAAAATTGATGGGAAGATGGATGGAGCCAAATACAGGACCATTCTGGAAGAAAACCTGTTGCAGTCTGCAAAAGACCTGAGACTGGGACGGTGATTTATCTTCCAACAAGACAATGATCCAAAACATAAAGCAAAATCTACAATGGAATGGTTCACAAATAAACGTATCCAGGTGTTAGAATGGCCAAGTCAAAGTCCAGACCTGAATCCCATCGAGAATCTGTGGAAAGAGCTGAAAACTGCTGTTCACAAACGCTCTCCATCCAACCTCACTGAGCTCGAGCTGTTTTGCAAGAAAGAATGGGCAAAAATTTCAGTATCTCGATGTGCAAAACTAATAGAGACATACCCCAAGCGACTTGCAGCTGTAATCGCAGCAAAAGGTGGCGCTACAAAGTATTAACGCAAGGGGGCTGAATAATATTGCACGCCCCACTTTTCAGTTTTTTATTTCTAAAAAAAGTTTAAAATATCCAATAAATTTCGTTCCACTTCACGATTGTGTCCTGCTTGTTGTTGATTCTTCACAAAAAATTACAATTTCATATCTCTATGTTTAAAGCCTGAAATGTGGCAAAAGGTTGAAAAGTTCAAGGGGGCTGAATACTTTTGCAAGGCACTGTATATATATATATATATTATTATTATTTTTTTTTCTGCTGTTGTTCAACATACTTTGTGTATTGTTAAATTTAGTACGAAACCATGTTTGACACGTTTATATATATTATATGTATACTTTTGTATTATTGTTGTTTAAAAATAAAAGTTATTAAAAAGATTGTTAATAAAAAAAACTTATAAAAAAAAGTTGTACGTGAATGTCAGTTTGTTTCCACACGGTGGCGACACCCTGTTTTAAAAACCCTGTTCATCTGACATGTCGAAGAAGAACGTGTATGTCCCAAAACGCACTTTGTTTCTTATAAAGTTCACTAGTTAGGGACTTTATTATACTGAATTTGTTTAATTGAGCAGAACGGCTTATCAAAAGTGAAATTATGTGCGAATTTGTGAAGCAAATAAAGGCAAAACAAAGCGTCAGTGAATACGCAGCCTACGTGTAGTGGACTCTGTAGTGTAAAGAGAGTAGGAAGGTAAGTCGTATTTAGAACACGTCCGCGCTTTCAGCTCACTGTGCTGTGATTGGCTAAGTAGTATGACGCGCATTGAGTCCATCCAATCAGAGCAATGTGGTGTGAAAAGAGGTGTGAAATGCCCGAATGCGGCTGAGAAAACAAGTGAAATGAAAGAAACATGGAGCTGAAAAGTCACTGACGATGTTAAAGTGACTATATCAGTTAAAAAATATATAAATATATCAGTTAAAATATATAAGTGTATCAGTTAAAAAATATGAATGTATCAGTTAAAAAAATATAAATATATCAGTAAATATATCAGTTTAAAAATGTATATATAAATATATCAGTTAAAAATGAATGAATAAAAAAAAAACAAAAAACATTTCTCCCTGCAAACTGTATTTGGGATACAATTTCAATCATTGAAAAAAAAGGCTTGGTAATAACCTGACATAGTAAGTAAGTAAGTAAATTTTATTTATAAAGCACTCTTAAAACAACTTACGTTGACCAAAGTGCTGTACATCGAATAAGCATACATAACACAACATTATATTAAAAAAGTAAGAACCAAATAAAAATACAGAGTAAGAGACAAAATAAAACAAATACAAATAGACTAAACAATTAAAATTAACACAGCTCCTCACTGTTCAAATGCCAGCTTATAAAGGTATGTTTTTAGGAGTGATTTAAAAACAGCGGCCGAAGGTGCTTGTGGAATATTAGGAGGTAGTGTGTTCCATAGCCTCGGAGCATAAACTGCAAATGCACGATCACCTTTTAGCTTCAAACGAGCCCTAGGAACAGTCAACAAATTCTGAGTGGCTGATCTTAAAGATCGCTGTGCGGTTGCGGGAGAAAGCATACCACTGAGATAAGCCGGGGCTTGACCATTAAGCGCTTTAAAAACAAATAAAAGCACTTTAAAATGAATCCTGTGCTGAACAGGCAGCCAATGTAGTGAGGCGAGGACTGGTGTAATATGGTTTCTTTTCTTGGTATTAGTCAGTAACCTTGCTGCTGCATTCTGGACTACCTGCAAGCGCCGCAACAGAGACTGACTAATCCCAATATACAGAGAATTACAGTAGTCAATTCTTGCAGAAATGAATGCATGAATAACTTTTTCCAGGTCAGAATAGCAGAGAAAAGGCTTAATCTTCGCAATATTTCTGAGCTGGAAGAAGCTATTCCTTACCACAGAGTTGATTTGTTTATCAAATCGGAGGTCAGAGTCAAAGATAACACCAAGATTTCTCACAGATGTTTTGACACATGTAGACAAGTGACCAAGGTTATTGGAGACACTATTGATGTGATGAGGACCCCCAAAAACGATAACCTCTGACTTGCTTTCATTCAGCTGAAGAAAATTGTCAGCCATCCACCTCTTTATGTCCTCAAGACAACTGCTAAGAGATGTTAACGAGCCATTGTCATTTGGTCTAATGGGAAGATAAAGCTGTATGTCATCAGCATACAGGTGAAAGCTGACATTGTGCTTCCTAATTATTTGACCCAATGGCAGCATATAGAGAGAAAAAAGGAGGGGCCCTAGTATGGCCCCTTGTGGAACACCACAAGAGACATCAGCAGAAGAAGAGAAATAGCTGCTAATATTCACTGAAAAGGTTCTATTCTTAAAATAAGATATGAACCAATTCAGGGCCTCTCCCTGTAACCCCACCCACTTTTCCAGGCGACCAACAAGTATGTCATGGTCAACAGTATCAAAAGCAGAACTAAGGTCCAATAAAATGAGGATGGCACAATTTCCCTCATCAACAGTAAGTAGCAAGTCATTTGTCACCTTCAGAAGAGCAGATTCAGTGCTGTGCATAGACTTAAAGCCAGATTGAAAAATCTCAAAAATACCATCTCTACTCAAAAATGGTAAAAGCTGAGAATATACAACCTTTTCCAGTAATTTAGCCAAGAATGGTAATTTAGAAATCGGCCTATAGTTACTAACCACTGTAGCATCAAGATTATGCTTTTTGAGCAGAGGTGTAACTACAGCATGTTTAAAGCATGCTGGAACAGTACCAGTGGCAAGGGAAGTATTAATGATATCCAGGACAAAAGGTCCTAATATATCAAATGTCTCCCTAACTATCTGTGGGGGCATCACATCAAGTGGGGAGGTTGTTGGCTTTGTTTTCAGCACCAAATCTGTTAATTCGGAGATTGAAACAGCCTCAGACTTTTCAAACACACCTGGGCACGGCGGTGGAAGTGGAGAATCTATACCCAAGTAAGTAATGCCAGACCTAATTGTTTCAGTTTTTTCCACAAAAAAATTGTAATCCAGACCGTTTCAGGATGTGAAGAAAACGTACCAGCGTCCGTGTCTTTTAAAATGATCCAACACGCACACACCACAGTCTTTTAGTATCCAACAGGCGCTGAGATTATCCGATGAAAAAGAAATAAAGCAACAGGAGCGGTAGCAATAACATGAGTATGTACAAAGATAAAAATGAAAAGAAAATACGATAAAAATACAATAAAATATGATAAAATACGATAACGGTAGCGGCAGCCAGATGCGCCAGCGTCCACCATCACCATGCCAACAACGTGTGTGTTACATGATGATTTTACTTTAAATTTAAGGTCAACTAAAATGTAATCTAAGCTCTTTTCCGTTTTAATTTGGATTGTTATTAAATACTGTAGAATAATCTTGATTACATACATTGTTAATGTTATTGTGATTAAAAGGATTCTACTTGTTTCCAATTCCACTTCATAATGATAGTACAGCATCTGTAGATGTCACTCAGTTAATTTCAAGCAATTCTGATGTGTCATTTCTAAATAAAGGCCTTTATATTGTAACATTTTCTATTATTTTAAATCAAGACTGTAATTAAAAGGAATTCTCTAGTTTACACAGAACAATTCCACTTCATAATGATAGAACTAGAGGATTTCTTTTAATAACAATTTTGCTTCAAGATTTTTATTTTAGATGACTGTAATTGCTCTATCTTTGTTGTTTTTCTCATTTATGTTTATATATTTTTTATCTTTCTGCTGTTGTTCAACATACTTTGTGTATTGTTAAATTCAGTACGAAACCATTTCTGACACGTTGATATATATTATATGTATGCTTTTGTGATATTAATGTTAAAAAATTAGTAATTAAAAGGATTATTAATAAAAAAAACTTTACAAAAAAAGTTGTACGTGAATGTCAGTTTGTTTCCACACGGTGGCGACACTCTTGAAAAAACCCTGTTTATCTGACAAGTCGAAGAAGAACGACTGCGTCCCAAAACGCACTTTGTTTCCTATGTAGTGCACTAGTTAATGACTTTATTATACTTTATTTGTTTAATTGAGCAGAACGGCTTATTAAAAGTGAAATTATGTGCGAGTTTGTGAAGCAAATAAAGGCTAAACAAAGCGTCAGTGAATACGCAGCCTACGTGTAGTGGACTCTGTAGTGTAAAGGGAGTAGGAAGGTAAGTAGTATTTAGAACACGTCCGCGCTTTCAGCTCACTTCGCTGTGATTGGCAAAGTTGTGTGACGCGAATTGAATCCATCCAATCAGCGCAGTGTGATGTGAAAAGAGGTGTTAAATGCCCGAATGCGGATGGTATAACAAGTAAATGGAGAGAAAGATGGCGCTGAACTCATGTTCTCATGTTAATGAGCCCTCCCAAACCTCGATGTTTGTTACTCACTCCCAGGGGTGATTGAGGTGTCTTTGTCTCAGCGATGAGGTGCCGATGATGAAATGACGACTCCGTTGACACAGTTTATTTGTAATTAAGAAGTTTATTACAGAATAATAGCAGTGTCGCTCGGACAGCCTGGCTTTGTCCGGAGAGAGCTTGTGTTCGGATCTGCTGCTCTCTGACTCCAATGAAATTTGCTTCTCCTTAAATACTTGAATATCCAGACAAAATCATAGGGTGGGTAATTTTCTTACAACTCAGCAGAGGTTCCCACACTTCTACTGACAGTTAGGGCCTCTGTGTGATTAATATATTTTCTATAGAATAACAGAAATGTATGCATTTAAAATGGATCCCAGATGTGGGATTGCAACCGAATACACCCCGGCCTCCTTATGGAATGTAGAGGTCTCATGAGAGGCATCCCAGAAGTGTGGGAAACACTTCTACACAATAACCTATATATGAGATTGTTTTAAAAGGAATATTAAAAAGAGATATCTGACCAAATTATTTTATATGAACCTTCCAGACACCTCATATTCCCCCCTTTGGGACTAATTAGTCTCAAAAATCAAAAGAATAACATAATGAACAATGGTTATAAACATAACATAATCTAGTTCCTCCCACATGTATGTTTCCCCAACTTAAATGTAGCACTTAGCAACTTTTATGGAGTGCAAGGAGCGAAAAACCTATCAGGCAGTGTCATCCTTCTGAAATGTCCATCAATCAATCAATCAATTTAGACAGGAAAAACTCACTCGCGACCCCTCTGCCCAGGCGGCCACATATTGTACTCCAGTCCAATTGTCCCCAGAATCTAAAGGAGGAACTATTATATTTGAAAGGATCACGTCCAATTGTACCCCATATTACAAGCGAAACTATTATATTTGATAGGATTATGATTTTAGCAAATACATTCGAAAACCTCAGAAAAGAAAATCAATAATGTCCAAATTCCGGCTGGTCAACCCATCGGACCGTCAATAAGGACCTGTCGCCTACCTATCAATCAATCTGTCCCTAATCCATCGAGAAAAGAACAAAAAACTCTGAGGTCCCCAAATGTACCTACCTCATAACCGAACATTTTACATTAAGTACTCATACAGTCACTCATAATATCAGACTACAATTACAACAGCACACATCTATTTGCATAGTATAACATAAGAAAGACATAAGAATGTATCACACTGCAGCTCCTCAGCAGCGCTGACTCTCCATGTGACTCCATGAAGTCTTGATGATGTATTGAATCTTGACATTCATCACAGAGTCCTTGTTCAGAGTCTATCAGTCCATTCTTATTGTCCTCATGTGAGCTGTATGAACCCCTTCAGCACATCAGGGTCCTCGACTAATCAATCACCCAGAAAGTGGTCTCCCCCCTTCCATACTAGAAGGAAAGAAAAAACACCAACTAGTATCTTTTGCATAAACAACAGATGCAAATTGAAACATCAATTAACTCCTTATACAAAAATGTAAAATCACAATATCATACTCTCATATTCCCCCAATCTCATTACTCTATGGTAAAACTACCAAACAAAATAACTAAAACAAACGGTAGGACTACAGTCATATAACGAGATTATAACGAAATTACATATTCAAAATGGATACGTCTCCATCAGTTCACCTTCCACCATCAGTTCCTCGACATCGTCCATGTCAGTCCCTCGTAATAAAGGCATCTGTATCCTATCACCAGGCATCACAACACCTACCCATCTCATTATCATAGCCTTTGCAAAGGTCAATAACAGCGTACAAAAACAAAACATTACACACAATGACAGAAGAACCGCTACCAAAATCTGAACCAACACTGCTCCCAACGGTCCTAATTTCTCTTGCAACCAAGCATTCGCAGACCATCCAGCTCCTGCTGACGCTCCAAACGCATCCCTTATATTCTTCAATGCATCTATAACACTAGTCATATTATCTGAACTATCAGGAATCAAAGTATAACAAGCATCTCCTGTCAAGTTCAAAGCTACACACAGGCCACCCTGTTTGGCCAAAATGTAATCAAGAGCCATATCATGTTTCAGTAACGTCAATCTGTGACTTTTCTGAGTATTTGATAAGTATTCAAACCCTTTCACAGTCTCATTAGCAAAACCCTGTAGGGTGTAGGTAATATTATCAATGTGATCTGCTAAAAATGTCACACCATACCATGGAAATAAGCCTATACCCCACTTTTCTCCTATACTTATTCTCCAATGGTAGGCCTCTAGATTATGAAATTGTGCCATGTCCCTTTTCTTTCTACTTCCAGAAACAGCCTCAGATTGGCTCTCATCCGGTCTTTCACCTCTCTGAACAGTAAAAACCTCATATGGCAGCTTCAATGTTGCCATGTAACAACATCCTATCCATCCATATGGCAGAAATATATAAGCTTTATCACCACAAACCCACCAAATATCTTTAAAATTTCCTATAGTCACATTTCCAGGCAAAATCTGATTCCGTACCATCAAAGTTCTGCTTTGTTTACGGTGTGGCATATAAAAAGTCACCTTAAATAAATCACTCTTAGCCTTCTGCTTACGCTCACCCAAATCCATTATATAATTGTCACAATCTGATATTCCCATAAACATTCTAGTTCCTTTATGAGTGTCATTTGAACAAAAACAATCTTTAGCTCCAACAGATCTTACCTCTATTGCATCAGGAACTGCTGTCAATACATTTTCATGCTGATCAAGTAAATTCACATATGGTAAATCTCTCAACCAAGAACAATTATTCTTAGGTCTAAACAAATGCACTGACAAAGCCATCAATCTATCTCCTCCTGATTGCTGCTGAAATAATAACCATGACAGCACATAGTATTGACATATAGAAAGCAACGGCTCTGGTTCCGTTTCCAAAATTGAAGGCCATGTCCCTGGTGTTGGAACTTTCACTATACATGGACCATTCAGTCGTCTAACTGATCTTACTGAATGAGTTAACTGCTGAAACCACAAATTCCTACTTGCCCATGGGTCTGAGATTTGTAACACTGAAGAATCGAATCCAAATGCTTTCCACTTAGTTTCTCTCTTCTGTAATGAACGGTACTGGTCAGTCATTTCTTCTGATGTCCAGTCAAAATCTAAGAACTGATCTTTAACATCCAAAACAGTCCTCTGAGTTGTCACAGATGAATCTACACCCTTCTCTTCTTCCGTCTGCTTCCCAGATTTAGATATCTTACTACTACTATTTACACTAAGCTCTAGCTTCAACATAGGCTTCTGAGTTATATTCACCACTTCCTTAAAGTTCAAAGTCGTCATGTCAGGTGTTTGAGTCACCTTTACAAAATTCCTAGGCAACATCGTTGTCACCGTATTATTAACAAAGGTTGCCCTTGTATCAACCTTACTTGTAGTATTTCCAGAAGTGACAAAAGTAGATGCTTTTACCATCACTGTAGTAGCTTCTATTCTCTTCAAAGTCATAGCTACAGTAGCAATATCCACTGATATATTAACACTCTTAGTTGTTTCCGGAACTAAAGTAATACTCCTCATCTGTGTTCTATTTACCCCTAGAGTAGTCGCTGTAGTAGCTTGCTCCTCAATTCTCTTAGCAACCGTAAACATCTCCACAGGACTCAAATCTACTATCATAACCACCACTTTACGAGTTATATAACCTCCTCTCCAACTATTTACCAAGGGAATGAATTTAAACTCCGGCTCATAATAAGTACATGTATATTCCCCTAGGTCTCTTCTAGTAATATTTCTCACAAAAAGTGTACAATCATCACTGACTGTCAACCACCTTACATCATTCAGCAAAATATATTTCCTCTGATCAAGAGGCACAGTATCAACCTCAGATCCCATTAACAACTCTTCATCACGACTATTCCTCCACACAGGAGGATTACTACCACCAACATTAAACCTCGAGCATTTACAGGGAAGATAAACTGCTCCTCCTAACTTGGCTCTAACTACCTTCTTCTTAAGAGTTGACACCATTGTCACCATCTGAGGCGCTACCGTAGTTAAACATAACACACTCATACTTTCAGAATCATTCAGTGCTGAAAGATTACACTTCTCTGAAGTTCCTACCACTCTAGTCGTCATAACGCTTTGGCCTAACCCTTTTCCTAGCTGGTCTTGGACTCCTTTGTTTACCTGTGTCTCTGCATTCTCCTGCATCAGAATCACTTCCCTTTGTAACCTCTGGCGCTTCACACTCCTCAGGAACAGGCTCTGCTGTTCCTGGGACATATTGAAAATCAACGTCTCCAAATCTCCTTTCCTGCTCACTAACTGCAGAGTCATCTCTGACATCATCAGACACATGCACAATCCCATCAACATCTTCCACATTATCTTCCACATTATCTTCCACAACATTTTCTTCCAACTTTCTTGAACCTTCAACTTCCTGACTTTGTGACTCTAGTCTCTCTTCACTTGGCGCCTTAACACAATGCGACAAATGGTACCACGTTGGAGACCCCTTAACCTGAACCGCAGTTCCCGTACTGCGAACAACTTCAAATGGTCCTTCACGACGTTCGTTATACCACTTTCTTCTAAATACCTTCACAAACACCTTGTCTCCAGGTTGCACTGAACACTTCCTTTGTTCGTCCAGTCTCTCCTGCACCTCCTCTTTCTTTTGCCTGTCAGAAACGTACGCGGATATTCTTTTATGCAGATTAGCCATATACGCAACATATGCTCTCATTTCATCCTCTAAAAGGGCTAAGCTTGGACCCTTTCCACTTGTACGCAAACAAGGCATTGGCATCAATCTACCTGTAACCAATTCATGAGGTGTCATATGTAACTCACGCAGCTCACTCGAGCGACACACCATTAACGCCAATGGAAGTGCTGCTATCCAATTCAACCCCGTATGCTGGCAAATCTTCACAATGCGATTTTTCAAAACACCATTCATCTTTTCACAAATCCCTTGACTTTGCGGATGATAGACCGCACCAAGACGCTGTTTAATTCCCAATTTTTGCAAAATCAATTTCACTGTTTTATCCACAAACTCTTTCCCATTATCTGAGGATATCCGATCTGGAAGTCCCCACCTGCTTATGACCTCTCTACACAAAAACTTAGCAACAGACTGGGCATCCTTTCGCTTGGTTGGACAAGCCTCAGGCCATCGTGAAAATCTATCCACAACAACCAACATATACCTCTTTCCTTCAACTGGCTTTATCATATCCACAAAGTCCACAACCAACTCACGCATAGGACCTCTCGGAGTTGGAATATAACCAGGAGGAACCATCACTCCCCTTCGAACATTATTTTTCAGACAGATAGTACATCTACCTATAACATAATCAATCTGCTCAAGCAGACATGGTGCCCAAAAACCATACTCCTTTGTAATCTTACGTTTAACTTCCCCCCTTGCAACATGAGCCAACCCATGTGCTTCCTGAATCATTAGACCTAACAGGTCTGGAGGTGCTACTATTAATCCCTCATGATTTCTCCAAAGACCAGTAGAATCCTTGGTGGCACCTCGGTCTAGCCACAACTGTTTATCCACATCAGGAACAGCTTCCTGAAGTAAAATCACATCCTTAAGTGTAATTTTTTCTTCCAAATTCACTTCATGCGTAACCAGAAACACTTCACCCACTTTGTCTGCTCCTGTAACTGCCTTTGCAGCTTCATCAGCTGCTTTATTTCCTTGTGTGACCCTTGACATATCCTTTTTATGTGCTGCACATTTAGCTATTGCTATTTCCTTGGGCTTCATCATAGCATGCAACAGTTTCATTATTTGAGCATGATGCTGTATTGGAGAACCATCAGTTTTCTTAAACCCTCTGTTCTTCCACACTGATCCAAACAAATGACACACATTGTGCGCATAGGCGGAATCAGTATATATTGTCACTCGCTTACCTTCCGCCAACAAACATGCTTCAGTTAGCCCCACAAGTTCAGCAAGCTGCGCAGATGCAGGCTGCAGTATTATTTCAGCCTTCTCAATAACAAATCCAGCTCCTTGGGCTTTCACTACTGCATAACCAGCACTCAACTTATCTTCCACACGATAACAAGAACCATCAGTCCAATATTCTACATCTGCTTCATGCAGTGGGAGAGCTTGCAAATCTGACCTAAGTTTCATATACCTCTCTGCTTCCTTAACACAATCATGTGGTTCACCATCCTCAGGAGTTGGCAAAGTCTCAGCTGGGTTCACTGTAACACACCTCACTAAAGTGACATCTTCCTGCTCTAAGAGTCTATGATAGTCCCTAAGCCTAGGCATAGTCAATGTATACTTGCCATAATTCAAAAGATTTCTAAGGCTATGATGGGTAAGAATTGTTACCGGATATCCCATCGTAACAGATGATGCTTTATCATACATTAAAGAAACTCCCACCATTGCTCTGTAGCACAGGGGTAACCCCAATTCTACTTCTGAATACGCAGTAGAATAATAAGAAACAGGTTGAGGGCTTGTTCCTGTTCCTGTTGGCTGACAAAGAACTGCACATGCATATTTACCCCCAATAGAAGTAGACACATACAACAGAAAATTTCTAGAATAGTCTGGAAGCGCTAGCGCTGGAGCCTCCTGTAACCTCCCTTTGATCGTCTCAAAAGCCAAAAGGCCATCCTGTGTCCACGAAAGATTACAATGCAATTGCGCATTCCCTGTATCTTTAATCATAGCTCTCAAAGGCCCCGTTAAACTAGCATAATCCTCTACCCATGCTGAAGAATAGCCAGCAATGCCAAGAAATGTCATCATTTCTCTGACCGTTCTAGGCTTTGGAGCCTTGCGAATAGCTTCCACCTGACTATCAGCAATACTTCTATGTCCCTGTGTTATTGTTTGTCCCAAATAAACCACTCTCTCCTGACAATACTGCAGCTTTTTCAGAGAGACCTTATGCCCCTTCTCTGCCAGTATCTGTAACAACCTAACTGAGTCCTTGTGACATGTTTGCTCATCTAATGAACAAATAATAATATCATCCACATACTGAATAACCGTGCTTTTTAGCATCTGATCTAACCCTGCCAGATCATCCTTTAACACTTTATTGAATATATGAGGACTATGTTTAAATCCTTGCGGCAACCTCTTATACTCATAAAACTGACCTCTGTATGTGAATCCAAATAAGCCCCAACTTTCTATACCAAGTGGAACACTAAAAAACACACCACATAAATCTATCACTGTAAAATGTGTCGCATCTGGAGGCATTTGGGCTAACAAAGTATGCGGATCCGGCACTTCTGCTGGAAAATCTGCCACTACTTCATTCACTGCTCTTAAATCATGTACCAAGCGATAAGAATCGTCTGGCTTCTTCACAGGCAACAAAGGCGTATTACTCTGAGGATTCTGTGTTATCTTCAAAACATCTGCTTTCAAAAGTCCTTCAATTTGTGGTCCAATCCCCCTAATTGCCTCTTCTTTCAATGGATACTGGTTCCTCCAAGGAAGTTTAACTCCTGGTCGTAGTTCAACTTTCACTGGTTGAGCTGACTTCACCAGTCCAATATCAGCACTATGCTGAGACCATAAACATTCTGGAACTTGTTGCAACATCTCTTCTCTTATAAAGTTTCCATCCAACTTAGCACTGCAAATGGACTCATGCGTCATCCGCACAGTTTGTGGCTGTCCCTGCCCTTGAGCAGAAATCATAATCTTAATAAATCGCTGGTCCTCGCTCCTCCAGATGGCAAGATTCTCCTTCATCGGTAGAAAAACAGCTTCCTCTGCTTGCACCATCATTTCTCCTATATGCTTCTGCTCATAATCTTCAGACACCAACAAAGTCACATGTGGGACACTCTTTTCAATATCAAACTCCTTGGACAAATAATCATCTCTATCTATCTTCATAGCTGCCCCTTGTGGTCCCAAAACTATGCAGCACGAACGAAGTTGAACTTGCTTCGGTTGACGTTTCAACCATTCCTCTGAATTCGATTGGGCAGCATCCCTGAAATACTTAAGTGTACAGTGATATGGATACTCCGGGAGCTTCGCATCAGGCATGTTTGCTACAATAAACTTCTCCCACAACTTGGCGGGCTCCAAAAATTCTGCACCAAGATTTCCAATCCAGAATACTGAAGAGACCTCAGTCTCCACTGACATCAACAATTGGTGCACCACATCATTTGGCACCTCCACCAGACAGCCGTCAGGTGTACACTTTATCGTACAGTTCAATCTACATAAAGCATCTCTTCCCAAAAGTGCAATAGGTGTATGTTCTGATACCAATATAGGTATTGTAGTCTTCAGATTTTTATAACAAAGCTCAATCGGTTTTGTAAGAGGTATCAGCTGTTTTATTCCCTCAAACCCAATTGTCCTAATCCATTGATTAGACATAGGGAGATGTATAGCATCTTCAGGTCGAATACAGGTGAAAGCCGCTCCACTATCCGCCATCATTTCCAAAGGTCTATTATTTACTTTCACCTCTATTGTTGGATCTTTCTCCGACCCTGATGCTACCAGCTGACACCCCCCTTTTGGGTCCTCTGGGCACCTCTAAAATCCTTGCTCCGGGCCCCTGTAAGGGTTCACAGGTCCCTCAAAAGACCTCGGTTGGCCCCTAAATCCTCCTCTTCGGAAATTTCTTCCTCTGAAAATTCCTCCTCTGAAATTTCCTCCTGGCCTGTTGCACTCCCTGGCAAAGTGACCAAACTGTCCACAATTAAAGCACACTTCCGAAGACTGTTGAAAATACGGATTAAATCTTCCTCCTCTTCCTATGTTTCCACGACCTCTTCCTCTCCAGGTCTGCACTTGACCAAACAATGGCTGTGGGTAAGAAACAACTGGAACCACTGATGATGACTGAGATGGTTGAGGCTGAGCCTGGCTCGGCTGTACTTGTGGCAATGGTGGATTTTGCTGAGACTGACTCTGTATAACCACAGCCTGCTTCTTCTCCTTCTTCTTATTATCCACCAATTGTATTTGGTTAAGTTTTCTAAGGGTTTCTTGGTCCTGCTCTTTTTGATCATGCTCCTTCTTCCTATACAGCTCCACCTGGTGGGCTATATGATCTGTATAGACACCCTTTTCCATGCTTCCAAGACCAACCACCTCTGCTAGCTTACTCCTCACCGGCAAAGGCAGCCCCTTCTGTATTTTAGCTCTCAAAATTGACTGCTCCATTCGATTCAAGTCCGGATCATTTCCTGTGACATTTCTCCACACTTGATGGGCTCTCGAGACATATGCCCTCGGGTTTTCTCCCTGGCCCAATGGCTCAATGAGAATATTATCTGGATGCACATTTGTCGGAAACGTATCTCTTAGCGCTCTCCACACTCGACCTCTATTCGCAGAAAACAGCTCCGGGTCATTCACAGCAGTCCCCACATATCGATTAAGCCCTGCTTTCTGTAGAAGCTCCTCCATGGCTGGAACCCCAAGGAGATTAGCTAGAAGTCTCTTAATATCTCCTACAGCCGATTGTGTCCCCACCATAATCTCTTCCAGCTTTGAAATCCAAGGATGGGCTCCATCCTGAAGAGTAGGCAACTTCTCAAGTATATCTGACATATCTGTATTCTGCCAAGGCTTGTACTCCAAACTCTGTCCTCGGATGACCACTGGACACATCTTCTCCAGTGACTTCCCTTTTCTTGAACGCAACACATACTTTCTGTCCACTTGTTTGGAGTCTTCTTTCTGCAATTCTTTCTTCTGTATCTGCAATTCCCTTAATTGCTCCTCCAGCTCTTTCCGGCCTTCTGGACTAGTAGATTCTTCCAGGCGTGAAAGACATTGATCTATACTTTTTCCCACCTTTCTTAAAGCCTTCTGTTTGTTCTCAATTCTGGTGCTGGATGTTGCAGGAAAAAACCCTCTTGAATACATAGGACCGTCTGAATCACTATCGCTACCTCCATTTTCACTCTCCTTAGAGCTTTCATCCCCTGAGTCTTCTCTCCTCCTTGTTTTATCTCCTCTCTTTTCCGCTTTAGCCAATATCTTCCTGACTGCAGGGTCATATCCTCCCATGACCTCCTCCAGATCACTTCGATCTTCATCATCTTCAAATTCCATCCTCCTGATCCTCAGCTCACCCTTAGTTTTCAAATATGTCGTCTTCTTCTTACTTTTAGAACTTGGGTACATCTTTATGGTCGTTTCCGCTTGTCCCATTTCTATTATTCGATCATCCTCATTTCTGATTTGATAATTGCCCTCCTGACTGATCACTGGGAGCTGGGGATAAACCTCCTCAAATTTCACATTCTTCTGATAGGGAGGGGGTTTTTTCACTGAGTCCACATGTGAAAAAGGCACATTGATTTCCGCCATTCGTTTTTCTATTTCTTTTGTGCTTTTTTCTATTTCTTCTGCACCTCTGTCTCTCTTCTCTTTTGCAGCTCTCATCCGCTTCTGCCCTTCATTCTCAAACAACTGGAGAATGCCAAGCTCCTCTTGTCTTTTTTCTTTACGTTTTTCACCTTTTTTACCCTTCTTTTGATCAGCTTTATATGTAGACACAAGCACCTGCATTGTATTAATTACATCTGGATTAAACGTTCCCTCCAATGGCCAAGGTTGGTTAATCTCAGGCCAACGCTTATTCCACTTCTCCATCATCTTTGGGATGCCTTTAACTAAAGAATTATTCTTCTGTATCACATCAACAGGAGTAATAACCTTCGCAATTTTAACGTCCTTCTCCGACATTGTAATGACTTCCTTATATACCCTTATTGCAAAAAATGAGACTAATCACTATAACTACTTAAAACTATTTCAATTACCACTCCTTTATTTCCCTAAGCAACCGATTTGACACAATCAATAAAACCTAAAATGAATTTGCCAACTCCAAAGGTGACAACCATCCACAACACTAAGCATCTCCTATTATAATAACCAAACACCCAAAGAATCTATCAAATTGTAAGCAAAAGCTCACTCAATTAATCCCCCAATAGAAGAAAGTCCTATCCCATATGAAACTCAAACTCACACACTCCCACAAGGGACCAACTATCATCAAATAAAGTCCAATTCGCATATTCATTCACCTTAAACCAACAAGTAGTCTCAATATCAAACCCCAACACAGCTTAGATCAGAAATCATACACAGACAGTAAAACTCACATTAGCAATCAAAGTTTAGTATATTCCTATGAACGATCAGTCTGTTGCCAAGCCTTTGCTCTCTAATCATTTAGTATAAACAAATACATATACTCTTGTATACACAAATAGATGAATAATAATCATAAAATACACTTAAAATGCAGGTATTGGATAGCAGAGTTTGTGATAATAAACAGGAACACTGGCCTGATTAGATGAATGATGTCATCACACTTCAGTCCGTACTGAACAGCAGCACCTCCACTCCGCGCTGCGCACACAAGGGGAGAATCACCCCTCCTTGTCCTCTGCTCACAGAAACCCACTTTGTAGTCGTCTCATATGAACACACAGGAATCAGAAGACAGGGCAAAGTTTATAAAGTCTTTTACTAAACAGCACTCTATTAATTCACAACTTTGCTCAGGTTTTTTCCTTCACTTCAACAAACTTTTATACACATGCAAGCATTTGCAGTCAGGCTAAACATTACACCTACAAAGGTTAGGCACTTCAACTACACACACACACATACATTAATGTACATGGGCCTACTTAGTTCAGTTCCTTCAGTTCCTCTGACTACTTTTCAGTCCTTAAATCCTTACATATTCCTTATTTCTGTTTACATTAAACTCCTTTATATTGTCTATTCCTTAAACTCCTTTTAATAAATTTTTACGTCCTCGGATCTCTGCAAATCTGAATTACATGCATTCTATTCTTCTGCTATCTTAACTATTTGCTATCTGCTCCTCATCCTTCAAACCTCCTGAGGCTGGCTCTCCAATGTCTGTGGTGTCAAAAACTCAACTTCAAACATACTTTATCTTAAAACCACACCACAGCCAGCAGCAGCAAAAATCACATAGATTCATGGCATATTACACACACTCACACATAACTTTACAATTTATTGGTTTACTTATCCTAATTCTTCATAAAGGTGGACTTAGGGGTCTTTTTTTCTCCTTTTTTTTTTTAAAGCCTGCCCTTACCACACTTCGCATCATCTGGTTTCCATCATTACTCACATTACACTCAACCTCACACTAGACGACACCCTCCAATCACTATGATTGACAGCTCTCCATACTACTTGATTTCCTTATTCTTAGCCATGTGGTACCGACTCTCTCCCTCACACACACAAAAGCTGCACCTCAGACGTCAGCCTAGGCAGCCCCCTAGCTGGGCAGCACAGGGAGAAAGCAATTTAGCCCCCACTATTCTACTCCTTCTCACCCACACACAGGATAAGAAAGACAGGAATTCATAAGCTCTTATAACACATAATAATTACAATAATATTTAATTATATACCTCCACCTAACAACACCTCATCTACAATTAATGTTGTCCACATTTAAGCACTAAACCATAATTTCACACTATACTTCATCCATAAAACATCTAGAGTCCACTCTAATAATATCTCTCCATTCTTAAAAACACTATGTCTCTCTGGGAGTTTATGCATTTTAACTACACAATGTCCTCTCATCTCTGAGGCTCATGAGTTATTTAACTTATTTAACCTCCCAAGAAAGCTCATTAATTATCATTAATTAATTAATTAGCATTAACTGTCCTTCTTGAAGAAGCTTATTAAAATTACTTATTACTTACTAAAACAAATCTTCTTCAAGGGCTCATTGTCTGTAAATAAATACTACATCTAAACTCACTATATCTCCTACTATCCACCAATGTAATCTATTAAAATAATTACACACTAACACTTAAGACAGGCGCCACACATTACACAAATGCACACAAATCAACATCATGCTCTTACACACCACACACACATAACACCCCTCCTTCTTCTTATCACACAAGGGGGTTCACACACACACAAACGCACACACATAGACCTAAAGCTCTTACACACACATACATGAAGGACCTACGCACACACATAACCCAGAAAGACACACCCTGTCTCTCTCTCTCTCACTCACTTCATTTTAAATAATGAGTTAACCCTTTTTCCTATTTTTTTTTTTTATTTTTTTTTAACACAAGCATGCTTTTCCTATTATTCTCTTAATCTTTTTAACTCTGTTTATCCCTTTTAGCGCTATTCGTCTATGCCTTTAAACATTTTAACCTCTTTTCCTATTACTGAACTATTCCTCCATTTCTTCTCTTGTCCCTTTTCACCACAATTACTCTTAATCCTTAACTTCATCTCTTAGTCCTATGTCCCCACGCTCAGAGCTTCATTTTTCTCCTGTTATTTTCACAACACAACTACTGTATATCTAGCCAATGTTCACGCAATGGTTAATATCCACGTCTTACCGCTCATAAAGTCTATTGGGCCCAAAACTCCATAATCTCGCATGGCGTATTAACACACTGTAACCGTTACTAATTAAGGCTATTGTACACACCTTTTTTTCTTCTCTTACTTCTACTTAAACTTTTTCCTTTTCTATCCTTATTAATTATATTTCCCCCCTTTATTGCAAAGTTTACTATGCAATAAACCTCAAATTTAGACGGAGCATCATTCCACCGTCCACACCTCATAGCTCACACACCAGATCTTTCAGTGCAGCCAAACACCACAAATTACAACACACAGGCTCACGCCCTATCATCATAAAAAATAGAACGCTCACCTGATGTCGTTATGACAGTGTAGCAGCTACATCAGATCCTGTTCGTGACGCCATCTGAGGTGTCTTTGTCTCAGCGATGAGGTGCCGATGATGAAATGACGACTCCGTTGACACAGTTTATTTGTAATTAAGAAGTTTATTACAGAATAATAGCAGTGTCGCTCGGACAGCCTGGCTTTGTCCGGAGAGAGCTTGTGTTCGGATCTGCTGCTCTCTGACTCCAATGAAATTTGCTTCTCCTTAAATACTTGAATATCCAGACAAAATCATAGGGTGGGTAATTTTCTTACAACTCAGCAGAGGTTCCCACACTCCTACTGACAGTTAGGGCCTCTGTGTGATTAATATATTTTCTATAGAATAACAGAAATGTATGCATTTAAAATGGATCCCAGATGTGGGATTGCAACCGAATACACCCCGGCCTCCTTATGGAATGTAGAGGTCTCATGAGAGGCATCCCAGAAGTGTGGGAAACACTTCTACACAATAACCTATATATGAGATTGTTTTAAAAGGAATATTAAAAAGAGATATCTGACCAAATTATTTTATATGAACCTTCCAGACACCTCATGATCAAGTGAAAATCTAAGCAGTTATTAATTGCCTCTTGGTCCAGTGTTTTCTGTGACCAGCCGCGACCGTGACCAGGGTAAAACAAACTAAAACACTCTGCCAGCAGTTGTACATGAATAATGTCAGTTTGTTTCCACACGGTGGCGACACTGTAAAAAAACCCCTGTTCATCTGACAGGACGAAGAAGAAAGTGTGTGCCCCAGATGACACTTTGTACACTATGTAGTGCGCTAGTTAGGGACTTTATTTGTTTACTTGAGCAGAACGGATCATCATGGCTTTGTCCACCCGCATGTTCTCCATCTTCTCCCCCAGCATGTAAGGTTGGCTTGTATTAAATGCACTTGAGAAGTCAAAAGAATTGAAAGTGATTCTGACTGTGGTGTTGCTCTGGTCCAGATGGGAGCGAGTCCTCTGCAGTGAGTAGATTACAGCATCATCCACACCTACCTGCTGTTGATAAGCAACCTGCAGAGGGTCTCAGATGTAAAGTATGTTGAACAACAGCAGAAAAATAAAAAATATATAAACAAAAAAGAGAAAAACCACAAAGCCAGAGGAATTACAGACATCTAAAAAAAAAATCTTGACGCAATAGTAGATCATATAAAATAGAAGTCAATAAAACATAAATAAGCAAAAAAAAGAAAATCACCTTAGAAAATAATATCCTTATATGAATTTAAAGTGTTTTAAAACAGTTACCAATTTACACAATTTCTTATTTAGTGAGGGGCTCAAAGAATGAATTGTTTTTAAATATATTTTCAGATCTGAATTAATAAAATAAATAAAATATGGTGTATATATGTATCAGCATTTTTAACTATATGAATATAATATTTAGCTAATATTATTATTAAGTTAATTATATAAGACTCAATCGCCCAGAAATTAGGGTTGTCAAATCTAAATATATATATATTGACTTTTAATCGGAATAGCTGTGCCCATTTTCCCCCCCAAATCGCAGAACACATCGACCCAAAAGAATGTGTAGACACATTCAAAAAATAAACGACTAATGGATTCATTAAAGCAATTGCAGAAGGTACGTCTATCAGGAAAAAAATCTGCTCAATCTAGCATTGACTGGATAGCGTTTATGAAGTGTTTTGAAAAGTACATCTCTTATTTTATAATCAATTACGAATTTATGCGATAAAGTCCAAATTAATTGTCTTTTTTTATATCTTCAGCAATGTGAGAGATGGTTCTTAAACAAAAATTTTGGGTAAGAAGAATCGTAAAATATTTGTTATTCATTTTTTTATTCATCACATTAATTCCGTCAATACAAATATTAAGATCTGGGGACAGAGAATTGTTAAAATTTGTTTAAAAAGAGAAAAAAAAAAACATCTGGAATGGCATCACAATGTTTTTGGATTGAATTTTTGAAGAAATGTTCCCATTTAAATCACAAAGGTCAGAAAAAGAAAGAAGTTCAACATTTGCCAATATAAAAGAGATTGCTTAAGGAATGCAGACAGCTTAAATGGAAGCTTGGATAATTCATAGAGCCACCCGAGCATAAGATTTAAACCGCCAGTCTTATTAAAGATCAAATTAGGTATTAGATACCATATACCTGAAGGATTTTTAAATCCACTTTAAATCCATTTTCTATCCACTTTATTTTGATAATTTGGTTGAGTGTTGTAAAGTTCAGTACATTAAGTCCCCCATTAGAAAGATCCTTTTCAGCACATCTTTCTTTCCAGGGATGGACAGGAAGGTGAATACAGGGACCTTGTGGACGGCTTTGGCAAGTGGTGCGTTAGGAACCATCTGCTCCTGAATGTCTCCAAAACTAAGGAGATGTCTGTGGACTTCAGGAGGAAGAGGACTGTGACCAGCCCTGTTACCATCATGGGTCAGAATGTTGAACTGGTGGACACATACAAGTACTTATCTGTCCATCCATCTATCTAATCTGTCTGTCTGTCTGCCGCTGAAATCATATTGCGAGATTAATACTGATCTCTTATCCATCATGTACAACTGCAGAGTGTTTTAGTTTGTTTTACACTGGTCACGGTCGCGGCTGGTCACAGAAAACAGTGAACGCAAAGCACGGACACACACTGGACCAAAAGGCAATTAATAACTACATAGATTTTCACTTGATCACCGCTGGGAGTGAGTAACAAACACCGAGGGTTGGGAGGGCTCATTAACATGAGAACATGAGTTCAGCGCCATGTTTCTCTCCTTTCACCTGTTTTCCCAGCCGCATTCGGGCATTTCACACCTCTTTTAACACCACACTACGCTGATTGGATGGATTCAATGTGCGTCATACTAATTAGTCAATCACAGCACAGTGAGCTGAAAGCGCGGACGTGTTCTAAATACTACTTACCTTCCTACTCCGTTTACATTACAGAGTCTACTACACGTAGGCTGCGTATTCACTGACGCTTTGTTTTGCTTTTATTTTCCTCACAAATTCGCACATGATTTCACTTTTAATAATCCGTTCTGCTCAATTGAACAAATAAAGTATAATAAAGTCCCTAACTAGTGCACTACATAGGACACAAAGTGCGTTTTGGGACGCAGTCGTTCTTCTTCGACATGTCAGATGAACAGGGTTTATTCAAAAGAGTGTCGCCACCGTGTGGAAACAAACTGACATTCACGCAAACTTCAAATTTTTTTTATTAATAATCTTTTTAATAACTTTTCTTTTTAAACAACAATATTACAAAAGCATACATATACAGTATATATAAACGTGTCAAACATGGTTTCGTTCTAAATTTAACAATGCACAAAGTATGTTGAACAACAGCAGAAAAATATAAAAATATATAAACATAAAAGAGAAAAACCACAAAGCCAGAGACGTTACAGTCATCTAAAAAAAATGAATAAACCTTCAAGCAATAGTATATCATATAAAATAGAAGTCAATAAAACATAAATAAGCAAATAAAGCAGCCCGGCCGTGTATATCGACCCTGTGGAGCTCCCGACGGACAGTTCTGGTGGAAACAGGAGAGTTGAGGTGCACATTTAATTCTGCCGTGATTTGGGCAGCCGTGGTTTTATGTTTTTTGGATACAATCCGGGTTAGCACCCGAACATCCCTTTCAGACAGCTTCCTCTTGCGTCCACAGTTAATCCTGTTGGATGTGGTTTGTCCTTCTTGGTGGTATGCTGACATTACCCTGGATACCGTGGCTCTTGATACATCACAAAGACTTGCTGTCTTGGTCACAGATGCGCCACAACAATTTGTCCTCTTTTGAACTCTGGTATGTGTTAGGTTTTTCGGAACATAAAAACGTACATTTAATATGGGAAGTTTTACGGCATTTTCCAAGCTTTACGACATCCAGGCCACGTGGTCTTTTGTCCAACATGTCGCCGGCTAGGCTCTCTCCCTGACTCCTACAGAGGAGGGGGAGGCAGAGCCCGGGGCTTGTTAGCACACTTCATTGGCTCCACCAGCAGTAAAGGAGGAGGAGCCTAGCTGAGTTTAAAAACTGGCGGGGAGAAAGGCTCGGCCTCTTTCTTACGTGGTTTTTCTAGACTGCAGGAGGAAGGTGCGTCGGTCGGCTTAGCTCTGATATATATTCACAGATCATTTTTACACTTAATAAAGTGTTTTAAAGAGTACTTTCTGGACTTCCCGACTGCTTTCTTCAGGACCTTTTGAACAAAAGATTTATCCTAACATATGTCACCCATAATGTTGTGTGCATTGCAATATTTTGAGCAAAACTGTGCTCTTACCCTGCTAATTGAACCTTCACACTCTGCTCTTACTGGTGCAATGTGCAATTAATGAAGATTGGCCACCAGACTGGTCCAATTTAGCCATGAAACCTCCCACACTAAAATGACAGGTGTTTCAGTTATTTTGTCCAACCCCTGTACCTATACAGTCTTTAAAGGCTTCGAAAACTAAGTTTTTTATATCAGGCCAAAAGTGTTTTAAGAATTCGACTGTAATGCCATCAAGGCCTGGAGATTTTCCATTAGGCATCCTGGCAATCGCATCATCAAGTTCAGGAATCGTAAGATCTGCCTCTGTAGTACCAATTAAATCATCATCTACTTTAGGGATGTTATCCTTGAGTAAATTAAAGAATAAGTCACAATCAATTGAAGAATGTTTAGATTTATATAAATCACTAAAAAAGGAATAAATAAAACTTTTTTGTCTGATCGTCACATATAGTATTATCAATGAATAATTTATTAATGTTTTTCCTGGTTTGTCTTTGTTTTTCTAGATTAAAGAAATAGGATGTATTTTTCTCTCCTTCTTCCATCCACCGCGCTCTGGATCGAATAAAGGCTCCTTTCGCTTTCTCTTTAAACATATTATCCATATCAGACTGCAGAATATAGAGTTCCTTAGTTTCATCTGCATCTAACGATTTTCTGCCGCGACTCTTTAGTTGATAACATCTCTTCCTCCATGACCTCATTAAGACAGTCATTTACCTCTGAAGAGGACGCTCGCGAATAGTCATGCTCTGAAGAAGATGCTTGCTCCGCCATGACGGATTAACCAATTCAAAACTTAAAACAAAGTTTGGGCAGAAACTGAAAATCTAAGCTTTCAAGCTTAAAATAAAAAACATTAATTTTAAAAATAGAACGCTATTAAACCAAACTTTGACTGTGATATTCTCTAGAAACATACAATAAAATCAGAGCCTGCGAAAAGTTCGACTGCTCACCGCGCCATCTTAGATACGCCCCCCACCCTCGGTGTTTGTTACTCACTCCCAGGGGTGATCAAGTGAAAATCTAAGTAGTTATTAATTGCCTTTTGGTCCAGTGTGTGTCCGTGCTTTGCGTTCACTGTTTTCTGTGACCAGCCGCGACCGTGACCAGTGTAAAACACAGATCAGTATTAATCTCGCAATATGATTTCAGCGGACATTGGATTATTTTATTGATTGCTTATAATGACCATTTAGTTTTGCTCTGTAATGTTTATGGCTATAACTTGAGGAATGATAATGTTGTTTTATGTAGGGACATTGAAAAACGTATTGACAGACAGACAAATTATATAGACAGACAGACAGACAGACAGACAGACAAGATAGATAGATAGATAGATAGATAGATAGATAGATAGATAGATACACAGATAGATAGACAGATAGATAGATAGATAGATAGATAGATAGATAGATAGATAGATAGATAGAGAAGTCAAAGAATTAAAAGTGATTCTGACTGTGGTGTTTCTCTGGTCCAGATGAGAACGAGTCCTCTGCAGTGAGTAGATTACAGCATCATCCACACCTACCTGCTGTTGATAAGCAACCTGCAGAGGGTCTAGGAAGGTGCTGACCTGAGGTCTCAGATGTGCCAGCACTAGTCTCTCCAGGACCTTCATGACATGGGACGCGAGGGCCGCTGGTCTGAAGCCATTGAGTGAAGAAGTAGGTGACTTCTTAGGAACAGGAACCAGGCAAGATGTTTTCCACAATAAACAGATTTTGTTCTCGTCTAGATAAAGTGCTTTTTAACTTTATTTGGAAAAAATAAATCATATTTAGTAAAGAAAGATGTGCTGAAAAAGGATCTTTCTAATGGGCGACTTCATGTACTGGACTTTACGACGCTCAACCAAATGATCAAAATAAAGTGGATTGAAAATGATTTAAAAAATCCTTCAGGTATATGGTATCTAATACCTAATTTGATCTTTAATAAGATTGGTGGTTTGAATGTTTTACTTAAGTGGCTCTATAAAGTATCCAAGCTTTTCCATTTAAGCCTTCTGCATTCCACAAGCAATCTCTTTTATATTGTGGAACTTCTTTCTTTTTCTGAACTCTGTGATTTAAATGGGAACATTTCTTCAAAAATTCAATACCAAAAAATTTGTGATGCTATTCTAGATGTTTTTTTTTTCTCTTTTCAAAGGTCATTTTTTTTTTACAATTTTAACAATTCACTGTCCCTAGATTTTTATATTTATAATGACGGAATTCATGTAATGAATAAAAAAATGAATAACAAATATATTAGGAACCTTCTGACCCAAAATTTTTGTATAAGAACCATCTCTCACATACCTAGAGATATTAAAAAAAGGCAATTAATTTGGACTTTATCGCGTAAATTCGTAATTGATTATAAAATAAGAGATGCACTTTTCAAAATACTTCATAAACGCTATCCAGTCAATGCTAGATTGAGCAGATTTTTTTTCTGATAGACGTACCTTCTGCAATTGCTTTAATGAATCCATTAGTCGTTTTTTTTTTTTGAATGTGTCTACACATACTTTTGGGTCGATGTGTTCTGTGATTTAGGGAAAAGAATAGGCAAAGCTATTCCGATTAAAAGTCAATATATATATATATATTTAGATTTGATAACCATCATTTCTGGGCGATTGAATGTTATATAATTAACTTAATAATAATATTAGCTAAATATTATATTCATGAAGTTAAAAATGCTTAAAAAAAATACCCTATTTTATTTCTTTTATGAATTCAGATTTGAAAATATATTTATTTTTTGAGCCCCTCACTAAATAAGAAATTGTGTTAATTGGTAACTGTTTTAAAACATAAGGATATTACTTTCTAAGGATATTTTCATTTATTTGCTTATTTATGTTTTATTGACTTCTATTTTATATGATATACTATTGCTTGAAGGTTTATTCATTTTTTTAGATGACTGTAACGTCTCTGGCTTTGTGGTTTTTCTCTTTTATGTTTATATATTTTTATATTTTTCTGCTGTTGTTCAACATACTTTGTGCATTGTTAAATTTAGAACGAAACCATGTTTGACACGTTTATATATACTGTATATATATATATATATATAATATGTATGCTTTTGTAATATTGTTGTTTAAAAAGAAAAGTTATTAAAAAGATTATTAATAAAAAAAAATTTAAGTTTGCGTGAATGTCAGTTTGTTTCCACACGGTGGCGACACTCTTTTGAATAAACCCTGTTCATCTGACATGTCGAAGAAGAACGACTGCGTCCCAAAACGCACTTGGTTTCCTATGTAGTGCACTAGTTAGGGACTTTATTATACTTTATTTGTTCAATTGAGCAGAACGGATTATTAAAAGTGAAATCATGTGCGAATTTGTGAGGAAAATAAAAGCAAAACAAAGCGTCAGTGAATACGCAGCCTACGTGTAGTAGACTCTGTAATGTAAACGGAGTAGGAAGGTAAGTAGTATTTAGAACACGTCCGCGCTTTCAGCTCACTGTGCTGTGATTGACTAATTAGTATGACGCACATTGAATCCATCCAATCAGCGCATTGTGGTGTTAAAAGAGGTGTGAAATGCCCGAATGCGGTTGGGAAAACAGGTGAAAGGAGAGAAACATGGCGCTGAACTCATGTTCTCATGTTAATGAGCCCTCCCAACCCTCGGTGTTTGTTACTCACTCCCAGGGGTGATCAAGTGAAAATCTATGTAGTTATTAATTGCCTTTTGGTCCAGTGTGTGTCCGTGCTTTGCGTTCACTGTTTTCTGTGACCAGCCGCGACCGTGACCAGTGTAAAACAAACTAAAACACTCTGCAGTTGTACATGATGGATAAGAGATCAGTATTAATCTCGCAATATGATTTCAGCGGCAGACAGACAGACAGATTAGATAGATGGATGGACAGATAAGTACTTGTATGTGTCCACCAGTTCAACATTCTGACCCATGATGGTAACAGGGCTGGTCACAGTCCTCTTCCTCCTGAAGTCCACAGACATCTCCTTAGTTTTGGAGACATTCAGGAGCAGATGGTTCCTAACGCACCACTTGCCAAAGCCGTCCACAAGGTCCCTGTATTCACCTTCCTGTCCATCCCTGGAAAGAAAGATGTGCTGAAAAGGATCTTTCTAATGGGGGACTTAATGTACTGAACTTTACAACACTCAACCAAATTATCAAAATAAAGTGGATAGAAAATGGATTTAAAGTGGATTTAAAAATCCTTCAGGTATATGGTATCTAATACCTAATTTGATCTTTAATAAGACTGGCGGTTTAAATCTTATGCTCGGGTGGCTCTATGAATTATCCAAGCTTCCATTTAAGCTGTCTGCATTCCTTAAGCAATCTCTTTTATATTGGCAAATGTTGAACTTCTTTCTTTTTCTGACCTTTGTGATTTAAATGGGAACATTTCTTCAAAAATTCAATCCAAAAACATTGTGATGCCATTCCAGATGTTTTTTTTTTTCTCTTTTTAAACAAATTTTAACAATTCTCTGTCCCCAGATCTTAATATTTGTATTGACGGAATTAATGTGATGAATAAAAAAATGAATAACAAATATTTTACGATTCTTCTTACCCAAAATTTTTGTTTAAGAACCATCTCTCACATTGCTGAAGATATAAAAAAAGACAATTAATTTGGACTTTATCGCATAAATTCGTAATTGATTATAAAATAAGAGATGTACTTTTCAAAACACTTCATAAACGCTATCCAGTCAATGCTAGATTGAGCAGATTTTTTTCCTGATAGATGTACCTTCTGCAATTGCTTTAATGAATCCATTAGTCGTTTATTTTTTGAATGTGTCTACACATTCTTTTGGGTCGATGTGTTCTGCGATTTGGGGGGAAAAATGGGCACAGCTATTCCGATTAAAAGTCAATATATATATTTAGATTTGACAACCCTAATTTCTGGGCGATTGAGTCTTATATAATTAACTTAATAATAATATTAGCTAAATATTATATTCATATAGTTAAAAATGCTGATACATATATACACCATATTTTATTTATTTTATTAATTCAGATCTGAAAATATATTTAAAAACAATTCATTCTTTTAGCCCCTCACTAAATAAGAAATTGTGTAAATTGGTAAAACACTTAAAATTCATATAAGGATATTATTTTCTAAGGTGATTTTCTTTTTTTTGCTTATTTATGTTTTATTGACTTCTATTTTATATGATATTGTAGTGAGTTACACGGGTGGGTTAGCTTGGCTATCTTCTGGATAATACTTGTCCGATTTACCTGAACCTCTTTTCCTTGTAATTAAGTGGTTAATAAAGATGAACTGAGTAACTTATCTCCGTTGCGTGTGTGGTTGTTCCAGTCCCTGATCCGGACCTTACCGGTTTAATAAAGGTGGTGGCAGCATTACGCTACCTAGTTACATCTAAAGTTTATTACATTGGTGGCAGCGGTGGGATTGTATAATTATTAATGATGTCTGAGGCTGAGAATAACCACCCTCAATCCGGGGTTGGTGTTATACAGGAAGAAGGAGGTAGGGTGAGTGGGGCTTCACGGTTATTATCAGTTTCCCGACCCGTGTTTATGCCAGAGATATTTTCAGGAGTAGGGCGTCAGTGGTCAGACTGGGCCGAACAGTTTGAGTTAGCCGCAGATGTTAATAATTGGGATGAGTCCCTTAAACTTAAATTTATGTCCCTACTGTTGTCAGGTCGTGCTCGTGAGGTTTATAGTGGTCTTTCAGGTGAGGCTAAGGGTAACTATGCTCAGTTAAAATTGGCTATGTCACGGTGTTTGGAGCCTTGTGATAGTGAGGATTGGAGTCGGGCAACTTTTGTAGGGAGGAGGCGGCTTCCAAATGAAACTGCCCGCGAGTTTGGTAATGCTTTGCGACGATTAGTAGTGCGGGCTTACCCAACAGCTGATGAACATACTCAAGATTTATTGGCTAGGGATCATTTCATTACACACTTTGCCACTGGGGATTTCCGTATTAGTCTTCGCAGTGCTAAACCCCGTAATCTTGAATCGGCTATAAGCTTGGCTGCTGAAATGGAGTTGCTAAAAAATTTAGAACATGCTCAGATCGCCTCGGGGGATACCCGGGTGAGGGAGGTTACAGAGCATAAGGTTAGAACTGATGGGCTTGATTCTCTAGTAGGGGTGGTACAGGAGTTACGGCAAGAAGTTAAAGAGTTAAGGAGTGCAGTGCAGGTTTTGAAAATTACTCCAGCTAAGCCCCGTTTTGGTACTTCAGAGAGTCAGGAGAGTTTAGGGGAGCCTCAGGTTGCAGTACCCCCCGCTAGTCGTTCTTTGAAATATGGAGCTCGTAATAATGGAGGTGGTTGTTGGGAGTGTGGGTGTGATAGGCACATACGTCGCAACTGCCCTTATTTGCAGGGAAATTAGGGGGGGTGGGCACAGTGGGCCAAAGGCCCGCCCCCTCTTTTTCTCCATTTGTGGCCTCTGTTGGTGATGAGGGTAGCTCTGTCTTTTTGGCTGTTAAATTAGGTGGGGTTGATTCTGTAATATTGGTAGATAGTGGAGCTGCTCGGTCTGTGATCCCTAAGCAGGTGTGGTTAACCCTCACAGGAGGAGGGTCTGAACTTGGTGAATATCAGGGGGTTGTGTCGGCAGCTAATGGCGGTAGTATGGGGATTATGGGACAGTGGCAGACTGTGTGTCAATTTGATTCCCTGGCTTTAGTGATAGATTTTTTGGTGGCCGATATACCTTCTCAGGAAGTTCTTTTGGGATTTGATTTCCTTTCCAAATATGGGGTAGTCCTTGATTTTGCAGAGAAGATATGCCGCATTATGGGGAAGAAATTGTCCCTTTTAAACTCTGAGGATGTGAGATCTCCTCTGGTTGTGGTTCAATCTGATATTACAGTTCCCCCCCGTAGTGAAGTAATTATTCCTGGATCGGTTAATTGTGTTAGGAATGGTTTGGAGGGTATGTTGGAGCCATCTGCCTCCTTAATGAATCATTGTAATGTTTTGGTAGCTCGAGTTATGTGCAGGGTGATTAGGGGGACCCTTCCAGTTCGTGTGATTAATGTTACTGAGGAGGAGTTATTGTTGAGGCGTGGGATGAAAATAGGTACCCTGTGTACCAGGGCTAAAGTAGAACAGGAGGGTAATGGGATTAGTGGAAAGAAAAATGAAGGTAGTTCACAGTGGTCTGTTGACTCTTTGGCTGAACAGTTGAATATTGCGCAGAGGAGTTTGGGGCAGTCAGAGAGGGCTGCTGTGTTTGAGCTACTTGAGCGCCATCAGTCAGTCTTTAGTATGGGTGAGACAGATTTGGGTCGGACCCATTTAGCTTGGCATCAGATTGATACTGGTGATGCAAAACCCATTAAGTTACCCCCACGGCGAGTTCCCCTTCATTTACAGGAGGAAATGGCGGAACAGGTAAAGAAAATGCAAGCAACTGATGTTATTCGTCCTTCAAATAGTCCTTGGGCCGCACCTGTAGTGTTGGTCAGGAAGCCTGATGGCAGTTTGCGGTTCTGTGTAGATTACCGCAAATTGAATGATGTTACAAGGAAGGATGCCTATCCCTTGCCTCGTATTGACGATGCTTTAGATAGTTTAAGTAAAGCTTGTTGGTTTTCCACACTGGACCTAACTAGTGGGTATTGGCAAGTGGAGGTGGACCCAAAGGATAGGCATAAAACAGCATTTAGTACACGGTATGGGACATTTGAATTTAATGTTCTGAGTTTTGGCCTCTGTAATGGTCCAAGCACGTTTCAAAGACTAATGGATGTTGTATTAGCTGATTTACAGTGGAATACTTGTCTAGTTTATTTGGACGATATTATTGTCTTTGGACGTACATTTCAGGAGCATTTATCTCGTCTGGATGAGGTTTTGTCCAAATTATGTCAGGCCCATTTAAAGGTAAAGCCCTCCAAGTGTAATCTTTTTGCCACGCAAGTGCATTATTTAGGCCATGTGATTTCAGCAGAGGGAGTTAAGGCCGACCCTGCTAAGGTTCAAGCTATACGTGAGTGGCCAGTCCCTAAAAACCAGACTGAGGTAAGAAGTTTTGTGGGCTTGGCTTCTTATTATAGACGTTTTGTAAAGGGTTTTGCAGAAATGGCTGCTCCTTTGCATCAGCTTACCGAGAAGGGAAGGCGATTTAAATGGTCTGAAGCGTGCCAAAAGTCCTTTGAGCGGTTGAAGTTAAGTTTGATGTCGGCACCCGTGCTGGCTTACCCAGACCCTAACAAGATGTTTATCCTGGATACGGATGCCAGTGATATGGGCATTGGGGCAGTGCTATCCCAGGGGGATCCAGGGTCTGAACGAGTGGTGGCTTATGCTAGTAGGGCACTGACTAAGCAAGAACGTAAATATGCAACCACCAAGAAGGAGTTATTGAGTGTTGTTAGTTTTACTAAGTACTTTAAGCATTACCTTTTGGGAAAGGAGTTTATGCTGCGTACTGATCATAATTCGTTAAGGTGGTTGCATAATTTTCAGGGCCTGGAGGGACAGATAGCTAGATGGGTAGAGCAGCTGGCCAATTTTCAATATAATATTGTTCATAGGCCTGGAAAATTCCATACTAATGCTGATGCCCTTTCTAGGCTCCCTGGGTATGTTGCTGATGCACCCTTTTTGGTGCCAGAGGATAGTGAAAATGCCTCGCCTGTAGTAAAACCAATAATTCGAGCAGTTCAAGGTTATGAGGTTGGGGGAGGAGAGTTGGATGAGATCGCCAAAGCCCAAGCAGAGGACCCTGAATTACAGAGAGTGATTCAGTTAAAACAACAGGGGGATGGAGGACGGGTAGAATTTTGGCAGAATCCTGTGTTGCAGAAATATTCTGCAGTGTGGTCCCAACTACAGGTTCAGGGTTCTAGGTTGGTGAGGGTATTGCCAGCTCACTCTGATGCTGCATTACAGGTTCAAGTGGTTCTGCCTCAAGTATTGGTGCCTAAAGTACTAGCTCAATTGCATGATTCAATAACAGGGGGACATCTGGGAGTACAGAAGTTACAGGCAAAAGTAAAAGATCGTTTTTACTGGCCTGGGTGGTTTGGAGATGTTAGACAGTGGTGTAGGGAATGTGTGGATTGTGCTTCTCGAAAAAGCCAGGGTGCCAAGCCATGTGCTCCCCTCCAGCCTTGTGTAGTGTCGCGCCCTTATGAGCGAGTTGCGTTGGACATACTTGGCCCCTTGCCTGAAACAGGGGGGAAAAATAAGTACATCTTGGTGGTGAGTGACTGTTTTTCGAAATGGGTAGAATCGTTTGCCCTTCCTAATCAGGAGGCTATTACGGTGGCCAAAGTATTGGTGGAGGAGTGGGTGTGTCGCTTTGGTACTCCCCGTAGTATCCACTCAGACCAAGGTCGGAATTTTGAGTCTCTGCTGTTTAAGGAGATGTGTGGGATGTTGAACATTAATAAAACACGCACGTCCCCATACCATCCAATGTCTGATGGCTTGGTAGAGCGGTTTAATCGCACACTTCTTGCAATGTTGTCTTTGTTTGTGGAAGATAACCAGGCTAATTGGGATCTGTTGTTGCCATATCTAATGATGGCATATCGCAGCAGTGTGCATGCTAGTACAGGATTTACTCCCTATAAAGTCGTTTTTGGGAAGGAGATGGTGTTACCTGTCGATGTAATGCTAAATTTGGATGGAGGGGAGAAGTTTTCTTCTGCTAGTGAGTATGTCTCTCGGTTGTCTGAAATCCTTTCTACGGTAGTCCCTGCAGTAAAAAGGCATCAGATCAGGGCTTCAGGTCGGCAGAAGATAGAGTTTGATTTTAAGGCCACCTGTCAATATTTTTCTGAAGGAGAGTTGGTATGGGTTCAGAATAAAGCTAGGAAAAGAGGATTGAGTCCTAAACTCCAGAGAAGATTTAAGGGCCCTTATAGGGTTTTGGAGAGGATTACTGATGTGTTGTATAGACTGGTGCCAGTGCAGGGAGGACCGGAAACAGTGTTGCACTTTAATCTGCTTAAACCATATCTCTCTCCCTGTCCAGAACCTGCTAAAAAGCGCGAGCCACAGCGACGACCTTCCAGGCTACAAAAGTCAAGACATCAAGGAGAGATGTCCTGGGGGTCTAGCTGGGTCCAGCGCAGACAGCAGATGATGGAAGGACAGAATAATGGAGAGTCTGCCCAAGAGGTTATGGGGGAGAGATCTCATTATGGTGGAGTGGAGGAGAGTCCAAGCGGAGGTCCCCAAAGAATGGATGAAGGAGGGCCGTCAAGTGGTGGAGCTGAGTTAATGCCTGTGACCGAACCTCTGCTGGGACAATCAAATAATGCACAAGAGAATTCGGGGAATAAGGAGTGTATGATGACTGAGGGAAGACGTCAGAGAAGGGCACCTGTGTGGGCTAAAGACTATGAAATGTTATAGTGGTGACTCGGGGACGAGTCTGTTGCGTTAAGGAGGGGGAGAGTGTAGTGAGTGTGGAGGTGGGGCTTCTGATTGGAGCGAGGCTGCACCTGTGGGTGATAAAAGAGGAGCGTGTGGGAGACGCGAGAGAGAGGAGAGAAGCCATTGTAGTATACGGATGAATGAGCGTCTGGGCGGCTGGAGAAGTTCGGTGCTGGTTCGGGAGGGTGTCGTTCGCTGTTGTTAGAACAGCCGGCGATGAAGATAGTTAGCTAGGTGGTTTAGCTGTTCCTGTGTGAGGAGGGGAGGCACAGCTGCTTCCTGTAGAAAGATAGGTCGGGGGTTAGGAGTTCCGCCGCCTATTATTCAGAGTCCAACCTGTGTGATTTCTAGACAACGGACAACGCTACAACCACGGACCTTAAAAAGGGAAGCTGGTGAACGGGAGTCCAACTTGTATGATTTCTTAATAACGGACAACGCCACAAGCTCAGACCCCGGGGGAGGGTCTCGCCGGCGGGCGAGTTAAGTAACGTTTTTATATTGTCTTTAGTGTTTGTGTTATGTGTATTTTAATAATTAATAATAGGGGAGGTAGGGTTGTTGGCGGGTAGGTTCGGGGATAAGTTAAAAGACCCGTTGGTGTTTCAGGTTTGCCTTTAAATGAATTTTGTAGTGGTGGTTTTCTAGAGTGAATATTTATTAACTCCTTAAGTGTCGTGGATGTGTTTTTAGCGTGCAGTGAGTTACACGGGTGGGTTAGCTTGGCTATCTTCTGGATAATACTTGTCCGATTTACCTGAACCTCTTTTCCTTGTAATTAAGTGGTTAATAAAGATGAACTGAGTAACTTATCTCCGTTGCGTGTGTGGTTGTTCCAGTCCCTGATCCGGACCTTACCGGTTTAATAAAGGTGGTGGCAGCATTACGCTACCTAGTTACATCTAAAGTTTATTACAATATACTATTGCGTCAAGATTTTTTTTTAGATGTCTGTAATTCCTCTGGCTTTGTGGTTTTTCTCTTTTTTGTTTATATATTTTTTATTTTTCTGCTGTTGTTCAACATACTTTACATCTGAGACCTCAGGTCAGCACCTTCCTAGACCCTCTGCAGGTTGCTTATCAACAGCAGGTAGGTGTGGATGATGCTGTAATCTACTCACTGCAGAGGACTCGCTCCCATCTAGACCAGAGCAACACCACAGTCAGAATCACTTTAAATTCTTTTGACTTCTCAAGTGCATTTAATACAAGCCAACCTTACACGCTGGGGGAGAAGATGGAGAACATGCGGGTGGACAAAGCCATGATGATCCGTTCTGCTCAAGTAAACAAATAAAGTCCCTAACTAGCGCACTACATAGTGTACAAAGTGTCATCTGGGGCACACATTCTTCTTCGTCCTGTCAGATGAACAAGGTTTTTTTTTACAGTGTCGCCACCGTGTGGAAACAAACTGACATTATTCATGTACAACTGCTGGCAGAGTGTTTTAGTTTGTTTTACCCTGGTCACGGTCGCGGCTGGTCACAGAAAACACTGGACCAAGAGGCAATTAATAACTGCTTAGATTTTCACTTGATCACCCCTGGGAGTGAGTAACAAACATCGAGGTTTGGGAGGGCTCATTAACATGAGAACATGAGTTCAGCGCCATCTTTCTCTCCTTTCACCTGTTTTCCCAGCCGCATTCGGGCATTTCACACCTCTTTTCACATCACACTGCGCTGATTGGATGGATTCAATTCGCGTCACACAACTTTGCCAATCACAGCGCAGTGAGGTGAAATCGTGGACGTGTTCTAAATACTACTTACCTTCCTACTCTCTTTACACTACAAAGTCCACTACACGTAGGCTGCGTAGTCACTGACGCTTTGTTTTGCCTTTATTTGCTTCACAAACTCGCACATAATTTCACTTTTAATAATCCGTTCTGCTCAATTAAACAAAAAAAGTATAATAAAGTCCCTAACTAGTGCACTACACAGGAAACAAAGTGCGTTTTGGGACGCACACATTCTTCTTCGACTTGTCAGATGAACAGGGTTTTTACAAAAGAGTGTCGCCACCGTGTGGAAACAAACTGACATTCACGTACAACTTTTTAAAATGTTTTTTTATTAATAATCTTTTAAATAACTTATATTTTTAAACAACAATATTACAAAAGCATACATATAAAACATATAAACGTGCCAAACATGGTTTCGCACTAAATTTAACAATACACAAAGTATGTTGAACAACAGCAGAAAAATAAAAAAGATATAAACAGAAAACAGAAAAACCAGTCAGAGGAATTAGTCATAAAAAAAAAAAAAAAAAATCTTAAAGCAATAGTATATCATATGAAATAGAAGTAAAAAAAAAAATAAGCAAAAAAAATGAAAATCTCCTTAGAAAATATTATCCTTATATACATTTAAAGTGTTTTCAAACAGTTACCAATTTACACAATTTCTTATTTAGTGAGGGGCTCAAAGAATGAATTGTTTTTAAATATATTTTCAAATCTGAATTCATAAAAAAAATAAAAGATGGTAATTTTCTTTAGCATTTTTAACTTCATGAATATAATATTTAGCTAATATTGTTATTAAGTTAATTATATGAGACTCAATCGCCCAGAAATTAGGATTATCAAATCTAAAAGAATATATATATATATATATATTGACTTTTAATCGGAATATCTGTGACAATTCTTTTCCCCAAATCGCAGAACACATCGACCCAAAAGTATGTGTAGACACATTCAAAAAATAAACGACTAATGGATTCATTAAAGCAATGACAGAAGGTACGTCTATCAGAAAAAATCTGCTCAATCTAGCATTGACTGGATAGCGTTTATGAAGTATTTTGAAAAGTACATCCCTTATTTTATAATCAATTACGAATTTACGCGATAAAGTCCAACTTAATTGCCTTTTTTTTATATATCTAGGTATGTGAGAGATGGTTCGTATACAAAAGTTTGGGTGAGAAGTTTCCTATTATATTTGTTATTCATTTTTTTATTCATTTCATTAATTCCGTCAATATAAATATAAAAATCTAGGGACAAAGAATTGTTGAAATTGTAAAAATTACCTTTGAAAAGAGAAAAAAAAACCCATATGGAATGGCATCACAATTTTTTTTTGTATTGTACTTTTGAAGAAATGTTCTCATTTAAATCACAGAGGTCAGAAAAAGAAAGAAGTTCCACAATATAAAAGGGATTGCTTGTGGAATGCAGACAGCTTAAATGGAAAAGCTTGGATACTTTATAGAGCCACTTGAGTAAAAGATTCAAAGCGCCAATCTTATTAAAGATCAAATTAGGTATTAGATACCATATACCTGAAGGATTTTTTAAATCATTTTCAATCCACTTTATTCTGATAATTTGGTTGAGTGTTGTAAAGTCCAGTACATGAAGTCGCCCATTAGAAAGATCCTTTTTCAGCACATCTTTCTTTACTAAATATGATTTATTTTTTCCAAATAAAGTTAAAAAGCACTTTATCTAGACGAGAACAAAATCTGTTTATTGTGGAAAACATCTTGCCTGGTTCCTGTTCCTAAGAAGTCACCTACTTCTTCACTCAATGGCTTCAGACCAGCGGCCCTCGCGTCCCATGTCATGAAGGTCCTGGAGAGACTAGTGCTGGCACATCTGAGACCTCAGGTCAGCACCTTCCTAGACCCTCTGCAGGTTGCTTATCAACAGCAGGTAGGTGTGGATGATGCTGTAATCTACTCACTGCAGAGGACTCGTTCTCATCTGGACCAGAGCAACACCACAGTCAGAATCACTTTAAATTCTTTTGACTTCTCAAGTACATTCAATACAATCCAACCTTACATGCTGGGGGAGAAGATGGAGAACATGCGGGTGGACAAAGCCATGATGATCCGTTCTGCTCAAGTAAACAAATAAAGTCCCTAACTAGCGCACTACATAGTGTACAAAGTGTCATCTGGGGCACACATTCTTCTTCGTCCTGTCAGATGAACAAGGTTTTTTTTTTTTACAAAGAGTGTCGCCACCGTGTGGAAACAAACTGACATTATTCATGTACAACTGCTGGCAGAGTGTTTTAGTTTGTTTTACCCTGGTCACGGTCGCGGCTGGTCACAGAAAACAGTGAACGCAAAGCACGGACACACACTGGACCAAGAGGCAATTAATAACTACTTAGATTTTGACTTGATGACCCCTGGGAGTGAGTAACAAACACCGAGGGTTGGGAGGGTTCATTAACATAAGAACATGAGTTCAGCGCCATCTTTCTCTCCTTTCACTTGTTTTCCCAGCCGCACTCGGGCATTTAACACTTCTTTTCACACCACACTGCGCTGATTGGATGGACTCAATGCTCGTCATACAACTTAGCCAATCACAGCGCAGTGAGCTAAATGCGCGGACGTGTTCTAAATACTACGTACCTTCCTACTCTCTTCACACTACAGAGTCCACTACAAGTAGGCTGCGTATGCACTGACGCTTTGTTTTGCCTTTATTTACTTCATAAACTCGCACATAATTTTAATTTTTATAATCCGTTCCGCTCCATTAAACAAATAAAGTATAATAAAGTCCCTAACTAGTGCACTACATAGGAAACCAAGTGCGTTTTGGGACGCACGCGTTCTTCTTCGACTTGCCAGACGAACAGGGTTTTTTCAAAAGAGTGTCGCCACCGTGTGGAAACAAACTGACATTCATGCACAAGTTTTATTGTAAAGTTCTTTTTATTATTAATCTTTTTAATAATTTTTATTTTTAAACAACAATATTACAAAAGCATACATATAATATATATCAACGTGTCAGAAATGGTTTCGTACTGAATTTAACAATACACAAAGTATGTTGAACAACAGCAGAAAGATACAAAATATATAAACATAAATGAGAAAAACAACAAAGCCAGAGCAATTACAGTCATCTAAAATAAAAAACTTGAAGCAAAATTGTTATTAAAAGAAATCCTCTAGTACTATCATTATGAAGTGGAATTGTTCTGTGTAAACTAGAGAATTCCTTTTAATTTAATTCTTGATTTAAAATAACAGAAAATGTTACAATATAAAGGCCTTTATTTAGAAATGATACATCAGAATTGCTTGAAATTAGCTGAGTGACATCTACAGATGGTGTACTATCATTATGAAGTGGAATTGTTGTGTGGAAACAAGTAGAATACTTTTAATCACAATAACATTAACAATGTATGTAATCAAGATTATTCTACAGTATTTAATAACAATCCAAATTAAAACGGAAAAGAGCTTAGATTACATTTTAGTTGACCTTAAATTTAAAGTAAAATCATCATGTCAGGTTATTACCAAGCCTTTTTTTTCAATGATTGAAATTGTATCCCAAATACAGTTTGCAGGGAGAAATGTTTTATTTTTATTTATTCATTTTTAACTGATATATTTACAGTGTATCACAAAAGTGAGTACACCCCTCACATTTCTGCAAATATTTCATTATATCTTTTCATGGGAAAACACTATAGACATGAAACTTGGATATAAGTTAGAGTAGTCAGTGTACAGCTTGTATAGCAGTGTAGATTTACTGTCTTCTGAAAATAACTCAACACACAGCCATTAATGTCTAAATAGCTGCAACATAAGTGAGTACACCCCACAGTGAACATGTCCAAATTGTGCCCAAATTTGTCGTTGTCCCTCCCTGGTGTCATGTGTCAAGGTCCCAGGTGTAAATGGGGAGCAGGGCTGTTAAATTTGGTGTTTTGGGTACAATTCTCTCATACTGGCCACTGGATATTCAACATGGCACCTCATGGCAAAGAACTCTCTGAGGATGTGAGAAATAGAATTGTTGCTCTCCACAAAGATGGCCTGGGCTATAAGAAGATTGCTAACACCCTGAAACTGAGCTACAGCATGGTGGCCAAGGTCATACAGCGGTTTTCCAGGACAGGTTCCACTCGGAACAGGCTTCGCCAGGGTCGACCAAAGAAGTCGAGTCCACGTGTTCGGCGTCATATCCAGAGATTGGCTTTAAAAAATAGACACATGAGTGCTGCCAGCATTGCTGCAGAGGTTGAAGACGTGAGAGGTCAGCCTGTCAGTGCTCAGACCATACGCCGCACACTGCATCAACTCGGTCTGCATGGTCGTCATCCCAGAAGGAAGCTGATGCACAAGAAAGCCAGCAAACAGTTTGCTGAAGACAAGCAGTCCAAGAACATGGATTACTGGAATGCCCTGTGGTCTGACGAGACCAAGATAAACTTGTTTGGCTCAGATGGTGTCCAGCATGTGTGGCGGCGCCCTGGTGAGAAGTACCAAGACAACTGTATCTTGCCTACAGTCAAGCATGGTGGTGGTAGCATCATGGTCTTGGGCTGCATGAGTGTTGCCGGCACTGAGGAGCTGCGGTTCATTGAGGGAAACATGAATTCCAACATGTACTGTGACATTCTGAAACAGAGCATGATCCCCTCCCTTCGAAAACTGGCCTCATGGCAGTTTTCCAACAGGATAACGACCCCAAACACAACCTCCAAGATGACAACTGCCTTGCTGAAGAAGCTGAAGGTAAAGGTGATGGACAACCCAATTGAGCACCTGTGGCGCATCCTTAAGTGGAAGATGGAGGAGTTCAAGGTGTCTAACATCCACCAGCTCCGTGATGTCATCATGGAGGAGTGGAAGAGGATTCCAGTAGCAACCTGTGCAGCTCTGGTGAATTCCATGCCCAGGAGGGTTAAGGCAGTGCTGGATAATAATGGTGGTCACACAAAATATTGACACTTTGGGCACAATTTGGACATGTTCACTGTGGGGTGTACTCACTTATGTTGCCAGCCATTTAGACATTAATGGCTGTGTGTTGAGTTATTTTCAGAAGACAGTAAATCTACACTGCTATACAAGCTGTACACTGACTACTCTAAGTTATATCCAAGTTTCATGTCTATAGTGTTGTCCCATGAAAAGATATAATAAAATATTTGCAGAAATGTGAGGGGTGTACTTACTTTTGTGATACACTGTATATATACATTTTTAAACTGATATATTTACTGATATATTTATATTTTTTAACTGATACAGTCATATTTTTTAACTGATACACTTATATATTTTAACTGAAATATTTATATATTTTTTAACTGATACACTGATATATTTTAACTGATATATTTATATATTTTTTAACTGATATAGTCACTTTTACATCGTCAGTGACTTTTCAGCTCCATGTTTCTTTCATTTCACTTGTTTTCTCAGCCGCATTCGGGCATTTCACACCTCTTTTCACACCACATTGCGCTGATTGGATGGACTCAATGCGCGTCATACTACTTAACCAATCACAGCGCAGTGAGCTGAAAGCGTGGACGTGTTCTAAATACTACTTACCTTCCTACTCCCTTTACACTACAGAGTCTACTACACGTAGGCTGCGTATTCACTGACGCTTTGTTTTGCCTTAATTTGCTTTACAAATTCGCACATAATTTCACTTTTACTAAGCAGTTCCGCTCAATTAAACAAATAAAGTATAATAAAGTCCCTAACTAGTGCACTACAAAGGAAACAAAGTGCGTTTTGGGACGCACACGTTCTGTCGACGAAAAGGGTTTTTTAAAAAGAGTGTCGCCACCGTGTGGAAACAAACTGACATTCATGCACAACTTTTTTTTAAAGTTTTTTTTATTAATAATCTTTTTAATAACTTTTATTTTTAGACAACAATATTACAAAAGCATACATATAATATATATATAAACGTGTCAAACATGGTTTCGCACTAAATTTAACAATACACTAAGTATAATGAACAACAGCAGAAAAAAATATATATATAAACATAAAAGAGAAAAACAACAAAGCCAGAGGAATTACAGTCATCTAAAAAAAAAAATCTTGAAGCAATAGTATATCATATAAAATAGAAGTCAATAAAACATAAAAAAGCAAATAAATGAAAATCTCCTTAGAAAATAATATCCTTATATAAATTGAAAGTGTTTTAAAACAGTTACCAATTTACACAATTTCTTGTTTAGTGAGGGGCTCAAAGAATGAATTGTTTTTAAATATATTTTCAAATCTGATTTCATAAAAAAAATAAAAGATGGTAATTTTTAACTTCATGAATATAACATTTAGCTAATATTATCATTAAGTTAATTATATAAGACTCAATCGCCCAGAAATTAGAGTTAATAAATCTAAAAAATATATATATATTGACTTTTAATCGGAATAGCTGTGCCCATTTTTCCCCCCAAATCCCAGAACAAATCGACCCAAAAGAATGTGTAGACACAGTCAAAAAATAAACGACTAATGGATTCATTAAAGCAATTGCAGAAGGTACGTCCATCAGAAAAAAAATCTGCTCAATCTAGCATTGACTGGATAGCGTTTATGAAGTATTTTGAAAAGTACATCTCTTATTTTATAATCAATTACGAATTTACGCGATAAAGTCCAAATTAATTGCCTTTTTTGTAATATCTCTAGGTATGTGAGAGATGGTTCTTATACAAAAATTTTGGGTCAGAAGATTCATAATATATTTGTTATTCATTTTTTTATTCATTATATTAATTCTGTCAATATAAATATTAAGATCTAGGGACAGTGAATTGTTAAAATTGTAAAAATGACCTTTGAAAATAGAAAGGTCCCCATCTGAAAAAGTTTTTGCATTGTAATTTTGAAGAAATGTTCCCATTTAAATCACAGAGGTCAGAAAAAGAAAGAAGTTCCACAATATAAAAGGGATTGCTTGTGGAATGCAGACAGATTAAATGGAAAAGCTTGGATACTTTATAGAGCCACTTGAGTAAAAGATTCAATCCGCCAATCTGATTAGAGATCAAATTAGGTATTAGATACCATATACCTGAAGGATTTTTAAAATAATTTTCAATCCACTTTATTTTGATAATTTGGTTGAGTGTTGTAAAGTCCAGTACATGAAGTCACCCATTAGAAAGATCCTTTTTCAGCACATCTTTCTTTACTAAATATGAATAATTTTTGCAAATAAAATTAAAAAAGCATTTTATCTAGACGAGAACAAAATCTGCTCAGTGTGGAAAACATCTCGCCTGGTTCCTGTTCCTAAGAAGTCACCTACTTCTTCACTCAATGGCTTCAGACCAGCGGCCCTAACGTCCCATGTCATGAAGGTCCTGGAGAGACTAGTGCTGGCACATCTGAGACCTCAGGTCAGCACCTTCCTAGACCCTCTGCAGGTTGCTTATCAAAAGCAGGTAGGTGTGGATGATGCTGTAATCTACTCACTGCAGAGGACTCACTCCCATCTAGACCAGAGCAACACCACAGTCAGAATCACTTTAAATTCTTTTGACTTCTCAAGTGCATTCAATACAATCCAACCTTACATGCTGGGGGAAAAGATGGAGAACATGCGGGTGGACAAAGCCATGATGGACTGGGTCTTGGATTACCTGTCTGGAAGACCCCAGTATGTGCAACTTGGGACCTACCAGTCTGATGGCCTGGTCAGTAACATCAGAGCACCACAGGGAAGTGTGCTCTCCCCCCTTCCTCTTCACCCTGTACACCACCGACTTCCAGTACAGGTCAGACCTCTGCCACCTTCAGAAATTTTCTGATGATTGTGTGGTGGTCGGCTGTATCAGGGATGGACAGGAAGGTGAATACAGGGACCTTGTGGACGGCTTTGGCAAGTGGTGCGTTAGGAACCATCTGCTTCTGAATGTCTCCAAAACTAAGGAGATGTCTGTGGACTTCAGGAGGAAGAGGACTGTGACCACCCGTTACCATCATGGGTCAGAATGTTGAACTGGTGGACACGTACAAGTACTTATCTGTCTGTCTGTCTGTCTGTCTGTCGATCTAATCCATCAGTCTATATAGCTATCTATCTAATCTGTCTGTCCGTCTATCTATCTAATCTATCTGTTCGTCTGTCTATCTATCTAGCTATTTATCTAATCTGTCTGTCTATTTATCTAATCCATCTGTCTGTCTGTCTGTCAATACGTTTTTCAATGTCCCTATATAAAACAACATTATCATTCCTCAAGTTATAGCCATAAACATTACAGAGCAAAACAAAATGGTCATTATAAGCAATCAATAAAATAATCCAATGTCCGCTGAAATCATATTGCGAGATTTATACTGATCTCTTATCCATCATGTACAACTGCTGGCAGAGTGTTTTAGTTTGTTTTACACTGGTCACGGTCGCGGCTGGTCACAGAAAACAGTGAACGCAAAGCACGGACACACACTGGACCAAGAGGCAATTAATAACTTTACATTACATTACATTACATTTACATTTAGCTGACGCTTTTGTCCAAAGCGACTTACAATAAATGGAGTACATCTCTAAAAACAGCATAAATAATATAAAAATAAGAAAAGAAAAAATAAATAAACGAAATGATTTGCTAGATTACCAGGCCAGAAAGGTGGCATAGACAAAGAGGAAGAAGAACTAGAGGAGGAAGAGTGGAGGAGAGGGAATGAAAATGAGGTTAGAGGTGTTAGTATGTTAGAGGTGTTAGGAGAGAAGGTGTTCCTTGAAGAGCTCGGTCTTCAGGAGTTTCTTTACCGTAGCGAGGGACGCCCCTGCTCTGGTAGTGGCTGGAAGCTTGTTCCACCATCGGGGGACTATGTATGAGAACAGCCTGGATTGCTTTGTGTGTACTTTCGGCAAAGCTAGACGGCGTTCTGTGGAGGAGCGCAGCGGACGGAGGGTAACGTAAGCCTTTAGCAGTGAGTTCATGTAAGTGGGTGCCTGTCCCGTTATCACCTTGTAGGCGATTGTAAGAGCTTTGAACTGGATGCGAGCAACAACCGGAAGCCAGTGGAGCTCAATGAGTAGTGGAGTAACATGTGCTCGTTTTGGTTGGTTGAATACCAAGCGAGCTGCTGCATTTTGTACCATCTGTAGTGGCTTTATGGTACAGGCCGGGAGGCCCGTTAGCAGCGCATTGCAGTAGTCAAGGCGGGAGATGACCACAGCTTGGACCAAGAGCTGGGTGGCATACTGCGTTAGGAACGGACGGATCTTTCTGATATTGTATAGTGCAAAGCGGCAGGACCGAGTCACTGAGGCAACATGGTTTGTAAAGGACAGCTGATCGTCAATCATGACTCCTAGGTTCCTAGCAACCTTTATTGGAGAGAGTGAAAGCGAGTCGATGGTTATGCTGAGGCTGTGCTGTACGGTTTGTTTTGCCGGAAGAATCAGCAGTTCAGTCTTAGATCGATTCAGTTGAAGGTGGTGTTCCTTCATCCAGGAGGATATGTCTGAGAGGCAGTGTGATATCCGCGCCGAGATTGAGGAGTCGTCAGGCGGGAATGATAGATAGAGCTGTGTGTCATCAGCATAGCAATGGTAAGAGAAACCATGTGAGCTGATAATCTGACCCAGAGAGGTGGTGTAAATGGAGAAGAGAAGGGGTCCCAGTACTGAGCCCTGGGGGACTCCAGTGGATAGTGAGTGGGCTGAGGACAGTTGTCCTAACCATGACACCTTGAAGGAACGCCCGGTGAGATATGAATTAAGCCATGAGAGTGGTTTGTTTGAGATGCCCATGTTTGAGAGTATAGTGAGCAGAAGGTCATGATTGACCGTATCGAAAGCAGCTGAGAGGTCCAGTAGAATGAGGACTGAGGACTGCCCTGCTGCTTTGGCAGATTTTAAGGCTTCTGTCACAGACAGCAGAGTCGTTTCAGTGGAGTGCCCTTTTTTGAAGCCGGACTGGTTCTGGTCCAGGAGGTCATTCTGGGAGAGGAAACCAGAGACCTGTTTGTAGACTACTTTTTCTATCGCTTTGGAAAGAAAAGGTAGTAGTGAGACCGGTCGATAGTTATCAACTTGGTCAGGGTTGAGAGTAGGTTTTTTGAGTAATGGAGTTACTTGAGCCTGTTTGAAGGCAGTTGGGAACTCTCCATCGGCTAAGGAGGTGTTGATCACATGTGTGATAGCTGGAATTATCACAGGAGCAACTGCTTGTAACAGTTTTGTGGGAATTGGATCAAGCGGACATGTAGTAGGACGGCTACATGTAAGGAGAGTCAGTGCCTCGTCCTCAGTAAGAGGGGTAAACGAGGAAAAGGTTGCGCCCTTGACCGAGGTTGAATGAATATCTTTGGGTGGATCAGTGAACTGGCTGCTGATGGCCGACACTTTTCCAGTGAAGAACGATGCCAGCACATCGGCTGTGAGGCAGCTGGTAGGAGGAGGAGGCGGAGGGTTTAGTAGCGATTTGAATGCCGCAAACAGTTTTCGTGAATCAGTGAGGGAGCTGATTTTGTTTTGATAATAGTCAGCTTTAGCAGTAGTGATGCTGGCCGAGAAGTTAGACAAGAGTAGTTGGTAACTGGCTAGGTCAGCCAGGTTCTTGCTTTTTTGCCATTTCCTTTCGGCAGCCCTGAGTTTCGAGCGTTGTTTCCGGAGTGTATCGTTATTTAGCCATGGCTGTGGTTTATTTGAGCGGATGGTTCGTGAGGACAGAGGGCAGAGACTGTCCAGGCATGAGGTCAAGGTAGAGCAAAGTGTGTCTGTAGCCTCATTCACATTAAGAGTAGAGAAGGCGCTTAATGGAGGTATAGTATCAGTTACCAGTGAGGAGTACTGGTCTGCTGAGAGGTCTTTTAGATTGCGGCGGAAAGAGACCGTAGTTGGAGTAGCAGTTGGTATTTCTGGGATGCGGACATTGAGTTGTACAAAGTAGTGATCTGAGAGGTGCAAAGGAGTGACAGTTAAAGAGTCGGTGTCACAATTCCTAGCAAAGATTAAGTCCAGATTTTTACCGGCTTTATGGGTTGGAGGGCTGGGCACCCACTCCAGGTCGAATGACTGCATGAGAGTTTTAAAGTCTGCAGAACAGGGACTGTCAAGGTGGATGTTCATATCACCAAGAATGAGTATGGGACACTCATGTTCAGGGACAGAAGACAGCAGCATGTCTAGTTCATGTGTGAATTCGCCCATTTGCCCAGGTGGGCGGTAAATGACAATGATACCTAGTTTGACAGGAATAACTACTTAGATTTTCAGTGGATGACCCCTGGGAGTGAGTAATAAACACCGAGGCTTGGGAGGGTTCATTAACATGAGAACATGAGTTCAGCGCCATCTTTCTCTCCTTTCACTTGTGTTCCCAAACGCATTCGGGCATTTAACACCTCTTTTCACACCACATTGCGCTGATTGGATGGACTCCATTACGTCATACTACTTAGCCAATCACAGCGCAGTGAACTAAAAGCGCGGGCGTGTTCTAAATACTACTTAACTTCCTACTCCCTTTACACTACAGAGTCCACTACACGTAGGCTGCGTAGTCAATGACGCTTTGTTTTGCCTTTATTTGCTTCACAAACTCGCACATAATTTCATTTTTAATAAGCCGTTCTGCTTAATTAAACAATTAAAGTATAATAAAGTCCCTAACTAGTGCACTACAAAGGAAATAAAGTGCGTTTTGGGCAGTGTTGCCAACTCCTCAGTAAGGAAAGTAGCTATTGGCTGTCCTTAAAGTCGCTGGAAGTCGCTAAATGACGTCATCGCCTAATTTGCATAGTATCCATTTGCGTGTAATTGACGCTGTAGAAGAGGAATAACGTCGTGGGAGAGTCAAAAAGTGGATAAAAACACCCTAAATATGTTTAGAACTACAAATGAACATTCTTCTGTTAATTCGTGGTTTGTTTTTCTTTTTTAAGACAACACTGAGCTGCTCTGATCAGGGTTGCCAGATTGCGACAGTAATTTTCAGCCAAAATGCATGAAAAACGCCCAAAACACAGGAAAAGCAGATGATGTTTAGCATTTCACAAAAAATAAACCAGTTAAACCATCATGACCTACAAATTAATATCTTAAAATGTACAGATCAGTAATTATACATTATAAAGGACAAATTATTTTTGCTTGCATGTCTTTAAAGTAGCCTACCAAGTTTGTAAAATACATTATTTATGATAGGACACACAAACCTTTGCAAGTAAATAAAAATAAACTTGCAAGCAATGAAAGTTTAATCTCTCATACATATGAGAGGTTATATGTACGAGACTTGCTTTCCTTCATATTCAACTCAAATCACTTGTCTAACATATGAATCAACAGTGTCTTGGACTGGAAAGAATAACCTGTCAATCAAACTTTTGACAAAGGGTTGGATGTGGTGGAAGACGGTAGACCTATTTATATTCCACCTGCTTTAGAAAGAAATAGTTTTTTTATTTACATTTTGCCTTGCCACTTTCCAACAAAATCCGCCCATCCGACGCACACGTTCTTCTTCGACATGTCAGATGAAAAGGGTTTTTTCAAAAGAATTTCGCCACCGTGTGGAAACAAACTGACATTCATGCACAACTTTTTTTAAAAAGTTTTTTTTTATTAATAATCTTTTTAATAACTTTTATTTTTAAACAACAATAATACAAAAGCATACATATAAAACATATAAACGTGTCAAACATGGCTTCGTACTCAATTTAACAATACACAAAGAATGTTGAACAACAGCAAAAAAAAATAAAAAATAAAAATAAAATAAAATAAAATATATATATATATATATATAAACATAAAAGAGAAAAACAACAAAGCCAGAGGAATTACAGTCATCTAAAAAAAAAAATCTTAAAGCAATAGTATATCATATAAAATAGAAGTAAATAAAACATAAATAAGAAAATAAATGAAAATCTATTTAGATAAATAATATCCTTATATACATTTAAAGTGTTTTAAAACAGTTACCAATTTACACAATTTCTCATTTAGTGAGGGGCTCAAAGAATGAATAGTTTTTAAATATATTTTCAAATCTGAATTCATAAAAGAAATAAAAGATGGTAATTTTTTTTTTAGCATTTTTAACTTCATGAATATAACATTTAGCTAATATTATCATTAAGTTAATTATATAAGACTCAATCGCCCAGAAATTAGGGTTATTAAATCAAAAAATATATATATATTGACTTTTAATAGGAATATCTCTGCCAATTTTTTCCCCCAAATCACAGAACACATCGACCCAAAAGAACGTGTAAAGACATTCAAAAAATAAATGACTAATGGATTCATTAAAGCAATTGCAGAAGGTACCTCCATCAGAAAAAATCTGCTCAATCTAGCATTGACTGGATAGCGTTTATGAAGTATTTTGAAAAGAAGTCACCAACTTCTTCACTCAATGGCTTCAGACCAACGGCCCTCGCGTCCCATGTCATGAAGGTCCTGGAGAGACTAGTGCTGGCACATCTGAGACCTCAGGTCAGCACCTTCCTAGACCCTCTGCAGGTTGCTTATCAACAGCAGGTAGGTGTGGATGATGCTGTAATCTACTCACTGCAGAGGACTCACTCCCATCTAGACCAGAGCAACACCACAGTCAGAATCACTTTAAATTCTTTTGACTTCTCAAGTACATTCAATACAATTGTTAGGATTTTCGGAACATAAAAAACGTAAATTTAATATGGGAAGTTTTCCGGCATTCACCCACGTGGTCCTTTGTTCAAAATGGCGCCGGCCATGCTCCCTTCCTGACTCCTACCGAGGGGGGGGGAGGCGGAGCCCTGGGCTTTTTAGCACATTTCATTGGCTCCACCAGCAGTAAAGGAGGAGGAGCCTAGCTTAGTTTAAAAAACCGGCGCGCTCAGACGCACGGTCTCTTTTGGCTGGTGATCATCCCGATTACAGGAGAAAAAGAGCGCCGATCGGCTTAGCTCTGACATATATTCACAGATCATTTTGTACACTTAATAAAGTGTTTTGAAGAGTACTTTCTGGATTATCCGACTGCTTCTTCAGGGCCTCTCGACCAAAAGATTCGTCGTAACACAATCCAACCTTACATGCTGGGGGAGAAGATGGAGAACATGCGGGTGGACAAAGCCATGATGGACTGGGTCTTGGATTACCTGTCTGGAAGACCCCAGTATGTGCAACTTGGGACCTACCAGTCTGATGGCCTGGTCAGTATCATCAGAGCACCACAGGGAAGTGTGCTCTCCCCCTTCCTCTTCACCCTGTACACCACCGACTTCCAGTAAAGGTCAGACCTCTGCCACCTTCAGAAATGTTCTGATGATTGTGTGGTGGTCGGGGGTATCAGGCATGGACAGGAAGGTGAATACAGGGACCTTGTGGACGGCTTTGGCAAGTGGTGCATTAGGAACCATCTGCTCCTGAATGTTTCCAAAACTAAGGAGATGTCTGTGGACTTCAGGAGGAAGAGGACTGTGACCAGCCCTGTTACCATCATGGGTCAGAATGTTGAACTGGTGGACACGTACAAGTACTTATCTGCCTGCCTGTCTGTCTGTCTGTCTGTCTATCTGTCACTGAAATCATATTGCGAGATTAATACTGATCTCTTATCCATCATGTACAACTGCAGAGTGTTTTAGTTTGTTTTACACTGGTCACGGTCGCGGCTGGTCACAGAAAACAGTGAACGCAAAGAACGGACACACACTGGACCAAAAGGCAATTAATAACTACATTAGTGATGGGTCGGTCGCGAACGATCCGGCTGTTTAAAGTGAACGACGGGATCCGGCTCCTGACTGGGAGCCGATTCGTTTTTTTTTCTGTCAAAACCGCACGTATTTGGTCAAGATACGTGGTGGCGTTTGTGTAATTACACTGAGCAGGAGGGGAGGGGTTACACACACACACAGACAGCGTGCACACGAACAGGAGAGTGAGAGAGAGAGAGAGAGAGAGTGTGAGAGAGAGAGAGAGAGAACTCAGCGCTTTACACAGCCAGACATTACACGCTGGAAAGGTGAGGAAAATGAGTGAGAGGAAACATAGTAAAGTTTGGACACGAGAAGCCCCTTTTACAGAGAAGTTCAGAGTTCAGACCCACTGAACCAAGTGTTCACTGGGAGACCAAGTGTTCAGTCTACCCACATCTTATACATGTGATGGCACATAGACTGTGTATCTGTCCCCTCAGAGAGAATCTGTTTTAACATGGCAGATCATAACAGAAAGGAGAAACAGGATCAAGCCATCAAAGATGAGCTCCTTGGTTTTTCTGAATGCCAATCTTCACTAAATACTTACAAATACTGTCACCTGGATGCTTTCGCCTGGATTTTCTTTTTGTTTTGCACATTTTCATTTATATTTTGTTGAGTGTGAGTGATGCTTCGTTGATGTTGTGTTGTTTCACTCTAGATGCTTGTGATATATATCATTTACGTGATCTGCGTATCACGTTACCACTGTGTGTTGTACGTCACTGAGCTGATGTGTGTATCAGGTGACCAGCGGATAACGGTGTGTTATGTTTAAGTGAAACGCTCCAAGTTGCGGATTAGACAATAAAGACAACACGTTCTATATATAAAGAGTGTCATTTGTATTTCTTAATTAAGTACAAAACATAACAATGCTTGTTTATTATGTTTTGTTTATTAGGATTTTAACGTCACGTTTTACACTTTGGTTACATTTATGACAGGAACATTCACCTCACTTGCATGTCTTTGGACTGTGGGAGGAAACCGGAGCACCCGGAGGAAACCCACGCGGACACGGGAAAGACATGCAAACTCCACACAGAAAGGACCCGGGCACTTCACCTGGGGATCGAACCCAGGACCTTCTTGCCGTGAGGCGACAGTGCCAACCACTTAGCCACCATGCCGTCCCACTCTAGATGCAAACGTACAAGTAATATACACAATCAGATCTTTTTGTCTAATTGAGATGGGTCTTTGTTTTTGTATTTTATAATTTATTGCTGGAGCACTCTGTTCCATGTTGAGTATATAAATAAAGCAATTTAAATAATAAACATTTGATACAATGTTTTTTTACATTAGTAATTCATTTTACATGTAATTTGGTAATAAATTAATTTAAGCAAAAAAAAAATCTAAGGAGCCACTTGGGAGCCGAAAGAGCCGGCTCTTTTTAGTGAGCCGAGCCAAAAGAACCGGCTTTCTTAAAGGAGCCGAAATTCCCATCACTAAACTACATAGATTTTCACTTGATGACCCCTGGGAGTGAGTAACAAACACCGAGGGTTGGGGGGAGGCTTCATTAACATGAGAACATGAGTTCAGCGCCATGTTTCTCTCCTTTCACTTGTTTTCCCAGCCGCATTCGGGCATTTCACACCACTTTTCACACCACATTGCGCTGATTGGATGGACTCTAAGCTCGTCATACAACTTAGCCAATCACAGCGCAGTGAACTAAAAGCGCGGACGTGTTCTAAATACTACCTACCTTCCTACTCCCTTTACACTACAGAGTCCACTACACGTAGGCTGCGTATTCACTGACGCTTTGTTTAGCCTTTATTTGCTTCACAAACTCGCACATAATTTCACTTTTAATAAACCGTTCTGCTCAATTAAACAAATAAAGTATAATAAAGTCATTAACTAGTGCACTACACAGGAAACAAAGTGCGTTTTGGGACGCAGTCGTTCTTCTTCGACTTGTCTGATAAACAGGGTTTTTTCAAAAGAGTGTCGCCACCGTGTGGAAACAAACTGACATTCACGTACAACTTTTTTTGTAAAGTTTTTTTTTATTAATAATCCTTTTAATGACTAATTTTTTAACATTAATATCACAAAAGCATACATATAATATATATCAACGTGTCAGAAATGGTTTCGTACTGAATTTAACAATACACAAAGTATGTTGAACAACAGCAGAAAGATAAAAAATATATAAACATAAATGAGAAAAACAACAAAGATAGAGCAATTACAGTCATCTAAAATAAAAATCTTGAAGCAAAATTGTTATTAAAAGAAATCCTCTAGTACTATCATTATGAAGTGGAATTGTTCTGTGTAAACTAGAGAATTCCTTTTAATTACAGTCTTGATTTAAAATAATAGAAAATGTTACAATATAAAGGCCTTTATTTAGAAATGATACATCAGAATTGCTTGAAATTAACTGAGTGACATCTACAGATGCTGTACTATCATTATGAAGTGGAATTGGAAACAAGTAGAATCCTTTTAATCACAATAACATTAACAATGTATGTAATCAAGATTATTCTACAGTATTTAATAACAATCCAAATTAAAACGGAAAAGAGCTTAGATTACATTTTAGTTGACCTTAAATTTAAAGTAAAATCATCATGTCAGGTTATTACCAAGCCTTTTTTTTCAATGATTGAAATTGTATCCCAAATACAGTTTGCAGGGAGAAATGTTTTTTTTTTTTTTTTTTTATTCATTCATTTTTAACTGATATATTTATATATACATTTTTAAACTGATATATTTACTGATATATTTATGTTTTTTTAACTGATACATTCATATTTTTTAACTGATACACTTATATATTTTAACTGATATATTTATATATTTTTTAACTGATACACTGATATATTTTAACTGATATATTTATATATTTTTTAACTGATATAGTCACTTTTACATCGTCAGTGACTTTTCAGCTCCATGTTTCTTTCATTTCACTTGTTTTCTCAGCCGCATTCGGGCATTTCACACCTCTTTTCACACCACATTGCGCTGATTGGATGGACTCAATGCGCGTCATATTACTTAGCCAATCACAGCACAGTGAGCTGAAAGCGCGGACGTGTTCTAAATACTACTTACCTTCCTACTCCCTTTACACTACAGAGTCTACTACACGTAGGCTGCGTATTCACTGACGCTTTGTTTTGCCTTTATTTGCTTCACAAATTCGCACATAATTTCACTTTTGATAAGCCGTTCTGCTCAATTAAACAAATAAAGTATAATAAAGTCCCTAACTAGTGAACTTTATAAGAAACAAAGTGCGTTTTGGGACATACACGTTCTTCTTCGACATGTCAGACGAAAAGGGTTTTTTAAACAGAGTGTCGCCACCGTGTGGAAACAAACTGACATTCACGTACAACTTTTTTTTAAAGTTTTTTTTATTAATAATCTTTTTAATAACTTTTATTTTTAAACAACAATATTACAAAAGCATACATATAATAAATATATAAACGTGTCAAACATGGTTTCGCACTAAATTTAACAATACACAAAGTATTTTGAACAACAGCAGAAAAATAAAAAAAATATATAAACATAAAAGAGAAAAACAACAAAGCCAGAGGAATTACAGTCATCTAAAAAAAAAAATCTTGAAGCAATAGTATATCATATAAAATAGAAGTCAATAAAACATAAAAAAGCAAATAAATGAAAATCTCCTTAGAAAATAATATCCTTATATACATTGAAAGTGTTTTAAAACAGTTACCAATTTACACAATTTCTTGTTTAGTGAGGGGCTCAAAGAATGAATTGTTTTTAAATATATTTTCATATCTGATTTCATAAAAAAAAAGATGGTAATTTTTCAGCATTTTAACTTCATGAATATAATATTTAGCTAATATTATTATTAAGTTAATTGTATAAGACTCAATAGCCCATAAATTAGAGTTATCAAATCTAAAAAAAATATATATATTGACTTTTAATCGGAATAGCTGTGCCCATTTTTCCCCCCAAATCCCAGAACACATCGACCCAAAAGTATGCGTAGACACATTCAAAAAAATAAACGACTAATGGATTCATTAAAGCAATTGCAGAAGGTACGTCCATCAGAAAAAAATCTGCTCAATCTAGCATTGACTGGATAGCGTTTATGAAGTATTTTGAAAAGTACATTGAAAAGTGCATCTCTTATTTTATAATCAATTACGAATTTACGCGATAAAGTCCAAATTAATTGCCTTTTTTGTAATATCTCTAGGTATGTGAGAGATGGTTCTTATACAAAAATTTTGGGTCAGAAGATTCATAATATATTTGTTATTCATTTTTTTTTTCATTATATTAATTCTGTCAATATAAATATTAAGATCTAGGGACAGTGAATTGTTAAAATTGTAAAAATGACCTTTGAAAATAGAAAAAAAACCCATCTGAAAAAGTTTTTGCATTGTAATTTTGAAGAAATGTTCCCATTTAAATCACAGAGGTCAGAAAAAGAAAGAAGTTCCACAATATGAAAGGGATTGCTTGTGGAATGCAGACAGATTAAATGGAAAAGCTTGGATACTTTATAGAGCCACTTGAGTAAAAGATTCAATCCGCCAATCTGATTAGAGATCAAATTAGGTATTAGATACCATATACCTGAAGGATTTTTAAAATAATTTTCAATCCACTTTATTCTGATAATTTGGTTGAGTGTTGTAAAGTCCAGTAAGTCCCCCATTAGAAAGATCCTTTTTCAGCACATCTTTCTTTACTAAATATGATTTATTTTTTCCAAATACAGTTAAAAAGCATTTTATCTAGACGAGAACAAAATCTGCTCAGTGTGGAAAACATCTCGCCTGGTTCCTGTTCCTAAGAAGTCACCTACTTCTTCACTCAATGGCTTCAGACCAGCGGCCCTCACGTCCCATGTCATGAAGGTCCTGGAGAGACTAGTGCTGGCACATCTGAGACCTCAGGTCAGCACCTTCCTAGACCCTCTGCAGGTTGCTTATCAACAGCAGGTAGGTGTGGATGATGCTGTAATCTACTCACTGCAGAGGACTCGTTCTCATCTGGACCAGAGCAACACCACAGTCAGAATCACTTTCAATTCTTTGACTTCTCAAGTGCATTCAATACAATCCAACCCTACATGCTGGGGGAGAAGATGGAGAACATGCGGGTGGACAAAGCCTTGATGGACTGGGTCCTGGATTAGCTGTCTGGAAGACCCCAGTATGTGCAACTTGGGACCTACCAGTCTGATGGCCTGGTCAGTATCATCAGAGCACCACAGGGAAGTGTGCTCTCCCCCTTCCTCTTCACCCTGTACACCACCGACTTCCAGTACAGGTCAGACCTCTGCCACCTTCAGAAATCTTCTGATGATTGTGTGCTGGTCGGGTGTATCAGGCATGGACAGGAAGGTGAATACAGGGACCTTGTGGACGGCTTTGGCAAGTGGTGCGTTAGGAACCATCTGCTCCTGAATGTCTCCAAAACTAAGGAGATGTCTGTGGACTTCAGGAGGAAGAGGACTGTGACCACCCGTTACCATCATGGGTCAGAATGTTGAACTGGTGGACACATACAAGTACTTATCTGCCTGCCTATCTGTCACTGAAATCATATTGCGAGATTAATACTGATCTCTTATCCATCATGTACAACTGCTGGCAGAGTGTTTTAGTTTATTTTACCCTGGTCACGGTCGCGGCTGGTCACAGAAAACAGTGAACGCAAAGCACGGACACACACTGGACCAAGAGGCAATTAATAACTACATAGATTTTCAGTTGATGACCCCTGGGAGTGAGTAACAAACACCGAGGGTTGGGAGGGTTCATTAACGTGAGAACATGAGTTCAGCGCCATGTTTCTCTCCTTCCACTTGTTTTCCCAGCCGCATTCGGGCATTTCACACCTCTTTTAACACCACACTACGCTGATTGGAGGGACTTAATCCGCGTCATACAACTTAACCAATCACAGCACAGTGAGCTGAAAGCGCGAACTTGTTCTAAATACTACTTACCTTCCTACTCCCTTTACACTACAAAGTCCACTACACGTAGGCTGCGTAGTCACTGGCACTTTGTTTTACCTTTATTTGCTTCACAAATTCGCACATAATTTCACTTTTAATAAGCCGTTCCGCTCAATTAAACAAATAAAGTACAATAAAGTCCCTAACTAGTGCACTACATAGGAAACCAAGTGCGTTTTGGGACGCACACGTTCTTCTTCGACTTGTCAGACGAACAGGGCTGTTTTCAAAAGAGTGTCGCCACCGTGTGGAAACAAACTGACATTCACGTACAAGTTTTTTTTATTAATAATCTTTTAAATAACTTTTATTTTTAAACAACAATATTACAAAAGCATACATATAATATATATATAAACGTATCAAACATGGTTTCGCACTAAATTTAAGAATACACAAAGTATGTTGAGCAACAGCAGAAAAATAAAAAATATAATCATAAAAGAGAAAAACAACAAAGCCAGAAGAATTACAGTAATCTAAAAAAAGCAAAGCAATAGTATATCATATGAAATAGCAGTCAAAAAACATTAATAAGCAAATGAAAAAAAATCTTCTAAAAATATACCTGAAGGATTTTTTAAATAATTTTCAATCCACTTTATTCTGATAATTTGGTTGAGTGTTTTAAAGTCCAGTACAGTAAGTCCCCCATTAGAAAGATCCTTTTTCAGCACATCTTTCTTTACTAAATGTGATTTATTTTTTCCAAATAAAGTTAACAAGCATTTTATCTAGACGAGAACAAAATCTGCTTATTGTGGAAAACATCTTGCCTGGTTCCTGTTCCTAAGAAGTCACCTACTTCTTCACTCAATGGCTTCAGACCAGCGGCCCTCGCGTCCCATGTCATGAAGGTCCTGGAGAGACTAGTGCTGGCACATCTGAGACCTCAGGTCAGCACCTTCCTAGACCCTCGCTAGAGGACTCGCTCCCATCTAGACCAGAGCAACACCACAGTCAGAATCACTTTCAATTCTTTGACTTCTCAAGTGCATTCAATACAATCCAACCTTACATGCTGGGGGAGAATATGGAGAACATGCAGGTGGACAAAGCCATGATGGACTGGGTCCTGGATTACCTGTGTGGAAGACCCCAGTATGTGCAACTTGGGACCTACCAGTCTAACTGATATATTTATATATTTTTAACTGATATATTTATATATTTTTTAACTGATACATTTATATATATATTTTTTTTATAATTTTAACTGATATATTTATATAATTTTAACTGATACATTTATATATTTTAACTGATAAAATTATATTAACTCATACATTTATATATATTTTAACTGATATATTTATATATTTTAACTGATATATTTATATATTTTTAACTGATATATTTATATATTTTTTAACTGATACATTTATATATATATTTTTTTTATAATTTTAACTGATATATTTATATAATTTTAACTGATACATTTATATATTTTAACTGATAAAATTATATTAACTCATACATTTATATATATTTTAACTGATATATTTATATATTTTAACTGATGTAGACACGTTCACGTTGTAAGTGACTTTTTTTTTCAGTTTTACCAGACGCTATTACCGTAATGTTTAGTATATGCACATCCTTAGAAACAAAGTGGAGGCTGATTTGACTGAGCATTTAGAAGTGGAGGCTGGCTTGACCGCAGTGAATACCAGGTGCTGGAAGCTTTTATCCACACACACCCACCTTCACTCCAAACCTCCTGTTACACACTGACCCAGAGGCTTTTTCTTCATCAAAGCTAATGTCCGAGGCAGTTAAACAAAGTTATTATTATTTATTTAGTGTAATATTTACATTATAATTTCCTGTAGTACGAGCGGGACCGGTAAGTGTAGCATCTCTCCTATAATATATAATTTTTTTAAATGAAAAGACATGCGAAACAGTTTCAGGATGAGACATATAAAGTATGTGTGTGTATTATTTAAAACTAAATGAATTATAATTGGTGACCTGTTCCTGATTTACATTCAGTGTTAACAAGTAAAGAAGGACCCACCGTGACCAGGTTCCATCTCTCTCTCTCTCTCTCTCTCTCTCTCTCTCTCTCTCAATTCAATTCAATTCAATTCAATTCAGTTTGCTTTATTGACATGGCAAATTTACATATTTGTATTGTCAAAGCTTACATTAGTATATATAAATATTTGAAAAAAGAACAAGTATATACATAGAAGAAAATGGTAAGAAGATATTCATTATGTAATAAAACAATTGTTCACACAAAAAAAGAGAACATATTACTGTGTGTGTGTGTGGTGGGTGTGCGATGTGTGTGTGTGTGTGGTCGGTGTGCGGGTGGTGGGGGGGGGTTCACTCACTGTCCCGGAGTGTGTGACACTCCTGTACATATCTGGCTGCAGTGGAGGCTGATGGTCCCTCTCCTAATATAATGGCCAGTTTCTGGCTCTCTGTCAGTGTTCTGAAGCCGCTCACCTCTCTTCCAAACTGATCAAAATACTTGTGTCTAATTCTTGTGTATTTTGGGCAGTTTAGAAGAAAGTGCACCTCTGTCTCTACCTCACCTGTCCTGCAGTGACCACACAGTCTCTCCTCTCTGGGGATCCAGGACTTTTTTAACCTGCCTCTCTCGATGGCCAAGCTGTGGTCACTCAGTCTGTATTTGGTGAGGATCTGTCTCTGCTTCGTATCTCGGACAGTAAGGAGATACGTGGCCAGGTTGTATTCATGTTTTAGGGTCAGATAGCAGTTTAGTCTGTTTTGGGATTGAGTTTGGGTTGTCCAATGTTCCAGATAAGTGTTTTTGAGGTGTTTGATAATTTGGGTGATCCTGATTGGTGTTTGGGAAGCAGTGCTGGTCAGAGAGTTGGGGTTGTTAGGGGTCAGTGTGTTGGTCAGTCTCTGGACCAGCTGACACAGGACTGGAGTGCCTGAAACTGCAGGCTTGTTGTGGGACTGGATTTTAGGTGCATCCAGAATTTAAGGGCTCTTTTTTCAATATTAATGATTAATGGGTATCGACCTAATTCAGCCCTGCATGCATTGGTTGGGGTTTTTCTTTGTACATGTAAAATCATTCTGCAGAATTCTGCATGCAGGACTTCAGTGGGATGCTCGTCCCATCTAGTGTAGTCATGATGACTGAGTGAACCCCAGGTCTGGCAGTACTTCTCCAGCAGATCCAGATGCTGCTGAAGCCCCTTTTCTGTGGGCGACAGCAGCACCAGGTCATCTGCATAAAGGAGAAATTTAACTTCCGTTTCATTTAGTGTCAGGCCGGGATTTGCAGATCCTTTGCTCCAATAACACCACTAAATCATTGATATAGATATTAAATAGAGTAGGAGCAGAGGCGATTTAATCTGCCTGTGGGCCCAGGGGCTACAGCTGTTTGTGGGCCCCCACGTATAGTTTTCATAAAATCAGTACACAACGCAAGACAACAGAGTTCAGTGGCAAATACATATATATATATCAGTGGCGGCTGCTGGTCTTTCAAAGAGGGGAAGCTCATTGTCGGCTTACATCATAAAATTTGTCAATTTATTTATATATAAATGTATAAATTCTCCCCTTTGTTAGTTTTCAAGAAAATAGCATGAAATGGGTTGCAGTTTGTCTTCCGACTTCACTCGCAAAATCCACGATGGTACTGAAGCTCCCAGTGACAGCTGTCAATCAAAACGGGATTCAGCCTTTCGAACTGATCCTCCAATCATCTTGCAGAAGCTCAGCATCCATAAATGATTTTGTAAGCTTCCCCATTCTTATTAACCAAAATAACTAACAAAATAAATAAAAAATAAAACAGCCAATCCGGGGCCCTCAATTATTCGGGGCCCCTGGGCTGAAGCCCAGGTAAGCCTGTGCATTAAATCGCCCCTGAGTAGGAGACAAGCTGCAACCCTGCCTGACACCATCTGTTTCAGATCTCAGGAAAGCAGCCGGACTGGAGAACGATATTGAACAACCCAAGCAGAGCCTGCTGCAGCTGAGGACTGCTGCACTTTAGCATCTGGGTCCTGATGCTGTCAGGTTCACAGGCTTTTCTGGATTTTAGTTTTTTAATTTGGGTATTCAATTCTTCCTGTGAAATTTGGTAATCAATGGAATATATTCCATTAATTTGTGAAACAGCTTTATTAACCCCTGATTGGTTTAATTCAAATGATTCTGATTAAAAAATTATTAGTGATTTTTGAGGAACCAACTGCTGATTTAAATTTAGCTTCGCTGTCATGATTCCATCTGAACGTGTGGTTTAACTGGAATGTTTTGCAGGGCTCATATTTCATGGTTTGATGCTGACTGAGTCGTTTAAGATAAACATTGATTTGACAGTGATCAGAAAGAAGGAGTTGTGGTCTGACAGTGAACGCACTAATAGTGGAGGGGTCCATGTCAGTGATTGCATAGTCGACTACACTAGCTCCAAGAGCTGAACAGTATGTAAACCTCCCTAAAGAGTCCCCTCGGATCCTACCGTTAAGAATATACAGACCTGAGGATCGACAGAGGTGCACTAGCTCTTTACCATTCCTGTTCAGGACGTGGTCAGGACTGTTTCTTTGAGAGCAGATAGTGCTGAAGTTGATGGATGTTTGTTTAAATATATATGTGTTACCAGTAGAATCGATGATATCGTTCTCATTGCCTGTTCTGGGGGGTGTAAGCTGCACATATGTATAAGTCATTTTCACATTCAATTATGTTTTTATTTAATTTTAGCCAAATATGTGTTGAATGTCTTTTGGTTTCTGATAAATATGGTGATAAATTGTCCTTATACCATATTATAACCCCCCTGAGTCTCTACCATGTTTTATATTGCTGTGTTTTATAGAGGGCAGCAGAATTTCCCTGTAATTTGGGGGACAGTGAGTGTTGGTGTTATCTTTACATCATGTTTCAATTAGTATGATAACGTCTTGGCCAGAAATGCATGTTAAAAAAAATCCAAATTTGTGGTTTTAAAACCAAATGTTGAGGAATATAGTCCTTGAATGTTCAAAGAAGAGATTGTAAGAGATTTAATTCTAAGTAAACTATTAAATATCGATTATTAGCCATATACAACAGAAAGCAACAGTAATAATTAAGTATATTAAGTATATAAAATATATAAATATAAAAAGGATATATTGTTTTGTATAATTATCCAACAAGTCTGCAGACGAGCTGGAGCAGCTGCCTCACTTCCTCAAGGGCTGGATGGTCTGGTTGTTTAATACCAGATACAACCTGTGCGTAGGAGGGTTGTTGGCAGGTTGGTGGTAGAGCCTCTGCTGCAGTGATGTGCCGGGATCTCCTGGATTCTGCAGTGAGATGCTGGGATCTGGTCGATGCTGCAGTGGGACGCTGGGGTTTGGTGGGCGCTGTGTTGCTGGATGTGACTCTACTGTGTCCTGCATTACTGGGAGTGGCTCTGTTTGGTCTGCCTCTCTTGGGTTGCACTGTACTCTTAGGCTTATGGTTTATGTCATAAGGATAAGGCGGCATTAACCCGGGGCTTTGTACGGCTCCTCCCAGATTGTATGCTAACATCCAGATGTTGTTTTTGTCCACATGTACATGGTCATGTAAATGTTCTGGAGTTAGTTTTGGGTCATGGGCAATTGTAATGTTTAAAAATGAACACGTTCTATCCACCCACAGTTTTTTAAAACAGGGTGCTAAGACCCTTGTTCTAGCATTTTGTTCCTTCTGGTTTTCCATTTTGCCAGTTTTGCTGTCCTGGATATGAATTTTTTGTTTTTTTGTAGTATATTTAGGTCCAAAGATGAAAAGCTGTAGTGAGAAAGTCTTACCCAGATCCGACCACGGTCACGTTATTGTCACTTTTACTGCGCATCTAAACCCTGTTTTACGGTAATACAGTTGAATAGGGTAAATCATCTCTTTACAGTTTAATATACAAAAGTTCTGATGCACAAAAATGTACCAGAAAGAAAAGTGTGTTACAACATATATGTAGATCTAAAAAGTTGGAAATTTAGACCTTCTCTGTTATTAAAAAACAAATATCAATAAAATGTATTTTCAAAAATCACTTTCCTACCTACTTGGTATACATAATTTTGTTTATATTTTGACAACATAAGGACATAATATGGTAAAATTATGCACATTCCATTAAAACCATTAAGACCAATTTTAGAGCGCTAATAAAATAAGCAACTCAATTTATTATCAAATCACCCCACCAGACACTTGAAGAATACTGACTTTTCTACTGGCTCAGGCATTTATACTGTACATTTCACTCTACGTAGGTCTGCCATCCCATTATTACTAATTCTTACAGTAAAATTGTCTTAAAACAACAAGATAAGTACTAGCGTAAGTGTTCTTTATGAATGTAGAGGTGGCATTTGATAAATTGATTTGAACTTTGTGATGTCGCCCTCTTGTGGTACTTTTGGAGAATTGTAAAAAATGTATATGATATGGTAATACTTTTTTCCCAACATAGTCACAAGACCTCATATTACCACATCATACAGATTTTACTGATTCTATTAAATTTTATTCTAGATCATGCCAACATGAACATTTATAGCAGCAGGATAAACAAGATAGAAAAACAACCTGGACATGATGCAGTAGTTTTATTTTATGTTCTGGTTAAGTGTAAAATATTGATACATTATCGTTTTTATGAAGTCAAGTCAAGTCAACTTTATTTATATAGCGCTTTTTACAATAGACATTGTCTCAAAGCAACTTTACAAAATCCAGGACCAACAGATACAAAAACCCCTGCAAGCCGAGGGCGACTGTGGCAAGGAAAAACTCCCTGAAAATTACTGGAAGAAACCTTGAGAGGAACCAGACTCAGCAGGGCCCATCCTTCTTGGGTGGTCTGGAGGATACTTTAAATAAATACACGATTTACACAAAGCATACAAACACAGAATTAAATGATCTAAAAGTTATAACTGGTAATAAATAGATAAATAAATAAATAATAATAGAGTTATAATCTGATGCATGACATTAAATAATGTAAAAACATAGTGTTGTAGAATAGCATTATGCACTTTAATCAGGAATGATTTGCACTTTAATTTTTAATGTTAGTGTTATATTTGTTTCCTGTACAAAAACAGTTTTTTAAAAACTAATTTGTATATTTGCACGTTGTAATAAAATGTCATTTTAAAAGCCAAATTTCTCTCTATACAGGCTCAGTGTAGTGGCAAGCTGGTGGATAAGTGGGCAGGTCTAAACTGCTGTAGGCTGAGTGAGCAGAGATAAACTGATAAAGGCTGAATGAACGTACCACAATACAAATAACTATTTCTGTGAAAGAATCAAATCCCCTTTGAAACCATCCACATGTATCTAAGTTCTGCTGTATTATTCCTCACCATGTGCTGGTTTCACTTTTAAACTTGTGTTTTACAGCTCAGGAGGAATCAGACGAGAACTAAAACACCTCATGTAGCTTAATGTACTAAACAGCTTAGGAACACCAAACGTCTCTCAGTTATTACTGCTCATAAGCGCTCGCTACTGCTGAAATGACCAACCTGTGGTTCAAAAGGAAAATCATCATTTTTATAATAAGATGTTTCTTATAATAGACTTGAGAAGTCTTCATAAATGTATCACTGCCTCACAGATTCTAAAATCACCCAAACAGTTTAATGTTACACTTTCATGTAAATTTTACATTTAATTTGTTAAATCTGACAGTTTCACTGATCCATAATTAAGACTAAACCCCGGGTAGAGGGGCTGAGTGAACGTGGTCTGAACTCTGTGGAGGAGCTTCATTGTATCAGAGACGCTGTAGAAGGACAGAGTTCCTGCTTCATAATCCACATACACTCCCATTCTAGAGGAACTCGGCATTATGGGAATTTCAGTCTTTTTGTAATTGTGCCAGAATGAAAAACTGGATGGAGAACAGAACAAACTCCAGGACTGATCATTACGTCCAAACCCACACTCATCACCACGTCCCTTCCTGCTGATGCTTTTATATGACACTGCTATATAAACCCAATAATCCCCACTCCACTCAACCTCCCAGTAACAGCGTCCACTCACACTCTCTCTACACACAACCTGAGACCAAATATCAAATCTATCTGGATGATCAGGATACGACTGTAATGTTCTACTGCAGGTCACCACTTTGTTCTCCTCAGACAGACTGAGGTTTTTATTTACTGTGTTTGGATCCAGTGTGAACCGACAAACATCTGGAGAGGAAACACAAAATAAACCAATTAACATAGAAGAGAGAGAGTGTGTGTGTGTGTGTGTGTACAGTGTGTGTGTGTAATTGTGTGTATGTCTAAGTGTGTGCGTGTGAGTGTGACACTAGACAAACACACATGAGCACTGCACAAATACACACAGACACTACACATACACACAAATACTACTTAAACACACACAAACGCTACACAAACCCTACACATACACAGAGACACTGCACAATCACACAAACGCATACATTACACAAACACTACACATACATAGACACTACACATACACATACAGTGAGGAAAATAAGTATTTGATACACTGCTGATTTCGAGGTTTTCCCACCTACAAGGAATGGAGAGGCCTGTAATTTTTATCGTAGGGACACTTCAACTGTGAGAGACAGAATCTAAAAAAAAAAATCCAGAAAATCACATTGTATGATTTTTAAATAATTAATTTGCATTTTATTGCATGAAATAAGTATTTGATCACCTATCGACCAGCAAGAATTCTGGCTCTCACAGACCTGTTAGTTTTTCTTTAAGAAGCCCTCCTATTCTGCACTCATTACCTGTATTCATTGCACCTGTTTGAACTCGTTACCTGTATAAAAGACACCTGTCCACACACTCAATCAATTACACTCCAACCTCTCCACCATGGCCAAGACCAAAGAGCTGTCTAAAGACACCAGTGACAAAATTGTAGACCTGCACACGGCTGGGATGGGCTACAGGACAGGACAATAGCAAGCAGCTTGGTGAGAAGGCAACAACTATTGGTGCAATTATTAGAAAATGGAAGAAACACAAGATGACCGTCAATCTTCCTCGGTCTGCTGCTCCATGCAAGATCTCACCTCGTGGGGTAAGGATCCTGAGAAAGGTCAGGAATCCCAGAACCACACGGGAGGACCTGGTCAATGACCTGAAGAGAGCTGGGACCACAGTCTCAAAGATTACCGTTAGTAACACACTACACCACCATGGATTAAAATCCTGCAGGACCCGCAAGGCCCCCCTGCTCACGCCAGCACATGTCCAGGCCAGTTTGAAGATCACCAATGACCATCTGGATGATCCAGAGGAGGCATGGGAGAAGATCATGTGGTCAGATGAGACCAAAATAGAGCTTTTTGGTATCAACTCCACTCGCCGTGTTTGGAGGAAGAAGGAGGATGAGTACAACCGTCCAAACCGTGAAGCATGGGGGTGGGAACATCATACTTTGGGGGTGCTTTTCTGCAAAACGGACAGGACGACTGCACCGCATTGAAGGGAGGATGGATGGGGTCATGTATAGCAAGATTTTGGCCAACAACCTCCTTCCCTCAGTAAGAGCATTGAAGATGGGTCGTGGCTGGGTCTTCCAGCATGACAATGACCCAAAACACACAGCCAAGGCAACTAAGGAGTGGCTCCGTAAGAAGCATTTCAAGGTCCTGGAGTGGCCTAGCCAGTCTCCAGACCTGAACCCAATAGAAAATCTTTGGAGGGAGCTGAAACTCAATGTTGCCCAGCGACAGCCCCGAAACCTGAAAGATCTGGAGAAGATCCGTATGGAGGAGTGGGCCAAAATCCCTGCTACAGTGTGTGCAAACTTGGTCAGGAACTACAGAAAACGTCTGACCTCTGTAAAGGTTTCTGTACCAAATATTAAGTTCTGTTTTTCCATTGTATCAAATACTTATTTTATGCAATAAAATGCAAATTAATTATTTAAAAATCGTACAATGTGATTTTCTGGATTTTTTTTAAGATTCTGTCTCTCACAGTTGAAGTGTCCCTACGATAAAAATTACAGGTCTCTCCATTGTTTGTAAGTGGGAAAACTTGCAAAATCGGCAGTGTATCAAATACTTATTTTCCTCACTGTAAGTACTACTTAAACACACACAAACACATACAAACCCTACACATACATAGACACTATACAAACACACATACATTACACAAACACTACACACACACACATACACACACAAATACTACTCAAACACACATGAATGCTACACAAACACATGAACACAACACAAACATACATAAACACCCCAAAAACACACCCAAATGCTACAAATACATACATACTATTCAACACCAAACACACAAAAACACAGAAACACTGCACACACACAAATACACAAACACCGCACAGCCAAAGATACTGTGCAACACTATTCAACACCAAACACACAAACACTGCACAGACACACACAAATACACAAACACCACACAACCAAAGATACTGTGCAACACTATTCAACATCAAACACACAAAATCACAAACACTACACAAACACACAGAGATGCCACAAACACACAAGAACACTACTGCACAGACACACAGACATGGCACAAATACACAGATAATACTCAAGCACACACAAATGCTACACAAACACACAAACACTACATAGAGACACCCCACAAACACGACACATTCACAAACAGTACACAGACACACACCAGCAACACACAATCCAACAACAAACACACATTCATGCTAATGAAGCTCTTTGAATTGTGTGTGTGTTTCAGTGTGTGTGTGTGTGCGCATGTGTGTGAATGTGTGTAAGAGTGTGTAAGCATGTGTGTAAATGGGTGTGTCTCTGTAACTGTGTGTGTGTGTGTGTTTCAGCAGTTTCTGTGACTAAATGATTGAGATTCATAAATTCTCCTGGATCAAAAATATACAGACAGCAGTTTAAATGATTGTTTTACTTGTTTTAACTTCATGACCTCTGAAGTGTGACAAATATGTAAAAATACAGATAACTGGGGGGTGCAAATACTTTTTCACTGCACTGTGTATGTTTGTGTGCTTGTGAGAAACTTACATTGTAGAAAATCGTCTCTGATTTCAGGTTCAGGAGGTGAAGTAATCCGGACTTTCTTCACTGCAGAAAGAGTAACAGTACAATCACTAATCATAGTAAATACATATTTACACCAGAGACACTGCACAATCACACAAACACATACAATACACAAACACTACACATACACACTACACAATCACACACACATACATTACACAAACACTGCACATACACAGACACTACACACACATAAATACTACTTAAACACACACAAACACTACACAATCACACATGAACACCACAAACACACACATACATTACACAAACATTGACATTGCAACTGTTGCAGGTACAGCTAGTAAGAAGTTTGACTCCCAGTGTTTGTCTAAAGTGACCTTAAATGTGAGTGTATTTCATTCAACCCTGGACTTACTGTGACCATGACCAGTACTGGGTTAATGAGTAAATGAATGATGATGTTAGATGTAAAATGTTCATGTTGGTGGATTTCATTGTTTTGTTTGATGTTTGAGTACCGAAGCATTTTGGAGACAATGGAACACTGAGGGCTTGAACTCACCTTCATCTGGTATCTTCTCACACTGCTCTTTCCAGAATTCTTCTACTTTCTCTCTCAGCTGAGATACAGACGTTGTAACATGATTAAATGAGAGGAAATGACTGATTGTGATGGCGGCTGATTCTGCAGATCCAGCAGGAGCCGAGAGAGACTGAAAATTCTACATCCAGACAGATAATGTTCACAGAGAAACAACAAGATGATGATGGATCACAAATGATGGATCACAAATGATGGATGACAGACAAAGCACAGAGTGATGTTTCTCCTAATAGCATTAACAGTATTTAATGATCACTCGTAAAAGCTGATTCTGATTCTCACAATATCTCAGAACCCCAAGTGTTACGACTTTATGGGTCATAATGTGTTTTGTGTAGGGGGGTTTTCCCTATGTTACAGATTTGTGGAACATGCATGAAAATGTGCAAAGCTACCACCAGGGTAAAATGCCTATAAAAAGAAGACTTCTGGGAAGACAGGAGAGGATGCTTTGCTTGTGACATGGTTTCTGTTGCATTTCCGGCTCTCCCCAACATGCTTGAATGAATGCTAACAATAATCGAGTTTAAGGGAACAAATTTCTCAACGAAAGGCATCAACTTTCAAAGATTTTAAGTTTAGGAGACGTTAAGTTACATGGTACCGCTGTAACTTATTACTTGGACTGGTGCAGCAATAATATAATATAATTTTATTTCTGTTACCTGGAGGAATTGGACGGGATCCTCTGTGTGTGAAAGCTGCTCCAGTTCAGCATCTTTCCTCTTCAGCTCTTCAATCTGCTGCTCCACCTGCTTCAGGATATTTTTAGCTTGACTTACTTCTGCTGTCTCTCGATCTCTGATCAGATCTTTTAGCTCAGAGCATCTTCTGTTAATTGAGTTGATTAGTTCAGTACAGATCCTCTCAATGTTCTCCACTGCTGTCTGTGCAGAACACTGTTAGAAGATTCAGAAAGAGGAAACGTTTCTCACTCAGATATTTGTTCATCCTGCACATTCATATGTAGCTACTGGCCAAACTAAGAATTCATCACTTATAGCCTGGTGATGGTGCTAAACGGCTTGATACCCTTAAATTGTACCATCATCATCGTGTCCACATGATGCAGTATTTATACTCTACCTTCCAAATATAAGAAAAGGTTCCAGTCTTCTACCTTCCATCTTAAACTCCAGCACTTCTTCAGTGTTCATCATCACTTTAGTTTTAACTGCATGTTATATTTCCTCACAGATTTTCGATACAACACACCTCCTCCTGTATGTCGTTAGTTTGAAGTTATATGTGTGGATTAAATCTAATAAAACCTAAAAAAGACCATATAAACTGTAAAATGTGCTGATGGTAGCATACTGTTACAGAAATTCTTTTAAGTATCAGGAAACAGCAGCCTGGCCAGGGCTGGGAAATTCAATGTAGTGATCTTCTTTAGCAGAAATCTTATACAGTCATTCATGTTTGTAGATCCAAAGTTCATAAAAGTTTTAAGATGATGCGGAGACCTATGGCTGACGTGTGTTCCACTAATATCTAGTCCACTCGATCCCCAAAAAAACAAAAAGACTGCACTTTTCTTTATATGTTGAACTTTATTTAACTATAAACATATAAAATAACTTAAAAATGCATGTACTTTAGCTACAGCGTCTAATTATTATAACGAATTAATCTAAATTACCAGACATGGTCAGAAAACCGTTTGACTCCATCCTCAATCATCATAAATCTAACCTGCGCACTAGCACTCAGCATAGCAAATATGACAGTAGCTCTTAAAGTGACAGCTATCACTTAAACATGAGAAAATAACAGAGATTAATATAAACAAATATGGACTTCCAAATTCAGCAATAACAAAATTATTCCAATACAAACAATATCCAAATATAAATATAACCTAAACATAAAAAAGTTACATTATTAACTTATCTAGGGGCATTTTGGCACCTACAATGTTTAAGCATCTTGATCCAAAGCAACAATCAATAATCTTCTTGGGTGGCTCAGTCAAAGTCCTAATCTGATCTAATCACCCTTAAAATTATTAACACAACCTCAGAATTGTTGTACAGCATCAATCACCAACTAACCAGGCAGAATTTAAAGATTTTTTTTAAATTCATGAACAAAAATGCTCCATCACTTACAAAGTTACCTGAGGTCTTATTTTTAATGGAAATTGGTCAGAAAGTCAGACTGATCCTGAGAGCTTTTTGTTGATAAAACTTACCTTGTGAGACTCCACAGCGTTTATCAGCTCACAAAGTTCCTTCTCTCTGTTCTGGATTTTCTCCTGGAATTTTCTCTGGATCTCCAGCAGCTGCTTCTACATAGAATAACAATTCAGGATTTACTTGCATTGTGTACAAGCACCACAAACAATGTCAGTTTAAATGCTAATGAGTTGTTACTTGTTAAAGAGAGCTGTATAATATTTGTACCTGTTTCTCAGTTCTTTCTGCTGCAGCTGATATTGTATCATGTCCTTTATGATCATCCATGGTACACAACACACAGATACACTGCTGATCAGTACGACAGTAAACCTCCAGCAGTTTATTATGCTGAGAGCAGATCTGATCCTGGAGATGTCTGGAGGCTTCAACCAGCTTGTGATTCTTAAAAGCAGGAGATTCATAATGAGGCTGAAGGTGAGTTTCACAGAAAGAGGCCAAACACACCAGACAGGATTTAACAGCTTTGTATTTTTTCCTAGTGCAGAAATCACACTCCACATCTTCAAATCCAGTAGGAAGTGGATCTTGGAATTTTCTCTTCTTCAGGTTCTCCACAACTCCAGTCAAAATAATGTTTCTCCTCACAACAGGTCTTGGAGTGAAGGTTTGTCTACACTGTGGACAGCTGTACGTTCCCTTATCATCCTCCTGATCCCAGCAGTTATTAATACACACCATACAGAAACTGTGTCCACAGTGTGTAGTTACTGGATCCTTCAGTGTTTCCAGACAGACTGAACAGCTGAACTCGTCCCGAGTTACTGATATTTTGGATTCAGCCATTTTTCTGCACGTGAACAGAAACACCAGTAAACACAGCAAGTTATTTACAGCAGCTCAGACTTCCTGTTTACGTTTCTCAATTTTTGTTACTTTTTTATTTTTCTATGACCTACTGTACCCATGCTGTAGGACTTTTAATTTGAAATTTGGTTGTAGTAAGTAGTACAAATCAGTCGTTAACATTAATCTATATTTTATTATTACTGTACCTTTACCGTAGTACATTTCATGATTCTTTACTGTACCCATGCTGTATGACTTGTATAATGTGGTTGTAGTAACTAGTACAGGTGACTTGTTAACTACTACATCCTTGGTTATATGAAAAAATTATGTTACATTTGTTTTTACTTTTAATTCTTTATTACTGTACCCATACTGTAGGGCAGGGGTGGGGAACCTTTTACCCACTGAGGGCCAGATTAATAATTACATATCTGGTCACGGGCCACAGACTACAATGACGCAATATACAGCCAAATAATATAGGCTTTATAAATACATTATGCTGATGGTATGTAGTGTTTATATTTAATCTCAGACTTACCTTATCATAATTTTAATGTGACGGTTGTGAATGTTTGGTCTTGACCAGCTGTGGAATATCTGGGGGCAATGGTGTCGTGGCAACACGCAACTGGTATGTGGCAACATAACTCGTATTTGTTATGTCTGTTGTCTTGTCTAAAGTGTAATTAATTGCATAAAGCCCAGACAATAAAATCTAGGAAACATATGGCGGGCCACATTTGATTGAGCGGGGGGCTGTATACGGCCCACGGGCCGGAGGTTCCCCAACCCTGCTGTAGGGTTTGTTTCTGTAATTTAAGTGAAGTGTAGTGGGTGGTACATGTCACTAGGTAACTATTGCATCGTTTATTATATTAAAATGATTGATTTTAGAATTGTTGACACTATATATTTTGACTGTACCCATACTGTACTTTATACAGTTGTATTGAATGGAACATGCCACTGGGTAATAACTACACCTCGGCTTCATGCACTTTTTAGACGCTCCCTTAAACGTCCTTAGCATTTCAACAGATGAAGCTCAAATTTACAAAATAACAGAAAATAAAAATGTACAGAAAAAACTCTGGAACAGAACAGAATCAGATCAGTTTCACTTCTGCTGAACTAAAGGAGAGAGAGAGAGAGAGTTTGTAGAACTGGCTAGAACAAATGAGTTGAAGCTTCTTCTTTATTGTAGAACAGCGTAGAACAGCGTAGAACATCTGTATGAAACATATTCCAGCAGTCTCGTACACATGTTATATACGGAGAACATATCCACATACTGTCACTTGACGCTAACAGAACACGCGCATGCGTACTTCTACTTATGTGCGTTGCATAAGTCACATGACGGGTACCGTCCCAATATAACTTGAGAACATACCTTAAGTGCACTCATTTAAACTAGCACTTACGTTAACACACCCAACTTGCTCTCATGTTACATGCATCACATATTTCAACGTTACATTCCAAAAATAAACTCTTTAAACTTTTGTAACTTCACCTCCCCAGCTAACACAGAACGTTCCCGTAACGTTAGATTTTGGTTCCCCTATGGTTATTTTTAGGGAACCATCCCATAACGTTATGGTAACGTTCTATTTTCGTTAAAAAATCAGCGCTGTTCCCGGAACGTTCCGGGAACTATGAAACCTATAACGTTCTCTCATGGTTTTATGAAAACTAACAGAGAACATTATCTAAAAGTTCCCTTAAGGTTTTCTTTCTTATGTGTTTAAAGTAACGTTCCAGTAACGTTCCCGGAAGGTTTTCTTACGATCTTTAAAGTTTTTTAGTAGGAACAAAAAAAAAAGCAGCCTTTTGCTTGAGACGGTCCATGTAGATCAACCTTTACTTACAAGTACCAACTATAAAACTATGAAACCTAACGTTCTCTCATGGTTTTATGAGAACTAACAGAGAACATTAGTTAAAGCTTGTATAAGGTTTTATTTCTTATGTGTATAAAGTATCGTTCCAGTAACGTTCCCGGAAGGTTTCTAAGTTAACCCAGCTAGCACAATCATCTGGCCCATGTTGAACAGCGTCACCATGGCAACAGTGCGACGCGAGCCGTTGAAAATGAGGACTCGTTCGTTCGTGTGAGGTAAATAAACGTTTAATCTTAACAACTTTTTACTTAGTAAAATGTAAGCAGAAAGTCTATTAATGAGTTCTGGATTAAGATAGAGAGCAATTTGGAAATGGAAACTGTTAGGTAATGTTATCTAGTGAGTTTTAGGTTAACTGGTGGTCTGAACTGAAACACTTCAGGTAACGTTAGCTAAAAGGCTAACAGTTTCTAGCATTAGACAACAGCTGCTAAATCATCGAATATAATAAAGTTCATTGAATACTGTGGATAACATTAACAGAAAAGATTTACAGAAAAGGTCAAAGAAACGCTTTAAACTCATGTATGTAGTGTTTAATTGATTTTCTACATTCATAATACTTTGTTAAAACTGACATTGCACAATGCGTCAGGGAAGTTTAATGAAGCGCTTTTAACGTATCTATGTGGTGATTAATTGAATTTTTACATTTCGAATTGACACGGCTCAATGTGTTTTCAGCATAGATAAGCATAAAAAGCGACAGTGGAACTGTAGAGCTACAAAGTGCACCTATAGATATATAACTTTATTGATCCCATAGGGAAAGTCAGTAAATGGTTAGTAAACTATATGGTTAGTGGAGCTGATAGAAAAAGAGTATACATACAAGGAGGTGGTTTTAATGTTATGGCTGATCGTATATAATTTTATAACCCAAAGGTTGTCCCTTGTATTTTTTGTAGATATTCAAGTGTCCACTACCATCACTGAGCCACATTTGCTTCTTCACCTCTCATACATGAGTAAAAACTATGAACACTACTCTGCAGCATCTAACAGCCGGTGTAGATCATCAGCCAAGGTCACAAGATCCAGCAAGAAGGTTCTGAGTTCGATCCCCAGGTGGGGCGGTCTGGGTCCTTTCTGTGTTGTTTGCATGTTCTCCCCATGTCCGCGTAGGTTTCATCTGGGTGCTCCGGTTTCCTCCCACAGTCCAAAGATATGCAAGTGAGGTGAATTGGAGACACTAACTTGTTCATGACTGTGTTCGATTTAACCTTGTGAACTGATCTGATGAATCTTGTGTTATGAGGTTAAAATCCTGATAAACGAACAAACAAACAGTACTTCTTTATATTGTTTATACACTGTATATATATATATATTGTGGCGCCGGCGAGCAGGAAGGATAGCGTCAGGGCCGCGAGTGAGCTGCCTTTGGCAGTTCATTCAGTGGTTTAGGAACAGACACCCATTCATACACACATACATTCATACAACAGACAAACATATAAGCTACTTACCCAACCCTCACTGCAGCCACCCCACTCCCAACAACGGGATACACGGCCACTGTGAGCTTAGACACCACTGCCGCAAGGCTTTCTGGGTAAAGCCTGTGCCGACGCTACACTGCCCCCTCCCTAATGGTCAACCGTCCCGGTTACCTACTCACCAGCGTCCACTGGGTGGCTCCATGTCCGGACCACACCCCATTACACTGCCGAGCCGCCGGTCTACCCACAGCTGCACCTGGCCTACTGGAACACCGCACTGACCCGATCAGTGGGCAGGGCACAAGGAGACGAACACCGTCCTCCCAGCCACCAGTAACACATGCCCCCGCAGCAACACCTGGGCTAGCGCACTCAGACAGACCGGGCATATTGGCCCACCGAACCACCCAAATGCCACAATCCCACTTCTGACACCAATGTGGCGCCGGCGAGCAGGAAGGATAGCGTCAGGGCCGCGAGTGAGCTGCCTTTGGCAGTTCATTCAGTGGTTTAGGGACAGACACCCATTCATGCACACATACATTCATACAACAGACAAACATATAAGCTACTTACCCAACCCTCACCGCAGCCACCCCACTCCCAACAACGGGATACACGGCCACGGTGAGCTTAGACACCACTGCCGCAAGGCTTTCTGGGTAAAGCCTGTGCCGACGCTACAATATATATACTGTATGTGTGTGTGTGTGTGTGTGTGTGTGTGCAATATGTTATTTTCTACATATAGTATTTATATAGCTGTCATTTTGGTTTGCTTTTGTAATTGGTCTTATTTATAATATTCTGATGATTATTATTACACTACTTGCTGCAACTATCTTAATAAAATACTTTCTGCTGCACAATCTGTAGTTAATCTGTAGCATCTGTAGTTAATCTGTAGTATAAATCTACTATTTTATCTATGAGGATGTGAAAGGAGAAGAAAACGGTAAATAAATAGTATCGCAGTGTTTCGGGGGCTATTCCGGCCCAGTTATGGGAGAGTCGGCGGAGATCTGGCATCCGGATTTGGGCCAGTGTATTTGGCCCGATTCTGGGCAGTCATTCAAAAAGAGTCAGAGCCGACACGGGCTGCCGGTGTTACCGGAGTGTTATTGCAAGGTTGTCTAAAGTTTTCAATAATTTAAAGGTTAGTACAAGGTTCCCTTAAGGTTTCAATAATTTAAAGGTTAGTACAAGGTTCCCTTAAGGTTTCAATAATTTTAAGGTTACGGGAACGTTAGGGGAACGTTCCCACAACTATAATGCACAACCAAACGGGAACGTTCTATTTCCGTAAAGAAAACTTTCCTGGGGAACCAAAGGGCAACCAAAATGATCCGTTCCCAGAGCGTTCTGGGAACCAAAAACTAACGTTCCCGGAACGTTCTGGGAACCAAAAATTGTTAGCTGGGTCTGTTGCAGGTTTTGTCATTACATCAGCAATCATGATTTCTGTTAAACAAAATGAGTGTTTTACTGTAGTAAGAATGAAAGTATGAGCTGATCTTTGTCTCATTGTGTTGCTTTGATGAGGAAAAAGCCGCTGGGTCAGTGTGTAACAGGAGGTTTGGAGTGAAGGTTTTAATATATGTTTCCATGAATATTTATAAATTAATTCCAAATAGTCTGTTTTCTTTCTTTCATAGATTGTCTATTGGTTGCGTGTATATTTATACGAGAGCTATTATCTAATCATATTTCAGTGATCATGTGTTGCCAGGGTCAAAGAAATCTGCCTCTAGGTCTTCAAAATCAGTAGCGCGGGCGCCTCGAGCCTAAAATAAACGGCAATGAAATTGATACATTAACCAATCAGATTTTGAGTCAGCGTTGCTAAGGCCATCTAGCAGGCATGCAATTACGTTGGTGTTTTAAGTCCTCTGATTGGATGGTTAATGCCAAGTACACAACACGACTTTCTGATTTGCCGGGTCGCTGTACAGTTCACACTACACAACTGAATCTTTTGCACTCGAGAGTCTTTCAGTCGGTGTGTATTTCACACTACACGAATGATCGGCGATAGGGGGTTTCACACTACACCATCTATCACCAACTGGAATCGCAGGCGCGCTTCTCTGGTCTCCCAAACTACGTTTTTTTTTGTACAAAAACACATGTGAGAAGTGACGAGGGGTTTAATGATACCACGTCCAAAAATGCACGTCAACAAGTAGCAAGTGATCAAAGTGTTTGTGCGCTGATGTGCAGCGTAAAATCAAAGAGGAAAAATAAATGAATCTGAGTGGATTTGGCAACACGAACAGCATGGATTGTTCTATAGGTTAATTAATATTTTTGCAATGCAGTGTTGATGTTATGTTTTGTAGAGAACGATCAGGTCAGAAATACTGTAAAACGTGTGTGTGCTGATGTATTCTGATATAAACTATATTATCCCCCTGTCCCACCTGTTTACACTCCTCCCCTGCGTTTCCCCTCACACCGTATCTTGTGTTCTCATTGGCTGTTCGACACAGCACTCACTGCCAGTTGTGCAACTCAGATCAGATATCTCACATGCTAGAAATCTCGATTCGGTCTGATCGAGTTGTTGAGTAGTTCACACATAGCGATTGAGAGCCGAGTTTTGATCATTTAACCTAATGTCTACACACCGAACAATTAATACATCAACATTTTATTAACTTGAGTAAAATGTAAATCCTTACATCACAACTGTATTACAAGATAAGCAAAGCCATTCCAGAAAATAAAAATAAGAATGAATTAAATCCAGAGGTGGATTTAAACATAAACATCCTGTAATAAAAATTTCAAGTTGACTTTTAACTTTGTAATCACTGAAGCACTTTAAATCTCAGGCGGTACTGTTGAGAATTGTGTTTTTGTAAATTTACCATAAATTTCTTTGTATATATTTCTATTTCTAGACTATTACAAGCAGAAAACTGATTGGAAAGTGTTATCTTTTGCAGCTAAATAACATGGATACTAATATGATTCACATTGATATGATGTACATTTTGTACAATAATGGATACATGCCCATTCCCAGTTTACAACAATATAAAGGGTGAGTCAAAAGTCTCAGGACACTCTTTTATTTCAGAATGAAAGGGAAAATTATATATGAAATAAAAGAGTGTCCTGAGACTTTTGACACACGTGACTTCTGACTCACCCTGTAGTTGTGGGGCATACTGTATATACAGTGGGGGAAATAAGTATTTGATCCCCTGCTGATTTTGTAAGTTTACCCCCTTACAAAGACTTGAACAGTCTATAATTTTTATGGAAGGTTTATTTTAACAGAGAGAGGCAGAATATCAACAAAAAATACAGAAAAAAAACATTAAATAAAAGTTATAAATTAATTTGTATTTAATTAAGGGAAATAAGTATTTGATCCCCTACCAACCAGCAAGAATTCTGACCCCCACAGACCGGTTATGTGCCCATGAGGCACACAAATTAGTCCTGTCCCTGTATAAAAGACTCCCGTCACAGAATCAGTTTCTTCCATTCAAATCTCTCGACCACCATGGGCAAGACCAAAGAGCTATCAAAGGACATCAGGGACAAGATTGTAGACCTGCACAAGGCTGGAATGGGCTACAAGACCATCAGCAAGAAGCTTGGTGAGAAAGAGACCACTGTTGGTGCGATCATTCGAAAATGGAAGAAATACAAGATCGCCCTCGCCCTCGCTCTGGAGCTCCATGCAAGATCTCACCTGGTGGGGTAAGAATGATTCTGAGAAAGGTGAGGTCAGTCCAGAATTACACGGGAGGAGCTTGTCAATGATCTCAAGGGAGCTGGGAGCACAGTCACCAAGAAAACCATTAGTAACACACTTCGCCGTAATGAGATCCTGCAGTGCCCGCAAAGTCCCTCTGCTCAAGAAGGCTCATGTACAGGCCCGTCTGAAGTTTGCCAATGAACACCTGAATGATTCAGAGAAAGCTTGGGAGAATGTGATATGGTCAGATGAGACCAAAATTGAGCTCTTTGGCATCAACTCCACTCGCCGTGTTTGGAGGCAAAGAAATGCCCGGTGGAGATGGTGTTCTTGGGGTCATATCCAGCATTTCTCTGCTCCCAGCTCCCTTGAGATCATTGACACATCATCACAAAAGATCTTGATGGAGAACATTAAGTTGCAGAATGTGTATTAAATGTTACACTGTTTTATTTAAAACATTTGTTTATTTTTTAAGATAATGGTCACTACCTGTACGTGGAGGGATATTCTGTCTGCTGTTCACCTAATCCTTTTCATTTTCTGCTGGTGCTTTAATGGGAATGTGGGCTCCATCCATGCAGCCACTAACCCTTGGGAATCCTTAAGATGGTGCAGAGCAATTTTTTATTAATTTTCAGTTTTTATCTTTATTATTAAAGACAAACCTGCTATTCTGTGGCATTCATCTTTGATGTTTATTACAGACAAACAAGAGTTTCAATGCTAGGCATACTTTTTGGATGGACCAACATACAAAAAACAGAGAGCAATGCATAAAGTCTGCAAAGAAGTGAGGGCTGATCCACAAAGTGTAATATTGCAAATGTGTAAAAAAATAATACTTGAATAGACCCATAACAGGGCAGTTGCAACATTCATCGATATGTAGTAAAATCATTCTTTGACATCATTTTGCAAAGACTTTCTTGTGTACAGATAGGGTTTTCACTCATTAATGTGACTGTATATATACATATATAGGCCCTGTTTTAAGTAACAATCATGTTTGGGGTTAATTACTACAATTAATTTGAACCACAAATTATTTTAGCTTACTAAACTGTGTGTGTAAACAGTGAGCAGGTTAGCTTCAGAGCGTAAGTTGCTATAGTAACTGACACAGGCTCTCTTTAATCTCGGTTTCTGGAACGGAAAACCCCGAGATTTCCTTAATTCTCAGTTAACTTACCCAGTTTAATCACTTAACCCGCTTTCTGCAATACCCCCAAGAAATCAAATCTACAAACAAATTCCATTTATTTACTTTATTTATTTAGTTTCAGAAAAATCCTCTCTTGTACAGAGATGTGCCTGTGTTTGTTTCTGCTTTAAAACATACACGCCATGAACCAATCAGATTTAACATCATTAAACAAGTTTATTTCTTAATTATTTGTCCTTATACTAGAGGAGCGACTCGGTTCCTTTAGTTCCTTTCAAAGAGTCGTTCAATAGAATCGGTTCGTTCGGGAACAACTCATCACAGTAACTGTAATGTTATTACAAATATGTAACTGTAACGCGTTACATTACTTTGTTACAGATAAAAAGTAATCACGTGACTGTACCGCGTTCCCCCCAACACTGTAGCTGAGAGATACAGGGCTAATGGAGATGTTTTACTGCTAAGCTGCTGTTCAACTCCAGTCCAGTTGGTGACGCTGGTGCGTCTTAAGTTGTTCTGCCAACCGCCATTAAACATCATAAGAAGAACAAGAAGCTGCTGTGTTTGTACTGTAGAGCCTCATCTGTAAGTAAAATATGTATTTAATTATAACCCTTATATTTAATTATAACCATATTCTAATTAATAATAAAACTAGAGTTCATAATAAAACATCACTGTGAGGATTTGAGGAGTTTTAACTCCAGTTTTATTTAAACACACAAACTATTAGCTGCTCCGCTAACTGTTAGCATCACACATGATTCAGTACTGATGAACCGATTCGTTGATTCGATGAATCAGTGGATTGTAACGGATTCAGAGTTTATTCATTATTAAATCTAACATTTTGATATAAACGCGTCACATTTTCAGCTTTGTTTACAGTTTGTAATGTTTGATAGAAACAGCGAGTTCTTGTAGCTTTGTTTACAGGTTGTTTTACAGGTTTATAGTAAAAGTTAAAAGTATTAGTACAGCACTGTTATTGGGAGTGGATGAGAAACTAGATGTAAAGAACATCAGACTTCATCATTTCACTTTGGGCCACAAAACCACTTCCACCAAACTCAAAGGGTTGTTTCCCAGACAGGGATTAAGGCTTATAGTCCAGGACTACATTTAGCTTTAAATAGAGAATCTCCATTCAAAATGCTGTGTAGTCTAGGACTAGGCTTAATCCCTGTCTGTGAAACCAACCCAAAAAGTTCTATTAGAAGTCTTTTCTGTCTGATGCTGCTCAGTCCCACAATAGTTTCAACATTTTTACTCTGTTTACAGTCTATCTGTCCGTCTGCCTGTCAGATCTTTTAATAATGCAGTCAGCAGAAGAGGGACACGTCACCCCCATAGATCTACAAAATGAAGGATTACAAGAGAAACTAATAAAGAAGGAGGAGGAAGAAGATGGAAGTTACTTCTGTAAGTAAATGTGGAGCAATTTGCCATGTTAGTACAGTACAGTGTGGTTAGTATAGTAGAAATAATAAGAGAATGTGGATAGTGGGATTAGAACCTGTACTGTACCGTACTGTCCTGTGTAGAAGTGCTGATACTTCCAGTCTGGATTAAATCTAAGTAGTATTTATTTGACGTAACTAAACCCACAACCTTCAGTTTCCTCCAGTTGTTGAGTTTCTTCTTCACATATTGATGAATTTCAGGTGAAGGATCTTTAATCCCTGTGGAACACGTCACCTCTGAGGAACACCTCACCCCAGAGGACCAACAGTGTGGAGGTTTCCAGATGAAGCCTGTGAAGAAGGAAGAACCTGAAGATAAAGATGAACTCAGTAAGATATTTTTTATCTTGAGTAAAATAAGATTTGGATTGAATAGAATCAGAGGAACCTGGGATGAAGCATCATACAGTGAAAGCTTGTATTGTGCTCATGCAGATCAGTGTGAGCAGGAAATGATGAATGCAGGATGAATCACGTTACAGGACTTTAGCATCAGATCTCAGTTTAACAATTACTAACAGTATTTATTATTTATAATGTTATAAATGTATTTGATTATTTATAATGTTATAAATGTATTTGATTATTTATAATGTTATAAATGTAATTGATTATTTATAATGTTATAAATGTATTTATTATTTATAATGTTATAAATGTACTTGATTATTTACAATGTTATAAATGTATTTGATTATTTATAATATTATAAATGTATTTGATTATTTATAATATTATAAATGTATTTGATTATTTATAATGTTATAAATGTATTTAATTATTTATAATGTTATAAATGTATATTATTATTTATAATGTTATAAATGTATTTGATTATTTATAATGTTTTAAATGTATTTGATTATTTATAATGTTATAAATGTATTTGATTATTTATAATGTTATAAACGTATTTGATTATTTATAATGTTATAAACGTATTTGATTATTTATAATGTTATAAATGTATTTGATTATTTATAATGTTATAAACGTATTTGATTATTTATAATGTTATAAATGTATTTAATTATTTATAATGTTATAAATGTATATTATTATTTATAATGTTATAAATGTATTTGATTATTTATAATGTTTTAAATGTATTTGATTATTTATAATGTTATAAATGTATTTGATTATTTATAATGTTATAAACGTATTTGATTATTTATAATGTTATAAACGTATTTGATTATTTATAATGTTATAAATGTATTTGATTATTTATAATGTTATAAACGTATTTGATTATTTATAATGTTATAAATGTATTTGATTATTTATAATGTTATAAATGTATTTGATTATTTATAATGTTATAAATGTATTGATTATTTTCTGCTTCAGAACTGAACAAGGATTTCTGCTGCTCCTCGTGTCCACGTTCCTCTACAACCCAAAATCAGCTCCACAATCACATCAAGAGCTGCAACCATGATAAATATGAGACTCTGGTGAAGATTAAGACTGAACATGAGGATCTGACGCCCACCAGAAGCTCCAGTAATCAGCAAACGTCCTCTGGTACTGTCAGCATTAACACCTCTCTCACTCCCACACAGGAAGAAGGAAACGTCTGCTCACAGTGTGGGAAGAGCTTCAGGTTCCTGAGTCATCTCAAAATACACCAGCGCATTCACACAGGAGAGAAACCATATCTGTGCTCACAGTGTGGGAAGAGCTTCAGTTCCCGGGGTGCTCTTAAAATACACCAGCACATTCACACTGGAGAAAAACGGTGTCAGTGCTCACAGTGTGGGAAGAGTTTTAATACACAAAGTAAGCTCAAAATACACCAGCGCATTCACACTGGAGAGAAACCGTATCAGAGTTCACAGTGCGGGAAGGGTTTTAATACAAAGAGTGATCTGAAAAGACACCAGCGCATTCACACTGAAGTCAAACCATATCAGTGCTCACAGTGTGGAAAGAGTTTTAATACAAAGAGTAATCTCAAAATACACCAGCATATTCACACTAGAGAAAAACCGTACCAGTGCTCACAGTGTGGGAAGAGTTTTATTACACAGAGTGAGCTCAAAATACACCAGCGCATTCACACTGGAGAGAAACCGTATCAGTGCTCACAGTGTGGAAAGAGTTTTAATAGACAGAGTGTGCTCAAAATGCATCAGTACATTCACACTGGAGAGAAACTGTATCGGTGCTCACAGTGTGGAAAGAGTTTTAATCAACAAAGTCATCTCAAAAGACACCAGCTCATTCACACTGGAGAGAAACCGTATCAGTGCTCACAGTGTGGGAGGAGTTTTACTGAACAGAGTAAACTCAAAATACACCAGCGCATTCACACTGGAGTGAAACCGTATCAGTGCTCACAGTGTGAGAAGAGTTTTAACAGACAGGAATCTCTTAAAAAACACCAGCGCATTCACACTGGAGAGAAACCGTATCAGTGCTCACAGTGTGGAAAGAGTTTTAATGGACAGAGTGATCTCAAAAGACATCAGCGCATTCACACTGGAGAAAAACCATATCAGTGCTCACAGTGTGGAAAGAGTTTTAATACACAGAGTAATCTCAAAAAACACCAGCGCATTCACACTGGAGAGAAACCGGATCAGTGCTCACAGTGTGAGAAGAGTTTTAAAAGTGCAGAAGAAGTTTTAGCTGAATTGGAACGACTGGAAGAAGAAGAAGAATTGCAGGTATCCGAAGAAAGTGACTACGATTCGTTTGAAGAAGACGCTTTTTTTCATGGAGAAGATGCTATTCTTGACTAGTAAGTACATTTTTATTTTTTTATACCAAATTCACATTTGTGTTGTTGCATTAAGATGAAATTATTGTTTTTTAACTTTTATAACTTTCAAAAGACTATACTGTTGTTTCTTATAGTTTATTATATAATTCTTATAGTTTATTATATAATATAATAAGGACTCTAAGAATGTTGTTACAGCTGTGCATTTATTACAAAAACTTATGTTGTATTTTTCTTTTTGTGTTTTATAATAGCAATTCTGAGGATTCAGGTGATGACTGGGTGCCAGCTGCTCAGACTAAGAGAAAGAGGCATTCATCCCCACCCCACCCTGAATCCACATCAAGGACCATTCACGCAGATCCAGAAAGTACTGTGACGTCTGTCGAAGTGGTGCCAAGTACTTCATGCACTTCCCTCCCAACAATACAGAAGACCAGGTCATCAGCAACACGTGCGAAGAGGCAATCAAGAGGACGTTCTCACCGAGTTCCTGCACAAACAAAAAGGCCAGGCAGTGTTTCTACAACCGAAGATGAAGATGATGTTTGGCATGACATCACTGATGTTGATGAGGCACCCAGCATTCAAAAATTTTTGCCAAAGCGACCTCCAGGGCTACAGCTTCTATCGAACACTGTATATTCCCCACTGCAGTTGTTTCAGCTGTTTTTCAGTATGTCTGTGGTGAAGACTATTGTAGATAACACCAATAAGTATGCTGAGATCAGAGCAGCTGCAAATCCATCTTACAAATGGATTCCTCTCAGTGTTAGAGAATTCTACAAATTTATTGCATTGGTAATATACATGGGGATTGTGAAACTAAAATCTGTTGCAGACTACTGGTCTGGAAAGGAATATTACCGCCTTCATTACACCGCAAAAGTGATGACAGGCAAAAGATTTCTGGCAATCTCTAGTAACCTGCATCTGTGTGACCCAAAAGAGGACGAAGATAACACAAGGAGAAAGGGAACCTCAACATATGACAAACTTTTCAAATTGAAGCCACTGTATACAGAGTTGCTGACAGCATGCCGGACATATTTTCAGCCGGACAAGGACATTTCGATTGATGAGCGGATGGTAGCCTCTAAAGCAAAAATTGGCCTGAAACAATACATGAAGGCAAAGCCAACAAAATGGAGCTACAAAATGTTTGTTCTGGCTGATTCAACCACAGGTTACACTTGGAATTTTTTTATTTATGAAGGCAAGCAATCCGTTTGCTCAGGCCAGGGACTGAGCTATGACTCAGTTATGTCCCTCATGGATTTTGCCCTTCTTGGCAAGGGGTACCACCTCTACACTGACAGTTTTTACACAAGCCCCATGCTCTATTTGGATCTCCTGAAGAAGGAGACTCTTGCTTGTGGTACCATCCGTACCAACCGGAAGGGGTATCCAAGAACAAAAATCAATGATCTCACCAGGCAGGCAAAGAGAGGAACCATCCGCTGGCACAGACGTGGACAACTTCTTTTTGTAAAGTGGATGGACACAAGGGAGGTGGTGGTGTGCTCCACAATGCACAAGGCATATGATGGTGACACAGTGATGAGGAGAGTAAAAAATCAGGAGGGGGTTTGGAATAAAGTGAATGTTCCAGTTCCTGCAGCGGTCAAGGATTACAACAGGCACATGGGTGGAGTCGATTTGTCGGACACCTTGATTTCATATCACAATGCCTTACACAAGACAGTCAAGTGGTACGAGACATTATTTTACCATTTCATTGACATTGGGATTGTAAATAGTTTTATTTTACATCAGCAAATATCAAAAACAAATGCACAAGAGGCTCTAACTCAGAAACTCTTTAGAGAGAAACTGATGTCGGAGCTTGTGGCCTTTTCAGGGGACACCACCCAGGATGAGTCTGCTGCAGGACCCTCAGGTGAAACAAAACAATGCCTGCCAGCATATTACAGCGATGACAGTACAGCTGGCAGGTGAAAATGTGCCATGTGCAAAAGGTCTGGTGAAATTGTGAAGACGCCAGTGTACTGCACAAAGTGCGATGTGGCCAAAAGAAACTGTTTTTACAAATGGCACAATATGGGGCACCACAAAAACCTGTAAATATTTGTACCAAAAAATGTAAATAGACATTGTAAATACAGTAGTTTTGAGTTGATTGTATTTTTTCTATGATAATTTTGATATTTTTTCATAAAATTTGTTTTGCTAATAATTCAATTGTTCATTTCCTAATATCATGTGTACTATGTGAATAAACAGCATTAAAATGTGTGTATGCCCTTCAGACGGAAAACACACAAAAATAGGCTGGTCAGCCAAGGGGTAATTTACGTGTATGTAAAACATGGAGTTAAATACACATGCAGTAGTATAATTAAGGTAAATTAACTACCTAAAAGAGTTTCAATTTAGTATAGTTTAGTGCATTTAATCCAATTAAAGTCGAGCTTTTGTATTATTTTTGTACAATTACAGTATAATTAGCACATTTTAAGTGTATTGATCATTAGGGTGACAATAATACACTTTAGTGCACTGTAGCCTACTGAAGATTAGTATGCTTAAGTATACTTCTTTTTACTATGGAAGTAACTTCATGAAAAAAATACACTTAAGTAAACCTGTATAATGTGCTTTAAGTGAGTTACTACAGCAGTTGTTTAACATACTTTGCAAAAATATATTAAACATGTATTTGAAGACAAGTATATAACTATATTCAATTAAATGAAACTTGATTGTAACTAAACGTATACTTCAGGTTAATGTATTTATTAAAATTATACTTTTTGATACTTTTATACTTAGATGAATCTTAGTATTTTTTTCACTAGGGACAATATCAGCTGCAGCAGAAAGAACTGAGAAACAGGTAAAAATATTATACAGCTCTCTTTAACAAGTAACAACTCATTAGTTGTGTTTATATTTTATACATATCTTTATATTTTATACATATATTTTATGTTATACAGCTCTCTTCAACAAGTAACAGATAATTTATAGTTATGCTGTGTATAAATGACAAACATTTAACTGGAGCAGAATTAGATTATTAAAATGCTTTTCTATTCTCTAATTGTACAATTTATTAGGTATATTTACCTTTTATAATTATATTATTGTTGCACCAGTCCAAGTAATAAATTACAGCAGTTTGTAACCTTGTAACTTGACATCCCCTAAATTCAAAATCTTTGAATTCTGACACCTTTTGTTGAGAAATTTGTTCTCTTAAACTTGATTATTGTTAGCTTTTATTCAAACATGTTGGGGAGAGCCAGATACGCAACACAAACCACATCACAAGCAAATCATCCTCTCCTGTCTTCCCAGAGGTCTCCTTTTTATAGATGTTTTCCCCTGGTGGTAGCTTTGTGCATCTTTGTGCATCTTCCACAAATCTGTAACATAGAGAAAACCCCCCCTACATAAAACACATTATGACCCATAAAGTCGTAACACTCGGGGTTCTGAGAAATTGTAAGAATCAGAATCAGCTTTTTCGAGAGTCTGTTTTAGTACAATAAGTCATGTTAAGTTTTGTGCACCGGCACCCCAATCCATAGGAAATAATGACACAGCAGCACAAAAGCAGTTTCGTCACTTCTCATGTGAATGCGCCAGTACTGAACAGAATACGGTATTCCACGATCAAGCATCTCCATGATTAAAAGCTATAAGAAAACAATAAAGAAGAAAAGGTAAGATGCAGCTTTTATTGTATTTTTTATTGACTTTTAACTGTTTTTAATTGTATTTCACTGTTTCTATATTATATTTGTGGTATTTTTAGTGTATAAGTGACAAAAACAACCCCATTAATTTACATTACACTAAAATACAGTATATGCAGTTCCACGGGATCAATTAACAAGTTTCCTAAACATGAGAAAAAATACCTTAAAACTCAACATTTATCCATTTAACATGTTTCTGGAACATTTTACAATGTTTACAGTGTAAATTTGCTCTTGTACCAACTGTTTTCAAATCCCTTGTAGTCATGAGTTTCAGAATGAGTGAATATTTACATAAATTAATAAAGTTAATAAGTTAACCTGATAAATATTTAGTTATTTTTGTTGAATTCAGGTCAAAGAGAATTTTACAAATCACTGCTCTGTTTTTCTCTTACATTTTACTTACTGTCCCAACTTTTCTGGATGTTTGATTCGTATTAGAGATCATGAAATACTGGTAATGTTATTTGGTGAAACATCACTGTGCTTCATCATCTTGTTGTTTCTCTGTGAACATTATCTGTCTGGATGTAGAATTTTCAGTCTCTCTCAGCTCCTGCTGGATCTGCAGAATCAGTCGCCATCACAATCAGTCCTGAGAAGTGTGAGAAGATACCAGATGAAGGTGAGTTCAAGCCCTCAGTGTTCCATTGTCTCCAAAATGCTTCGGTACTCAAACATCAAACAAAACAATCAAATCCACCAACATCTAACAAACATCATTCATTTACTCATTAACCCAGTACTGGTCATGGTCACAGTGAGTCCACGATTGAATGAAATACACTCACACTTAATCCATTACTCAGAATTAAGGTATTTTTACACAAACACTGGGAGAACATGTCAAATATTTATTTACTTTTAATTTTAACTGTTGATTGTACTGTTACTCTTTCTTCAATGAAGAATGTCCAGATACCTCCTGAACCTGAAATCAGAGAAGATTTTCTACAATGTAAGTTTCTCACAAGCACACAAACATACACAGTGCAGTGAAAATGTATTTGCCCCAGTACACACGTCTGTGTGTGTGTAGTGTCTATGTGTATTTGTGTAGTGTTTGTGTAATGTATGTGTTCTTGTGTGTTTGTGTAGTGTTTGTGCAGTAGTTGTCCACATGTATAGTGTTCTTGTGTGTTTGTGTAGTGTCTTTGTTTGTCTCTGCAAGGTCTGTGTGTATGTGCAGTGTTTGTGTTTTTGTGTGCGTTTGTCTTTTGTCACACTTACACACACACACACTGTACACACACACACTATACACACACACTGCACACACACACTGCACACACACACACACACACACACACACATTTGATCATGCATTTGCAGTTTATGCTCAGCGGCTATGGAACACTCTACCTCCTAATATTTGACAAGCACCTTCGGCCGCTGTTTTTAAATCACTCCTAAAAACATACCTTTATAAGCTGGCATTTGAACAGTGAGGAGCCGTGGTAATTATAATTGTTTAGTCTATTTTTATCTGTTTTTTATTTTCTCTCTTACTCTGTATTTTTATTTGGTTCTTACTTTTTTAACATAATGTTGTGTTATGTATGCTTGTTCGATGTACAACACTTTGGTCAATGTAAGTTGTTTTAAGAGTGCTTTATAAATCAAATTTACTTACTTACACTATACACACACACACTGTACACACACACACTGTACATACACACTGTACACACACACACACACTCTGTACACACACACTGTACACACTCTCTCTCTCTCTCTTCTATGTTAATTGGTTTATTTTGTGTTTCCTCTCCAGATTTTTGGTGGTTCACACTGGATCCAAACACAGTAAATAAAAACCTCCGTCTGTCTGAGGAGAACAAAGTGGTGACCTGCAGTAGAACATTACAGTCGTATCCTGATCATCCAGATAGATTTGATATTTACCTCCAGGTTGTGTGTAGAGAGAGTGTGAGTGGACGCTGTTACTGGGAGATTGAGTGGAGTGGGGATGATGAGGTTGATATAGCAGTGTCATATAAAAGCATCAGCAGGAAGGGATTCGGTGATGAGTGTTGGTTTGGCTGTAATGATCAGTCCTGGAGTTTGTTATGTTCTCCATCCAGATTTTCATTCTGGCACAATAAGAAAGAGATTAAAATTCCCATAATGCCGAGTTCCTCTAGAATAGGAGTGTATGTGGATTATGAAGCAGGAACTCTATCCTTCTACAGCGTCTCTGATACAATGAAGCTCCTCCACAGAGTTCAAACCACATTCACTCAGCTCCTCTACCCGGGGTTTTATCTTCGTTCAGGATCAAAAGTGAAACTGTCAGATTTAACAAATTAAATGTAAAATTTACATGAAAGTGTAACATTAAACTGTTTTAGAATCCGTGAGGCAGTGATACATTTATGAAGACTTCTATTTTGTCTATTATAAGCAAAATCTTATTATAAAAATAATCATTTTCCTTTTGAACCACAGGTTGGTCATTTCAGCAGTAGCGAGCGCTTATGAGCAGTAATAACTGAGAGACGTTTGGTGTTTCTAGGTTGTTTAGTACATTAAGCCACATGAGGTGTTTTAGACTCTCCTGGAGAAGCTGATTCTCACCTGATTTCTCCTGAGCTGTAAAACACAAGTTTAAAAGTGAAACCAGCACATGATGAGGAATAATACAGCAGAACTTAGATACGTGTGGATGGTTTCAGAGGGGATTTGATTCTTTCACAGAAATAGTTATTTGTATTGTGGTACGTTCATTCAGCCTATATCAGTTTATCTCTGTTCATTCAGCCTACAGCAGTTTAGACCTGCCCACTTATCCACCATTTTGCCTCCACGATGAGCCTGTATAGAGAGAGAGATTTAATTTTTAAAATTACATTTTATTACAATGTAATGTTTATTGTCTCCAGAAGATATTTTTTACTTTATACCTTACAAATGTGGTATGTTTGACAACAACCCAGACTTTCATCCAATGACTGTTTCTTGATTCTTTTAGCAAGACCACCGCTACAGGGTCTGTATTATTACATTATGAATTGAGTTACAATAATATTTGAGTAATAATTCTATTGTTTTCATTTTTATTTGTACTTTTATTTCAGGTTCATCATTTTCTTCCTCTGTTTTATTCTCCTTAATTTATTTTTAAATGTATTGTTGTTTTATTGTTTGATATTGTTTTTTAATTTCCATTTTATTTTATTTTTTTTACTTCTTTTTTTTCATTAAGTCAGTGCATGCCTGTGTGGGTAAAAATCTCTGTGTAAATTCATAAAAAATGTCTTTTAGCTGTTGATTTTTGCTCCTTTATATTTTAATCTTATGACTGGGTTCAGAAATAGGGGTTGGTTCAGGATCTGGTTCCTTTCTTTTGAAGTAAAAACAGTAAAATCCATCAAATCTTTGATGATCTTTTTTACCTTCTGCCATCAGACTCTACAACGAGCCAGATCTAATGTTGCTGGACTAATTAGGGCTGTTTTTCCTTTAATGTAAACCACTTTTTTTACTGAAGTCACTTTATTTTCTAGACCCCAAATTTGCTTTTACATTTTGTTATTGTCATTATTATAATTGTTATTAATAATCTAGTGATAGTAATGGTAATAATGTTGATAACAGTGGTGATAATGGTAGTGGTAATTATAATGGTAATAATAAATGTGTATATTGATACTTTATTGATACAGTATACTATTTTTTACTCCATATTTGTATATAGCGGTGCCCCTGTATATTCCTCCCTTACTGATTCTGTTCTATATTCTATGGTTGTGCAACATGTGTAGAGTAGAGTTCTGTGTTTTACTGCTGTAACAAAACAATTTCCATCGGGATTAATAAAGTTTTATCTATCTATCTATATTGTATTATTTTTATTTAACAATTTAGTATTTTTTGTATTTAAAAAAAATATTCAGGAATTAAGAACTAAAGCTTTGTAACCCTAATTAATCAACTGTCCAATCAGTTTTGCCTTTTATTCTTGAACAGAAATAATTTTGCATAGTAAAAAATAACAAAGTACAGAAATAACAGCTGAAGTACAATTTCAGGTGCTGAAACTTCAATGCACAACTGAATACAACTGAACAGTAGCAAATATTTAAGAATGCAGTATGTAGTGTGGGACTGCAATCATTATAAACACCTCAGAAAACAGTCTAAAATGACAAGAGTTAAAGCTTCTTCTGTATAAAGTGTTTTGTGTGGTTTTGTAGGCAGCAGTGAGTGACTTTTCTGGTACTTGGTTAAGAAAAGGTTGAATCCAGATGATTTGTTGTGGTGTTTTTGTACTAAATGCAGGTGAAAGAGGATCAGCAGCAGCTGAGCGGTGTGTTTGGTTCTCTGTGTGTTTTGTCACTGTTTCAGGATCTTTTATTTGAAAAGTTGCATGTAGAACAGAGAAAGTAAAAGACGACACACAACGGAGTGAAAGGCTGAACGACGGACGTCTATAAGAAGCAGCTTGTTTATGGCATCTCTTGCTTACGGCCATACCACCCTGAGAACACCTGATCTGGGAAGCTAAGCAGAGTCGGGCCTGGCTAGTAATTGGATGGGATTCCGCCTGGGAATACCAGGTGCTGGAAGCTTTTATCCACACACACCCACCTTCACTCCAAACCTCCTGTTACACACTGACCCTTTTTCTTCATCAAAGCTGGTGTCCAAGGCAGTTAAACAAAGTTATTATTATTATGTATTTTCGTGATATTTACATTATATTTTCCTGTAGTATAAGCTGGACGGGTAAGTGCCCAGCTAACACAGAACGTTCCCGTAACGTTAGATTTTGGTTTCCCTATGGTTTTTTTTATGGAACCATCCCATAACGTTATGATAACGTTCTACTTTCGTAAAAAAAATCAGCGCTGTTCCCGGAACGTTCCGGGAACTATGAAACCGAACGTTCTCTCATGTTTTTATCAAAACTAACAGAGAACATTATCTAAAAGTTCCCTTAAGGTTTTCTTTCTTATGTGTTTAAAGTAACGTTCCAGTAACGTTCCCGGAAGGTTTTCTTATGATCTTTAAAGTTTTTTGGTAGGAACTTTCCAAAAAAACAGCCTTTTGCTTGAGACGGTCCATGTAGATCAACCTTTACTTACAAGTACCAATTATAAAACTATGAAACCTAACGTTCTCTCATGGTTTTATGAGAACTAACAGAGAACGTTAGTTAAAGCTTGTATAAGGTTTTATTTCTTATGTGTTTAAAGTAACGTTCCAGTAACGTTCCCGGAAGGTTTTCTCATGATCCAGTGAGAGAAATTAGCTCTACACTGCAAAAAATGATTTTTTGGCTTAGTAAATAGAGTGAAGTTTTTTAAAGTACTTTATACAAGATTATTCTAGTACAGTCTTGCTACTTAAGAATGTCACATATAATTCAGTGTGTTACTTGGTGTTTCTTTGTAACTATTTGTTATCAAATACATTAGTAAATTTTTTTCTAAATACCAAGTAAAATTAACTATGTTTTTTATTTCTTGGATTGAAGCAAAGCAAAACTAAAAACTTCTAGTAGTGCAAAACGAGCTGCTGAGACTTTTGAATCTTCTCAAGTCTTCTCACCACCAAGTTTTTCGGTTGTTGAGGACATACTTTGGCCAAAGAGGACTGTTTTATGGTAAGTTGTCATTTTTTAAGAAATTATATTACCGTGCCAGTTAATATTATACATTTTTAAAATGTGTTTAACTTTCTACACTATTGACTCCAAATTAGCATCTGTTAGCATGGCAGAATGAATGTTATGTAGTTATATTAATCGGGATAACTTGTTTCGTTTAATGAACGTTGGTTCTAAAATAGTTCTTTTGTCTCATGATTATGAAAGCCTGTTTTGCTACTTAAAAATAAATCTGTCTGAGGCTGTATAGTCCCGGGTCTTTCAAATACAAATGTGCATTATTAGCCAACCTGTGAGCAAACCTTGAGAAAGTAAAATTGAATTATAATATGTAACATAACATTCTGAGGTCTACATAAACTTTATAATTACTTATTTATGTTATTTTTTTTATCTTTGTCTTAGGTGAAAGATGAGTTCAGGAGGAGAACTACAGTCAGTCCACCTGGAGCGAGAGTTTCTCTTGCACTTTTACTTGCATCTATTTTTATTTTTTACTGCAAGTTTTCAGAAAAATGTTTGAAAGATTAATATCATTTATTTTGTCCTTACACTGTGACACTTTTATAGTTTGTTTTCCATTTACAGTTTTTACTTTTGTGTAGCGAGTGAGACTTTAGAAAACACGCTGTTTGAAAGACATTTTGTCCACTGAACTGGAAGTAAAAAATACATTTCCATTAATTGAGCAAAACAAATAAAAAAGTTTGACAAAAAATGTTGTCTGTCTGTTATAGTGGTTTTTATATATGGTAATCATTGATGTTGAATTGAATAATGTAAAATTATTTTGCATTTTATAATATAGCATTTTAATAATATATAGCATTTTTCATAATATATAATATAGCATTTTATAAGCCATATTTTAATGCTTTTAGTGCTGCAATGTTTAAGTAAAATCTACTAACATACAGCTATTAAAATATACTTGAAGTGTGTAGCAAAGTAACTTTGACTGAAGAATTTCTAGTAAAATCCAGATAGAATTGTAAGTAACTTTTACCTGAATATATGGTCTGTTAAATTTACTAGCAGTTTGTACGTGGAAAAACATTCAAAAAGTTTTTTTAAGTAAATCTTACTCCACATTTTTGCAGTGCACGTATAGAGCAAGCAGAACTCTCCATTAGCACAACTAGAAAGTGAGGTTTTGTTGTCTAAAGTTTTCAATAATTGAAAGGTTAGTACAAGGTTCCCTTAAAGGTTTCAATAATTTTAAGGTTACTGGAACGTTAGGGGAACGTTTCCAGAACTATAATGCACAACCAAACTGGAACGTTCTATTTCCATAAAGAAAACTTTCCTGGGGAACCAAAGGGCAACCAAAATGAACCAAAAACTAACGTTCCCAGAACGTTCTGGGAACCAAAAATTGTTAGCTGGGACCATACACACAGTGAAGCAAAAATAACATTCAAAGCTCAACAACATAAAAATACATCAAATTACCTAAATATTATCTACATAACACCAGAGCTCTCAAGTCTCACGCATTGAGCATGAGACACACGCATTTCAACGAGCTCACACACCACACATGGTATTTCTCACGCTGAGAAATGATGAACTTCGCCGCACAGAAATGACTATAACCTATCCGACACACGAGTCAAAGGCAGACTACTCTGCACTCATACCGCTGTCTTGAATTAGCGACCTATCGGCCAATCAGAAAATAGAATTTCTCAGCCAATCAGAAAATAGAATTTCTTGTTGCTGCGGGAGGTCTGAAATAGTGACGTAACCTATGCTCTAAATGCGTGCACATAATTGTAGACGAGCTGGAGGTGGAAGAGAACCGTCAGGATCATCAGGTAATATCTTCATTTATTTTAATCTTTCATTAGTTACTATAGTTACTATAGTTTTTCAACTCTTTGTATAAGGCCTATACCTGCCAGTTAAAGTGTTCGTTTGAATGGTAGGCTTAAAGAGGATGAAGAGAGGAACGTTTGCCTGTTTTTTACCGTTTGTGTCGTTTATTCAGATTTCAAGATGTCAGGGAAGAAACAAAAGAGTATTATTTCATTTTGGGTGGCTCAGCCATCAAAAAAGGTTTCCAGGTCAGATGAGGTAGGCCTACCAGTGGAAGAGGCAGTGATTGAGACAGCAAGGGAGACATTAGGGGAGATAGTGACAGTGGAGATGACCGAAGAAGTGAGTGTGGAGGTCAGAGAAATAACAGTGAATAAAACAGCCTTAACTGGAGCTGCCACCTATAGGAGCACTTTTAGAAGTGAGTGGACAGCAAAATGGCCATTCATTAGTGTAGGCACCACCAGCTCCTACTATTGGTGCTCAATCTGCAGACAGGAAAACTCATGAGCCCATCAAGGTGTAGCAGATGTGCAGCGACATATTAGGAGCACACAAGGTATAGGAGCACATGCAGCTAACACATGAAATCTTGTTTTTCATTATTTCTGCCCTCCATTTATAAAAATTAGTTTTTGTAATTCAGTCACAATGATTATGAACAATGACAGGGTAGCTGATATCACACTTTTAAAGTACATTGAGTCTGTGTTTACCATATGAAATTAGCTATACAAATAAATTTGACTTAAATGTCCCCTCTGCTGATAACATGGTTATCATCGTTTTCTGTTACAGACAAGAAGAGCTGAAGTTAAAGTGGCTGTGGCTATGGTGCAGCACAATGTGCCATTTGCCATCGTGGAACATTTCAGTCCATTGTTCAGGGATTGCTTCAAGGACTTTGTCACAGCACAGCATTACAAATGTGCCAGCACAAAAACAATGTGCATAATAGATAAAGCTGTGGCACAACATTTTAGGGAGGAGCTGGTCACCAAGATGAAGACCAATCCCTTCACTCTAATAATAGATGGATCAAATGATACAGGTGTTATTTTGACAGCCAGTTGACACTTTCTCATTTTCCAGTATTTATTTCTTTACACAACATTTCAGTGTGGGGTGTATGTAATGCTTGTAATGTAATGCTTGCACCTTGTCATCACAGGACGAGAGAAAATGAACCCCTTCTCGGTCAGAGTGTTTGACGGCAAGGCTGTTGTTCACAGATTTCTGGACATGTGCACAACAAGTGGGCAACGCTGCGGCACGGCCGAAGTCATTTTCCAGGAAATTAACGACATCCTCCAGAAACACTCGATACCGTGGGGTAATTGTGTTTCTCTCTCTATCGACAATGCCCCTGTCAATACAGGGGCAAGAAACTCCATTTCCTCAGGGATACTCACAGAGAATCCCCATGTGTACATCCATGGGTGTCCATGCCATATTCTTCATAATACTGCGAAACATGCTGGGCAGAGATTTTTGGAAATAAGTTGTGAATGTAATGAATCTGTGATCAAAATGCTGTGATTATGAAACATAATGTATTGTAGGTGACTGGATTTGACTGTTGGGCACTGGTTTAGAGGCAGTACGAACCGTAAAGGTTACTTAACAGGTTTGTGATTTAATCAGCAGCAGTATAGTGTGAATGGCATGCAGAAGATTTTCAGTAGACTGAAACTTAATGTTACATTCTCATCACAGAATTCTGTGAGTTGCACGAATACGACTATATGGAGATACTTCAGCATATTTCCATTCGTTGGCTGAGCCTGGAGCGGTGTTTGACACGCATTCTACAGCAATACGAGCCACTCACCAGCTATTTCAAGTCGTCAAGTAGGTTGCATATTTCACTGACATGAATGCAAGGTTCTTCAGGAGATTGCTATGTAAATGTATACTATGTACAATGTGTGCTTTTTAATTTTTAGGTGAGAAACAACCAAGGTTCAGAAGGCTGGTGGATGCATTCTGTAACCCACTGACAGAGGTCTACCTGATTTTCTATCATGCAACATTGCCAGCCTTCTCCTCACTAAATCTCCTCCTTCAGAGAGAGAAATCCTCAAGCTGCCTTCTCTATGAAGAGGTAAAACAGGAGGGTTAAGCTGTGTTTCTGCCAGTAATAGCCACTGGTCATTTTTCATTTGCTGAAACTATTTTGTGCAAATTTAATTCAAAATCTTTACTGAAATGCAACTTTGTAGATGACCAAGTTCATTCGCAAGTTGTGCGGAAGGTTTTTGAAAGTTGAAGCACTGCAGAGCCGAGCGGTGAATGAGATCCACTACAAGGATCCATCCAACCAACTGCCAGGTAATGTTCCCCAAGTTTTCCATAAGCAAATACATAAACTCTCCACCCACTGACCACAAATGGCTCATTCAGTTATGACATTGAGGATGTCACTGATGTGAAGGGATATTGTATATACTTTAAGAGGAGTATGAAAAATGGAAAATGTGGGAGTTGTCCATGACTATTATTGTGAACGTACCTTCCTGAGGTTTAAGTCTTTGATTTATGTCTCTGGTAGGACAAAAGCAGAATATTGGGTTTACAACCCGAGCAACGCTCAACAGGCTCCTTGATGCAGGAGATATCACGCCACAGCAAGTGGAGAGGTTCCATCAGGCAGCGCTGGCATTTCTAATAGGAGCAGTTGAGTATGCTATTGCGAAACTACCCCTGAAAGAGACCCTGCTGAAACATGCCAGGTTTGTTGATGTCCAGCAGAGGACTGAGTGTGAAGTGAATGATGCTGCATACTTTGTGGAAAGGTAAGGGTTTAACATTTTGAATAGATTGTGAAGTTTGATCACATTTGAAAAAACAAACCCCTTTGTTTCTCCTAGTTCAGTACACATTGGGTTCTTTAGGTTTCCTGAACTGCTTCCATACCATGGACCCCAAGAGCATGATCAGCTGAGTGAGGAGTTCCTGGACTACCAGTTAATGGACATCCCTATGCCCCAAGACCCAGCCATGTTTGACATCTGGGGGAATATAACCGCACTGAAGAATAGGGTAAGAAATATGCAGCGCTGACATGAGCAACATAATAACTGCAAAAATATGTAGGAGTGTAATTAGGCTAGTGTAATAAGGTGACTGGTATGAGCATATTTCCAAGGCTGTCTACAATAGCCAAATTGGTATTAGTTCTGCCTCACTCAAATGCAGATGCAGAGAGGGTTTTTTCCATGGTGGGGCTTAATAAAACAAAAACCAGGAACGCGTTGGCTCTGGATGGAACACTGTCATCCATCATGACTGTGAAAATGGCTGACATTGAACCACATTGCTTTAAATGATACCGATATTGGGGGCTCCCATTTAAAGCAATGTGGTTCAATGTCAGCCATTTTCACAGTCATGATGGATGACAGAGTTCCATCCAGAGCCAACGCGTTCCTGGTTTTTGTTTTATTAAGCCCCACCATGGAAAAAACCCTCTCTGCATCTGCATTTGAGTGAGGCAGAACTAATCATCAAGGCATCAAAATCTGCCACAAACACTTACAACACACATCACTCATAAACACAAACACACACAGCTGCTGTTCATTTGTTTGTTTGTTTGTTTGTTGTTTAACGCCATGTTTACCCATTGGTCACTCTCATGGCAAGATAGGTACCTACTTTTGTTCAGGTTATTTATTCATGTTCTTTGTCTTCTGTCCTTTCTGTGTTCATTTGTAGATGTGTATTATCAGTCATGTATATTTCAAGTAATTGATTAGAGTTCCTGTGTTGGTTTTGTTAAAGATTTATACCATTGTGTTTGGTAGAATTACAAGTCTTTGTCGTTCTATGTCATATTTTGTCAATGCACCAACCCCCCCGAAACAACCTGTGAAAACTCCAACCCCCTGCTCCCCCCAAAAAAATATCTCACTCCAAGCAAACTTGACGATTACAGCATTGTACTTGCTTACTTTGTATTTATTAAATCCACAACAGTAACGAACATTAACTATCAAAATCCCGCAGACATCTGTGTGTGCGTCGCTCTAACCATTCCGTACTGAAATATAAAACCATCACACATTCGATACATTAACACATATTGTTACATCCCCTTTTGTTTTAGTTTTTAGTCGGTTCCTTTGCATTAATCAGAGGTGGAAAGAGTACTAAAATATTGTACTCAAGTAAAAGTACTATTACTTTAATTAATTTTTACTTAAGTACGAATAAAATTACTAGTCTAAAAATCTACTCAAGTAAAAAGTAACTCATTTAAAATGAGTAAACGTTACTTAGTTACTTTTTTAACGGGGGGGGGGGGGGGGTCTCTCCTGTGTAATACAAACAGGACAAGTGGATATAAATCTCACAATAGTTGTTTTTAATTAAAACAGAAAAAACATGTTGATATAACATTTAAAACATTTAGAGATGTGTAATGTGTTATTTTAGTACAGACCATCCCATAAAACTTTTTCAAACTGTACAACCACTGAAGTTGGCATTAATTGTGGTTGCCGCCCTGATAATCAGGATCAACAAGCCTCAAAATCTCATAACATTAAATAAAACATAAATAAACTCACTGAATATATGAAGGTGCATGGATGTTTATTTTCACAATAGCTGTTTGCTACAACTTACAATTTCTTTAATAATAATTATTGCAGTAATCTGTATTTTTCATCATTTTGTTTTTAATATTCTGTGTATGAAGTGAATTTTATGTACGTCTACTATAAACCATTAGCAAACTACTAAATGTGGCTATATTAGACTTTTACTGTAACATTTACATTCATAACTTAAGAAAAAAGATATAATGTACTAGGCTAATCAACTTTCAAAACTATATAAAAGTCCAGAATTTGGCTTAAAAGTCTTGAAATTTCATCTCCACTATGAAAAAATATTGATTTGAATTAAAAAGCATTGAAAACAATTGCAGGATAAGGCATGACAATAATATGTGTTTGTATTTTATTTAAAAACAAACTGAATGATACATTTCTGAATTATATTTAGTGTTACCAATTAAAGACGGACCCACCGTGACCCTGACCAGGTGATGAAAAGAAAAAACTGTACGTTGTGGTTCCGTCTCTCTCTCTCTCTCTCTCTCTCTCTCTCTCTCTCTCTCCCCTTTAGTTCAGCAGAAGTGAAACTGATCTGTTCCGTGTCTGTGTTTGTAGTTTTGTTGATAATTGAAGTTGATGAACGCAGGTGAGTTTATACATTTCCACACTTCTGTACATTACTGTGTATTGTTACTTTATGTAGTTCAGATTGTTGATTTGATTTAAACGCACTTGTTTTGAACAGAACACTCACGAACTAAACCAGGAAGTCTTGGACATTCGCCTGACATTTGAGTTTCTTTCGGCTCGTTCTCGGCTAATAAACATCCAAAAATGAGTGAAACTGCATTAACTGATTCTGCAGTAAACAAGGAACAAACTACAATCAAATATGTTTTAAAGTTTTTTCTGTAAATGTTTATTTTCTGTTATTTTGTAAATGTGAGCTTCATCCGCGTTGAAATGCTAAGGAAGTGTTAAGGGAGCGTCTACAAAGTGCATGAAGCCGAGGTGTATTTATTACCCAGTGGCATGTACCATTCAATACAACTGTATAAAGTCCTACAGTATGGGTACAGTAAAAATATATAGTGTCAACAATTCTAAAAACAACCATTTTAATATAATAAACGATGCAATAGTTACCTAGTGACATGTACCACCCACTACACTTAAATTACAGAAACAAACCCTACAGTATGGGTACAGTAATAAAGAATTGTAAAAAAGTAAAAAAAAAAAAACATAATTTAATATAACCATATTTCATAGTAACCAACAACTTGTACTAGTTACTACAACCACATTATAAAAGTGCATGGGTACAGTAACAAATCATAAAATGTAAAGGTACAGTAAAGGTATAGTAATAATAAAATATAGAAAATTAACAAAAATTAAGAAACGCAAATTTTGATAAGACGAAGGTTGTAGTAGTTAACTACTGACTTGTACTACTTACTACAACCACAATACAAATTCCCACAGCATGAGTACAGTAGATAATCAAAAATTTTAAAAATGAACGTTTCTGTTTACGTGTAGAAAAATGGAGTCCAAAATTTCAGTAACTCAGGACGAGTTCAGCTGTTCAGTCTGTCTGGAAACGCTGAAGGATCCTGTAACTACATCATGTGGACACAATTTCTGTATGGTGTGTATTAATAACTGTTGGGATCAGGAGGATGATAAGGGAACACACAATTGTCCACAGTGTAGACAAACCTTTACTCCAAGACCTGTTGTGAAGAGAAACACAATTCTGGCTGGAGTTGTGGAGAAACTGAAGAAAACAGAACTTCAAGCTCCACATTCTGGTCACTGTTCTGCTGGACCTGAAGATGTGGAGTGTGATTACTGTACAGAGAGAAAATCCAAAGCAGTAAAATCCTGTCTGGTGTGTTTGGTCTCTTTCTGTGAAACTCACCTTCAGCCTCATTATCAAATTCCTGTTTATAAGACTCACAAGCTGGTTAAAGCCTCCAGACGACTCCAGGATCAGATCTGCTCTCAGCATGATAAACTGCTGGAGGTTTACTGTCGTACTGATCAGCAGTGTATCTGCACATTGTGTATGCTAGAGAATCATGAAGGACATGATATAATATCGGCTGCAGCAGAAAGAACTGAGAAACAGGTAAAAATATTATACAGCTCTCTTTAACAAGTAACAACTCATTATCATTTACACTGACATTGTTTATGTGGTGCTCGTACACAATACAAGTAAATTCTGAATTGTTATTCTGTGTAGAAGCAGCTGCTGGAGATCCAGAGAAAATTCCAGGAGAAAATCCAGAACAGAGAGAAGGAACTTTGTGAGCTGATAAATGCTGTGGAGTCTCACAAGGTAAGTTTTATAAACAAAAAGCTCTTAGGATCAGTCCGACTCTCCTCCATTAAACCAATCTCCATTAAAAATTTGATATTTTATATCTCAGGTAACTTTGCAAGTGATGGAGCATTTTTGTTTATGAATTTTAAAAAATTCTTCAAATTCTGCCTGGTTAGTTTGTGATTGATGCTGTACAGCAATTCTTAGGTTGTGCTAATAATTATAAGGGTGATAAGATCAGATTAGGGCTTTGACTGGGCCACCCAAAAAAAAATATTAATTGTTGCTTTGCATCAAGATGCTTAAACATAAATGACTGTATAAGATTTCTGGTAAAGATTTGAGAAGATCACTACATTGAATTTCCCAGTCCTGGCCAGCCTGCTGTTTCCTGATACTCAAAAGAATTTATGTAACAGTATGCTACCACCAGCACATTTTACGGTATATATGGTGTTTTTAGGTTTTATTAGATTTAATCCACACATATAATTTTAAATTAAGGACATACAGGAGCAGGTGTGTTGTATCAAAGAGCTGTGAGGAAATATAACATGCTGATAAATGCAGTAAAATGATGATGAACATTGAAGAAGTGCTGGAGTTTAAGGTGGAAGGTAGAAGACTGGAACTCTTTCTTATATTTGGTAAGTAGAGTATCAAATACTGCATCATGTGGACATGATGATGATGGTAACATTTACTAGGGTATGAAAAATCAAGCCATTTAACACCATCACCAAGCTATGAGTGATGAAAGTCTTACTCTGGCCAGTAGCTACATATGAATGTGAAGGATGGACAAATATCTAAGTGAGAAATGTTTCCTCTTCTCACAGTGTTCTGCACAGACAGCAGTGAAGAACATTGAGATTATCTGTACTGAACTAATCAACTCAATTAACAGAAGCTGCTCTGAGCTAAAAGATCTGATCAGAGATCGAGAGACAGCTGAAGTAAGTCAAGCTGAAAAAATCCTGAAACAGTTGGAGCAGCAGATTGTAGAGCTGAAGAGGAAAGATGCTGAACTGGAACAGCTTTCACACACAGAGGATCCCGTCCATTTCCTCCAGGTAACAGAACTAAAAAGAATAAATTATTGCTGCACCAGTAATAAAATATGTTCAGAATGTGAACAAACTTCATGACCGTAGTGTTAAAGAGATAAAAATTAGTATGAACTCACCTGAAATCAGATAATAAGAGATTAAATTAAACATTGATGGCGGTCTCTAGTGGACAGATAGGGAAATAACAGGGCTGAGTTTTTTTTGGGGGGAAATCTGATTGGTTGCCAGCGAAAGGGAAAAGGGGCAGCTTGTATTTGGGATTGTATCAATCCAGTGGTTGAATAAATGAACCTGTTCAGCCCTGAGAAGGAAGTGAATGCAGTTCTATTAAATCTGTGTACAGTCGAGTCCTAATAATCTGGTGAAGTGCTTTGACTTGGCCGTCGATGAGGAAACAAATTGTAGGTGCTGCTGTGCATTTGTTCTAATGATTACTTTTCTCAATCGAAAATAAGTCGAAATAGCAGCAATTTTTTAAAAGTCTTATTTAAAGGAACAAGCTTGACCTTGTTTAACACAATACATACATAGTCCACAATATTCAGGCTAACAGGAGTCTGGTTTTAAAAATGAGGACAAACACAAAACATGTGATGCATACAATTAAAGTCCAATATTTAGGTAATGGTGCCTCTAGTGGACAGGTAGTGAAATAACAGGGCTGCTGTTGCTTGATGAAGAATGTTCTGTTTAAACTGTAGGATTATTTAATAATGCATTTTAGAGTCGTTGCTCATAAAAACTGGTCTGTACCTGAATGCTTCTTTTATACCCAAACACAGCTGGATTATCTGTTTAAGATGATTGTGGGACATTTTACAATCAACACAGTAGTGTTAAATTGTCCTTGTACCAACTATTTTCAACAGTTTTACAGGCACAAGTTTATTAGTTTATTAGTTGAATCATTTATGATTCATCATCATCTTGTTGTTTCTCTGTGAACATTATTTGTCTGGATGTAGAATTTTCAGTCTCTCTCTGCTCCTGCTGGATCTGCCGCCATCACAATCAGTCCTTTCCTCTCATTTGATGATGTTACAAAGTCTGTATCTCAGCTGAGAGAGAAAGTAGAAGAATTCTGGAAAGAGCAGTGGGAGAAGATACCAGATGGAGGTGAGTTTAAGCCCTTAGTGTTCCATTGTCTCCAAAATGTACTCAAACATCAAACAAAACAATCAAATCCACCAACATGAACATTTTACATCTAACAACATCATTCATTTACTCATTAACCCAGTACTGGTCATGGTCACAGTGAGTCCAGGGTTGAATGAAATACACTCACACACAGTTATTCAGACTTAAGGTCACTTTAGACGAGGGATGCATCGATACCATTTTTTCCCAACCGAGTACGAGTACAAGTACATGTATTTTTGTACTCGCCGATACCGATACCTATTTAGAATGATGCAATCTGGAGCATTATGGAATAGTGTAGTTTTTAGTGTAAAATAGTGCAGTGGAACAGTTGCTTGGGTTGCCATCACTAATTGTAAAAAAAAAACACCGCACAGACATCATTGAGAAAGCTTCTGACAAGCTAACGTTAACGTTCATTAATAAACGCACGTCATTAACGTTGTGCACATCATACATGCGATGCGATTCTGCTGAATGAAATATTTACTTTAAAAAGATAATACAGTCCGATCCCATCTGAGCCGATTCTATCAGCACATACATTCGTGGTTCACCTCGGTAAATCGTAAACGACGAAGTCGGCTCCCGCTCTGTGGTAATAACCAGTATAATTAAGCCTGAGCTTTATAAGGTAAGCGAGTCACACAAAATGTTCTGTAGTATTTGGTGTTTATTTACAACCGCATCATTCATTATAACAGTAAACACGGAGAGATGACTGAGAAAAGAAACTTACGCTGCGCTTAAAATGAGTCGACTCCTGAATCACTTGTATCGACACTGTGAACAGAGTATTAAAGACACACACACGTCCTATAACGGCGGTCGCTGCTTTTGCTTTTTCGCTGTTAGCTGTATTTTGAATGTTTTTTTTTTCAAACGGAACTAAATAACATTAAACGTGCGTGTGAGCGTGGTCAGTGAGAATAATTCAATCTGTCTCCCGTGGGTGAAAAATGAATTGCTTTAGTTTTAAAAGTAAAAAAATCTCGCAATGTCAGGCACACAGGTTGAAAACCCCTGCGTTAACGCAGCAACGTGCACTAGGCACACGGTATCGGATGTTTAGTATCGGAGCCTCGTTTGCGAGTACGAGTTAATGAACGTGGTATCGGGCTAATACCCGATACTAGTATCGGTACTCATGCATCTCTACTTTAGACAAACACTGGGAGAACATGTCAAATATGTATTTACTGTGATTAGTGATTGTACGGTTACTCTTTCTGCAGTGAAGAAAGTCTGGATTACTTCACCTCCTGAACCTGAAATCAAAGAAGATTTTCTACAATGTAAGTTGCTCACAAGCACACAAACATACACAGTGCAGTGAAAAAGTATTTGCACCCCCCAGTTATCTGTATTTTTACATATTTGTCACACTTCAGAGGTCATGAAGTAAAAAAAAAAGTAAAACAATCATTTAAACTGCTGTCTGTATATTTTTGATCCAGGAGATTTTATAAGTCTAAATCATTCAGTCACAGAAACCACTGAAATACACACACACACACCAACACACATTTACGCAGACAAACCCTATGACACACATGCCTACACACTCCTACACACTCCTACACACATTCTCTTATACATACTCTCTTATTCATGTGTACAAATGCACACACTGAAATACACACACACAATTTAAAGAGCTTTATTAGCATGACTGTGTGTTTGTTGTTGGATTGTGTGTTGCTAGTGTGTGTTTGTGTACTGTTTATGTATGTCTGTATAGTGTTCATGCATTTGTGTAGCATTTGTGTGTGTTTGAGTTGTATTTGTGTGTATGTGTATATTTGTGTAGTGTTTGTGTGTATGTTTAGTGTCTGTGTAATGTATGTGTGTTTGTGTAGTATTTATGTGTGCTTGAGTAGTATTTGTGTGTGTTTGTTTGTGTAGTGTTTGTGTGATTGTGTAACATTTGTGTGTTTGAGTAGTATTTGTGTGTGTAGGGTTTGTATGTGTTTGTGTAGCATTTGTGTAGTATTCATGTGTGCTTGAGTATTTTTGTGTGTAGTGTTTGTGTGATTGTGTAACATTTGTATGTTTGTGTAGTATTTGTGTATGTGTAGTGTCTGTGTAGCGTTTTTGTGTGCATGCCTGTTCAGTTCCTGTGTGTATGTGTAGTGTTTGTATGTGTTTGTGTAGCATTTGTTTGTCTTTGTTTAGCATCTGTGTGCTTGAGTAGTATTTGTGTGTAGTGTTTGCGTGTGTTTGTGTGATTGTGCAGTGTGTCTGTATGCCTGTTCAGTGACTGTGTGTATGTGCAGTGTATGTGTTTGTGTGGTGTTCATGTGTGTTTGTGTAGTATTTGTGTGTATGTGTAGTGTCTGTGTGTATATGTGCAATGTTTGTGTAATGTATGTGTGTGTTTGCGGTGTTCATGTGTGTTTGTATAGTATTTGTGTGTGTTTGAGTAGTATTTGTGTGTTGTTTGTGTATGTTTGTGTATTTACATTTACATTTTCAGCATTTAGCGGATGCTTTTATCCAAAGCGACTTACACAATGAGCTGAACACAATGAGCAATTGAGGGTTAAGGGCCTTGCTCAGGGACCCAACAGTGGCAACTTGGTGGTGGCGGGGCTTGAACCGGCAACCTTTACTAGTCCAGTACCTTAACCACTGAGCTATCACTGGCCCTATCACTGTGTAGTGTCACACTCTTACACGCACACACTTAGACTTACATTTAATTACACACACACACACACACACACTGTTACGCATACATAGTTAGCCTTAATAAAAGAATAGCGTAATTGCTGGTACATTAGTAAGTTGCCAGTGTGCTACATAACTTAGTGAAGTGTGAAAATCAGGAGGCAGAAAACCAGATTTATACTCAGCTAAATCAACTTTACTCAGCAGGTCTTTAAATATTACAGGTTTTTATAAACAAAGTGTTTTAATTACACAACACAAATGTAGAAATTACAACTTCAAATCCAACAAAACTCCCACTCACAAAGTGAACTGTACACGGAGCCAAATAAAAGAAATAAGCAAAACAGCTAAACTGCCAAACCAGGCCTAAACTAACACACACAAAAAAAGACAAGGGGTGGCACCTGTCTCTTAACTAGTGGGCTAAACAGAATAATAATAATACTTGTGTATAAATGTATTTACAGTGATTAGTGATTGTACTGTTACTCTTTCTGCAGTGAAGAAAGTCTGGATTACTTCACCTCCTGAACCTGAAATCAGAGAAGATTTTCTACAATGTAAGTTTCTCACAAGCACACAAACATACACAGTGCAGTGAAAAAGTATTTGCACCCCCCCAGTACACACGTGTGTGTGTGTGTATGTGTAGTGTTTTTGTAGCATTTGTGTGTATGTGTAGTGTTTTTGTAGCATTTGTGTGTGTTTGTGTAGTGTTTGTGCGTTTGTGTAGTGTTTGTGTGTTTGGTGTTGAATAGTGTTGCTCTGTATCTTTGGTTGTGCAGTGTTTGTGTGTATTTGTGTGTGTGTGTGTGTGTGTGTATGTAGTGTTTGTCTTTTTGTGTGTGTTTGGTGCTGGATAGTGTTGCACTGTATCTTTGGTTGTGCGGTGTTTCTGTGTATTTCAGAATCAGAATCAGACTTTATTGGCCAAGTATGCTCACACATACAGTACAAGGAATTTGACTTTGGTTATACAGAGGCTAGCAGTGCACAATAAATACAATAAGGACACTCTCTCTCTCTTCTATGTTAATTGGTTTATTTTGTGTTTCCTCTCCAGATGTTTGTCGGTTCACACTGGATCCAAACACAGTAAATAAATTCCTCCGTCTGTCTGAGGAGAACAAAGTAGTGACCTGCAGTAGAACATTACAGTCGTATCCTGATCATCCAGATAGATTTGATTATTACCTCCAGGTTGTGTGTAGAGAGAGTGTGAGTGGACGCTGTTACTGGGAGGTTGAGTGGAGTGGGGATGATGGGGTTTGTATTGCAGTGTCATATAAAAGCATCAGCAGGAAGGGAGATGGTGATGAGTGTTTGTTTGGATGTAATAATCAGTCCTGGAGTTTGTTCTGTTCTCAATCCAGATTTCTATTCAGGCACAAAAACAGAAAGACTAAAATTCCCATAATGCCGAGTTCCTCTAGAATAGGAGTGTATGTGGATTATGAAGCAGGAACTCTGTCCTTCTACAGCGTCTCTGATACAATGAAGCTCCTCCACAGAGTTCAGACCACGTTCACTCAGCTCCTCTACCCGGGGTTTTATGTTTGTTTAGGATCAAAAGTGAAACTGTCAGATTGAACAAATTAAATGTAAAATTTACATGAAAGTGTAACATTAAACTGTTGGAGTGATTTTAGAATCTGTGAGGCAGTGATACATTTATGAAGATTTTCTTTTTCAATTTATTAACCACCATTTATTCAGTGCTGTGAAAAAGTATTTACCCCCTTTCCTGATTTCTTCTGTTCTTAAATATTCATCATCTAAATGGATTCAGATATTAAAACTAAAATAAATAAAAGACAAACTGAATATTTAAAAACATAAAAGAGAAAATTTGTGTACATTACAAAATGATAAATGTGATCATTTTCACCTCAAACCTCTTTCTTCTCAAGTCTATTATAACCCCAAATCAGAAAAAGTTGGGACAGTATGAAAAATGCAAATAAAATAATGCAAATAGTATTAAAAAGAATAAAAAATACATTAATAATAATAATAATAAGAAGAAGAATAAAGTCATAAATCTGTATCTATTCAACAAGATGTAATGTATTCTAGCACCACTAGATGGGATGATGAACTCCACATGATTATAAACTCCACCTTAAAAGCCAGCTAAACAGTAAAGATTTTAATTTGACTTTTTCAGTTTAGCTAATAAAAAATGCAGTACAAGGAGACCTTTACTTTAGCTTTGAGTTATTTAATGATTTTTGTTAAAATATTATGTAATATTTATTTATTTGTCCAGAAAAGTCGTCATTGCTGCCTGCAACCCCTTACAAAACACCTTTTCTTGCTGATGTGATGTTGTAATAAATCCAAAAGAAATTATTAAATAAATGCCTTAGATGACATAGACTGCTCCCCCTTTTCCAGCTCCTAACAACAAATTCCTGATGGTTTGGTTTTAGTTAAAGATCAGCTGATACTTTCATGCTTACTACAGTAAAACACACTGAACTGACTTTTAGTGAAGTTCAAAATGTTGTACAGACATCGTTCCCATCTAGTGGTGCTAGAAATAAATTACAGCTTGTTGCTTTGGTACAAATTTGGGACTTTATTATTATTACAATTATTTTATTTTTATAATATATAAAGATTAGAGAGTGTTTATGACTCTTCTGTCCCAAGTGTTTTTGTAAGGTGTTGTAGACCTGCAATGGCGACCTGCAATGGCAAATGTGAATGTGTTATTTGGCAACCCAGTACTGTGTAAATATTGGACAGAACACATGATGGGTTATTTTTACTTGTTGGGTTGTGCAGTTTAATCATTGTGCTGAGTTCTTACAACAACCCAGCTGTGAGGTTCTTTTTTTACCATGGGTCAACTATGTAAGTTTACTAAAGCTTGTATTTAAATGAAAGGTTTACATTGCTGTCTTCAGGATTTCCTCTTTAGTGATATTTAATGTTAATAGCTGTTCTGATCTAAAAGATGCTGCTGCCTTTGACCTTTAAAACTGAGAAGTGATTTGTGAGATAATTAAAATAAGTGAAATGTTTATTTTGTACTTTGGTTTTATATTATTTGTGCAAACATTTGTTGTATGCAACTTTACACTTGTAATAAAAGATGAACATTTTAAATGTGTCTGTATTTGCTTTATCTAAGCTAAAGTTTTTAACAGGGACAAAAATGACAGTTTGTGTAGCAGGGCTGGACACGCCTCACTATTGAAGTGGAAGGTAAACCCACACTCCTGCAAGAATGGAAATAGTAAGTAAGTACAATGTTTTTATAAAGCTATAAAACTACTTCCACTGACCAAAGTACACAGATCTCACACTTGTCAGAGACGTTTGAAGCCCAGGTCAATAGGACCTGCTAGTTAGAGAAGGATCACTTGTTTGTTTGTTTAAGTCCAAAAGTGGGTGTGGCCCGTACGAGGATCGAACCCGCGACTTTGGCATTATTAGCACCACGCTCTAACCAACTGAACTAACCGGCCAGTTCAGCTATTAACTTCCAACTCACTATAGAACAATCCAACTAACCGTGCTGTGCACAAAGGACAGGGCATATACCCACATACCCGATCCTACACTGACAGCCCTTCAGTTATGGACCTGCCACACAGAAACGATGGAGAGCTTTACTGTTGTTGAGCAGAACAGATCTTCGTGTGAGATGACTGAGGTTCATGTATTTTTCTTTTAAGAATAAATAAAAGCTGATGCTTTTAACCTCATACTTTCCTAATACTTTTGTTCTACACGGTCTAAATATCTTTCAGTCTTCTGCCATGTGCAGTGCAAGAATTCACTAAATTACACAGCAGTTCTCTTTTTATTTATTTATTTACTTAGTTTTTTCCATTAACAAAATTGATTGTAAGCATTTATAAAGGTCATGCCACGTTTATTAGGTGAAATGAAGCCAGAATTAAAGATGGCAGAAGAACAGGGTGATATTCTTACTTTCAGTGATTAAATTACTCAGGTTAGAAAAGCCTGATACCTGATACACAGCACATGCTCACCTGACACTCTCAGCCATTTAATCATTAAAGTGGGTGTGGCCAGTACGGGGATCGAACCCGCAACTTTGGCGTTATTAGCACCATGCTTTAACCAACTGAGCTAACCGGCCAGTTCATCTATTAACTTCCAACTCGCTATAGAACAATCCAAGTCAAATCCACTCAGATTCATTTATTTTTCCTCTTTGATTTTACTCTGCACATCAGCTCACAAACTTTGATCGCTCGCTACTTGTTGACATGCATTTTTGGACGTGGTATCATTATGGAGTTTGCATGTTCTCCCCGTGTCCGTGTGGGCTGTTAACCAAAAGGTTGGTGGTTCGAGTCCACCCAGGGACGAGTGTCTTTTATTGCACAACCTGCCTGTTGATGAAACGGATATGAGACACAACAACGATGTGTAGCTCCACAGAATAGTGGAAATAAGTAACTGAAAACATCCATTAAACAACAGTCCTACAAGCACAGATATCCACCTGATAAATCACCGGAGACCGGCTGTCCAAGGTGGAAGAACTCCTGAGATTAAGAGTCTCATGCTCTACCGACTGAGCTAGCCGGGTTTAAGCAGCAGGTCAGAACAGACAGCTCATCGATCAGAGCATCAGAGAGATGTAGGTTTAATTCACTAACATCACGACCAGATTAAGAACTAATTCACAGTTTACAAACAAACACAATTCAGAATATAACAATAAGAACTAAATGTAAAAGTGTAAGTTAGTCGCGTCTTTCTGCTCATACTGAGTATTACTGTGGTATTACTGCATGTAGGAGACACATGGAGCGCAGTATGGTAGGTGAACTATAGGGCACTAGGACCCAGCAGCACTACAGTGAACAGAGTGACAGTGGGATCTAGCGGTATTGGAGCTCTTATTACAGGACGCTGTTTCTGCTGCTTGTTATTAAACTCACCTGTGGATCATTTGAGGGGAGAAAACGTGGTGAGTTCTTGTTGTGTTCTTGTTTTTTATTGAGTTTTCTTGCTAGAAAAGAGATTTATGAAGCTTTTTGAGGGTGAAACTGGGAGCTGCATTTGTTTTAGATCTTCTGGACTTGCTCGGTCGCGCTAATTCTACTTAATAAAGTTTTAGTGTGCATTTACACCCTGTTTTACGCTACTGATCACATCGTCTACACTAAAAGCTTTAGTGCGCATCTAAACCCTGTTTTACGGTACGATGCTCTGACTGTAACCAGTAGGTTTCTTTGCTAAGAAGAAATTCTGCAATGTTTTCTAACACAACAACCACTACAAAGTACACTGTAAACACTGTCAGTACATGGTGACTACGAGTGGTTGATTTCATATTAAAGTTTATGTTACGTTTTGTTAGGATTCAGTTGCAGGAGAAGCTGCAGGAAGTAAAAGATGTTCAGGATGAGGATGATGTGAGTTATGAGAGTAACGAGAAATTCTTCACCCATACTCCTTTTCTACCGACGCAGCACGGAGCCCGTTCCGGTTCCCGAACTTGACTTTGAACCGGTTCCGCGTGTTTCTACCAGAAAAAAGAGGTTCCAGACAGCGAACTAGCGGGCCAATCTGGCACCACAGAATACTTGGTTTTTCAGCCCGAACTGTGACATCCGTCAGTGGGCGTGTCGTGTTGTACAGCAGCGCGTTAGCAACTATAGCAACTGGCGTCAGCTGGGGTCTCGTATGGAGCGTAATGCTGCATTTTTATCTTTTAAAGTTCACTTGATTACATTTTGAGCCAGTTTGCTGCTGATATTTTTAAAGCACATTTAAAAAGATGAATTGTGTGATATTACGAGATAAAAGTGACCCGGACAGAACGAAACACGCTTAACGTGAAAAATAAAGAGTGAAGCTTGTGGTAGCTGTTGTCTTGTTTGTACACACTTCAATCGACGCTTTTATGTATAGTGCATAGTGGTTTATTGTTCATTGTTACATCCACAAAATTAATGATCTCTTTAAATGACTTTATAATTCCAAAGTTCCAATACGTCATAAAGTGATAATTCCAAAGTTCCAATGCGTCATAAAGTGATAATTCCAAAGTTCCAATGCGTCATAAAGTGGTCTAAACTGTTTGTTCCCACAGCGTGACCCACATTTAGCACATCAAACACCTTTCTTCCCCGTTTTATCACGTGCTCTACGTGCAGGTGTAACGTACCAAAAAACACGCCCCCCCCCAACTTACGTAATACATTTATAAACACAAAATCAATAATAAATACAAAATAATAACATCAACTTAGTTTAACCTTTTTTTTTTTTTTACTAATAACGGCTACCACACACCGGCCCCTAATTGTTGCCCAGCAATCAATTAATTATCTAATAAACTTAGTAGCCGTAGTGCACAATACATATGAACATTCCACATTTCACAATTCATATGAAACTTACATAACTTTATATACATATTATATACTTCTTACATACAGGGGTTGGACAAAATAACTGAAACACCTGTCATTTTAGTGTGGGAGGTTTCATGGCTAAATTGGACCAGTCTGGTGGCCAATCTTCATTAATTGCACATTGCACCAGTAAGAGCAGAGTGTGAAGGTTCAATTAGCAGGGTAAGAGCACAGTTTTGCTCAAAATATTGCAATGCACACAACATTATGGGTGACATACCAGAGTTCAAAAGAGGACAAATTGTTGGTGCACGTCTTGCTGGCGCATCTGTGACCAAGACAGCAAGTCTTTGTGATGTATCAAGAGCCACGGTATCCAGGGTAATGTCAGCATACCACCAAGAAGGACAAACCACATCCAACAGGATTAACTGTGGACGCAAGAGGAAGCTGTCTGAAAGGGATGTTCGGGTGCTAACCCGGATTGTATCCAAAAAACATAAAACCACGGCTGCCCAAATCACGGCAGAATTAAATGTGCACCTCAACTCTCCTGTTTCCACCAGAACTGTCCGTCGGGAGCTCCACAGGGTCGATATACACGGCCGGGCTGCTATAGCCAAACCTTTGGTCACTCGTGCCAATGCCAAACGTCGGTTTCAATGGTGCAAGGAGCGCAAATCTTGGGCTGTGGACAATGTGAAACATGTATTGTTCTCTGATGAGTCCACCTTTACTGTTTTCCCCACATCCGGGAGAGTTACGGTGTGGAGAAGCCCCAAAGAAGCGTACCACCCAGACTGTTGCATGCCCAGAGTGAAGCATGGGGGTGGATCAGTGATGGTTTGGGCTGCCATATCATGGCATTCCCTTGGCCCGATACTTGTGCTAGATGGGCGCGTCACTGCCAAGGACTACCGAACCATTCTGGAGGACCATGTGCATCCAATGGCGGTGCCGTGTATCAGGATGACAATGCACCAATACACACAGCAAGACTGGTGAAAGATTGGTTTGATGAACATGAAAGTGAAGTTGAACATCTCCCATGGCCTGCACAGTCACCAGATCTAAATATTATTGAGCCACTTTGGGGTGTTTTGGAGAAGCGAGTCAGGAAACGTTTTCCTCCACCAGCATCACGTAGTGACCTGGCCACTATCCTGCAAGAAGAATGGCTTAAAATCCCTCTGACCACTGTGCAGGACTTGTATATGTCATTTCCAAGACTAATTGACGCTGTATTGGCCGCAAAAGGAGGCCCTACACCATACTATTAAATTATTGTGGTCTAAAACCAGGTGTTTCAGTTATTTTGTCCAACCCCTGTATATACCTCTCATTTAATTACTATTTCTATTATTTTCCATTGTCCAGACAATGTCCCAATGTCCACAATCCCTAGCAATTCTACAACATCGCATTATTGCAAATTTTAATAGTCCCAGCAGTGTGTTTTATTATAGCAGTTCATGAGTCTAGGTTACACTGCTTCCACTAATAAACAAATCTTGCTGATTGGTCTCTCTAGTTCATTTGTTTGAGTCTTTAAAAGTACACGCCGCACAAGTCCTTTAGAGTCATTCATGGTTTTAATGATTCGTCCCATAGGCCATGAATTTCTGGGTGAGGTCTCGTCCATTATTAGGACCACATCTCCGACTGTGAAGTTTCTGTGCAACTTGTTCCATTTATTTCTTTTCTGCATCATTGGCAGGTATTCTCTTATCTATCTTTTCCAAAACAAGTCTGCAATGTATTGGACTTGTCTCCAACGTCTCCATACATAACAATCTTCCTTTCTAAACAGACCAGGTGGAAGAAGTGGCTTTACCTTGAGTTGTATAAGATGGTTAGGGGTTAGCGCCTCCAGATCTTTTGGATCATCAGATGATGGTGTGAGAGGACGGTCATTCAGAATCGCCTCTACTTCACATAAAACTGTTTGCAAAGCTTCATCATCTAAAACTTGCTGTCTCACGACTGAACAAAGCACCTTCTTCACCTGCTGAACCAACCGTTCCCAAACTCCACCATGATGGGCTCCAATAGGGACCACAATGGAAATAAGTCTACGGATTTTTTGTGTTATCCCTGACTGTTTCAGTTTCTTATAAGAGGCATTGCATCTATTTAGAAAATGTGAAATGGTTCAATAAAATCAATCAATCAATCAATCAAGGGGGGTTAAAAACCCATTTAATTCCATCTTGCATAAGTGACCTTTGTATTTTGCTTTGGTTTAGCTCTTTTACAGCCTGTTTCAGTTCACGGTTAGAACTTACAAAATTGGTTCCATTATCTGATCTAATTTCCTTCACTTGTCCTCACCTGCATATAAATCTTCGAATCGCATTAATGCAGGAATCTGTATTGAGAGAGTATGCCATTTCTAGATGTACTGCACGACAGGTTAAACAGGTGAATAGAACCCCATACCTTTTACATGTGGCCCGATTTCTTTTTACCTCTATTGGGCCAAAGTAATCAATTCCTAAGTTTGTAAAGGGAGGAACATCCACAGCTATTCTGTCAGATGGGAGGTCGGCCATCTTTTGTTCACCTGGTTTTTGGCGCTGGCGTTGGCATACAATGCATTCTTTAATAATGGTTCGTGCTGCAGAGTTGGCATGAGGTAGCCAATAGTGACGTCGAAGTGTGGAAAGCATGTGGTTTCTTCCACCATGACCCACCTTTTCATGTATTAACCGAAGAATAAGTTTGGAGACGTGGCTATGCTTTGGCAGAATTGCAGGATGCTTTGTTTCTTCTGGTAAGGCTATTTTACTTAATCTGCCCCCAACTCTTAATATTCCATCGACAAGAATTGGATCAAGTCTGTACAAAGAGCTAGATTTCTTTACAGGACCTTTCCGTAATGCAGTGATTTCTTCTTGAAATGACTGTCTTTGAATAAAGCACACAATAGCCTTTTCTGCTTTAGCCAAGTCTTCCATTGCAAGTCTCTGTTGGTTCTTTTGCTTGGTGCTGGTTTGCTGTTTCAGTGGGTAGTGCTCTGCTTTCTTTCTTTCACATGCTTGTTTCCAAAGTGCTTCCTTAATTTTCAGTATCCACGCCACGATTCTTTGTAGCCTTTTCCATGTTGAAACAGAATTTAAAAGTCTACTTGTTGGGCTGTCTCCATGGTTCAAAATGACCAAACATGTTGTGATTTTCATTTTTACTTCTGGGTCATCATCTAAAACTTCCCGTTGTTCAACCTTTTCTGGCCAGAAACACTGAGGGTTGTACAGGAAGTTTGGTCCGTTAATCCAGTTTTGAGATTTGATGAATGATTTTATGGCCATCCCTCGTGAAGCAGCATCTGCTGGATTTAACTTGGAGCTGACATATCTCCACTGTGTTACTTTTGATGAGGCTTGAATAATAGCAATCCTATTTGCTACATATGTTTTGAATCTCTTTGTTGTATTTCCAATGTACTTGAGAACAGTCATACTGTCTGTCCAGAAAACTGAATCTTCCATTTGAATTTCTAGTTCAGTTTTTAACATTCGATCCAGGCGTACAGAGAGTACTGCAGCAGCAAACTCTAATCTGGGTATGGTGATTTGCTTAAGAGGGGCTACTTTGGCTTTTCCCATAATAAAGGTAACGTTTACCTCTCCTTGGTTGTTAATTAAGCGAAGGTACGCTACTGCCCCAAATCCCTCCTCACTGGCATCACAAAAGTGGTGCAGCTGGACAGCTCTGTCTTCAAAGTTTTTGGGTATGATACACCTTGGAATGCGAAGATCACCCAATAAACATAAATCACCCAACCACTTTTGCCATTTTTGAGCTGAGTCTTGGGGGATTTTTTCGTCCCATCCATACCTGCATTTACATAAGCTTTGAAGAATCTGCTTGGCAGGGAGAATGACTGGAGCCAACAAGCCCAAGGGATCATAGATCGAACTCACGACAGATAAAATACCTCTTCTTGTATTTATGTGATGTTTTTGTGACAAGGTAAAAGTGAAAGCATCGTATTCAATATCCCACTGTATACCAAGAACCCTTTCCATAGGTAGCTGATCCTTGTCAAGATCTATTGTCCTAATCCCTTTAGCTCGGTCATCTTCAGGAATTTCAGCAAGCATTGTACGATGATTGCATATCCATTTATTAAGTCGAAATCCACCCTTAGCACATGCCTCTGTGAGTTGTTTATACAAGAAAACTGCCTGCTCAACAGTGTCAGTGGATTTTAAGCAATCATCAACATAAAAGTTTTTTCGAATAGTATTAATGACATTTTCAGGATACCTTTCTTTGTTGTCATCAGCTGTCTTTAACAAAGCATATGATGCACAACTTGGTGAAGACACGGCTCCAAAGACGTGTACAACCATTCTGTATTCTACAAGGTCTTTACTGAGATCTCCATTTGGCCACCAAAGAAATCTAAGAAAATCCACATTCTCTTCTGTTACGCGAACTTGGTAAAACATGGCTTCTATGTCAGTCATAAATGCAATGGGACCTAGACGAAATCGAAGCAGTACTCCAATTAGTGTATTTGTTAGATCAGGGCCCTGTAGAAGTTCTTTATTGAGAGAGGTTCCTCCAAGTGACACAGCACAGTCAAAAACCACACGTAAGGTCTTTTTACGTGGGTGATAGACACCATGGTGTGGGATATACCACACTTTTCCACTTGTTGGTTGCAGTTGATCATGAGGCACAACTTCTGCATACCCCTTTTCGAACAGATCATTCATGAAGATGTTATACTCTTTGAAGAAAGCTTCATTCCTTTTAAACCGTTTCATTAAGTGCTGCGCTCGTTGCTGCACCATGTGTTTGTTATTTGGCATATTCACATCAGCATTGCGAAAGGGCAGTTTCAAATAATAATGTCAATTTTTCTGTTCTGTAGAGTTGGTCATTATATTCATAAACTGTTGATCTTCCATAGACATTTCTTTCTTTTCATCATAATGTTGTTCCATAAATTCTTGACTGTATTGTTGAATTAGCAGTTTTTCCAAAGTGTTCATAGTGATTCTATTGACATGTGCTGAAAAACAATCACCATCATTACGACTTCTACCAGAATTAAGAGGACCATTAATGACCCATCCAAGTAAAGTTTTTACAGCGTAAGGCCCACTACCTTCACTGTTTATTATTTTCCAAGGCTCCAATGCTTTTGGAGCATTTACACCAATAAGCAGCCCAATGCCAGCATCAATTGGTGTCAATTCCACCTCTCTCAGATAAGACCAGTGTTTTATGTCTTCTTCTTTGGGAATGTTGTCCTTGGTTACTGGAATATTTTCCTGTGTATATACATCCGGCAATGTCAAAAAAGTGTTGCTTTGAAGAGCAGCCACTTCCATTCCTGAAATTCTAAAACTGTTGACAAGTTTTTCATGGCCCATTGTTTTTATAAGGATTTCCATTTTTATTCCTGGTGCGTTCAGTCTTGCCATTAGTGCCTCGGTGCAAAATGTAGCGGAACTGCCTGGATCAAGAAATGCGTAAGTATGAATACATTTTGTTCCTTTGTTTAACTTTACTTTAACAGGGACTATAGCAAGTGAACATTCCTTTGTTCTGGCCCCATTATAGCAACCTGCTTTCAAAGACACCAACGCACTTGACATTGATGATTCCTTGGCTTCCATCATCACATTTTTTGGTCCAACTGTTGGTCCCTTTTGAATATGCAAAATTGTTGGGTGATTTTCCTGACAAATTTGGCATAACATGCGCTTTTGACATCTTTGGCTTATGTGTCCCTTTTCCAAGCATCCAAAACATATCCCGCTGCTTTTCATAAATTCCACCTTTTCTTTGTTGGATTTGTGTTTAAATATTTTACACACTGCCAATTCATGCTCCTTTTTACAAAACAAACACCCCACTTGTGCTGAGGGATGAACAATGTCTCTTAAGGACTGGTTGTTTTGTGGCGTTTTACCTTTGGTTTGAGCTGGCATGGCAGTTACTGTAGTGGCAAAACTACTGCCTTTAGTAGTGGCTTTAGGACTTGGAGTTTGTTGTCGTTTTGCGTTGGAGAACCCTTTGTCTGTTGGATTTTGTATTTCACCAAATACAGGATGTGTTGCAATTAGGGACTTAGTTTCAATAAACTTAAGGAGGTCTTTAAACTTTGGTTTTCTTTTTTGGCTTTCTTCTATATCACAAACCACTGTTCTCCATTTGTCACGAAGTTTGAATGGTAACTTGGATATTATACATCTCATGTTAGAAAGGCTTTCCAGTTCATCCATGTAGCCAGCTTCCAATATCGTATTATAACAACTCTGAAGAAAGAGAAAATACGATCTCAAAGCAGGACCATCTTCTGGTTTTATAATGGTCCAATTTAAAGCTCTCTCCATAAACGCAGATGCTATTTTGAATTTGTGTCCAAAGTTCCATTCCAGTTTTTCCTTTGCCCTTTTGTAGCCCTTTTGTGGATCCATGTGCATAAAGCTACGCACTAGAGTTTTAGGTTGACCAGTTGTAAATTGCTCCAAGTAATAAAGTCTGTCTTGCATGTTATTTGTTTTGCTCTCTATGCTTTGCTCAAAGGCTGTAATAAAAGTTCTGTATTGGAGAGGGTTACCATCAAAGACAGGTATTTCTATTGCTGGAAGAAGGGACATATTTTGTTGTTTAATTAGCAGCTCAGTTAATTCATTTTGCTTTGCCATAACGTCTGCAAATGCATTATACCCAAATGAGCCAGCAGGTTCAGCACCTTGAGAATAATGCACCTCAATTCTCTCTGTTTCTGTTTTGCACTGGCCTTTTAATTGTTTAACACTCTCTGATGGAGGTGGTGCACTTGGTTCAGCAGGCATGGTGGGTGTGTGTTTGAGGTGCCTTTGAGGTGTTTGTTGTCTGAAAGGGGTTACTGGGTTTATGTACTCGGTTGAAGGACCAGATATAGAAGAATCACTTGACTTTACAGATTCAGATTGTTTAAAGACCTTTAACTTTGCATTTGCTGCAGCAATTTTAACTTCCAAGGCTAATTTTTCTCTCTTTGCTTTTAGTTGAGCCTCCTCCATGTCCAAAGCATGTTTTTGTTCCAATGCCTGGGTTTTTGCCATTAGAACCGCATATTCTGCCTCAGCTTTTAAACGAGCGGCAAATGCATTTAAATTCGGGCTGGATTTACTAGATGCACCAGATCCTTTTGAAGATGTTTGAGATGCACTATCATCAGGCATAATGTCACCATCCTGTTGTTCATGTATACTGTGCTGTTTAGGTACACCATTTGCATCATCATTGTTATCAGTTATTACAACATCATCGTTTTTATCTGTAGCAGGTTTTTCCATCCATAACTGAACAGCATCCATAAATTCATTAAAACGTATTAATTTTGGTTCGTACCAGTCACACTGATCGGCCTCCTTTTCCTCATCGTCTAACAGAGCTTGTACAGATTCATGTAAAGCAGTGAACTCAGTGAGATAAGTATTAAACAATGCAACATGCTTATCTATTGTTTCTTTATCTTCACCAGCTTCAAACAGAGCGTTTATTTCATTTCGTTTCCTCGTTAAAACACCAAGCTTCCCCCTTCGCTTAGCGATCAACTTTAAAAGTTTATTTTCCTCCTCAACCACTTGTTCAGAAACCTCTTCCATTTCCATTTTAAAACAAGTCCACTTTAAACCGTGTTTACCGTGCACTTTACATCAAACACGCGAGCGCGGCGGCTCGTTCTTCGTAAACACCTGTTTACTCACGGTTTTCTGTATCGTTTGTCCAGCATGCCGTATTTCATCCAAAGAGAAAAATTAGACTTTAAATGTGGTAGCTGTTGTCTTGTTTGTACACACTTCAATCGACGCTTTTATGTATAGTGCATAGTGGTTTATTGTTCATTGTTACATCCACAAAATTAATGATCTCTTTAAATGACTTTATAATTCCAAAGTTCCAATACGTCATAAAGTGATAATTCCAAAGTTCCAATGCGTCATAAAGTGATAATTCCAAAGTTCCAATGCGTCATAAAGTGATAATTCCAAAGTTCCAATGCGTCATAAAGTGATAATTCCAAAGTTCCAATGCGTCATAAAGTGATAATTCCAAAGTTCCAATGCGTCATAAAGTGGTCTAAACTGTTTGTTCCCACAGCGTGACCCACATTTAGCACATCAAACACCTTTCTTCCCCGTTTTATCACGTGCTCTACGTGCAGGTGTAACGTACCAAAAAACACGCCCCCCCCCAACTTACGTAATACATTTATAAACACAAAATCAATAATAAATACAAAATAATAACATCAACTTAGTTTAACCTTTTTTTTTTTTTTTTACTACTAACGGCTACCACAAAGCTTTTTCGACTCCCCGAGCTGAATAAACACCACACGTGTAAATCCAGCTATACACAGATACATGTGGTATTTTAGTGTAGATTTGATGGTTATTTCACACAGATGGATGTTCATGTTGTGGAACTTTAGTGATGTTTTACCACTCAAGCTGAGCGCTGAGCTAATCGGCTATTTGCGCCGAGGGTCGCGGTGAAACCGAAGCGCAAAACGCTTCTCACCTTAATGAACTAAAGAAAACAACAACTGAGACAAACACGTCACGTCCTCTTATCACCGATATATAATTGATGTTTTTACATAAAAACAAACATCTGTAACAGCAGCACAAATGCTCGCACATAATCCACACACTCCTCCATGTTATCACTTCTCTTAACTCTTAGTAAGTAACGCCCATCGTTGATGATGCAGCTTGGTTCTCAAAAACTGGTGGAAATGCACGTCGGTTCACTACAGAACACCAAGGTTCAGAGAAACCCGAACAGAAACGGTTCAAGGGGTAATTGTGTGGAAAGAGTTTTAATAGACAGAGTGAGCTTAAAATACACCAGCACATTCACACTGGAGAAAAACATTATCTGCATCCGGAATCAGATACTAACAGAGTCTGTACTAGATTGGAGGAAGTACACAGTGCTTTCAGTACAGAAGTAACAACACCCCTACGTACTACGTCCGCCATCTTACCAACGTCAAGTGAAGACGTGATGACGTAATATCGCCATGGTTACAGACCACCATAGTTACAGACAAGCCCCACTTGCCAAATTTTTGGATATTTATCGTCTTTTTGCGCTAATCATAACATTATTTAGGGTTGTACACAATAATAACATTTTTATTTTGTTTATCTTACTTACACCTGTAAACAGAGGACTCCTCCTTCTCCCCAATTTCTTGTTTTTGCTTCCGCTTCGCAGCTACAGTTGCATTACGGGATACATTATGGGTTGCATACTCGAACATGGCTGCCCAAGAAGTAGGTCATCCGGGTACTTCTCGCGTACCTTTTTAATGTATATTTATGTATACTGTGTATTCGGACAGACTAACCGCTCTCGCGTACTATTGAGTATGGAAGTATGCAATTCTTTTTTTGTATTCGATGTGATTTTGTATTACATGCTTGAATCAGGTTAGCTCATGATGCATTAAGTTAAATGAATTTGCACATGTTGGATTATTAGTATTGAAATGCATAACTTGGAATAATATGCATATGAACTTAAATATCATTTGATATTCATTTCTTGATGTGCGGAAGTTTATAAATGTGTTGTTTTTACTTCTTGTAGTTTTAACCTACTTCCAGTTTGCCATTAAACAGAGTTGAACTAAACATCTACAGCGTGGTGATTGGTGGAGGAGTTATCTATCTGCCAGTTTATGCAGGGCGTATAAAGGTGGCAGAATAGAGTTAATACACCAGCGCATTCACACTGGAGAGAAACCGTATCAGTGCTCTGTGTGAGAAAAGCTTTAATATACAAAGTGACCGTAAAAATACACCAGCGCATTCACACTGGAGAGAAACCGTATCAGTGATCTCAGTGTGGATATCAGAGTTTTAATCAACATTGTCATCTCAAATTACACCGGCGCATTCACACTGGAGAGAAATTGTATCTGGACTCTGTAAACACTAACACACAGGAATCTAACTCAGATTATCAGATTGTAAAAGCTCTGAGAAAGAAAGAACAGAGTTAGAGAAGCATGTTGGAGAACTAAACATGACATTAGAGGAACTGCTTGGAATAACGTCTAGGACTGACTGTAGTCCTCTCTAAAAGACTACAGTCTGCTGTTCAACTCCAACTGCTGCTGTTCAACTCCAAACATGCCATTATTTTAATTTGCCAAACTTAATGACCCTTCTGTAAATGGTTTAATGTGCACACTGCTGCTACTGGCTTGTTTTTCTTTTCTACAATGTAAGTTCATACCTTCAGGTTCATGTTATTTGAGGTCTGTGTTTTGTTCATTCATTTGAATGCTGTGTACTTTGGTCAGTGGAAGTAGTTTTATAGCTTTATAAAACATTGTACTTACTTACTATTTCCATTCTTGCAGGAGTGTGGGTTTACCTTCCACTTCAATAGTGAGGCGTGTCCAGCCCTGCTACACAAACTGTCATTTTGTCCCTGTTAAAAACTTTAGCTTAGTTAAAGCAAATAAAGACACATTTAAAATGTTCATCTTTCATTACAGGTTTAAATTTGCATAAAACAAATGTTTGTACAAATAATATAAAACCAAAGTACAAAATAAACATTTCACTTATTTTAATTATCTCACAAATCACTTCTCAGTTTTAAAGGTCAAAGGCAGCAGCATCTTTTAGATCAGAACAGCTAATAACATTAAATATCACTTAAGAGGAAATCCTGAAGACAGCAATGTAAACCTTTCATTTAAATACAAGCTGCAGTAAAGTTACATAGTTCACCCACGGTAAAAAAGAACCTCACAGTTGGGTTGTTGTAACAACTTAGCACAACCCAACAAGATAAAAAAAAAACATCATGTGTTCTGTCACAGTGCTGGTTGCCAAATAACACTTTTTCACCTGCATTCGTCCTTTTCTTTTCTGTATACCAAAAACTTCGCCACTTCAGGTCTACAACACGTTACAAAAACACTTGGGACAGAAGAGCCATAAACACTCTCTGTTGGAAAAAATAGAACATACCCAAATATATATATGCTTATATGCCAATTAAACATTAATTATAGACTGCTGTATGAGATAACTTGATAACATGAACTTATCAAGAAGGTGTGAACCTACATTGTAGCAAAGAAAAACAAGCCAGTAGCAGCAGTGTGCACTTTAAACCATTTACAGAAGGTTCATTAAGTTCGGCAAATTGAAATAATGGCATGTTTCTGACCTGAATGAGAGGGGCATTAAAAAGATCTCACACTTGTCAGAGTTAACATTTGAAGCCCAGGTCAATAGGAACTGCTAGTTAGAGAAGGATCACTTGTTTGTTAGTTTAAATGCAAAAGAGGGTGTGGCCCGTACGGGGAGCGAACCCATGACCTTGGTGTTATTAGCACCACACTCTAACCAACTGAGCTAATTGGCCAGGCCACCTTTTCACTTTAGATCTTTGTACATAATTCTACACTAACCCCCATTCAACCAGCTGCATGGCAGCACAAAAACCATTTGAGATTCTTCACACTTACAAGGAAGATCTGTAAAAATAAGCGGCTTCTAAACTGAATTTGGTTGTTATTGCACCAGAAATGCAGCAGTTTCATGTTATTTTAATGATCAGAGATCTCAGTCCTGCTTCAGACATCACTGTCTAGTCATTTCTTATGGTCAGACTTTCTTAATACACATCTAAACTATCTAAACTATATATTTCTTAAAGTTCCTGACTGAGCTTAATGCCACCAACCAGCGACTGGAGCAGATACGACTCAGGTCCTGCACACAGTAAGTAGTGCTGATACACAGTACCAGCCTGCACACCAGAGGAGCTCCAAACATCAAGTTTTCACTCATTAAATCATGTATTTTGTGAACTTTGTGGAATGAATGTAGGATTTGTACGTGTAGATTCTGGGTTTTAGGAAGTTTAGCTACTGTTAATATTTTTTCTCAGTTAAACTAAAAACCTGAATTGATGTTTTAATTGTTCATTAAGACTTCACTAAGAGTTATTACCATCAAGCAAATGTAAAGCATATTTCTATATGAAGAGAATCTGTTTCCAGATAATATACACTGAGGTGTAAAGCATAATGGAGCGGGTTCAGTAATTGTGTAGTAGTTTAAAAGTGACAGTAAGTCTGTGTCTGTTTCTGTTGTTTATTCTGAATTGTGTTTGTTTGTAAAGTGTGAATTAGTTCTTAATCTGGTCGTGATGTTAGTGAATTAAATCTCTCTAATGGTCTGACTGATGAGCTGTCTTTTCTGACAAGTTTCTTCATTTAACATCTAGTAGAATCGGGTATGTGAGTATGACCTGCCCTTGGAGGTTAGCTCAGTCGGTTAGAGCAGGGTGCTAATAACGCCAAGGTCGCGGGTTCGATCCCCATACTAGCCACACCCAATTTTGGACATAAACTAACAAACAAGCGAGTCCTATTTACACAGTGCTGGGTTGCCAAATAACACTTTTTCACCTGTATTCGGCCATTATCAAAAACAGTTGCCATTACAGGTCTACAACACGTTACAAAAACACTTGGGACAAAAGAGCCATAAACTCTCTCTAATTTTTATATATTATAAAAATAAAATAATAATAATAAAGTCACAAATCTGTACCAAAGCAACAAGCTGTAATTTATTTCTAGCACCACTAGATGGTGACGATGTCTGTACAACATTTTGAACTTCACTTTAAAAGTCAGTTGAATGTGTTTTACTGTAGTAAGAATGAAAGTATGAGCTGATCTTTGTCTCATTGTGTAGCTTTGATGAAGAAAAAGCCTCTGGGTCAGTGTGTAACAGGAGGTTTGGAGTGAAGGTGGGTGTGTGTGGATAAAAGCTTCCAGCACCTACTATTCTCAGGCGGTCTCCCATCCAAGTACTAAACAGGCCCGACCCTGCTTAGCTTCCGAGATCAGGTGTTCTCAGGGTGGTGTGGCTGTAAGCAAGAGATGATGTAAACAAGCTGCTTCTTATAGACGTCCGTCGTTCAGCCTTTCACTCCACTGTGTGTCGTCTTTTACTTTCTCTGTTCTACACGCAGCTTTTCAAATAAAAGATCCTGAAACAGAGACAAAACACACAGAGAACCAAACACACCGCTCAGCTGCTGCTGCTGATCCTCTTTCACCTGCATTTAGTACAAAAACACCACAACAAATCATCTGTATTCAACCTTTCCTTAACCATGTACCAGAAAAGTCACTCACTGCTGCCTACAAAACCACACAAAACACTTTATACAGAAGAACCTTTAACTGTCTCTTACTTTTATTTTATTTTTATAAATAAATAAATAAGTAATTAACAGCTTAAAAAGCAAGTGTTTAGGTTCATTCATCATCTTAACACAGATTACAAACTAATCAAGCTCGTCCAATTTCAGACATTGTTCACGTAAACAAAAATCTTAGGTGTATAATGTTAATTTTAAGTAGTGCCCTAAGTAGGGAGTAGGCGTCATTTGAGACGAGGCCGATAGTCTCTACTCAAACTGCAGACTAAACGAACTGATAAACTATCTGATGAAGTAAAAGCTCTGAACCTTTTCTGTATTTTGGCTCCACTGTTCTTCATGTTTCATGTTTACAGTTTCTCTATTTTACACTAATTACTAAACTTGTGTTTTTACTTTCCCGGTTATTTCTGTGGTATTTGTGTGATTGGCTGATAGTCCTGCACTGAGGATACTGTGGGTCACTGCCAGTGTTGCCAACTTCTCAGTAAGGAAAGTAGCTATTGGCTGGCTATAATTATAAACTATAGGTAGCACATCTCAATAGATCCATTGATCTGTATCTCAGCCATATAGTAAAAATGTAGTATATTTACATGTATCTCAGGCATGTAGTAAATAATATTCTAACCCTCTATGAGGAATATCTTCTAAGGTTTTACCTCCGTGATTTATCATACCCTTTTGGATAAGATCCCAGTGAGAAAACTATAGATCACACAGATCTTATCTATAGCTACAAAAACATGGAGTGAGGAACAAATAATTAGAACTGAACTGACAAGGGAAAAGCAACAACATTGTTTTACATTTACAAACAGCTAAGTACAAGATAACATAATAAATGCTCAACATGTTTACTCAGTAATGAACTTTATTAGACACAACCTTTACATATGTACTTACTTGCTATGTGTTAATGTAAGGTTAACACATAGCATTAGATAAACAACTTAAATAATAAATAAACTTTATACTTTTAAAGGAATTAAAACTAAAACCACACATTACTAAACGCTAACAGAAATAAATTAGGCAAAGGTAGCACAGAATTATAGGCGTTCCAATCAAAAACAGATGTGCACATGCTCGGTAGGACAAATTGATGGTATTGGGTAAAATAAATCAACAGAACAACAGCAGCACCCGCTGCTCGGTGAGGACAGTAACTGCAGAACGATATGTGCTTTTACCTCAAAGTCTCCAATAACACCATAAAAAGTCACTAGAGGGTCTGAAAACTCGCTAAATATAGCACAAATATCCACCTGATAAGTCAGCGAAGACCGTAGAATTATGTACAAAGATCTAAATTGAAAAGCTGAACTGGCCGGTTAGCTCAGTTGGTCAGAGCGTGGTGCTGATAACGCCAAGGTTGCGGGTTCAATCCCCTTATGGGGATCATTACCCTCTTTAATGATTAAAGGTAGCATATTTGAGAGTCAGGTGAGCATGTGCTGTGTATCAGGACTTTCTAACCTGAGTAATTTAATCACTGAAAGTAAGAATACCACCCTGTTCTTCTGCCATCTTTAATTCTGGCTTTATTTCACCTAATGAACGTGGCATGACCTTTATAAATGCTTACAATCAATTTTGTCAATGGCAAAAATAAATAAGTAAATAAAAAGAGAACTGCTGTGTAATTTAGTGAATTCTTGCACTGCACATGGCAGAAGACTAAAAGAAATTTAGACAGTGTAGAATAAAGGTATTAGGAAAGTATGAGGTTAAAAGCATCAGCTTTTATTTATTCTTAAAAGAAAAATACATGAATCTCAGTCATCTTACACGAAGATCTGTTCTGCTCAACAACAGTAAAGCTCTCCATCGTTTCTGTGTGGCAGCTCCATAACTGAAGGGCTGTCAGTGTAGAATCGGGTATGTGGGTATATGCCCTGCTACACAAACTGTCATTTTTTTCCCTGTTAAAAACTTTAGCTTAGTTAAAGCAAATAAAGACACATTTAAAATGTTCATCTTTTATTACAGGTTTAAAGTTGCATAAAACAAATGTTTGTACAAATAATATAAAACCAAAGTACAAAATAAACATTTCACTCATTTTAATTATCTCACAAATCACTTCTCAGTTTTAAAGGTCAAAGGCAGCAGCATCTTTTAGATCAGAACAGCTATTAACAATAAATATCACTAAAGAGGAAATCCTGAAGACAGCAATGTAAACCTTTCAGCTGGAGTAAAGTTACATAGTTGACCCATGGTAAAAAAGAATCTCACAGCTCACAGTGAATACGCTGATGTACTTTAAGGGCACTACTTTGAGTAAAACTCTTTCCACACTCAGTGCAGTGATGTGGTTTCTCTCCTGTGTGAATACGCTGGTGGTTTTGAAGGGTACTATGGTCAGCAAAACTCTTTCCACACTCAGAGCAGTGATACGGTTTCTCTCCTGTGTGAATACGCTGGTGTTTTTTTAGGTTAACATGTTGAGCAAAACTCTTTCCACACTCTGAGCAGTGATACGGCTTCTCTCCAGTATGAACACGCTGGTGTACTTTAAGGTAACTACTTTGAATGAAACTCTTTCCACACTCTGAGCAGTAATACGGCTTCTCTCCTGTGTGAATACGCTGGTGTTGTTGGAGTGTACTCCATTGAGTAAAACTTTTTCCACACTCTAAGCAGTGATATGGCTTCTCTCCTGTGTGAACACGCTGGTGTATTTTAAGGTCACTGCTTTGACTAAAACTCTTTTCACACTCTGAACACTGAAATGGCTTCTCTCCTGTGTGAATGCGCTGGTGTTTTTGGAGCGTACTCCGACAAGAAAAACTGTTTCCACACTCTGAGCAGTGATATGGCTTCTCTCCTGTGTGAATACGCTGGTGTCGTTGGAGATTACTCTGCATAGTAAAATTCTTTACACACTCTAAGCAGTGATATGGTTTCTCTCCTGTGTGAATGTGCTGGTGTTGTTTGAGATTACTCTGCATAGTAAAACTCTTCCCACACTCTGAGCAGTGATATGGCTTCTCTCCTGTATGAATGCGCTGGTGTCGTTGGAGATTACCCTGCGTAGTAAAACTCTTCCCACACTCTGAGCAGTGATATGGCTTCTCTCCTGTGTGAATGCGCTGGTGTTGTTTGAGATTACTCTGCGTAGTAAAACTCTTCCCACACTCTGAGCAGTGATGAAAGTTCTTCATGTTTATGCTTTGATAAGACTGTAGAAACTGTTTCGTTGGAAAGCAACAGAAACAAAGAAACAAGTCGATTCATTAGAATTACTTTTACTACATTAATACCACAATAATATTAAACTCATCACCTAGTAATAAAAACATTAAATTCACTTCACATCTAAGTGAGAATCTGAATTCAAAGAACATCAGGATAAAATACTTATAAATACTGCAGATATTAATATTTAAATAACTATAAATAACTTGATATAAATAAAGATATAAGAGATCTGACTTTCTCAACATCAGTCCTGCACCAAGCAAATCTAATCCAGTTCATGACAGGACTAATAATTAGCTCACAAGTGTAAATCTTTGGTGTGCTGGGAGTAAAAAAGGCTTCATAAATCACCACAATTATGAGCATAAAGCTATTTTAAACAGTCTGAATATATTAACCTGATAATATTAAATAACATAATAAAATAAAAACAACAACAAATGCAACATAAATGTAAAAGAAACAAACAAGAAAACCCTTTACCTTCCTGTTAGAATCCTGGCAGCCACTTTAACAAAGCTGGTGTCTCCAGCAGGTCGTTTCTAATGAAGAACGTGCAGAAGATCCTTCTTACCAAGTGACTCAGCTACAAGTCTAGAGTTTAGTCCTTAAATAGAGCTGAGGACAAAGACCCAAGACCAGTTAAAAACTCTGCATTGGTCAATCATCAGACAACTATTCACACCTTCTTGTGTGAAGTACTAGCTCATTATCTATGGAACGTGTGCAAATGAACTAGATGGAGCCACAAATCATGATGGGTGAAGTCAAACTACACCTATTTATCTCAGCAGAAAAGTTATTTACATTTAATCCTAAATTTAATGTGTGAAATAGTTTCTACTGTATAAGAGGAAACACCCACCTATAGATTTATCTGTATTTATGGTGTAGAAATATTTATTGTGCACTTGTGTGTCTGTGAACTGTTTGATTTACTACTGTGGTCAAGCCTCCACTTCAAAATGCTCAGTCAAATCAGCTCCCACATTGTTTGTGAAGATGTGTTTATACTAAACATTACGGTAAAAGAGTCTGGCGGAACTATTTAGGATAGAAATTCAGGCTTTAAAATAAAAGGTTTGGTAATAACTGGACATTATGATTTTACTTTAAATTTAAAGCCAACTAAAACATAATCTAAGCTCATTTCCGTTTTAATTTAGATTGTTATTAAATGGAATAATCTTGATTACATGAATTGTTATTGTTACTAAAAGGAATTCTCCTGTTTCCACAGAACAATTCCACTTTATAATGATAGTACACAAAATGTAGGTTAAAAATACATTCTAGAAATGTGACCGTTTAAAAGGCCTTTATTATAAAGTTTAAGTGTATCATAAAACAGGGTTTAGATGTGCAAAACTTTTAGCATAGACCATGTGATCTCTACCGTAAAACATGGTGTAAATGAACCTGGGTTTAAATAGCATTTACACCAGGGTGCAAACTGTACACTTTGCTGTTTACACCAGGGTGCAGATAGCATCTGCCTAATTTAAAATAGTTCTTCATGTAACCTGAAATTCTATTCATAATTCATTAGTTAATAATGAAGATTGGAGAGGAAAGAACAGAAAAAAGTAGAAGTGAAATTCAGAGCTTTTACTATTTAAAGTGTTATTATTAGATGTTCTTTTATGAGATCTAAAACGATTACAAAAAATTCAATAAAATGACATAGTTTAATAATAAAATATTACTAGCTGTAATACCAATGTAAACAAAATACATCACAAAAAATATTATTCGGAATGTAAAATGAAGTAAAATGAAGTAAAATGTAGTACACTGATCGTTCATTTGCCATTTCACCAATATCTGTGACACCCTGGATTCTGGGCTAGTTTTAGCTGCAGGGTTGATTTTAGACCAGACATTAGGCTTGATAATTTTGTTGAACCTGGAAACTCTCACGATTTTCCCGCTAAATTGGGCTTGTTTAAAAATTCAGTCGTGGTTGAGGATTTGCGCTCACATAACTATGAACAAGGTCTGCTAGTTTTAGCATGTGAACGGCGGGTTTAGACAGACTTTGAGCTGGATATTTGTGCTGGACTTGGCATCCCTGGGTAGAGTTGAATTGTTTGGCGTTGGTTCCAGTGGCTGCTGGAGGTAAACAGACCGAGTACAAGTACAGTCTGTATTCCTGTAGTTATGAACTGCTCTCATTCTCAGCAGTTTAAACAGGATTTGAACGGAAGGTAAAGCTCTTATTTTCAGGTTTTGTTTCCTTCCCTTTATTAATCTTTATGTTTCCTCAGTGAGCTCGTATCACTGCTCAGAATGTAGAAAGTGCTTCAGTAAATCCAACAGTTCACATATTTCTACACCATAAATACAGATAAATCTATAGGTGGGTGTTTCCTCTTATAGTTTTCTTATTGTTCCTCATATACAGTAGAAACTAATTCACACAAATATACATACAGCATTTTACATGACTTAGATTCTTATCATAAAAGCTTTATCTAAGTTCATGTCATTTCACTTTACAGAATAGCCTTTCAATTCCTTGTTTGTGTTTAGGATTAAATGTAAATAACTTCTCTGCTGAGATAAATAGGTGTAGTTAGACTTCACCCATCATGCTTTGTGGCTCCATCTAGTTCATTTGCACACGTTCCATAGATAATGAGCTAGTACTTCACACAAGAAGGTGTGAATGGTTGGCTGATGATTGACCAATGCAGAGTTTTAACTGGTCTTGGGTCTTTGTCCTCAGCTCTATTTAAGGACTAAACTCTAGACTTGTAGCTGAGTCACTTGGTAAGAAGGATCTTCTGCACGTTCTTCATTAGAAACGACCTGCTGGAGACACCAGCTTTGTTAAAGTAGCTGCCAGGATTCTAAAAGGAAGGTAAAGGGTTTTCTTGTTTGTTTCTTTTACATTTATGTTGCATTTGTTGTTATTTTTATTTTATGATGTTATTTAATATTATCAGGTTAATATATTCAGACTGTTTAAAATAGCTTTATGCTCAGAATTGTGGTGATTTATGAAGCCTTTTTTACTCCCAGCACACCAAAGATTTACACTTGTGAGCTAATTATTAGTCCTGTCATGAACTGGATTAGATTTGCTTGGTGCAGGACTGATGTTGAGAAAGTCAGATCTCTTATATCTTTATTTATATCAAGTTATTTATAGTTATTTAATTATTAATATCTGCAGTATTTATAAGTATTTTATCCTGATGTTCTTTGAATTCAGATTCTCACTTAGACGTGAAGTGAATTTAATGTTTTTATTACTAGGTGAAGAGTTTAATATTATTGTGGTATTAATGTAGTAAAAGTAATTCTAATTAATCGACTTGTTTCTTTGTTTCTGTTGCTTTCCAAGGAAACAGTTTCTACAGTCTTATCAAAGCATAAACATGAAGAACTTTCATCACTGCTCAGAGTGTGGGAAGAGTTTTACTACGCAGAGTAATCTCCAACAACACCAGCGCATTCATACAGGAGAGAAGCCATATCACTGCTCAGAGTGTGGCAAGAGTTTTGCTCAACATGGTACCCTTCAAAACCACCAGCGCATTCACACAGGAAAGAGACCGTATAACTGCACTGAGTGTGGAAAGAGTTTTACTCAAAGTAGTGCCCTTAAACTACACCAGCGCATTCACACAGGAGAGAAGCCGTATCACTGCTCAGAGTGTGGAAAGAGTTTTGCTGAACATGGTAACCTTCAAAAACACCAGCGTATTCACACAGGAGAGAAACCATATAACTGCACTGAGTGTGGAAAAAGTTTTACTCAAAGTAGTGCCCTTAAAGTACACCAGCGTGTTCACACAGGAGAGAAACCGTATTACTGCTCAGTGTGTGGAAAGATCTTTGCTCATGAAAATAGTCTAAAACGGCATCAGCATATTCACATAGAGAAACTACATCACTGTTAAGTGTGTGGGAAGTATTTTATTGCACATTATGTTCTCCAACAACACCAGCGCATTCACACAGGAGAGAGGTCGTATCACCATTCACTGTCTGAAAAGAACTTTATTAAAAGGAATATCCTTTAAGTACATTACACCAGCGCATTCACATAAAAGGATGACCCATATTGCTGCTTATAGTGCGGATGAAGTTTTACTGGAAGCAGCATTTTTAATAGACACCAGTACGGTCACACAGAAACTCGTTTTTTTAAGAAGACTGAAGTCGTCTTGAAAAACACCAGCACATACATTCAGAGGAGAAAATAAAATGATACTCCACTACTGCATGTACAGAAAAAGCTATGTGTAATTTTTTCTCTTATAGTTTTTGTCACGAATCACTCATAGACAGTAGTAGAATCAGGTGCAGGTTTAATATTAGCAAACACACAGTCGAAATCCAATAAACAGTCCAGGGTCATACACGGGTAATCCAAATAATCAGTAAACAAATCCAAAGGGCTCAAGAAATTACTCACAATCAGGAATCCAATAAACGGCGGTCATACACGAAAATCCAGTACTAGAACAACGCTCAGAAATGCAGGAAAATACCGAACATGACTTCGCGAGCTGTGTTAGTAAATGTGGGGTATATATACCCATACCAAGATGGCCACCAAACAGGAAGTGGCTGCATTAGAACTCAGGAGACAGTGACCTCTCGTGGTGAGGAGGAGCAGCCACTGCCGGTGTAACATAACCCCCCTCCTGACGGGCGGCTCCCGACGCCGGTAACCTTATTATCCTGGGGCGTCCTCTGGGCCTAGGGGCTGGTCGATCTGGAAAGTCCCTGTGAAAGTCTTCTATGAGTGCGGGGTCTAGGATATCACTGGCTGGAACCCAAGATTGTTCCTCTGGTCCATAACCCTCCCAGTCTACCAGGTAGAACAATCTACCCGCACGGCGTCTTGAATCCAATAACTGGTTTACACTGTATGCGGGGGAACCGTCTACGTCAAGCGGAGGGGGGGGTTCTGTTACCACCGGCTGTCTGTGGGAGGAGGAAGAATATACTGGTTTTAGTAGGGATACATGAAATGTTGGGGCGATGCGGTAAGAGGTAGGTAATTCCAATCTATATGACACTGGGGTAATTCTTCTCATTATTTTAAAAGGCCCCACAAATTTAGGGTTTAGTTTTTTACAAGGTAATTTGAATTTTAGATCTCTCGTGGACAGCCATACCTTCTGTCCTGGTCTGAATGATGGCACATCCCGTCTATGACGGTCTGCCTGTACCTTTTGTCTACGAATCGCCCTTTGGAGCCTTACGTGTGCCTCCTCCCAAGTCTGTTCACTCCTCCTCATCCATTCGTCCACTGCTGGGACCGTTGAAGGGTCTCCTGACCAGGGAAAGAGTGGAGGTTGATAACCTAAAACACATTGGAATGGAGTTATACCCGTTGATGAACTTCGCAGTGAATTCTGTGCATACTCCACCCAAGGTAAAAATCTAGCCCAATCCTGCTGTGACCGTGAACAGTAAGATCTCAGAAACCTACCTATTTCTGCATTTAACCGTTCTGTTTGTCCATTACTTTGTGGATGGTATCCAGAAGTAAGGCTGACATTGATATTTAGCATCTTACAAAATTCTTTCCATACCTGGGACGTGAATTGAGGTCCCCGATCAGAAACAATGTCTTCTGGAATCCCATAAAATCTGAAAACATTGCTGAACAGAGCTTCTGCTGTTTCTAGGGCAGAAGGTAATTTTCTCATAGGGATCAGTCTACAAGCTTTAGAGAACCGATCAACCATGACTAAAATTACTGTGTTGTCTTGGGAATTGGGTAGATCGGTTATGAAATCCACACCCAGATGAGACCAGGGACGATTAGGAATGGGGAGTGGTTCCAACAGTCCAGCCGGTAGCTGTCTGGATGTTTTAGACTGAGCACACACAGGACATGCCTTAACAAACTCTTGGACGTCCTTCTCCATCTCTTTCCACCAGAACCTGTTCCTTACTAATTCTAGGGTTCTGCTGATCCCTGGATGACCTGAACTTGGTGTACTATGAATTTGTTCTATTAACTCTTGACGTAATATACCTGGCACAAACTCACGATCTGGTGGACAAGTCGTTGGAGAAGGATCATTTTCCTGTCCTTGGTGTATTTTATCCATTAATTCCCACATTATGGGTCTAATAAAACACTCTGGTTTAATTATGGGAAATGGTGGAACCTCCTCTCGTTCAACCTCCCACAGTCGAGACAAAGCATCTGCCTTCCCGTTCTTTGAACCTGGGCGATAAGAAACAGTAAAATCAAATCGAGTAAAGAAAAGAGCCCATCTAGCTTGTCTGGTGTTAAGTCTCTTAGCTGTCTTTAGATACTCAAGATTCTTGTGATCTGTTAAAACCAGGAAAGGGTGTTTTGCCCCCTCTAACCAGTGACGCCACTCTTCAAAAGCGAGTTTCATAGCAAGAAGCTCTCTATTTCCCACATCATAATTCTGTTCGGCCTTACTCAACTTCCTCGAGAAGAAGGCACATGGATAAAGTTTCGAAGGTGAACCAGTTCGCTGAGACAATATGGCTCCAACTCCAGAGTCTGAAGCATCCACTTCTACTACGAACGGATGTTCTGGGTTGGGATGCTTGAGAATGGGAGCTACTACAAACCGATTCTTTATAGAATGGAAAGCTTGTTCGGCTTTCTCGGTCCATTCTAATTTTTTCTTCTTCCCCTTTAACAAGGAAGTTAGTGGGGCTGCTTCCATGCTAAAACTCCGAATAAATCGCCTATAAAAATTGGCGAACCCCAGAAATCTTTGTAGCTCCTTTATGGTATTCGGTCTGGGCCATTGTACTACAGCCTTCACCTTTCCTTTATCCATGTGTACTCCTTCTCTATCAACAATATAACCTAAAAAGGAGACAGAAGATAAATGAAATTCACATTTTTCCCCCTTCACAAATAACTTGTTTTCTAAAAGGCGAGCTAAAACCTTCTTAACATGATCTCTGTGTTCATCCATAGTTCTGGAGTAAACTAAAATGTCATCAATGTACACGATGACCCATCGGTCAATCATGTCTCATAGTACATCATTAATGAATGCTTGGAACACAGAGGGCGCTATAGCCATCCCATACGGCATTACTGTGTACTCATAGTGCCCCCTGGTGGTTATGAATGCAGTTTTCCATTCATCACCCTTTCTGATTCGGATGAGATTGTAGGCACTCCTCAAGTCCAGCTTGGTGAAAACTGTTGCTCCCCGAAGTTGTTCCAATGCTGCTGGGACTAAAGGCAGAGGATACTTGTATTTTACAGAAATGTCATTTAATCCTCTGTAGTCAATGCATGGACGCAGTCCACCATCCTTCTTTTCTACAAAAAAGAAGCTGGCTGCAGCCGGAGAGGTGGAAGGGCGAATGTATCCCAATTTAAGAGCTTCCTCCACATAATTTTCTAGTGCCTCAGTCTCTGTTCGGGAAAGAGGATAAATCCTATTCCGAGGGGGTGTGCTGCCTGGCAATAGTTCTATAGCACAGTCCTCAGGTCTATGGGGAGGTAGCTCACTTGCACCTTTCTTAGAAAAAACCTCTCCCAGGTGCTTATAGCAATCTGGAACCCTTTCCAGTCCCACCATATTAGGGCTTTCCACTAAAGTAGCTCTAATGGGTAATGTTATACAAGATTTCAAACACTGTTCTCCCCATTTCTCTATTTCATTCTTTCGCCATGTGATATGGGGTTGATGCCGCACGAGCCAGGGGAATCCCAAAATAATGTCATGATTGGGAGCAGTAATAACAAAGAAGGAAATACTTTCCTTGTGAAGCGATCCAATCTTCATAGTAAGTTCAATCGTGTGCTCTGTGATGGAGTTCCTTCCTAAGGTTCTCCCATCCACAGCCTTCAATACCATCGGAGAGGCGGTCCTAGTCAGAGGGATCTGTAGTTTCTCAACGAGAGCTCGGTCTATGAAGTTCCCGGCGGCTCCCGAGTCGATGAGCGCTGAAACAAAGGTAGACTCTGAACCCCAAAGTAATTGAACCTTTATGTTCATACACTTGACGTTAATATCTGGTTGAAGCAGGAACCCTACCTCCAATACTTTAGCTGCACCTGGACGACTAGGACAGGAGGTGCGTATATGACCTGTTCTTCCACAGTATAAACACCGTCGTTCTCGGAACCTTCTCTGTCTTTCCTCTTCAGAGATGTGAGCTCTTCCCAACTCCATGGGTTCCGATTCCAGGTCCAAGCTCTCTGTTGACTTGACGGATTCAGTAATCCTCCTGGCCTGCCGACTGTCGCATAGCAGATTATCCAAAGTAATGGTGTGACGAATATAATTATCTAGGTTCATGGAGGCACCTCTAATAGCCATTTCTGCCTGCAGTTCCGGTTTAAGACCCTTTTTAAACATGGTTAGCAATGCCGGTTCGTTCCAACCACTCCCTGCAGCGATAGTTCGAAACTCCAAAGCATACTCCGATGCCATTCTTCTTCCCTGTTTGACATCACAGAGCCGGGCCCCGATATCACGTCCCGCTTGCGGATGATCAAACACTTCCTTAAATACGGAATAAAACAGAGCTTCCGATTGTAATATATCGCTACCCTGTGTCCATAATGCCGTAGCCCACTCCTTAGCCTTCCCGGTAAGTAGTGATATGACAAAGTGAATTTTGTCTGTTTCACCACGAAATTGTTCCGGATGGTGTTCAATGTAAATGCTACACTGCATTAAAAAACACTTGCACAACTCCATTGACCCATCATACCTTTCAGGAAGGGCAATATGAACAGGAGAACTCCCCGCCGGGGTAGGTAAGGTACTCACTGAACCTTGTGCGATTGTAGGCTGTTCAGGTTCATTGCGATCGGGTAGTGGAGGAGCTGTTCTCAGCAGTATCTCCTGCAAGAGTCTTGAAATCTCCTCCATTCTTTGTTCTTGACGAGTCAGGCGTTCATCCAAACCTGCTGATTCCATAGTCAAGGCGAAGTCTTCTGTCACGAATCACTCATAGACAGTAGTAGAATCAGGTGCAGGTTTAATATTAGCAAACACACAGTCGAAATCCAATAAACAGTCCAGGGTCATACACGGGTAATCCAAATAATCAGTAAACAAATCCAAAGGGCTCAAGAAATTACTCACAATCAGGAATCCAATAAACGGCGGTCATACACGAAAATCCAGTACTAGAACAACGCTCAGAAATGCAGGAAAATACCGAACATGACTTCGCGAGCTGTGTTAGTAAATGTGGGGTATATATACCCATACCAAGATGGCCACCAAACAGGAAGTGGCTGCATTAGAACTCAGGAGACAGTGACCTCTCGTGGTGAGGAGGAGCAGCCACTGCCGGTGTAACAGTTTTCTTTTTTTACTAATATACACTAGAACTGTTCTACTTCAATTATCAAATGTACATGATGGTATGAATATGATCATTAATCAGTAAATGTAATGTGGTGTAATGTACCAACCTCAGATCTGAATCTGTTTTTATTCTTTATTCAAGTTTAATCTACTTTATTAAACACAGAACAACTTTTACTTTCAAGTGGAAGAATTTTACCTTGGTCTTTATGGTGTTTGCAAAAATTCTTCATATTATGAATGCTAAGTTTTCAAAAATGAATAGCCTCTTACTTTAACACTTCTAGGTCTACACTCCAAAATTCTAGTCTTTAGATGATTTCCACTTAGCAAATATGAACCGTCCTCCACCAGAATGTACATGAGAAGGTGTGAATGGAGGGCTGTGGACTGAACAGTGTTGCATTGTTCTGTCATCATGAGTCTTTGTTGTTTGTGTTTATCTATAGACCAAATTAGTGGTAGCTAAACTCCTTTGTAAAAAGAAATACTCATATTTACGTTTAATTATCCCACCATCTTCTAGTGCAGGTGTGGCTAACTCATTTGTCAAATTTATACAATATATTTATAATGTATATCTACATTTCTATTGTCCTCCTTTACCACAGACACAGCCTCATGACACAAGAGACGCACCGGTTTCTCTTCCTAAAGCACAAACTTGTATTTACTTTTATTACATTTCCTCATTCTGCTTCATTTTCTCTTCTTGTACATGTTGGGATTATGTTTAAATATTTTTTAACATCATCTGCTGGTGGGATGGGGTCACTTTTGCGGGTCACAAAATCAGCATGCATTTTGGGAGATGCAGTTTATGTAGGATTTTACAGTGTATTTTAAGACAGACTAGACAGACAACTCCCTCCAGAACACAGTCGGTTTTATTTGCTTTCTAGCTATATGATACACTGTGTGCATCAGAATGGAGTAAAACTACATAATACAAACAATAAAAACAATAAAGAACTTCATACAGTAAAAGCACATAGCTGTAGTTACAGTGTTACATCTGGTACAATATGAGATGTAACCAAACGTAAAATAGTGCTAACGAGTTAGCATTGTGTGTAAAAATGCTAATTGCTATAGTAAATTTAATTACAGAATTATGGTAATTTTGTAACTTAAACGCTGTGATATACTCGCTAAACATTTACAAACGACTGAGAATATAAACGTCACTACTGTCACTACGATGCTTCTGTATTATATTGCAAGATAATTATTTGTATTTATTATTATTATTTACATTACTGACTACGCTACCCCGCGATCTTTTCGAAAAGTGACATGGCTTTTAGCGAAGGTCAAAGTTAGTTGCCGTGACTACAACGTCAGCAGTCGCTGCTTAAAGGTGCAGGAGTCCCATTACATTATAAGTGCGTCTCTGTAACGACTCCATTAGTACTTTGTTGCACCACCTCTGGCTTTTATAATGGTTTGAACTCTCTGAGGCATGGAGTTAACTAATGACAAACAGTATTCTTCATCAATCTGCCTCCAACCGTCTCTTATTGCTGTTGCCAGATTAGCTTTGCAGGTTGGAGCCTTGTCATTGACCATTTTCTTCAATTACCACCAGAGATGTTCAATTGGATTGAGATCTGGACTATTTGCAGGCCATGCCATTGACATTATATGTTTTCTTGAAGGAAAGTTTTCACGTCTGTCAACGACTGTGGAGATTTACATGTTCTCTTGAGGCAGTTATCTTCATACATTTCATTGGACAGACACAAGTACCAGCATCATCACCTTGCCCAATGCAGATTCACGATTCATCACTGAAGATCACTTTCATCCAGTCACCCACAGTCCACGATTGCTTTTCTTTAGCCCACTTTAACCTTGTTCTTCTATGTTTAGGTGTTAATGATGGCTTTTGTTTGGCTTTTCTGTATGTAAAGCCCATTTCTTTTAGGTGATTTCTTACAGTTCGGTCACAGACATTGACTCCACTTTCTGCCCACTTGTTTCTCATTTGTTTTGTTGTGCATTTTCTGTTTTTAAGACATGTTGCTTTAAGTTTTCTATCTTGACACTTTGATGTCTTCCTTGGTTTACCAGTATGCTTCCCTTTTACAACCTTCTTATTTTGTTTGTACTTGTTACATATTTTAGACACAGCTGACTGGGAACAACCAACATCTTTCACAACATTCCATGATGATTTATCTTCTTGAAGGAGTTTTATAATCCTCTGCTCTGTTTCAACTGACATATCTTGTGTTGGAGCCATGACTCATGTCAATCTGCTTTGTGCAACAGCTCTCCAAGGTTAAACTGAAGAATAATTAGCAAATTTAATCTGCTGCAGATGTTTTGTTTTTAAACTGCAAATTACAGAGTGATTCCATATTTTTTTTCCTCTACCACAGCAATTATATTTGTTTCCTAATGCCAAAGGTTGGAATTTTAAAAAATGATAGTTTTGTGGCATGTTTGTGATTTTTGTTTCTCTACAAAATTAAACAATTAAAATAACATCTTCCAAGAGTGGTGATTTCATCATTGTTGCCAGCGGTTGTAGTATTTAAAGTGTTACTATTAAGCATACCGTAAACATGGTTTAAATGCGCAAAAAAATTTGCTCAAAATCTAATGTGCATGTACACCCTTTTTTTATTGTACAAGTCACATGGTCTACACTAAAGATTTTAATGCACATCTAAACCCTGTTTTATGGTACTGATCACATGGTCTATGCTGAAAGTTTTATGCACATCTAAACTCCTGTTTTTTGGTACACTTAAAATTTATAATAAAGGCCTTTTATATTCTCACATGTCTAGAATGTATTTAGAAATGATACATCTGAATGACTTGATGTTAACTGAGTGTAAACTACAGGTGATTTACTATCATTATAAAGTGGAATTGTTAAGTGGAAACAAGAGAATTCCTTTCAATCACAGTAGCAATTAATGTAATCAAGATTATTCCATTTAATAACAATCTAAATTAAAACAGGAATGAGCTTAGATTATGTTTTAGTTGACTGTAAATGTAAAGTAAAATCATAATGTCCAGTTATTACCAAACCTTTTATTTTAAAGCCTGAAATTCTATCCTAAATAGTTCCACCAGACTCTTTTACTGTAATGTTTAGTATACGCACATCTTCACAAACAATGTGGGAGCTGATTTGACTGAGCATTTTGAAGTGGAGGCTTGACTGCAGTAGTAAATCAAACAGTTCACAGACACACAAGTGCACAGTAAATATTTCTACACCATAAATACAGATAAATCTATAGGTGGGTGTTTCCTCTTATAGTTTTCTTATTGTTCCTCATATACAGTAGAAACTAATTCACACAAATATACATACAGCATTTTACATGACTTAGATTCTTATCATAAAAGCTTTATCTAAGTTCATGTCATTTCACTTTACAGAATAGCCTTTCAATTCCTTGTTTGCGTTTAGGATTAAATGTAAATAACTTAAAAATAGGTGTAGTTTGACTTCACCCATCATGCTTTGTGGCTCCATCTACTTCATTTGCACACGTTCCATAGATAATGAGCTAGTACTTCACACAAGAAGGTGTGAATGGTTGGCTGATGATTGACCAATGCAGAGTTTTGAACTGGTCTTGGGTCTTTGTCCTCAGCTCTATTTAAGGACTAAACTCTAGACTTGTAGCTGAGTCACTTGGTAAGAAGGATCTTCTGCACGTTCTTCATTAGAAACGACCTGCTGGAGACACCAGCTTTGTTAAAGTGACTGCCAGGATTCTAACAGGAAGGTAAAGGGTTTTCTTGTTTGTTTCTTTTACATTTATGTTGCATTCTTTATATTTTATGATGTTATTTAATATTATCAGGTTAATATATTCAGACTGTTTAAAATAGCTTTATGCTCATAATTGTGGTGATTTATGAAGCCTTTTTTACTCCCAGCACACCACAGATTTACAGTTGTGAGCTAATTATTAGTCCTGTCATGAACTGGATTAGATTTGCTTGGTGCAGGACTGGTGTTGAGAAAGTCAGATCTCTTATATCTTTATTTATATCAAGTTATTTATAGTTATTTATTAATATCTGCAGTATTTATAAGTATTTTATCCTGATGTTCTTTGAATTTAGATTCTCACTTAGACGTGAAGTGAATTTAATGTTTTTATTACTAGGTGATGAGTTTAATATTATTGTGGTATTAATGTAGTAAAAGTAATTCTAATTAATCGACTTGTTTCTTTGTTTCTTTTGCTTTCCAAGGAAACCATATCACTGCTCAGAGTGTGGCAAGAGTTTTATTAAGCAGAGTCATCTCAAACAACACCAGCGTATTCACACAGGAGAGAAGCCATATCACTGCTCAGAGTGTGGCAAGAGTTTTATTAAGCAGAGTCATCTCAAACAACACCAGCGTATTCACACAGGAGAGAAGCCATATCACTGCTCAGAGTGTGGAAAGAATTTTTCTGTGCAGAGTAATCTCAAACAACACCAGCGTGTTCACACAGGACAGAAACCATATTACTGCTCAGAGTGTGGGAAGAGTTTTGCTCAACAGGTTAACCTCCAACAACACCAGCGTATTCACACAGGAGAGAAACCGTATCACTGCTTAGAGTGTGGAAAGAGTTTTGCTTACAGTTATGCTCTTAAAGTACACCAGCGTATTCACACAGGAGAGAAACCATATTACTGCTCAGAGTGTGGAAAGAGTTTTATTCAAAGTAGTGACCTTAAAGTACACCACACTGGAGAAAAGCAGAGTCATCTCAAACAACACCAGCGTATTCACACAGGAGAGAAGCCATATCACTGCTCAGAGTGTGGCAAGAGTTTTATTAAGCAGAGTCATCTCAAACAACACCAGCGTATTCACACTGGAGAGAAGCCGTATCACTGCTCAGAGTGTGGAAAGAGTTTTGCTCAACAGGTTAACCTCCAAAAACACCAGCATATTCACACAGGAGCAAAACCGTATCACTGCACTGAGTGTGGAAAGAGTTTTACTCAAAGTAATACCCTTAAAGTACACCAGCGTATTCACACAGGAGAGAAACCGTATCACTGCTCAGAATGTGGAAAGATTTTTGCTCATGAAAAGAATCTCAAACAGCATCAGTGTATTCACATAGAAAAACTACATCACTGTTAAGAGTGTAGGAAGTATTTTATTGCACATTATGTTCTCCAACAACAACAGCGCATTCACACAGGAGAGAGGTCGTATCACGTGTCTGAAAAGAACCTTAGTGAAAGGAATATCCTTTAAGTACACCACACCAGCGCATTCACATAAGAGGATGACCCATATTGCTGCTTATAGTGCAGATGAAGCAGCATTTTTAATAGACACCAGTACGGTCACACAGAAGTTACGTTTTTGTGACTGAAGTCATCTTGAAAAACACCGGCGCATTCAGAGGAGAAAATAAAATGATACTCCACTACTGCATGTACAGAAAAAGCTCTGTGTACTTTTTTTTTCTACCAATATCCACTAGAACTGTTCTACTTCAATTATCAAATGTACATGATAGTATGAATATTATCATTAATCATCAAATGTAATGTGGTGTAATGTACCAACCTCAGATCTGAATCTGTTTTTATTCATTATTCAAGTTTAATCTACTTTAATAAACACAGAACAACTTTTACTTTCAAGTGGATTTTACCCTGGTCTTTATGGTGTTTGCATAAATTCTTCATAGTATAATTGTTAAGTTTTCATAAATGAATAGCCTCTTACTTTAACACTTCTAGGTCTACACTCCAAAATTCTAGTCTTTAGACGATTTCCACTTAGCAAATAATGAACCGTCCTCAACCAGAATGTACATGAGAAGGTGTGAATGGAGGGCTGTGGACTGAACAGTGTTGCATTGTTCTATCATCATGAGTCTTTGTTCTTTGTTTTTATCTATAGACCAAATTAGTGGTAGCTAAACTCCTTTGTTAAAAGAAATACTCATATTTACATTTAATTATCCCACCATCTTCTAGTGCATAAAACCCAGTTCATATGAATCCTAATACAGACTGCACTGACATGTTTTAAAATTACATTTAAAAATAAATAAATACTATTGTGGTAGTTCAGGTGTTTTCTTATCATGGAGGTGACCAGTTGACCAAGACCAATTGAGGGGTCGGGAAACAAGTGTTTCTTTATTGATGAATAAATATTGAATCCAATGTCAGCAAATGTGTCCACTGTTGTTAAATGGGACTAGACTCACGGTCAATGTACTGTATTTGTATGTAGGCTTGAGCTGGAGTGACAATAGAAGACAGATGTAAATGACTGGGTGGGTAATCATTAACAGTTCTTTATGTAATCTGAAATTCTATTAATAAATCATAAGATAATAAAAAGACTAAATCGTTAATAATGAAGATCGGAGAGGAGAAGAAAACAGGAGAGGAAAGAACAGAAAAGAGTAGAAGTGAAATTCAGACCTTTAAGTATTTAAAATGTTATTATTAAATGTTCTTTTGAGATCTAAAACGATTATAAAAAATAAATACAATTACTAATAGTTTAATGGTAAAATATTACTAGCTGTAATACCAATGTAAACAAAATACATCACAATAAAGTATCAATGGAATGTAAAATGAAATAATAATAATAATAATAAGGCTGGATAATTTGGCCGAACCTGGCAACTCGTGATTTTCTCGCCAAATTGGGCTTGTTTGAAAATTAAGTCATGGTTAAAATTTTGGCTACTTTCAAAATTTGTCACGGCTGTCTAGAAGCTTTCATTAAAAACTGTACAACATGTTTTTAATGAGGATTTGCGCTCATATATCTATGGTCTGCTAGTTTTAGCATGTGAAGGGCGGGTTTAGACAGACTTTGAGCTGGATATTTGTGATGGACTTGGCAACCCTGGGTAGAGTTGAATTGTTTGACGTTGGTTCCAGTTGCTGCTGGAGGTAAACAGACCGAGTACAAGTGCAGTCTGTGTTCCTGTAGTTATGAACCATACACACCACCCTGAAAACACCTGATCTCAGAAACTAAGCAGGGTCGGGCCTGGTTAGTACTTGGATGGGAGACCGCCTGGCAATACCAGGTGCTGGAAGCTTTTATCCACACACACCCACCTTCACTCCAAACCTCCTGTTACACACTGACCCAGCGGCTTTTTCTTCATCAAAGCTACACAATGAGACAAAGATCAGCTCATACTTTCATTCTTACTACAGTAAAACACATTCAACTGACTTTTAATGTGAAGATCAAAATGTTGTACAGACATCGTCGTTATCTAGTGGTGCTAGAAATAAATTACAGCTTGTTGCTTGGGTACAGATCTGTAACGTTACTATTATTATTTTATTTTTATAATTATTAATTGTTGATGTTGTGTTTTCAGTGTAAAAGCATAAACAGCACCGCCTATAAAGATGAATCCTCTTGTGCTTATAGACTAGTTGGTTTGTAGTGTTATTTTTAAGCTTCTACTGGTGTGAATTTGTGAGTTGGAAAACAAAACATGACATTAGAGAAACTAGTCTAGGACTGACTGTAGTCCTCTCTAAAGCTACACTGTAAAAAATTATCTGAGCAATAAGTCAAGATAACTTCTTTCTTTCATTTACTTTAACTTATGAAAATCATTTTTGTAATTTCAACTAGATTTTATGAGTTTTCAGTGTTTCAACTTAAGTTTTTAAAATGAGTTTAATGAAATGAAAATCTGAAGGAGTCAAATGAACTTAACTATGTGAGTTCTGCTCTCTAACAGTGTGTAACCGTATTAATGTGTCATAGGAGGAGCTCTTTGTTTTGATCAATTAATTTAGCAATATGATGGTCTTTTTCTGTAATATACTAATATTACAGATATTCCAGACGTAGTAATAATTTAAACTAGAGAATTCTAAACGAAACACCTAACGGGCATCTGCAGACACCAGCTAATAACAGGAACTACACCAAGAGGCGGAGGAATACATTTTGAGCGCGAAATGTTGAACGTCACTAGCTACAACCAGGCGGAGGAAAAACGACCGTTACACGGACAGTCTCACTGAGGTGAGTGGGTGCATTAATCATCGATTTTGAAAACTATCTTTAGTATTTGGTTCATCAGGTGTCTTGTATAAAATACATGCCATAAATTGCTCTCATGTTAGTATATTCTTTACAGGATGCCGCTTCTATCAGTTTTGAGTAGTTTTCGTAGAAGATGTTAGTTAGCTTGGAAATAAGTTGGCAAACCGAGGCAGCTAGTTAAACCAAACCGTTAGCTTACACTAAACTCTAGCTTGCCTTCCCGCCCTTTTTATTCAAGACAGTTGCCGTTTAACAAATGCACACATATATACCGACGTGAGTTTAAAGCAAATAATAATGATAACTGTACATACTACAGATGTAATCGATCATTTATGACTTGTTTGGAGTTTAAATTCTACATCTAGGTCTTAATATATGTCAGCGAGACTAGACTACATGGTTTAATACACAGTATCAGTTTATCTTAATTATAAAAATAGATGAACTTCACCTTAACACCTGCTGTTTAAAATGGCGGGCTGCAGTTTTCAGCTTTACGGTAAAGTTTATTGATTAGTTGGAGGATATAAATTAAGACCTGGACGTGTTTTGAGAGGCTTTTTGGGGCACATATTTACAGAGATAATAATAATAATCTTAAAAAGATTTCTTTAGGGGTTCTTTAGTAAATACATTGATTCTATATAGAGCCATATGAACATTCAAACAACCATTTGCATGATTAAATAGTTGTTTTTTTTGCATGGGGAAATAGTTCTTCAGATTGATGAGAATGTGTATGGTTCTATATAGCACCAAAAAGGGTTCTTCTATTTTTATAAGCTTGAGATTGTTTGGTACTTTTTGGTGCTATATAGAACCATATCATGCAAAGAGCCATTTAGGCAAATGGTTCTTTAAGTGTTCATGGTTCTATATACAACTAATCTCTTAAAGAGTTGGTGACCATTGACTCCTAGTGTTTAACAATCTTAGCCTAGTAGCTCAAGTTCTAAACTAAAGAAGGACAATTTGGACTCCAAACATGTCTTGACTGATCCGAGGTAAGTGGAAAAATATGTCAATTAGATTTTTTTTTGCTGAACTATTCCTACTAAGGTTTGATATTGTGTACAGTTTACTCTTTTCATTATGTTTGCAGTTCATATGACTTAACCAAGGTATCCTATATGTGTTCTGATAATGATTTTTTTGTTTTACAGGTTTTGTTTGAATTCAAGGAAGTTTGGCTGCAACTGTGAATGAAGTGGAGTTGTAAGTTTTGCAGTTTTGCATCATATAATGAAAAGACTATAGTAAACCATTACAAAGACAATCATGGGCGTGGAAGACGGGGTTTCAGTTGTATTTACCCAAACTGTCTAACAGTTCTCCAGTCCCATGTGGAATTTGTGGAATTTGTGCAACATGTGAAGAAACACAAAAAAGGAACCAATCTAGTCGCTAAACTTCGCTGTGAACTTTGTAATTTTTCTACTCCAAGGAACATCAAGCAATATTTGATTCATTTAAAGAGACACTTGAGAAATAGAGAAACTGTGAATTGCCCCTTTGTGGAGTGCTCTTTTAAATCTAATGTAATTTCCACATTTACTGCACATAAAAGTCTGTGAATGGAAATTTTATATTTTATTAGTTATTTGCATCAAACTTATATGTTTCTGCTTTCTTAGTTCAATTAGCAGAGGTAGAAGAGACTTTTGGAAGGTTACTTAGGGGCAGAGATATGTTGACCTTGGCATGGGCTTCTTGCTTCCGTGGGAATGCATGGGTGTCGGGATGGTGTGTGCGGGGGTGCATGCGCAGTTTTGATACGGGTGCATTCTTGTGGAGGTACGCCATGTTTCTAACAAACTAACTATTCTTGTAGGATGATAAGCAAGTTTGATGTGGAAAGTTGACCTTGAGTTGGGTCGCTGAGAAGAGTTAGCCTGAAGGGGCAGTAAAGTGGGGTATAAATACTGTGATAGGGCAGACAGGAGGGGCCCTCTCTCTCTGTAAAGCTGTGTGAGCGGTTTGCATTGAGGTTGGCCCTCAGCTGAGTAATAAATTGATTATTTGCTTTTATCATTATCCCGGTTGTCTGTGTCAATCTTTAAGGGTTATTTTGAATTCCCACAACAACATGGCACCAACCAGATGGGACCCCGTTCCTTGGACGGCTGAGAAGTTCTGGGGGATACAGACGTCAGTATCCTGAAGGACTTTACTTCATCTGAAACGCCCAATTGGCATTCTGCGTTGCAGGACCAGACTTCGTCTGCCGCCTTGGTCCCGGGGTTACTATCATTTTATAGAAAGTAAGTAAATTAAACATTTAATATAAATTGTACGGGTGTGAATCACACAGGTAACAAAATTTAGACTTGGATTTTGTTGATGGTCGGGGGTGGCCAGCAAGGGTCGATGGGATATCGACTCGGTTTAGCAGTATTTCTTGGATAGAAAATCTGCCACAGGTTGACGAACCTAGTCTCCCGGGAGAAAAAGCAAGTCATCAGGGTACTGAACACAGAAGTTGAATATGGGATATATTTAACGAAATACGGGGCGTATTTATGTGTTTGGGAGGTAGCACACAAATTAAATACGGGGTATTTAATTTTAAAGATACCAAGGTATCTAGGTGTGTGAGAGTGATTCACAACGGACAATTTAAATTGGGTGGATTGACACAAAAGGCATAATGGGGAGTGGCAAAAGCAAACAGAAATTTTTACTAGATGTGTATGATGAACCAAATGTGTGGTTTATGGATGTTAATTATGGTGAAACAGCAGTGGCTAAATTTGCATTTTGGATAAAATAATGTGGTTTTTCTTCCAAAGGTAGTTTTAGTGAAAGACAATTAAAAATGTTGAAAAGTTGAAAGAAAAAAAAAAAAAGAGAGAGGAAAGAGAGATGTATTAATGTGAAGGTTTTGGTATGTAGATTATTGAGTCTAAGAAACATGCATATATATTACAAGTAGCATGTAATACTAACAAAGCAGATGTCTAGTGTGTAAAATCTGTTTCAGATCCAGACCTGGACGGGTGTCCCGGTCCGTGTCCTCCAGCACAGAGACGAGCACAAGTTCAACAGGAAGCTAAGGCAAGAAGCCATGAGGGTGCCATTCCACCTCCTGAACAGCACCGCCCAAGATCTCCACGTCATAATCTACTAGACCTGCCTTCCAAACCTGAAGCAGGAAGCTCAGCTGTGCTAAGTACAACCTATGACCCGCCCAGTGAGGATAGAGAGGACCTGTTCTAATTCAACATGTTTTCCTCCCTTCACACTCGCTCGACTGGTGAATATCGTTTGAAGGAGAATAAAGATGGACAATAAAGACATGCTACATTTCCCATGATTGAAGTAGCAGGACCTGATGGACATGTAATGGTGGTTCACACTCCAAGGACGGAGAATGACATCAATGAGGTGTCCCAACGACTGACACATCCTCGTGAAGTTGGAGGAGAAAAGTTCTTAGTGGAACTGAGACCTACCACAAATGAACTAAAACGTCTAATGGGTCGGAAGCTGGGCGTGGACATTTCACATGTCAGAATGGACTGGATAACAGACAATGTCACACAGTGAAATGTGACCTGGAGTCATAAGGACAACAACAAATGCTTCATTTGCAAAAAGAAGGACACTGGGCCAACAAATGACTAAAAGAGTTGAGAACTATGGAGAAGACTGAATGATGGAGGAGGACCGGACTGAGGACAAACCAAAAGGGTCTGGTGAGTCAGAATTTTCTATGCTTTGCAAAGAAGAATTGCTTAAGCTAACACCTATAGCTGTTAAATGTAAATGATAAGATCCAAGTAGCTATAAAACATATAGAACAAAAGTATTTTCCTGAAGGAACATATGTTAAGTATTCTGAACCTTAAAATGTCTATGATTTCAATGTTTGTGAATGGAACTGAGATAGAGTTTTTGGTAGACTCAGGAGAAGGGAGTTCAGCCATTAGAACTGATGAGTTTGAGGTCATTCCAAAGAAAAGTGGAAGATTCATGCATTTAGTTGGGGCAACAGGAGTCACGGTTATTGAATATTATTCAGTGCTGTCAAAATGCCATTTGCAAGGCCTTGAGCCTTTAAAATTTTTCCTTTCTACTGTCAGATCATTGTCCAGTAAATTTACTGGGGTGAGATCTGATGTGAACAATTAGGTATTACCCTGATCAGTGAAACTGACGGGCTAAAAATCCAAATTACCCAACATAACTCCTTTCAGGGTGGAATGATGAACATTAAACCCTTACTTTTTTGTGGCAACTCTGCAACCACAGCATGAATGGAGTGAATCTGAAGCTCAAAGAACACGCTTACTTGCTTACTAACCAAGTGAAAAATTAAGATTTGCATTGCACTGCACAGATCCAAGAGGGGGAGTCAGATGACCAGTATGAAAAGGAGTGTTTTAGAAACTGAGATAAGACTGAGGTTGTTTTGGAGTGGAAGTAGGAGCGAAGTTGAAGTTGACTTGTTGAGAATTGATGAAAGGGAAGGCTAACCACACCTGATTGACATAAAAGGCTGTGTCCCAAACGTGCCACTGTATAAAGGTTGTAATGATCACTGGAGTGATTTGGGTCCTTGAGGGTTGGAACTGTTGTCATGTGATGGTTGAACAGACATTGTGGTATTTTGGTGATGGAGAATAGGCGAAATGTCTGATTTCTGTATTATGTTGATCTATGTCTCTCATGAGGAGAGGACAGTTGAGTTGTGTACAAATGTGTACAAAGGACATGATTGGTTGTGTCCAAAAAGGTCAACAGTGAATGATTGTTTGTTGAATGTTCCAACGAAGGAGAAATGTGAAAATGACACTGTGAAACTATTATGTCACCTAGCAGCCAAGATAAAGACAGCCTTTCAAAATTACAATTAGTAAAACATGAAGTTAAATTCCTAGGTTAACTGATTCCTGTCGAAGGTAAAAGATTAGAAAATGGCAGAATAGAAGCCATTCAGAAAAATCCCATGTCAATCACAAAAAAGCAACTAATGTTTTTCTTAGGTATGTGATTTTATTGCAGAACTATCATCTCTAAGTATGAAGTCCTCGAGGCTCCCTTAAGTGAAATTGCTGATGGGAAGGGCCTACAGGCCCACAGTGCACTTAGTTGGAACATCGAAGCGGCTTTTTTTTAAAAGCTAAATTAGACCTTATAGTAGCAGGTCTCCAATGTGTTTGAGAGCTGTGCCAGCTGAATAAAAAGTGGTAAATGAAGAAGAACCTTTATTGTCATTATACTAGTGTAGAACAAAATTTTGTTTGATACTCTCCAAAATATAAAAGGAAGAAGAAGATAAAGTATTTACAGAAACATATGGATATTTACACAGGATAACTAGTACAATTTGAAGTATGGATTTTAGATAAATAAATAAATTATGATGAATGAAGTCACTGATGAAGTCAATGATTTAATAAACTTAGTAAGTTACTGAAATTTGACCTTGTTGGTTATAAATGTTGTTTCTCAACTGAAGAGTATATGATATGATAAGATGACAGCTAGATGGCTGAGGTATAACAGTGTATTAATTGAAATGACTAACATCTAGTGGTGGGCGGATCGATACCAAATTTTGCAGTATCGCACACCACTACTAATATCACAATGAAAATATGTAATGTATTTAATCCTGATACTTTTCTTCCTACAGGAAATGAAGGTGAACCAACTGATTGTTTTAATGTTGTTAATGAAGTTTGCTTTCCTAGACCAGATTACAGGAAACTCCAAAATCCAGATATGGAGCTGTTTGTTGATGAATCTTCATACAGAAGCACAGAAACAGGAAGAAGCTGTGTGGGGTATGATGTAATGACAAAAAATGAAACCATTAAAGCACAATCACTAACATCTCATCTATCAGCTCAAGCTGATGAATTAGTAGCATTGTAAATTGGCTAAAGGGAAAAACTGTTTACATTTTTACTGTCAGTAGATATGAATTTGAAGAAGTATATGTGGCCTTTTGACCTATTTAGGTAAATCTATCACACATCACAACCTGTTTTCTGCACTTCTGAATGGAATCCTATTTCCAAAAGCTATTGATGTATGTAAATGTGAAGCTCACACCTCACGTTCTGATCCCATTTCACAGGGCAACAACAGAGCAGACATGGCCGAGAAAGAAAAGGCAGCAGTGAAATGTACAGTAGATAAATATTTTTTGTTGGGGAAAAATGATTTCTGTTTCAGCTGACCTGACAGCCATCCAGTCCTTCGCCAAGCCAAAAGGAAAGGCCGAGTGGAAGCGAGCTGGGTGTAACAAAAAGGACGAGGTTTGGTATGGTCCAACTGGTAAGCCGTGTCTTCCCAAAAAAAAAATTGTTTCTAGATTATGATAATTTGACACATGGTCGAGACCATGTGCCAAAAAGGAGGGATGCATGGTAGTATCTCAAGACATTGGTACACTAAGGGCTTAACTAGCTTAACTATTTACTCCCAAAAATTTTGTGAACGCTGCATGATTTGCAAAATAAATAAAGTTAGTAGGGGAATTAAAACTCCTTAAAGTGCCAAACCATCGGCTGATTGACCATTTCAGCATCTCCAGATTGATTTCATTGATATGTTCTCCAAATTGATTGAAGCATTCCCAACTGAGGGTGGGACATTAAAAACAGGATGCAAGTGCGGTAGCAAAAGCACTGACATAATCCAAAAGTGGGGGATCTGTGAAAGAATTGGCAATGACAATGGTACTCCATTTGTCAACAAAGCATTACAGCAGGTCGTGAGTATGTGATTTATTGATTTAAAACAACAGTGTGCCCATCACCCAGCCTGTGGGGCTGTGGAGCAAGAAAATGGCACACTCAAAAACAAATTGGCCAAATGCCATGTAGATACTGGTCTGACATGGGTTAAGGCCCAGCCAGTGATATTAATGTATATGAGAACCAGAATAAGGGAAAAACAAACCTAAGCCCTTTCGAGATCCTATTTGGCAGGCCTCCAAATACAGGAAGTGGGTCCAGAGAAACTCCAAGGCCACTCACGGATGAGTGAGAGTGAAATGTTAAGTTATTGCGAAACCTGTCCTGTGTTTTGTGTGAAGTTCACAAGCAGGTGAAAGACTTCCTTCCAGGACCAACGAGTACCTATCTACATGATCTGAAATCCAGGTTACTGAGTGATGGTGAAAGACTTCAGGAGAAAAAGGTGGAAAGCCAAGAGGTGGCTAGATCCGTTCCAAGTGCTCCTAACGGCACAAACCGTCGTCAAGGTTGCTGAAAGAGCCACGTGGATCCACGCTAGCCATGGCAGAAGAGTGCCAGAACCAACTGAGAACCAGAGAGAGGAGGAATCAACTGAAACCAGCCCTGACACACAACACAGAGCAAGATTAAAGGGGCAATGTCAGCTTGACCTTTTGCTGATAATCACACAAAAACAACAGAGTTTTTGCATAAAAGTCACCTAAACGTGTTGACCCAGGAGAGGGGTACCTGATAAAAGAAGAGGACGTCATTGAGCCGACTGACATTGGACGGTGTGAAATAGCTCATTGATCAAACTGAAGAAAAAAAACCTTGAACACTGTGTAATAAAGTACATCTTGAACCAAAATCCAGAACATTTAATGAGACAGATTTTCACCTCAGTAACTAGTGAAAGTCAACTGTGAGCTTGTGTGTGATTTTTATTTGATTAAACAGGATCACTGAAGTGACATTTGGAACATATGGAAGATCCAGAGACTGAGAGTGAAACCTGGGGATAACACCTGTGTTGCAGAAAATTGTTGTAGACTAGATAATCTATAGAGGAAGGGTGTTTCTAAGCCTTGGTGAGGTGGGACGAGTGCTGATTGGGCGTGCCCGCACTCCGAGCACCAACATATGTCAAAAATGGCAAAGACTCACCTAACCTAGAAATTTCAAAGTCTGATGAAAATGAAAGCCTATTATTGACACATGGTGTATTGTATGTTAGCATGTCTAAGATTGGATGTGGCTTAGATAGGTTGAATTGGGGAAAAGATAGCTAAATTCTTAGACAGGTGTTCGAGAATTAGGTATCAGTATTACTGTTTATGAAAAGAACTAAAGTGTTAAATAATTAATGTAAATAGTTTTTATTTACCTATTGAGTTTCTTTTGACTGAGAGTTTTTGTTTTGATCATCTTATCAATCAAGTTGATAGAAGTTTTTGATGATTTAATGTTGTTTGAGTAGTTTTTTTTAAATATATATATATATATATATTTTATACTTTTTATATTTACTTATTTTTATATTTAATACTCGTATAATCATATTTAAATGTTTTCTATTCTTTTTTTTCTTTCCTTTATGAAAAATTTTGAAGCATTTAATCAAGGTAGAATGGTTGTCTGATAGGCTTAATCATATAATTCATTTTATATGTAATTATTTATTATGTAAGTCATCCTGTGCTGAACCTGTGGTGTTGAGTACACTATCGCATCAGGTAGGTTGGTTGGTAAGATGGGTAGGGTGTGGAATTTTCCCTAAATTGGAAATTGGTTGATAATTAGCTCGTGAGGATTCTCTGATGAGCCTGAGGGTTTTTTCGTCCACCCATGGGGGATGACAGGATAAACAAGTAGATAGCATGGAACATTTATATTAAGACTTTATTAATCACTTATGGGTTTGTGACATAGTCACAAAAGAGGGGAATCTATTCTTAGTGATATTCTCAGAAATATTCCTAGCAAAAACAGTATATTCATTTCATACTATTTTTTTTTTTAGGTGTGATTATGATAACAATACCTTAAACCTCTGACAAGGGTATATTTAGTATATAAAATTTTGTTAGTGTTGTTCAGGAAGGACAAGAGGAAGGATTGTGAATGGAAATTTTATATTTTATTAGTTATTTGCATCAAACTTATACGTTTCTGCTTTCTTAGTTCAATTAGCAGAGGTAGAAGAGACTTTTGGAAGGTTACTTGGGGGCAGAGATATGTTGACCTTGGCATGGGCTTCTTGCTTCCGTGGGAATGCATGGGTGTCGGGATGGTGTGTGCGGGGGTGCATGCACAGTTTTGATACGGGTGCATTCTTGTGGAGGTACGCCATGTTTCTAACAAACTAACTATTCTTGTAGGATGATAAGCAAGTTTGATGTGGAAAGTTGACCTTGAGTTGGGTCGCTGAGAAGAGTTAGCCTGAAGGGGCAGTAAAGTGGGGTATAAATACTGTGATAGGGCAGACAGGAGGGGCCTCTCTCTCTCTGTAAAGCTGTGTGAGCGGTTTGCATTGAGGTTGGCCCTCAGCTGAGTAATAAATTGATTATTTGCTTTTATCATTATCCCGGTTGTCTGTGTCAATCTTTAAGGGTTATTTTGAATTCCCACAACAAGTCGTTATCATCAGTGTCCTACATTTGAAGATTTCAAATCTGACCTTGTTGTTAAATGTTACAGTCAGACCCCTGCAAGTTATGAACAGGATAACTTGGATGATTTAACATCACCAGATTTTTTAGTGCCTGAATCTGAGTCAGTACATAAGTCTGTTCAGCGCCGATTTGCCACTCTTTTCCTTCGGATGCAAGCAGTTCTTCATGTGTCCCAGTCAGCAGTTCAAGAAATTGTGGATGAATTATTCGATATTGGTGAATGTACCGGACAGATAACTAGGCAGTCATTAGAAAATGTTTTGAAGGGGCATAATTGCACATCTGAGGAATTTTTAACGTCTTCATCAATTGAAGCATTACAGAGTGTGAATCCATTTAATCTGCTTTCAAGAGAAGGACCACTAGGCACTGAGCATAAAAGGCAGTCATTTTATAGACAGAACTTTACGGTCATAGAACCAGTTGAATATGTTTTAAGTACACAAGAAAGAACTCATACTGTTGTTTATGTTTCTATTTTAAACTTACTTTCTGAAGTTTTGAAAAGAGATGAGGTACTGCAAGCTTTGAGGGTAAATAATCAAATTGAACAGTCTGGCCACTACAGGTCATTTCAAGATGGACGCTATTTTAAAGAAAATCTACTTCTCTCAGGTCAAGATACCAGTGTAGCTATAACATTGTACATTGACGACTTTGAAATTTGTAATCCTTTAGGCACATCAAGAAAAAAACACAAAGTCTGTGGTGTATACTGGGTTCTATCCAATTTGTCAGCAAGATATAAGTCGTCATTGTCATCAATCTACCTAGCTTTGCTATGTAAGACTGAGCATATCAAGATTTATGGGTATGATAGGGTTTTGGAGCCATTGATCAAAGACATTCAACGTCTAGAAACAGTTGGTGTGTTTGTAGAAAAACTTGATTGTAATATAAAAGGGACAGTGCTGTATGTGGCAGCAGACAACTTGGCTGCACACTCTTTAGGTGGATTCCAACAATCCTTTAATGTGGGGAAGTTTTGCAGATTTTGTTTGGCTAGTCGTGAAGACATACAGACTTGTGATGTTAGAAGTGGAAGCTTTGTTTTAAGGTCACAGGAGTCTATTGATAAAGCTGTAAATGTGTTGAAGCAGGAAGAACTTGAGTGTGTTGATGGTGTGAAACAAGACTGTCCTCTAAACAGATTGACACGTTTTCACACATGCACGGGCTTTCCACCTGATTTCCTACATGATGTACTGGAAGGAATTGTACCTGTTGAACTGAGTCTGTGCCTTGCAAATTTGATTTCCAAGAAGTACTTCACATTGGAAGAGCTTAATAGTGAAATACAAGGATTTCCTTTTAAATCTTCAGATAAAACAAACCGTCCTCAAAAAGTTTCACCAACCTTTAGAAAGAACAAGACTGTAGGAGGCAATGGACATGAAAATTGGAGTCTTGTGCGGTTCCTTCCACTCTTGATTGGTCACCGTGTTCCAGAAGGTGATCAAACATGGGAATTAGTTCTTGAGCTAAAAGACTTGGTGGAGTTAATGTCAACCTCATTTTTCACCTCAGACTCCCTCTGCTATTTGCAATCCAAAATATCAGACCACAGACAGTTGCTCCTGACAGTTTTCCCTGATTACAAGTTGCGTCCCAAACATCACTTCATTGAGCATTATCCTCATCTCATAACAAAGTTCGGACCCCTGACTGAGTTTTGGACAATCAGGTTTGAAGCGAAACATTCTTTCTTTAAAAAGGTAGTACGTGATGCAGGCAATTTTAAAAACATTTTGCTTACTCTGGCCTCGAGGCATCAGCTTATGCTGGCGTATTACCTTGAAATGCCAAGTATTTTCAAGCCAGAGGTTGAGACTGCAAAGGTGTCTGATGTGTACCTGGACATCTTGGACAATGGTGTCAGACAAGCTATCTTGAATAGGTTCAGTAATGTTCACACTCTTGGGCTGACTCCTAATGTCATCTTAAATGGAACGAAATATTCAAAGGGAATGATTCTTTCTGTTGGGAGCACAAGTGGACTTCCAGACTTTGGTAGAATTTTGGAAATATGTATTGTGCTGGATAGTCAAATTTGCTTCATTATCGAACCTTTTACGGCATACTTTGTGGAGCATCTGCGGAGTTACCATCTTGTGAAGAAAAGCCCTTCTGAATGTGTTTTGGTAAAACCAGAGGATCTTAATGACTACATTCCACTGGTGTCATACTTCGTTCAGGGACGCATGTTTGTCACTCCCAGGACATTCCTGCTGAATTAAAGCTACTGTAAGTGATTTTTGTATGTTCTACTATGTATACTTTGACAACATCAAAGAAATGGGTGTCCTGAGACATGATAAAGAAATGTTTAGAGGACAGATATGTGTAAATGCAACTGATACTCTCTTAAAAAAAAATGTTTCTTTAGTAAAGTTGTTCTTTATAGAACACTCAAAGAACCATATGCATGCTTAAATGGTTCTTTTTATATAGCACCAAAAATGGCTCTGCTATTGTTAGGATGTCAAGCTTGTATACAATAGAATAACTTTTTTTGGTGCTATATAGAACCATTGTCTTTACTAAAGAGTCCTTGAAGAACCATCTTTGAAAGTGTATATGTACTAAATATTTTTTCTGTTATTACAACTATTTTGTTCCCCAGGTAAAAGTGGTTAACAATGTTGCTTCGAGTCATCATATCAGAAAGCGAAATCAGGCGCCTCACACTTGAAAATGTCCCCACAAGTGTTGAGAAGCTGTGTCAAGTGCTGAGAACAAATCTTGGACTGAAAGGGGGATTTGTTTTACAATTCGAAGATCCAGAATTCAATAATCAGTTGTGCAACGTGACGGACATCAGAGACCTTCCGGTGGAGAGGGCAACGTTAAAAGTGTTGTTCACAGCTGATGCCATTCTCTCAGAGTCAACCTTGGACACATGCAGCTTAACATCTCCCAGTAGTGGGGATTCAGTGGAATGGCCTGACCCCTTCCTGATTCCACAGTTCTCACATGATGTGGAACTTCAGCTGAAAGAAGCAAATTGTAGGTATGCTAAAGATGGATCTGTGATGGTCATTCCAAAAGCTATAAAAACAGATATCCTTGACACACTGGCAGACATTATGTCAAAGATTAGTGCTTATCCTGAAAGACATCACTATGAGAGTGTAGCCAAAGCACTCATTAAAAAACATCCCTGTCTTAAGGAGCCAGGGTCTGGAAAGGGATGGTACTCATGGTTTCACAGCCTTAAATTTAAGCTTGGAAATTATCGGCAAAAGTTAAGTGCAGCAGGATGCCCTGAGGTGGTAATCAACAAAAGAAAAAGTGGCGATGTAAAGGGGAAACGTGTGAAGAAATCAAAAAAGGGTGAAGTGAACTACTTGCCAGATCCACCTGAAGGACAGAGTGCAGAAAGTGGGGAGGAAAAACGGAACATGATGGTTATTGAAATGCAGAAGAAAAATCCTGATCTTCAGTTTGTGGATGAACTGATGACTGCTACGTTTTCACACCGCAGACAAGAAATCATAGGTGATGAGCCACTTGTTGCAGATGTCCTTAACAGATGGCCAGCTCTGTTCACCGAGAGGCAGGTAATCAGTCACACAAGTCATGTATCAGATAGGGATGTGCATTCCAAATTATTTTGCTATTCAAGTAACAGTAACATTTTTTGTAATTTTTTATATACTCCAGATGCAGTTGTTCAGTCAAGATATGTTTGGAGTGGAAATAAGTAGTGTTTTCAGGATTTGAATACTGGCAGATCAAACAGTTAACTAAGTTCTTGAGTACCTGTGCCCATAGTGTACACCATATGTCCTACTCAAAGGTGCTGTGTTCAGCTATTGTTTGTTTTTTGTCTGTGTCTCCTTAGATTAGGGCAGAGTTCAAGAGAGTCGTCACCACAGACCTTTTTCAGTCTTTTTTGGATGGACTTGATGGTTTTGTCCCAAAACTGCTGGAGGTGTACAAAGCAGCAGCCATGTCTGGAAAGAAGGGGGCACTCAAAGGCATTTTGGACTGCCTTGAAGAAGATGTAAGTGCAGTAATCTGATGAGAGTAAAATTTGTCACTATTTGTGTTTTATTTTTCATCTCTCACTGTATAATTTATGTATCCTGTAGAACACAAATGAGAGGAGAAGGACTGCAGCTTTGCTTGGTCTGCCATACTACCTATCAGAAGATCCAGCAAATGTCATCAGGATGTGTGATGTAAGACTATATCTTTTTCTGTGGTGCAAAACTGCAGTTGCATGCATACATTTTAACACAGATGTGTAATGCAGATATACTGTGGGTCCTGTGAAAAACTAATGAATTAGACATTATTTTTAATTACTTACTTTAATTACTACAGAATCGTCTTGGGTAGATACCAGTTGATAAAATGTGTGTGTTTTTTTCTATATGTTGTATACTGGCAATAATGAGTTTTGTAATGATTTACCTCACCAATTAACTAGTCAATTTTTTTAAATCTAGGACAGTGGTTCTCAATCCCAGGCCCTGAGGTACAACTTCCAGTCCATTTTCCAAAAATCTCTCCTCTAGCAGCTGATCAAACTTAACGTTTGGTTCTCAAACCCTTAATGAATTGGATCAAATGTGCTAAAGCAAAGATAGCTAGAAAATGGGCTAGCAGGGGTTCCTCAAGGAGTGGTCATGGAAATCACTGGTCTAGGATTATGACAGAAATTTGAATTGGCCTTATAGTGCGTAAGCATTGTACTTGTAGTCAAATTGGTGACACTATATATATTTTTTTTTATTTTGAAGGCTCATGGTGAGACACTGGATGTGGCTTTGAAGGGGATGCAAGTTGGCCTCCTGATAGGCCATGAAGGTGCTCTACAGGATGCCTTTCCTCGAGAGATCTTCAATGTGGCAGTTGTGGTGGAGGAGACCATTGTACTACACAACCTCAAAGATGTGCCATGCAGCTTTGCCATGCTTGTGGGCATCATCTATTGTGTGAATCTTGAGTATCCACAAGCTATGAAGTATTCCTTTGAGTTTCTACAGCGAGTGGTGATGAAGATCAAACCAGACCAAGCCTCTGCACGAATACATGGATTAAGAAACAAGCTCCTAAGGTACAAACTGTAAAACATCTGGCTACTTGGTTGTCATTAGCTGTTAGTGATTGAAATATACACAGATCAACCATAACATTAAAACCACCTCCTTGTTTCTACTCACTGTCCATTTTATCAGCTCCACTTACCGTATAGAAGCACTTTGTAGTTCTACAATTACTTACTGTAGTCCATCTGTTTCTCTACATACTTTGTTTCCCCCCCTTCATTATTTGGGTGGTGGATCATTCTCAGCACTGCAGTGACACTGACATGGTGGTGGTGTGTTAGTGTGTGCTGTTCTGGTATGAGTGGATCAGACACAGCAGTTTTTAAACACCTCACTGTCACTGCTGGACTGAGAATAGTCCACCAACCAAAAAAAATCCAGCCAACAGCACCCTGTGGGCAGCGTCCTGTGACCACTGATGAAGGTCTAGAAGATGAGCGACTCAAACAGCAGCAATAGATGAGCAATTATCTCTGACTTTACATCTGCAAGGTGAACAAATTAGGTAGGAGTGTCTAGTAGAGTGGACAGTGAGTGGACACGGTATTTAAAAACTCCAGCAGCGCTGCTTTGTCTGATCCACTCATACCAGCACAACACACACCAACACACCACCACCATGTCAGTGTCACTGCAGTGCTGAGAATGATCCACCACTTAAATAATACCTGCTCTGTGGGGGTCCTGACCATTGAAGAACAGAATGAAGGGGGGGTAACAAAGCATGCAGAGAACCAGATGGACTACAGTCAGTAATTGTAGAACTACAAAGTGCTTCTATATGGTAAGTGGAGCTGATAAAATGGACAGTGAGAATAGAAACAAGGAGGTGGTTTTAAAGTTATGGCTGATCGGTGTATACACACGTTCATATGTAATGAGTTGCTCTAGGAGATTAAAATGTGTTTCAAGATTTAATTACATTTCCTAATGTTTTGGTTTGTTTTGGGTTTTAACATGTCACTTTTTTAATTATTTATTTTTGTACTTTCTTTGTTAACATGTAATCACACTGAAATGTGTTGTTGAATTCAACTCCTCATCCAAAAAAATAAAAGTGAGTTGTTACCTCATAAATTGTCTGTTGTTATAACTATAATTCACAATTTAAAACTCTAAATAATTTTACATTATCTTAACTTAAGAACTAATGTCAAGACTGATTTTAACTTAAATATATAGGTTGAAGCCAGTGATTAGGACAAGTGAACAAAACTCATAATGCTTTGTCATCTGTATTTTAAACTTGCATTTCTAAGTTGAAACAACAAGCATTACATAGTCAGATCAACCTGAAAACAGGAATCCAAAGCAAAACTAGACATGAAGTAATGAGTTGAAGTAAATAGTAATTATAATTTGATTCTACTTGAAATTTTAAGGCAGCTTTTTAACTTAAGTTTTTAAGTTGAAGCTGATAAATTTTTTTACAGTGTACAGGTAAACAGAAACATTAGTAAACACAGCAAGTTATTTACAGCAGGTGGTTTAGTTTGTGAGCGTCATGTTCAAAACAAGTGTGTTTAAATCAAATCAACAATTTAAACTACATAAAGTAACAATACACAGTAATGTACAGAAGTGTGGAAATGTATAAACTCACCTGCGTTCATCAACTTCAATTATCAACAAAACTACAAACACAGACACGGAACAGATCCACACTCGAACAGAACATGATCAGAACAGTTTCACTTCTACTGAACTAAAGAAGAGAGAGAGAGTTTTACAGGAATTGATTTACATTTTCAGGTCATACAATCATTACACACAGTGCTGTGAAAAAGTATTTGCCCCCTTACAGATTTCTTTGGTTTTTGCTTTTTTGTCATACTTACATTTTTCAGATTATCAAACAAATTTCAACATCAGACAAAGATAACCTGAGTGAATTATAATAATGATTTCATTTATTAAGGGAAAAAAGCTATCAAAACTTACCTGACCCTATGTGAAAAAGTAATTGCCCCTAAACCTAATAACTGGCTGTGCCACCCTTGGCAGCAACAACTGCAATCAAGCGTTTGTGATAACTGGCAATAAGTCTTTCACATCTCTGTGGCCCACTCTTTTTTTGCAGAATTGTTTTAATTCAGCCAGATTGGAGGGTTTTCGGGCATGAACGGCCTGTTTAAGGTCATGCCACGGCATCTCAATCGGATTCAAGTCCAGACTTTGACTAGGCCACTCCAAAACCTTCATTTTGTTTTGTTTTTCAGCCATTCAGAGGTTGACTTGCTGGTGTGCTTCGGATCATTGTCCTGCTGCAGAACCCAAGTATGCTTGAGCTTAAGGTCACGAACTGATGGCCGGACATTCTCCTTCAGGATTTTCAGGTAGAGAGCGGAATTCATGGTTCCATCAATTACAGCAAGTCATCCAGGTCCTGAAGCAGCAAAGCAGCCTCAGACTATCACACTACCACCACCATGTTTGACTGTCGGTCTGAAATGCTTTACGCCAGATGTAACGGGACACACACCTTCCAAAAAGTTCCACTCTTGTCTCATCAGTCCACAGAATATTTCCCCAAAAGTCTTGGGGATTATCAAGATGTTTTCTGGCAAATTTGAGACAGACCTTTGTGTTTTTTTTTTTGATCAGCAGTGGTTTTCACTTTGGAACTCTCCCATGGATACTATTTTCGCCCAGTCTCTTTCTTATTGTTGAATCATGAACACTGATCTTAACTGAGGCGAGTGAGGCCTGCAGTGCTTTAGATGTTGTTCTGGGTTATTTTGTGACCTCCTGGATGAGTCGTCGATGTGCTCTTGGAGTAATTTTGGTAGGCCGGCCTTTCCTGGCAAGGTTCACCACTGTTCCATGTTTTCTTTGTGGATAATAGCTCTCACTGTGGTTCGCTGGAGTCCCAAAGCCTTAGAAATGGCTTTGTAACCTTTTTCAGACTGATAGATGTCAATGACATTGTTTCTCATCTGTTCTTGAATTTCTTCAGATCGGGGCATAATGTGTTGCTTTTTGAGATCCTTTAGTCTATGTTGTCAGACAGGTTCTATTAAAGTGATTTCTTGATTCTACAGGTCTGGCAGTAATCAGGCCTGGGTGTGGCTAGTGAAATTGAACCCAGCTTTCCCAAAATTGTGGTTAATCACAGTTAGTTCATTGGGGACAGGGGACAGGTTGTTTGGGATAGCTTTTTTCCCTTAATGAATGAAATCATCATTTAAAAACTGCTTTTTGTATTTACTTTATTTTTTAAATCTGAAATTATGTGTTGTTTGTTTTGAAGTGGGGGAAAAAGGTTCACACAGGCATACAGAAAGAAGAACATTATTTTGGGGCAACCATGCTAAAAGCCATATCTCCAAAAGTATGTAGCCTTGAATAAGGAACAGACAGCAAATATCTGTCATAGGATCGAATAGTGCGAGGGGGTAAATAGGGTTGAAGGAGACTGGAAATGTCTGTGGGGAAAAGACATGTAGAACCTAAAACAGAAGAAGTGTTTTATATTGAATTCAGACAGGAACAGGAAGTCAGTGTAAATGTTTGATTGTGGGATTGTAGGAATTCTAGCAGCTGAGTTCTGCAGTTCATTTCAGTTTAGGTTGTACCAATACAAAATGTGGAAAGTTTAAGGGATGAATATTGATGTATAGCACTGTACAGAGAAGAAAGCTTTCAGTTTTGGTTTCTGCATTTCAAACAATGAGCTGATAGAAGGTTGTGTGTCCAGTAGTTTGCATTTTCAGTATTTGCATGTCCCTCTTCATCACGTGAGCTTCAGCTTGATCTGCTGCATTCTGCACTATGTTTCTCTGGATCAGAATCAGAATCAGAATCAGAATCAGCTTTATTCGCCAAGTATGTTTACACACACAAGGAATTTGTTTCCGGCTGTTGTTAGCTCTCTGCAATTTACAACAATACAATATACATACAAGACTATGTAGACTCTTTACAATTACAAACAATACAATATACAGACAAGACTATGTAGACTCTTTACAATTTACAAACAATACAATATACAGACAAGACTATGTAGACTCTCTACAATTTACAAACAATACAATATACATACAAGACTATGTAGACAATGTACAAATTTACATGTTCAGCAGAATTTGCATATGTACAGAAAATATAAAAATAGTGTAAGATAAATAGTTGAGTAAGGTAAGATGCAGTTACGGTATTATACAGCATGTATAAAGTGCAGTGTGGCATGTAAACAACAGTAAACAGTAGTTCAGTTTTTGTTATTAATGAGTTTGATGGCATTTGGAAAGAAACTGTTAGAGTGTCTGTTTGATTTTGTGTTCAGGGCTCTGTAGCGCCTGCCAGAGAGTAGGAGGTTAAAGAGTTCGTGTCCAGGGTGTGCAGAGTCTGTGATAATTTTTCCTGCCAGGTTTCTTGTCCTTGTTGTGTATAAGTCCTGGAGGGTAGGCAAAGGAGCACCGATGATTTTTGCTGCTCTATCCATGCGTTTGGTGGATGATGTTTTTTCTGTTTATTGTTAGTTCAGTTTTGTGAGGACTGGGATTATGAAGAAGATGAGATGGTTTGTCTCTATATCTGTATCTGTATTGACCCGCGATTCATTTTTGAATGACAGCTAACGATAGTGATCTGACTCTTTTAAGTATTTTGTATAACATATAAAAAATTTTGACTTCATCAAAAAGAATCGACTCCCTCAGCTTCCAACTGCTCATTGCTGAGTACTATCAACTTAGTGAATCGACTCTTTCGAGTCTATTCCAGTCGTTCGACTTAAAGAACCGGATTAAAGAATTGGCTTATTTGATTCATTTGAACGCGCAGACTCACTCGCTCTCCCGCTGTGAGCTTCTCAAACTGAACTGCGTCTTTCTGTACATGAGGAAGAATCTATGTAGAGATCTCAAATAACATGAACCTGAAGGTATGAACTTACATTGTAGAAAAGAAAAACAATCCAGTAGCAGCAGTGAGCACATTAAACCATTTACAGAAGGGTCATTAAGTTTGGCTAATTAAAATAATCATGTTTCTGACTTGAATGAGAGGGGCAGTAAAAAGATCTCACACTTGTCAGAGACAATGTTTGAAGCCCAGGTTAATAGGACCTGCTAGTTAGAGAAGGATCACTTGTTTGTTAATTTAAGTCAAAAAGTGGGTGTGGCCCGATAGAACAATCCAAGCTGGAGACACTAAATTGTCCATGACTGTGTTCGATGTAACCTTGTGTAATTACACTGTTTATTAGCATGAAGTAAACATTAGCAAGTCATGTGACCCATGTGTACCGTCCAATAAAGCAACAGTGCCTGTGTCTCTGTGGCGCAACCGGTTAGCGCGTTCGGCTGTTAACCGAAAGGTTGGTGGTTCAAGCCCACCCAGGGACGAGTGCCTTTTACTGCAGTGTAGTTATTCTGTGTAGTCCCACCGAACAGTGGAAATAAGTAACTGAAAAACATCCAGTGAACAACAGTCCTACAAGCACAAATATCCACCTGATAAGTCACCGGAGACCGGCTGTCTGAAGTGGAAAAACTTTCTTTTGGTTTCTGTAGATGTTAAATGAAGATACTCGCCCAACGTGGGGCTCGAACCCACGACCCTGAGATTAAGAGTCTCATGCTCTACCGACTGAGCTAGCCGGGCTTAAGCAGCAGGTCAGAACTTCACTAACATCACGACCAGATTAAGAACTAATTCACAGTTTACAAACAAACACAATTCAGAATATAACAATCAGAACTAAATGTAAAAGTGTAAGTTAGTCGCGTCTTTCTGCTCATACTGAGTATTACTGTGGGTCACTGCATGTAGGAGACACATGGAGCGCAGTATGGTAGGTGAACTATAGGGCACTAGGACCCAGCAGCACTACAATGAACAGAGTGACAGTGGGATCTAGCGGTATTGGGACTCTTATTACAGGACGCTGTTTCTGCTGCTTGTTATTAAACTCACCTGTGGATCATTTGAGTGGAGAAAACGTGCTGAGTTCTTGTTGTGTTCTTGTTTTTTATTGAGTTTTCTTGCTAGAAAAGAGATTTATGAAGCTTTTTGAGGTTGAAACTGGGAGCTGCATTTGTTTTAGATCTTCTGGACTTGCTCAGTCGCACTATTTCTACTTAATAAAGTTTTAGTGTGCATTTACACCCTGTTTTACGGTACTGATCACATTGTGTACACTAAAAGTTTTAGTGCGCATTTAAACCCTGTTTTACGGTACGATGCTCTGACTTTTAGTACATTAGATTAAACAGAAAGAAGTTTTACATTTTAATAAACTTATCGAGTCCTGATGCACACAGATGTAGCAGAAATAAAGTCTGTTCTAGTCTAAATGTAGAACAATCTACATGTTCCAAATTCAGACCTTCTTTGGTATTAAAAATAAAGAAACCTGCTTTCAGTTAAATCCACTATATTTAAATAATTGTCCTACTTACCCATAATACCATCTTCTGTTTTTACCTTGATGATTTAAAGAAATTAGATGGTAAAATTATGCAAATGAAAACATTTAAAACTCCATAAAATAAGCAAAACAAACTATAATATGAATTCCTCATATTTATGAAGCGTTTAAGTATTTTTACTGTAGGATTATGAAGTAATGGGATGGTAAACTTATATAAAGTGCCTATTCAATTATGTATAGACCAGTTTTTAAAGTCTAATAAAATAATCAAATCAAACAGATTAAATGAGGATAACTAAACATTATAATCTTTATATAAATATAATAAATAACCAGGGTATAAAAGGGTTTCTTTGCTAAGAAGAAATTCTGCAATGTTTTCTAACACAACAACCACTACAAAGTACACTGTAAACACTGTCAGTACATGGTGACTACGAGTGGTTGATTTCATATTAAAGTTTATGTTACGTTTTGTTAGGATTCAGTTGCAGGAGAAGCTGCAGGAAGTAAAAGATGTTCAGGATGAGGATGATGTGAGTTATGAGAGTAACGAGGAATTCTTCACCCAGTGACTTCCAGCATCACCATCATTCTTTTTCATTCCACACTGGAGCAATCAACAAAAAAATCACTTAATGGGTCTGCAGTGGATAAATGTTATTACAAAATGTGTTTGACTTGTTCACCCATATTACAGTTTTACATTTCTAGAGTTACTACAAGGTTCAAGTCATTAGACTGAACATTTAGTGATTGACTGTCCAGTTGAAGTAGATGTTGTTGTGCACAGTGAGCTGAAAAGACGACCTCTGAGAGCAGAAGAATAAATCGATGCTTCCAAGAGTTCTTTATCTACAAAACCTACAGAAATGAAAGAGTTCTGGAACTGAGTCTGGTTACAGAGATGAAGCTCCAACTCCTGCTGTTCTGAAGTGTCTTCTGGAGACCAGGAAACAAGGAGAGGAAACATGAGAATGAAATGTTTATGTTATAACAGTCTGGATCCAACATGGTTGAGTATTTGCAGCAGTAGGAACAGAGGAAGCTCTTCCTGTTGGTATTAGAGCTTGGACATGATCATTGTTTTCGGTTTATTACAGTCCTGTAGAGCAGCGTCTCTCATCCAAGCAGTAGATGTTTGTTTTAGAGCTTTTTATTGCTTTGATTTACACTTTCATAAACAGTGTCTCCAGCTTGAGAATCATTACAGCAGGTAGTGAACCAGCACAATGGTAAATCTTCAGCTCTCCGGGTTTCAGGGGCCGTGATTTATTTAACAGAGGAGGAATTTAACATGTAAAGAAGAGCAGTTTAAGATGTATGTTAGATGTATTTTATATTTTTGTTTAATCACAGTTATTAAATAATAATTAGTTAATATAATTCAGACATTAATCATTTGTATTATAGTGTTAAATTGTAGCCTATTTTAATGAGATTATGCTTTAATGCTGTACTTTCTTAAATGTATTTATGCTTAATCTCATTACAGTCGGCTACAAATAATATGTGGCTACAATCAAAGAAATGCAGGATTTTCAACAATGTAAATAATATATTAATTATTAACTGTCTGATTTTGTTAACATTTTCCTAATTAGTTTTTTTGTGTATCCAGATACATTTTTATATTCAGTCATTTATTTTTATTAATACTAAATAATGAAAAAACACCTCAAAAACATCTTTGTGCTGTTTATTATTATTATTATTATTAATATTATTATTATTATTAGTAGTAGTAGTATTCACATATCACAGTAAAATTCATGGTAAAATGAACCCAGCATTGGGTAAAAAAGAACCTCACAGTTGGGTTAAATGAATCGCGAGTCAATACAGAGACAAACCATCTCATCTAATAGAATCAAATAATGTATAACAGTTTAATGATGCACCATACATACAACCCTAGTCAAAATATCCTATATCCTATATATCCTATATCCTATTCTCAAACTTTAAAGACCAAGTACCACCCATTATCAAACCAAAACTTCCAAGTACCACCTATATTTCTCATCACAGAACCACATATGGCACACATCAATTAGGTGTGTGTGTGTGTGTGTGTGTATATATATATATATATATATATATATATATATATATATATATATATATACATACATATTATGGCAAGCCAAACAGGAAATATATAGCAAATGCTGATATATATGGAATGAAACTTGATATATATATAATGAAACTCGATATATATATAATGAAACTCGATATATATATAATGAAACTTGATATATATATAATGAAACTTGATATATATATATAATGAAACTTGATATATATATAATGAAACTCGATATATATATAATGAAACTCGATATATATATAATGAAACCTGATATATATATAATAAAACTCGATATATATATATAATAAAACTTGATATATATATATATATATAATGAAACTCGATATATATATAATGAAACCTGATATATATATATAATGAAACTCGATATATATATATATAATGAAACTCGATATATATATAATGAAACTTGATATATATATAATGAAACTTGATATACAGTGTATCACAAAAGTGAGTACACCCCTCACATTTCTGCAAATATTTTATTATATCTTTTCATGGGACAACACTATAGACATGAAACTTGGATATAACTTACAGTAGTCAGTGTACAACTTGTATAGCAGTGTAGATTTACTGTCTTCTGAAAATATCTCAACACACAGCCATTAATGTCTAAATGGCTGGCAACATAAGTGAGTACACCCCACAGTGAACATGTCCAAATTGTGCCCAACGTGTCAATATTTTGTGTGACCACCATTATTATCCAGCACTGCCTTAACCCTCCTGGGCATGGAATTCACCAGAGCTGCACAGGTTGCTACTGGAATCCTCTTCCACTCCTCCATGATGACATTATGGAGCTGGTGGATGTTAGACACCTTGAACTCCTCCACCTTCCACTTGAGGATGCGCCACAGGTGCTCATTTGGGTTTAGTCCATCACCTTTACCTTCAGCTTCCTCAGCAAGGCAGTTGTCATCTTGGAGGTTGTGTTTGGGGTCGTTATCCTGTTGGAAAACTGCCATGAGGCCCAGTTTTCGAAGGGAGGGGATCATGCTCTGTTTCAGAATGTCACAGTACATGTTGGAATTCATGTTTCCCTCAATGAACCGCAGCTCCCCAGTGCCAGCAACACTCATGCAGCCCAAGACCATGATGCTACCACCACCATGCTTGACTGTAGGCAAGAAACAGTTGTCTTGGTACTTCTCACCAGGGCGCCGCCACACATGCTGGACACCATCTGAGCCAAACAAGTTTATCTTGGTCTCGTCAGACCACAGGGCATTCCAGTAATCCATGTTCTTGGACTGCTTGTTTTCAGCAAACTGTTTGCTGGCTTTCTTGTGCGTCAGCTTCCTTCTGGGATGACGACCATGCAGACCGAGTTGATGCAGTGTGCGGCGTATGGTCTGAGCACTGACAGGCTGACCTCCCACGTCTTCAACCTCTGCAGCAATGCTGGCAGCACTCATGTGTCTATTTTTTAAAGCCAACCTCTGGATATGACGCCGAACACGTGGACTCAACTTCTTTGGTCGACCCTGGCGAAGCCTGTTCCGAGTGGAACCTGTCCTGGAAAACCGCTGTATAACCTTGGCCACCATGCTGTAGCTCAGTTTCAGGGTGTTAGCAATCTTCTTATAGCCCAGGCCATCTTTGTGGAGAGCAACAATTCTATTTCTCACATCCTCAGAGAGTTCTTTGCCATGAGGTGCCATGTTGAATATCCAGTGGCCAGTATGAGAGAATTGTACCCAAAACACCAAATTTAACAGCCCTGCTCCCTATTTACACCTGGAACCTTGACACATGACACCAGGGAGGGACAACGACACATTTGGGCACAATTTGGACATGTTCACTGTGGGGTGTACTCACTTATGTTGCCAGCTATTTAGACATTAATGGCTGTGTGTTGAGTTATTTTCAGAGGACAGTAAATCTACACTGCTATACACGCTGTACACTGACTACTCTAAGTTATATCCAAGTTTCATGTCTATAGTGTTGTCCCATGAAAAGATATAATGAAATATTTGCAGAAATGTGAGGGGTGTACTCACTTTTGTGATACACTGTATATGGAATGAAAACTACCCCCAAGCGCAATGCAAAGGGGTTTGTGTACCTTTGGTCATTAGTTTTTCACTTTAAATCCCAAAATTAAAAAGGTTTCAGTTTTCAGTTTCGTTTCAAATAACAAACAAACACACATTGATAGTAATAACGACATGATCTGACCCCTGTTCTGACTTTTGTGTATAAAACTAACATGACAACGTTACAACGTCCAGTACGAAAATCGCTTCCTCACTTTAATTTTCTGCAGATAGAGCAAATATGTGCACGTCACTAATACAAACACAAAAGTCAGAACAACAGGACGCGTCGTTATTATTACTTTTAACACTTGTGTTTGATTTACACTGTCTAAACAATAATATAAGCATGTAAGCGCATGCACGCGCGTGCGCGTTTATTTCCAATTGAACTGATATAAATGCTGATTTTGGAAAATTAAAATACGAGGCGTTTTCACTGTGTGTTTGTTTGCTATTTGAAAACAAACTGAAAACTGAAACCTGGAATGTGAAGTATAAAACTGATGATCAAAGCGCTTGCTTTGCGTTTGGAGGAGCAATGAGGAAATCGCGGAGTCCTAGCGCCTTCCCTGTTTCATTCAAGTTTCATTATATATATATATCAGGTTTCATTCCATATACAGTATATCCAGTTTCATGAAACTCGATATATATATAATGAAACTCGATATATATATAATGAAACTCGATATATATATAATGAAACTTGATATATATATAATGAAACTCGATATATATATAATGAAACCTGATATATATATAATAAAACTCGATATATATATATATAATAAAACTTGATATATATATAATGAAACTCGATATATATATATAATGAAACCTGATATATATATAATAAAACTCGATATATATATATAATAAAACTTGATATATATATATATATAATGAAACTCGATATATATATAATGAAACCTGATATATATATATATATAATGAAACTCGATATATATATATAATGAAACTCGATATATATATAATGAAACTTGATATATATATAATGAAACTTGATATATATGGAATGAAAACTACCCCCAAGCACAATGCAAAGGTGTTTGTGTACCTTTGGTCATTAGTTTTTCACTTTAAATCCCAAAATTAAAAAGGTTTCAGTTTTCAGTTTCGTTTCAAATAACAAACAAACACACATTGATAGTAATAACGACATGATCTGACCCCTGTTCTGACTTTTGTGTATAAAACTAACATGACAACGTTACAACGTCCAGTACGAAAATCGCTTCCTCACTTTAATTTTCTGCAGATAGAGCAAATATGTGCACGTCACTAATACAAACACAAAAGTCAGAACAACAGGACGCGTCGTTATTATTACTTTTAACACTTGTGTTTGATTTACACTGTCTAAACAATAATATAAGCATGTAAGCGCATGCACGCGCGTGCGCGTTTATTTCCAATTGAACTGATATAAATGCTGATTTTGGAAAATTAAAATACGAGGCGTTTTCACTGTGTGTTTGTTTGCTATTTGAAAACAAACTGAAAACTGAAACCTGGAATGTGAAGTATAAAACTGATGATCAAAGCGCTTGCTTTGCGTTTGGAGGAGCAATGAGGAAATCGCGGAGTCCTAGCGCCTTCCCTGTTTCATTCAAGTTTCATTATATATATATATCAGGTTTCATTCCATATACAGTATATCCAGTTTCATGAAACTCGATATATATATAATGAAACTCGATATATATATAATGAAACTCGATATATATATAATGAAACTTGATATATATATAATGAAACTCGATATATATATAATGAAACTTGATATATATATAATAAACTTGATATATATATAATGAAACTCGATATATATATAATGAAACTCGATATATATATATAATGAAACTTGATATATATATAATAAACTTGATATATATATAATGAAACTTGATATATATAATGAAACGTGATATATATATAATAAACTTAATATATATATAATGAAACTTGATATATATAAATTGAAACTTGATATATATATAATTAAACTCAATATATATATAATGAAACTTGATATATATATATATAATGAAACTAAATGAAACCAGGGCAGGCCCTAGGACCCCCGATTTTCTCACTGGAGATCGGAAATAAACACGCACGCGCATGCATGCGCTTACATGCTTATATTATTGTTTAGACAGTGTAAATCAAACACAAGTGTTAAAAGTAATAATAACGACGCGTCCTGTTGTTCTGACTTTTGTGTTTGTATTAGTGACGTGCACATATTTGCTCTATCTGCAAAAAATAAAATAAACAATGTGGGGAAGCGATTTTTGTACTGGACGTTGTAACGTTGTCATGTTAGTTATAGAGTTGCCAACCGTCCCCTAAAATACAGAATTGTTCCTTATTTGGAAACTAAACGTCGCGTTCCGTATTGAACTGACACAGGACGCGCTTTGTTCTGTATTTTTATCAATGGGAGAGAAATGCCGCAGATTAGACTGAGACGGCGCGATATGTATGAAACAGAAGGAAACTGCTGCTGTCGTGGGAATAAGAACGCGTCTGGTTATTATTTTAAGTAGTATTTAAGTTGTGTGCGCAGACATATCAGCATAAACTTTTTACTATTTCAATGTTTAAGTAGCGCAGTGGGCAGCGCATCCAGAACCGGGTTTGCATGTCAGTGTGAAGATGGATTATGTAAAAATGTTGTTTGCACTATTGAGAAAAAATGTTACATGATGTTCTTTACAGTGGGGGTTCTAGAGGGGCCAATTACTTAATAAAATGTGGGTTACTTTGGTGTGCAGCCTTGTCGCCGTGTGTTCGCAGTTAGGGGGGCCATAGAGGGGCCAAGCTGGTTGTCACACTGGCCCAACATCCTATCCCACACCCTATACCTACGCCAACCCGCCAACTCGCCAGCCCAGGGTGTTCCTTATTTATGAAAGTTGGCAACCCTAGTTTTATACACAAAAGTCAGAACAGGGGTCAGATCATGTCGTTATTACTATCAATGTGTGTTTGTTTGTTATTTGAAACGAAACTGAAAACTAACATTTCAATTTTGGGATTTGAAGTTAAAAACTAATGACCAAAGGTACACAAACCCCTTTGCATTGCGCTTGGGGGGTAGTTTTCATTCTATATATATCAAGTTTCATTATATATATATATATATATATATATATACAGTGTATCACAAAAGTGAGTACACCCCTCACATTTCTGCAGATATTTAAGTATATCTTTTCATGGGACAACACTGACAAAATGACACTTTGACACAATGAAAAGTAGTCTGTGTGCAGCTTATATAACAGTGTAAATTTATTCTTCTCTCAAAATAACTCAATATACAGCCATTAATGTCTAAACCACTGGCAACAAAAGTGAGTACACCCCTAAGAGACTACACCCCTAAATGTCCAAATTGAGCACTGCTTGTCATTTTCCCTCCAAAATGTCATGTGATTTGTTAGTGTTACTAGGTCTCAGGTGTGCATAGGGAGCAGGTGTGTTCAATTTAGTAGTACAGCTCTCACACTCTCTCATACTGGTCACTGAAAGTTCCAACATGGCACCTCATGGCAAAGAACTCGCTGAGGATCTTAAAAGACGAATTGTTGCGCTACATGAAGATGGCCAAGGCTACAAGAAGATTGCCAACACCCTGAAACTGAGCTGCAGCACAGTGGCCAAGATCATCCAGCGTTTTAAAAGAGCAGGGTCCACTCAAAACAGACCTCGCGTTTGTCGTCCAAAGAAGCTGAGTGCACGTGCTCAGCGTCACATCCAACTGCTGTCTTTGAAAGATAGGCGCAGGAGTGCTGTCAGCATTGCTGCAGAGATTGAAAAGGTGGGGGGTCAGCCTGTCAGTGCTCAGACCATACGCCGCACACTACATCAAATTGGTCTGCATGGCTGTCACCCCAGAAGGAAGCCTCTTCTGAAGTCTCTACACAAGAAAGCCCGCAAACAGTTTGCTGAAGACATGTCAACAAAGGACATGGATTACTGGAACCATGTCCTATGGTCTGATGAGACCAAGATTAATTTGTTTGGTTCAGATGGTCTCAAGCATGTGTGGCGGCAATCAGGTGAGGAGTACAAAGATAAGTGTGTCATGCCTACAGTCAAGCATGGTGGTGGGAATGCCATGGTCTGGGGCTGCATGAGTGCAGCAGGTGTTGGGGAGTTACATTTCATTGAGGGACACATGAACTCCAATATGTACTGTGAAATACTGAAGCAGAGCATGATCCCCTCCCTCCGGAAACTGGGTCGCAGGGCAGTGTTCCAGCATGATAATGACCCCAAACACACCTCTAAGACGACCACTGCTTTATTGAAGAGGCTGAGGGTAAAGGTGATGGACTGGCCAAGCATGTCTCCAGACCTAAACCCAATAGAACATCTTTGGGGCATCCTCAAGCGGAAGGTGGAGGAGTGCAAAGTCTCGAATATCCGCCAGCTCCGTGATGTCGTCATGGAGGAGTGGAAAAGCATTCCAGTGGCAACCTGTGAAGCTCTGGTAAACTCCATGCCCAGGAGAGTTAAGGCAGTTCTGGGAAATAATGGTGGCCACACAAAATATTGACACTTCAGGAACTTTCACTAAGGGGTGTACTCACTTTTGTTGCCGGTGGTTTAGACATTAATGGCTGTATATTGAGTTATTTTGAGGGAAGAATAAATTTACACTGTTATATAAGCTGCACACAGACTACTTTTCATTGTGTCAAAGTGTCATTTTGTCAGTGTTGTCCCATGAAAAGATATACTTAAATATCTGCAGAAATGTGAGGGGTGTACTCACTTTTGTGATACACTGTATATATGTATATATACAGTATATACAGTGTAAACTCATGAGTTTAAAAATGACACCATTATTTGAGCTGTATGGGCCACATGGTGGATCAGTGGGTAACACTGTGACCCAAACCCAGAAGTGGAAAGTAAGGAATGACATTTACTCGCGTTACTGTAATTGAGGAGTTTTTTGTGTACTTGTACTTTTTTTTTGTAGATTTTACAACCTGTAAAGAAGTGGACATGAAACCGGCCCATTAGGCTGTTCGATCCTGCGGAGCATTTACGCATTTGTGGCTGCGAACTGAATCACTGAGTTAACGAGTCAGAAACGACTCACTCTGTTTCATTATGATGTTGTGCATAAACAACTCCATGAATCGGTTCATTTGGTGAAGAGATTCAGATGTATAAACCAATCAGAGCTTCAGAATTCACATTCTGGGCGGAATTTCAATCTCTTTCTTTATTGGTTGTTGTATAAATGACAGTTTAGTGCACGAATCACCAATTTAAGCTTTTTACCGGGAAAGCCGAGAGCAGTGTTGCCAACTTAGCGACTTTGTCGCTATATTTAGCGACTTTTCAGACCCCTTTAGCGACTTTTTTTCAAAAAAGCGACTAGCGACAAATCTAGCGACTTTTTCTGGTGTTACTGGAGACTTGGAGACTCGAACGTGAAAACACATATTGTTCTGCAGTTACTGTCCTCACCGAGCAGCGGGTGCTGCTGTGAGCCCCTCCGCCCCCCCAAAGCACTCACGGGCGGTCAGTATCACAGTCAGAGTTGCCAGATTGGGCTGTTTTCCACCAGAATAGCGGGTTTTGTTGGAAATTGTTTTAAAGACATGCAAGCAAAAATAATTTGTTCTTTATATGTATAATTACTGATCTGTACATTTTAAGATATTAATTTGTACGTCATGATGGTTTAAGGGCCATTCCACCGAATGGGTGCCATTTGCTTGTTGTAACTGTTTTAAATTAAACTTAATTTTGTATCTTTTTTCAACTCTGAATGTAATAACACATATATTGAACTATTCAAAACATGTATTGGTCAATCTCAGGCAGCTTTATTTAATTTTTTACAAGGTTTCTAAGTCGAAGATGGTTACATTTTTTTCAGTCCTGTTACCAAAACTCATGTGACATTTAAAAAAGCATGTTTAAAAGCATGTCAACTAATTCCTTTGATTTTCCCTCAAGAAAGTATTTATTTAAAAAAAAATAGTTGAATACATGTTCAAATAATTGATACTTTTAACTAAAAAATCACTACATATGCATGCACGTTGTACTTTTCTAAAATATCCAAAGCCATTTTTATCTTTTCAAGAAGACCCTAACCTGAAATTGATCAAATTATTTATCATGTAATTTATTAAACAAATGGATAAATGATGGACCAAACATAGTTGGAAAAAAAGTGGTTTATCATTTTTTTTTTTAGAAAAAATAATCAAGTAACAGGAATGAACACTGGGTAACAGGAATGAACACTCGGTAACAGAGCCATGTGCTTGTGTGTGTGTGTGCACGTGTGTGTGTAAAAACAAACTTGTCTGGCCTTTTCTAAGAGATCTTCTCTAGTGTGGCCCAGAGCTCTTATTTCATTTCCATATAGCGACCTGTGACTGGCATCAGAGGTGGGATAATACACAAAACATCCTCTAAAAGGTACCAAAGCAGTTGACCCCAATTTTGTGCATGCAACGGGCATCAACATGTGTTTCACTTGTATCTATGATGATGCCAGGGTATAGATCACCCTCGTACTTCACTACACACCATTTGCCAACAACTTCAGGACTTTGCCACATGAACTTCTATGGGAGCCGTCTGTTGATGACTGAACGTGAAATGCTTTGCATTAAAGCAGTCACAGGTCAGGTTTTGTTTTGTTGTACACAAGCAGCTGACATCCCTGTATGTCAGTTCTCCTTGGGCTAGGGTCACTGCCTGATGCATCCTCAAGGTGGATGGAATTGGTGGCACATCATTGGGCATCTCCAAAATTGCTTTCTCAACTGCTTCCTCGTTGACAAAAAACAACTTGATTGTTGTTTCTGCCTTTTGCAACACAGCATACAGCTCTGCAGCATTAGGAATGTCTGTCCCTTTGCTGACCAGACTGTCAGCCCTCCTCTTCAGGGCTCCTCCCACACCATCTGGGGCACCCTTCCCATGGCTCACCTCAAAGAAGTTCCACGTCCCAGCAGTGAATCCTTATCTGAACAGCTCAGTACAAAACAGGAAAAAATTCCCTCGCTGTCTATACTGAGTGCATGGCCCATTACTGTAAAAATGGATCGTAGAGACCTCTGGATGTGCACTCTGCACGTAATTAAGCACTGGTGACAAGTGCTGCCAAATTGCTGGTGGGCCCTTTTGCCTTGAGGGGGACACTGTGCAGAAGGACATTGGGCGGGGTGATGAATGCACATAAAGCACACCCGTGTGCAGTGTTGCCTGTTGGTGTGATGCTCCAAAGTGGACTGCCTGTATTTCTGTGCTGTACTTGCAGAGGTAATTTTCGGAAAAGTCAACATGAATTAGACATTCATGTGCTTTCAAGCCATGTCTCAGTGCCCTGTAGTGTCTAAACTGATTATTGATGTTGTAAGTGTGTCTCTTAAACCTATGCAGTTGCAGGTTCAGCAGTTCCAGCTGTTCTGCTTGTGTGGTCTGGAACTCTTTTTTTATTGTGATTTTAGATGTTTTGCCATTGGGGTCATTCTTGTGTTCCTTATCCACTATTGCCCACTGGAGATAAGTCACTTGACTCTCTGCATTGTACTGGCTAGAGACTGGGCAAGAGAGGTCCTTGCATTCAGAACATTCTCCATACATGCATTTAATGTTTTCTGTGTCGCATGTGATGGCTTTCACAAGGTCATGCAGATTGACGGTGCTGATCACTTTCAAGTGGTGGAGCTTCTGCACAATAAAACCCAGATTCTCATGCACCTTGCACATGCATGTGTCCCGGTCACTCAGAGTTGGATGAACAACCCAAAAAGGTTGAAGCAAACAGAAGAGTGAGTAAGAGATGGAGCTTTCTTCTTCAGCCAAAAATTGAATGTGCAAATTTTTCATGGTATCCAAAAGGAAACGTTTTTGCTTTTTGTTTTTTTTCCAAGTGATGGTCTGCCTCTTCCCAGTTGTGATGCGACTCACATCATCCCTTGAGTAGAAAGCTCTCACTCTGCTTAACAAACTATCTCCAACCCTGTTGTTCCGCTTCCGCTGGTAGGTGTAGTTAACCTTTCCATTTTTCTCATTCTTCCATCTTTTCTTTGAAAAGCCCAATGAATTTTGAGCCAAGCGCTGCAGCCTGTACTTTTTCAGAACTTTTCCTGTTGTTATTTTTGAAATTATTTGCCTTTCCCTCTCCCCCTGTGCTGCTTTGTATTTGTTTCGGATGTCCTCTACCAGAGCCTCATGAAACAAAAGAGTCTTCTGAATAGCTGGACATGGAAGCTGTCTCATCTGTCTTTTTACTTTTGTGCGTGGAGAAGCATTATTCTTTTTCATGCACTGGACTTGTTTCTTGTACTTTTCTATTTTTTGGGTTTGTTTCTTCAACAGAACCTGTAATTCTTGAATTTTCTTCTGAAGATTCTTTTGTTTTTTTCGTCTTCTTCTCTGCCCTTGATTGTGTTGCCTAAAACACACATGCATCACATTAAATAACACATTGCAGTTGGTTAAATGTACTGTTACATTATCTCTGTGACTCGATAAGCAGAATTTAATACTATAATGCAATAATGTCTATTTCCATCAGCTACTTCTAAATAAATTCTAACATTTGGTTGCACAACTAAGGTTGCAAAATTCAAAGTTGGAAACTTTCCATAGGAATTAACTGGAATAAACTAGAAATTTGCAAAGTTGCAAGTTAGCCTTTAACAGGGAACTTATATGTTGTTTAATTTCTCTCCTGCACTGGTCATTCTTCTATCACATGCACAGATCATTTCTATAATCCTGCTCACTACAGCCACAATACTGCATCTGAGCCCACACACTACATCCAGTCAAGTTTGAATCAGAATACTCCGTTGCACATTTTCTTTGACACTTGACCCATTTCATAAACTACACCTGGAAGTGCTTGGTTGTGGATCTACAGCTTGTGCTGGTGATAACTGGGGACTGTGTGAAGGGGTGATGAGGTGTTGTAGAGCTTCTTTCCTGTCCTTGATTCTATGGTATGTTTCCCTCCATTTTTTGCGTTGTCTGCGCTTTTCTCTCTCACTTAGGTTATTGATCCTTTTCTTCCTGCCTGATTTTAGATCCTCCCTGTATTTTTCTCGTTCCTTCTCTAAATATCTTTCTCTCCTCTCTGGGTCAGCATCACGTCGAGCACGATAGCGTCGTTGCTTTTCTGCAGCACTTAGTGGTGGATTGGCACCCTGTAAGTATGGTATCCACATTGTGAAACTGATATTAAATCTCAACAACTTCAGTCATTTCAACTGTAAACCTTAAAAAAGGTGAATAGTATTACATTGACTAATATTCACACTAATAAATCAATAAACCAGAGGACTCTACTCACTCCTGTTACTGGCACTCAGTCCTGTTACTCTTTATATGAGTAACAGGAAAAAGAAAGTAACAGGACTGAGTTTTTAGCATAGAATTAGCAAAAACATAAAATATAGCTACATGGCGGCTATGCTAATAACACGAGGACACTAAGCACATTTTAGTGATTTTCCTAAAATTGTATTTTAAAAATAAACAAATAACATCTAGGAATTAATTAAGGTAACAGGAGAGATCGTTGAGATTTACCTCCTCAGTCATACTTACAAAATGATCAAATATACAGAAAAAAAAAGGAGGGAACTTACTTTTGGTCTTCCCATGGCCTTCAGAAGATCCAACTGATGCAACTTCCTGTTGAACATGTGACTTGTGGAATGTTCCAAATTTTTCAGATGGGGTAATGTGTTATGGTAACAGGACTGAGTGAAAACCTAGGGACACAACTAAAATGTTTATTTGAACTTAAATATTATGGATTTTTTATGAAAAAAATATTTTTAATGCATAGATGGGATTAGGAGTCACACAACAATGCAAAAAAAATTACATCTCCGAAGGATTTTAATAATTATATTTTATGGTAAAGTGTATAGTTAGAGAGCGGGGACAGGTAACAAATGCTATTTGTTCAGTGTTATAGGTAGTTTTTATTAATGTTTTTAATTGTATATCTTAAAATTGCAATTAGGTCACTGTATAAGACACTATGCTTAATAATAAAAATGTATTTTACAGTTATTTTTTTGTGCACAGTAATGTCCTGGGGACGGAAATGGCACCGATTCGGTGGAATATATCTTAACTGGTTTATTATTTGTGAAATGCTAAACATCATCTGCTTATCCTGTGTTTTGGGCATTTTTTCATGCATTTTGGCTGAAAATTACTGTCGCAATCTGGTAACCCTGCTCAGAGTAGCTCAATGTTGTCTTAAAAAACATAAACAAACCACAAATCAACAGAAGAATGTTCATTTGTAGTTCTAAACATGTTTAGGGTGTTTTTACCCACTTTTTGTCTCTCCCACGATGTTATTCCTCTCTTCTACAGCGTCAATTACATGCAAATTGACCTTATGCAAATTAGGTGATGACGTCATTTAGCGACTTTTAGGACAGCCAATAGCTACTTTCCTTACTGAGGAGTTGGCAACACTGGCCGAGAGAATAAATGATCTACAATAGTTTACATTAGTTAGGAGGATAAAACAGTTGGGGATGGATTTATATAATCTGGAAACGTACAGGATGGTCTTGTGGATTATATCCCTAATGGAACAACACATGGATATAGATCAGGTAAGCACATAAGTGCTTATGATTTTCTGTTGCTGTGTGACTGATCTGGGTCGCGGTTCTGCTGTTTACGGTTGGCTTTCATTTTGCAACGATAGCAAAGCATTATGAAATATTGTGATTTTTTTATGTTCATTATTGTTTGAGTAATTATCGAAGTAAAACGGACAGCATGGATGTAATTGTGAGATGTAGCTGGTTTGTTCCATATGACGGTGTAAGACCCGTTATATTTTTGCTAGGTGCGACTTTACCAGCCTAACCCTGTTACTGAGGATACACAGAAATGATGCTGTATTGAACTGATAAGAGCAGTTACAGGGTGTTCGGTGTGTAGAGCTTAAATCCACACATGAGCTGCTGATATGCTGCATGACTGGTGAGCTGTGTGTGTGTCTGCTTCATCATTCATCATTCATCTATCAACTTCTGTTGGGAATGATGTTCCTCCTTCTGTTAAACAACTAACCCCACCCCCCCCACCCCCAAACACACACACACACACACACACACACACACACGCACACTCTGCACTGTGTGTTTGTTTATGAATCCCGGTATTAGAGTGACGTGGTACCTACAGGTGGATGAAACCTTTATGACGTAGTAAGGATTCCACTCCACACCGGGTATAAATAGCGGGGAGAGCGGGATCCTCCATCAGTCTTCACTGACAGAGATACAGGACACACACGCGGCGGTTACTCTCTCACACTCACCGTGTTTAGCATGGCGTTCCAGGGATTTATATCGGGGGGCGGACTGCGCTCAGCGGGTGTCGCGGTCGGCGTTACAGCTGCTGCTGCGGCCGGCTGTTATTTACTCTACCAAAAATGGCGTAAAGCGCGCAAGAGCACCAGAGGTGTCGCAGAGGCGGCGGAGGCGGAGGAACACATTCCTGAGGACGGGAGCAAGGTGGAACAGGCACCGGTACAAACCGGGTCTGAGGAGGGGAGCAAGGTGGAACAGGCACCGGTACAAACCGGGTCTGAGGACGGGAGCAAGGTGGAACAGACGCTGGTACAAACCGGGTCTGAGGAGGGGAGCAAGGTGGAACAGACGCCGGTACAAACCGGGTCTGAGGAGGCGAGCAAGGTGGAACAGACGCCGGTGCAAACCGGGTCTGAGGAGGGGAGCAAGGTGGAACAGGCGCCGGTGCAAACCGGGTCTGAGGAGGGGAGCAAGGTGGAACAGACGCCGGTACAAACCGGGTCTGAGGAGGGGAGCAAGGTGGAACAGGCGCCGGTACAAACCGGGTCTGAGGAGGGGAGCAAGGTGGAACAGGCGCCGGTACAAACCGGGTCTGAGGACGGGAGCAAGGTGGAACAGACGCCGGTACAAACCGGGTCTGAGGAGGGGAGCATAGTGGAACAGATACCGGTACAAACCGTGTCTGAGGACGGGAGCATAGTGGAACAGATACCGGTACAAACCGGGTCTGAGGACGGGAGCATAGTGGAACAGATACCGGTACAAACCGGGTCTGAGGACGGGAGCAAGGTGGAACAGGCACCGGTACAAACCGGGTCTGAGGAGAGAAGCAAGGTGGAACAGACACCGGTACAAACCGGGTCTGAGGACGGGAGCATAGTAGAACAGATACCGGTACAAACCGTGTCTGAGGACGGGAGCATAGTGGAACAGATACCGGTACAAACCGGGTCTGAGGACGGGAGCATAGTGGAACAGATACCGGTACAAACCGTGTCTGAGGACGGGAGCCAGGCACTGACACTGATGGAAATCCTGGGTCAGAGTAAGTGTGTGTGGAGAGAAAATGTATATATGATATATAGTGACTATAGGAAGTGATGATAATAATACTAATAATGGTTCTGCTCTTGTTTAGGCTCCCACAGAGTGTACACCTTCGAGTACAGTTTTGAGTTCTTCGGTTCTGAAATCAACGAACCGTCAGAGTACTGGACTCGTACTGAATTTGCTGCTGGTTTCATAATTAGATTTGATATGTTCACTCGACTCTTCAAGTTTGTAGGCCGGGCAGGACCAGCTTTAGTCAGCCTGGCTCAGAAGATCCAGAAAGCACTGACCGGTACCAGTGATACACTGGCTGTTACCGATAACGAAGTCACCGGTCAGTGAAAAGAAAGAAGTTCAATTCAAAAGAAATGTGTGTTCAAGTCCTTGCTCAGGGGCCAAAATGTGGCAACTTTGCAGCAACGGGGCTTGAACCAACAACCTTCTGATTACTTCAGTTAAAGAAGTTTAATTAAAAAGAAATGTGTGTTCAAGTCCTTGCTCAGGGGCCAAAATGTGGCAACTTTGCAGCAACGGGGCTTGAACCAACAACCTTCTGATTACTAATCCTTAAATAAAATTGACTAAAGCTTAAGTGCAGCGTTTGTTGTATTTTTATATTTCAGTGTTTTATATGAACTTATTAAACTACAAGCTTGGTATTTCATTAGTGCTTTTGTTGGGAAAAATAGCATCATTTGTTTGCTCAGTGAAGTTATTTTAATATTCAGATCAGATCTATATTAGTGCTGGACCAAACACAAAACACATACGACTTCTTTTACAAATTCTTACACAAGATCTACTCAAAATCCATGCATTCACAAGGGCCAAATCCACAAAATGGAAAAAAATAGAAATGACGTATCTCTAAAACTAACAGAAAAACGTAGGAAACATTTATTGTGCATTTATTCAGACAAATCAACCTATTAAAGTCTGTTACAGTTTGATGCATTAATGTCAAACTAAAAAACTTTTTACCCCCTACAAAAAAGTTTGTATTTATTTATTAACATTGTTTTAAATAAGCATCAATGTCTCGAAAAATGACATTATTTATTTTTATATACAATCAATGGTCCTCACCTACTACAAACCTTATTTTTGTAAATATTCATTTATTTATTACAGATTAATAACTAAACATTTGGAATGAAGAAAAAATTAACTTATTTGTATTACCATTATTACATTATATAGCATATACTAGTTTACACAAGTTAAAATTGTACTGTTTCAATTTTTAAAACTCAAACTTTAAAAATTAAATTCAAACTTTTGAATTAAAACATTCAGCTGTGTTCTTATAAACAAACTTTCCTTTTATAGATATATTTTAAAAACAAGGAACAAAAATCTGAATATTTAGTTTGGCAATACGGGTTTTAAACTATCCACAAACCTTTCTTTTATTTCAATATTTTAAAAATGAATTATATCTAAATTATTCAAATTAAATTATTTGAAGTGGAGCTGCAACCTCAGCATCACTGTTTCTGACCCACTGAAAACCAAACATTCCCAACATAAACATGCAAATCCAACAAAGTGTTTACAATCCCAGATCTACTCAATCCACGCATTCACAAGGGCCAAATCCACAAAATGAAAAAAAAATGGAAATGGAAATGACTTGGCTCCCTGTCACTCTCACTATCCTGTTGATATTTATCCTCGCTACTCAACACTGCAGTCACCATCATCTAGTAATGTACACACCTCATCTACTGTCAGCCAAACCAGACTGGATATGGGGACCTAGGGACGGGGACATTGGGACACCCCTTCCAACATTTCAAACTGCAGTTAGAAACTAAACTACCAAAACAAAATAAAATAGAATGTTTCCCTGCCCCTGCATGGGAGCTCTGCTTATTGCTTATCTGACCCCCTGCAGTGCTCGGTCAGTCTGCTGGGGATCATCCTCACAGGAAAAGGTGATTGTGATTGCGTGATTGTGATTGCGGAATATGATCAAAAGATGGCGCTAAAGTTATTTATACATAAACATGAGCAACGTTTAACAGTGTTACACAATGACTAACTGTACAACAAGTCTGTTTTATGCTGTAATGTATATGTATGTATACACACATATTAGGTGATTCATTGTTCTTCAAATAGGCTAGTGACCCTTGTTCTTAAAAAGACAAAGATACACGTTTCATTTGAGTACATGATCTAATAATGCTGTGTGTTAAGGTTTTATTTAACCTGGTTTATACCTGCCTTCATCCAGCTAAAGATGCCAATCATTTTTAAATAACCATCTGCGACCTTAACATCACAACAACACAAAAGATATTTCATTCTTATGTGCAAATATGTACAATAACAGTTGTTTAAAGTTAAAGTTGAGTTTAAAGTTACATACTGAGTGAACATGTTGAGCATTTATTACATTCTGTATGTACTTGGCTAATACACAAGATGTTTTGTTAATAGAGATCTGTACTTTCAATCTTTGTATTGTTCAAGTATACTGTAAAACATTTCACGTTGGTTAAACTCAGAAACTTAAGTTCACCTGCTGCCTTAAAAAGCTGAGTAAACTCAACTTGAAGAAAACTGTTAACAACTCAAGAAGTTAAGTAAAAAAGTTGTTTAACTAATGATTATTCATTGTTTCAACTTGATGCACTGAGTCAAAATAACTTACTATGTTTATTTTATTCATTTTAGAAAATGAGCTATCTAGTCAAATAAACATACAATTCCTCACTATTTTAACACACACTTTTAAGTTAATAAAACTTTAGCTATATTCACATAACTTATTGTCTAAAGTTAACAGTGCTTATGTTCGTCATTTCTAGACTTGACTAATAAATGTTTCCCAGTTTCTTTAAACTTTATAATGAATCAACTTACAACTTCTGTTTATAAATAACATTTATTTAAACAAAAAATATTTCATATGTTTTCACCTTGGCTCTTGGTACATCTTTTAAAAAGGCAATGTGTACCCAAAATAAAAACAATGCCACTTCTGAACACATTTATTGCAAACAGGTTCCATAAATGTTGTTTAGAAATAAATCTGCTCTTTGTAGTGCTGTAGTATTCTTCCTTGACCATTTCCACTTCATGAAAGGGATCTTCAGAACTCTGCAGAGAGAAAAAACAAGACTGCTAAATTGTGTTCTCAAAAATGTATGTGAATAAAATTATTATCTGGATAGGGAGATATTTAGCTCTCTTCATTCATCCCTACATATGTCAATTAAACCCAATTACAACTTTAAAAAGAAATACAAATTATTTAACACTCAGCAGATCAACACAGTGTAAAAACGCACAAAAATAAGTCGTTATTTACCTTTGAAACTGGATGGCTAACGAATTAGCCAGCTAGTTAACATAACCTTTACCACTATTAGCTTACCCGAGCACGCATGCAGACGTTTCTTTTAAAAGCAAACCAAAGTTTATTGTTAATGTTCCGTTATACTCATTACAGCACAAACCAACACAACCATTATTTAAAATATCTGCCATGGACCCAAGTGGTGTAGTAGCTAACTGTTAACCTCATGTTAAGCGTTCATGGCCTCGGCAAACATAACGAAACGAGTAAATCCGTCAGTTCTGTCACATTTAATGGTCGACGTACACAATTTCACTTTTTATCACACAGATTTAAAACATTGATAAACTCACCTGCTTCCCGCCATTGATGCTTTCAGTAGTAAACGCTCCAACTTGCCAAACTCCACTCGGTGTATCAATCCGCACTCAATTTGCCTCAAACTGTAGTCCAGAGTCAGGTGTGTCCCTCCGCCGCTAAAAGTAGTCCCCTATCGTATAACGTGTTATTCTTGTTTTTATCAGTATTAATATTAATGGCTTTCCGTCTGTGAAAAAAAATTGGTTAGAACCATGCTCCCATGGTTTAAACGTTTTAAAAAATATTATTGTTCTGTCTAACTCAAAAATGGTGCCCACCTATAGGAATCGCCCACTATATCCTTTTTTTCTTTTTAACTAATAACTTACAGACATGAGTTAAATGAACATTGACAACATAGAAAAACTAACAAGTAGTCAAGACAACTGATTATTTTACGTTAGATTTTCTGAAAACTTAATAACCTGAGTTCAATATCCAAAACTTGTCATGACAATTTGAGTTGAGAGTTCACATAACTTATTGAGGCTGAAATGTTTTACAGTGTATCTTATTATTCTTAGTTACAGTAGCAGTATTAATTTTCATTAATTTTGCAAATGTTGTCGTTTTTGTTTTATTTATTTGCAAATTAATGCATTTGAATGCTTTAAAAAGTGGGACATTACCATTTTTAATATAAGAGCCAGTATTACTGGCTCACTTAGTTTGCCAGTGGTGCCATGTCTTTGCCAGATGTGGCCCAGATCTGTTTTGGGACATGTGGGCCATATAAGCATTTCCTATATGTGGGCCACTTTTGGCTCATATGCTGTTTGCCGATGCCGGCAGTGAGCCGGCAGTGCCGTAACGTTGCCAGAAGTGGCCCACATCCGTATGCTATCTGGGGAACATCATAACTCATGTTATAACGTCCTTATTAGTGTTGCTGTGGGTATTATATTGGATGTTGCCTGCGTGTTGTCTGCTAGTTAATATGTTAATGCGTTTAACCCTGCTAGTTTTATACTGGACATATTGGACACTCGGCCTGACATTCGAGTTTTTTTCATCTCGTTCTCGGCTAATAAACTTTCAAAAACGAATAAACCTGCACGAACTGACCCTGCAGTAAACAAAGCACAAACTACAATCTAATATGTTTTTAAAAGTCTTTCTGTTTATTTTTATTTAACGCTATTTCATGATTGTGAGCTTTATCTGCCTTGAAAAGCCAAGGGAGCCTCTCAAAAGTGCATAAAACCCGGTTATAGTTCTGTATTACCTAGTGACATGTACCATTCACCACAACTGTATTAAATCCTACAGTACCGGTACAGTCAAATACATATCGTGTAAAATAAATCTAAATGTACATTTTAATGTAATAAGCAATGTAAATTGCAATGAAAATTTTCTATATTTCATTCTTTATTATTATACTCATGCTGTAGGACTTTGTATGATTTATCACTGCTGTAAGACTATTATGTAAAATAGTGAGTAGTGCAAGTGACATGGTAACTACTACAATCTTTTTTGTATAAAAATGTACGTTTCTATGTTATATTTCTACGTTTATATTTTATTCTTTATTACTATACCCACACTAGAGCTTTTTTTCTGTAATTTAGGGGTAGTAGGTGGTGCATGTCACTACATTGCTTATTACATTAAAATGTACATTTAGATTTCTTTTACACGACATGTATTTGACTGTACCGGTACTGTAGGACTTAATACAGTTGTGGTGAATGGTACATGTCACTAGGTAATACAGAACTATAATCTGGCTTTATGCACTTTTGAGAGGCTCCCTTGGCTTTTCAAGGCAGATAAAGCTCACAATCACGAAATAGCGTTAAATAAACATAACAATAAAAACATATTAGATTGTAGTTTGTGCTTTGTTTACTGCAGAGGCAGTTCGTGCAGGTTTATTCGCTTTTGAATGTTTATTAGCCGAGAACGAGATGAAAGAAACTCGAATGTCAGGCCGAGTGTCCAATATGTCCAGTATAAAACTAGCAGGGTTAAACGCATTAACACATTAACCAGCAGACAACACGCAGGCAACATCCACCATAATACCCACAGCAACACTAATAAGGACGTTATGACGTGAGTTATGATGTTCTGATCCAACTACACTGAAACTTTGTGATTGACACGCTTCTTGCTGCGCTAAAAACCAGCTCTTTTGATTGGTCGGTAATTACGTCTATCTCCCCAGTAGTCCCGCCCCCCTAAGCCCCTAAGCCCCGCCCCTGCAGCTACAGGTACAGATCAGTTTTGCAACAGGCTGACTGAGATATTTGTTGCAAAACTCGTGGCGGGCAGATTTGAAACTGTGCTGCAATGTTTTTATTCTCACATCGAAAATAAAAGTACACATTTATTTTTTACAGGTACAAATCTTTATTATAGTTACAGATTTTATTTTTACAGATAAAAATTTTACAGATTATTTTTACAGTTACAAATGTATTTTTTACAGGTACAAATCGTTTTCACAGTTACAGATTTTTTTTTACAGGTACACATTTTTACAGATTTCGTTTTCACAGGTGCAAAACTTTTGCTACATATTTACCTCCATAGTTGTGCTACTTAGACAATATAGACTGAAAAACGATGTTTACTCAAGGATATTGTTAATAACAGGTCTTTAGAGTGACTCTGAGAGTGTAACAGCAAATAAACCGGATCATGAACCTGTCAAAACTCCTGAAGCACTGTCCTGATGGTAACATGTCTGTAGCTACAGACAGTAATGTCATTGTAAAACACACTCAGATAGGATGAATAGGGTCAGTGTAGAATTATGTACAAAGATCTACAGAGATTAGATGAACTGGCCGGTTAGCTCAGTTGGTTAGAGCGTGGTGCTAATAACGCCAAGGTCGCGGATTTGATCCCCGTACTGGCAACACCCTCTTTTGGACTTTAACTAACAAACAAGTGAGCCTTCTCTAACTAGCAGGTCCTGTTGACCTGGGCTTCAAACGTTGTCTCTGACAAGTGTGAAATCTTTTTAATGCCCCTCTCATTCAGGTCAGAAACATGCCATTATTTCAATTTGCCAAACTTAATGACCCTTCTGTAAATGGTTTAATGTGCACACTGCTGCTACTGGCTTGTTTTTATTTTCTACAATGTAAGTTCACACCTTCAGGTTCATGTTATTTGAGGTCTGTGTTTTGTTAATTCATATGAATGCTGTGTACTTTGGTCAGTGGAAGTAGTGTTATAGCTTTATAAAAACATTGTACTTACTTACTATTTCCATTCTTGCAGGAGTGTGGGTTTACCTTCCACTTCAATAGTGAGGCGTGTCCAGCCCTGCTACACAAACTGTCATTTTTGTCCCTGTTAAAAACTTTAGCTTAGTTAAAGCAAATAAAGACACATTTAAAATGTTCATCATTTATTACAGGTTTAAAGTTGCATAAAACAAATGTTTGTACAAATAATATAAAACCAAAGTACGAAATAAACATTTCACTTATTTTAATGTATTTTTATTTCTAGCATCACTAGATAACGATGATGTCTGTACAACATTTTGTACTCACACACACACCGCTCAGCTGCTGCTGCTGATCCTCTTTCACCTGCATTTAGTACAAAAACACCACAACAAATCATCTGGATTCAAGCTTTTCACTAGGATTTATATGAACTGGGTTTTATGTACTAGAAGATGGTGGGATAATTAAATGTAAATATGAGTATTTCTTTTAACAGAGGAGTTTAGCTACCACTAATTTGGTCTATAGATAAACACAAAGAACAAAGACTCATGATGATAGAACAATGCAACATTGTTCAGTCCACAGCCCTCCATTCACACCTTCTCATGTACATTCTGGTTGAGGACGGTTCATTATTTGCTGAGTGGAAATTATCTAAAGACTATGATTTTGGAATGTAGATCTAGAAGTGTTAAAGTAAGAGGCTATTCATGTATGAAAACTTAGCATTCATAATATGAAGAATTTGTGCAAACACCATAAAGACCAGGGTAAAATTCTTCCACTTGAGAGTAAAAGTTGTTCTGTGTTTATTAAAGTAGATTAAACCTGAATAATGAACAAAAACAGATTCGGATCTGAGGTTGGTACATTATTTATCATTAAATGTAATGTGGTGTAATCATATTCACACCATCATGTACATTTGATAATTGAAGTAGAACAGTTCTAGTGGATATTTGAAAATGAAACACGATTTCAGTCACAAAAATGTAACTTCTGTGTGACCGTACTGGTGTCTATTAAAAATGCTGCTTCTAGTAAAACTTCATCCGCACTATAAGCAGCAATATGGGTCGTTCTCTTATGTGAATGCGCTGGTGTGGTGTACTTAAAGGATATTCCTTTCACTAAAGTTTGTTTTTTAGACAGTGAACGGTGATACGACCTCTCTCCTGTGTGAATACGCTGGTGTTTTTGAAGGGTACCATGTTCAGCAAAACTCTTTCCACACTCAGTGCAGTTATACGGTTTCTCTCCTGTGTGAATACGCTGGTGTACTTCAAGTGCATTACTGTAAGCAAAACTATTGCCACACTCTGAGCAGTGATAAGGTTTCTCTCCTGTGTGAATACGCTGGTGTACTTTAAGGTCACTACTTTGAGTGAAACTCTTTCCACACTCTGAACACTGATATGGCTTCTCTCCTGTGTGAATGCGCTGGTAATTTTGGAGCATACTCTGACGTGAAAAACTGTTTCCACACTCTGAGCAGTGATATGACTTCTCTCCTGTGTGAATACGCTGGTGTCGTTGGAGATTACTCTGCGTAGTAAAACTCTTCAAAGTTCATGTTTATGCTTTGATAAGACTGTAGAAACTGTTTCCTTGAAAAGCAACAGAAACAAAATAAGAGGTCAATTCATTAGCATTACTATTAGCATTATCCATTAGCATTATTATTACATTAATACCACAATAAGTAATAAAAACATTAAATTCACTTCACATCTAAGTGAGAATCTGAATTCAAAGAACATCAGGATAAAATACTTATAAATACTGCAGATATTAATAATTAAATAACTATAAATAACTTGATATAAATAAAGATATAAGAGATCTGACTTTCTCAACATCAGTCCTGCACCAAGCAAATCTAATCCAGTTCATGACAGGACTAATAATTAGCTCACAAGTGTAAATCTTTGGTGTGCTGGGAGTAAAAAAGGTTTCATAAATCACCACAATTATGAGCATAAATCTATTTTAAACAGTCTGAATATATTAACCTGATAATATTAAATAACATAATAAAATAAAAAGAACAACAAATGCAACATAAATGTAAAATAAACTAAATATAAAAAACCCTTTACCTTCCTGTTAGAATCCTGGCAGCCACTTTAACAAAGCTGGTGTCTCCAGCAGGACGTTTCTAATGAAGAACGTGCAGAAGAACCTTCTTACCAAGTGACTCAGCTACAAGTCTAGAGTTTAGTCCTTAAATAGAGCTGAGGACAAAGACCCAAGACCAGTTAAAAACTCTGCATTGGTCAATCATCAGCCAACCATTCACACCTTCTTGTGTGAAGTACTAGCTCATTATGGAACGTGTGCAAATGAAGTAGATGGAGCCACAAAGCATGATGGGTAAAGTCAAACTACACCTATTTATCTGAGCAGAGAAGTTATTTACATTTAATCCTAAACACAAACAAGGAATTGAAAGGCTATTCTGTAAAGTGACATGACATGAACTTAGATAAAGCTTTTATGATAAGAATCTAAGTCATGTAAAATGCTGTATGTATATTTGTGTGAATTAGTTTCTACTGTATATGAGGAACAATAAGAAAACTAGAAGAGGAAAGACCCACCTATAGATTTATCTGTATTTATGGTGTAGAAATATGTGAACTGTTGGATTTACTGAAGCACTTTCTACATTCTGAGCAGTGATACGAGCTCACTGAGGAAACATAAAGATTAATAAAGGGAAGGAAACAAAACCTGAAAATAAAAGCTTTACCTTCCGTTCAAATCCTGTTCAAACAGCTGAGAATGAGAGCAGTTCATAACTACAGGAACACAGACTGTACTTGTACTCTGTCTGTTTGCCTCCAGCATCGACTGGAACCAACGCCAAACAATTTAACTCTACCCAGGGATGCCAAGTCCAGCACAAATATCCAGCTCAAAGTCTGTCTAAACCCGCCCTTCACATGCTAAAACTAGCAGACCTTGTTTATAGGTATGTAAGCGCAAATCCTCATTAAAAACATTTTGTACGGTTTGTAATGAAAGCTTTTAGACAGCCGTGACACATTTTGAAAGTAGCCAAATTTGGCAGGAAAATCGCGAGAGTTGCCAGGTTCAGCCTGGTCTAAAATCAACCCTGAAGCTGAAACTAGCCCAGAATCCAGGGTGTCACAGATATTGGTGAAATGACAAATGAACGATCAGTGTACTACTAGTGAATCTTTTATTATTAATAATAATATAGTTTCATTTTACATTCCGATTGATATTTTTTGTGATGTATTTTGTTTACATTGGTATTACAGCTATTTTATAATCGTCATTTTACATCCGGCCCGCATGAGGTTCGTGGCAATTAAAAATTAGATGTAAATAAACGTACATCAAACATGCATTACAACAGGATTGATTTTGACGGGAGCGCTAAATCTTTAAATTACCGTAAGTTTGGATTTACGTGTGTGCGAGTGTTTCCAGCTTCACCGTAATGTGAACAGAAGGAGTTTTTAACAAGACATGAACTTCTGAAGTATTTATTAACTGAAGTCAGGTGTAACGCTGGTTAAGGATCAGAATTTAGGCTCTAAATCGCTGTTACGATACTAAACAGAAATATAAGAAAATTTTTACTCTGCCTACTTCTAATTTTCTGATTGTAACATCTAAACATTAACAGCTTATTAGAACTGTACAATCTACTGCTTTTCATAAAGAGTGGGCAGTCGTAGCTTAGTGGTTAAGGTACTGGACTAGTAATTAGAAGGTTGCTGGTTCAAACCCCACCACAGCCAGGTTGCTGCTGTTGGACCCTTGAGCAAGACCAATAACCCTCAATTGCTTAGACTGTATACTGTAACTATATTGTAAATCACTTTGGATAAAGATATCTGCTAAATGCTGAAAATATAAATAAACAGATAAAATTAATATTGAGCAGAATTAAGTTCACCTTATTGGTCTGGCCCTCCACAACAGTCCCAGTTTCTTATGTGGCCCCTTGGAAAATTTAATTGCCCACCCCTGGTACCCTTAAACTTTACAATTAAAGGCCTTTTAAATCGTCACATTTCTAGAATGTATTTGTAACCTACAGTACATGTTGTGTACTATCATTATGATGCGGAATTGTTCTGTGGAAACAAGAGAATTCCTTTTAATAACAATAACAATTCATGTAATCAAGATTATTCCATTTAATAACAATCTAAATTAAAACAGGAATGAGCTTAGATTATGTTTTAGTTGACTTTAAATTTAAAGTAAAATCATAATGTCCAGTTATTACCAAACCTTTTATTTTAAAGCCTGAAATTCTATCCTAAATAGTTCCACCAGACGCTTTTACTGTAATGTTTAGTATACGCACATCTTCACAAACAATGTGGGAGCTGATTTGACTGAGCATTTTGAAGTGGAGGCTTGACTGCAGTAGTAAATCAAACAGTTCACAGACACACAAGTACACAGTAAATATTTCTACACCATAAATACAGATAAATCTATAGGTGGGTGTTTCCTCTTATAGTTTTCTTATTGTTCCTCATATACAGTAGAAACTAATTCACACAAATATACATACAGCATTTTACATGACTTAGATTCTTATCATAAAAGCTTTATCTAAGTTCATGTCATTTCACTTTACAGAATAGCCTTTCAATTCCTTGTTTGTGTTTAGGATTAACACTAGAAGTCCCAGAAATTTCGAGCTCCCCCCTGAAGTCCCGAAAGAGGGTCAAATGACCCTTAGTCCGAACTGACGACTCTGATGGCTCCAATTAGCATCCTTTCATTTGTAAATGTGGCCATTGCCTGAGGAATCTGCAGGGGGGAGTAGAGCTGAATTCACACTAACGTCTGTCTAATACTTGAAAAGGACTAAAAACCTGGCCTTTCTGAGCCAATGGCCTTAAAGACAGATCTTTTACTTTTTTTGGTGTCAATGACAAAAAATACCAAAATTCAAGATTAAGTCAAATAATAATGATGATTTATTAATATGAATATAAGTAAGTTTACGTCTAAGTCTTCCTTCGGATCCAGACGAGTCTTCTGAAGCTTCTCAGGAGAGAAAAGCAAAAAGAGCCCCCACCTCTGGTCACTCTTTAGTTTTATACCTTCATTAATTCCTGATCACGTCAAAAATGCTTATGTGTGTGCACTGTCTTTTGCACAAAATGCTGAAGCATACAAAATCTTTTTCTGTACCCCTGTACATTTTGGCAAGACACAGAGTCCTGGGTCTTCACAAAGATCAGTTTCAGTTCCCTGTTCCTAAATGTTCTGTACAGAGAATTAGCCAGACATTATGTAATGGCTTTTTCCATCCAAAAGTCAGCTTTTTAAGTACAGTTATAAGTCAATAAGTTTTACCATATAAATCAATAAATTTTACCTAAAAAATCAATTTCTAACCGAGATGACATCCTCAAAACACCATGTGAAACACAGGTCAAGAGACTTTGCATTTTGAGGGAACTGACAATTTGTATAAAACACACATTTAGTTTTGAAGCACACATGAAGTGTTTTGGGAGAGATGTGACCTTTTGCTGCTGATCCGTGATGTTGTGCTGCATTATCCAGGTCATTTTGCCAAATGTACATATAGTTTGCAAAACATACAATCTGTTTCAAGTTTTCAAGTTTTTCTAAAATAATTTATTTATGTTTTTCTTTAAAAAAAAGATGTGAAAGAAGTGGGTTCAAAATGACAGACAAAAAACAAAACAAATTAATTGTGTTGATCCACCTCAACAAAGGTCTTGTAAAAGAGTGTAAGCAAAAGAATGTAAGCTGCTCCTGAGTGTGTCTGCCCACCCCCCAGCTGCATTGTTGTGCAGGGGATATGCATAAGGTTGCTAACACCTTAGCAAATTTGCATGCAGCCTTTTGTGCTGTGGGGGATAAATAGGTGACTGCTTCACCTATTTTGTTCAAAAGAAACCGTCTACATTCTCAGCAGCATGCACAGCGTGGTTGAGACTGAGGATACCAACAAAAGGAAGCCAAACACGGTCACACAATACAACCACACAAAGTGCGGTGTGGATGTAATGGACCAAATGGTGCAGGAGTACAGCGTGCGTGCAGGAACACGGAGATGGCTAGTCGCCGTGTTCTACAACATGATTGACATGGCAGCACTGAATGCGCATGTTCTTTATCAGGCATGCACTGGGGTGCAGGAGAGACGGGTGGACTTCCTGGTTGAGCTTGCAAAAGAGTTAGGTGACTCATGTGAGTGAAAAGAAGGCACGCAAGGAGAAACTCCTTCGGCAACAACCTTCCACACCCAGCCCTGGCAAAAGGGCGAAGTGTCAGGTCAACCATCGATGCACGAACAATTGTGCAACTGAGAGATGTGTTGACTGCTACAAATACACGTGTGGCTAATGTACCAGGGACATACCCAGGCAGTGCCAGGTATGTTCCGACAGTGCAGACAGACTGCTGAGTGAGTGCTGAAATGCTAGTCACACAAGAAGGACATGCCACTCACACACACACACGCAGCCCCCCACTGCAGCCTATTGTAAATATGTGTGGAATTGTTTTATTCCTTGTATTTTTTTTTATTATTTTTATAACAAAAATAAAAAGCATGGAAACAAATAACAGTTGTTCTTTTGTATATTTTTCACACTGAAATTTCAGTCCTCTTGACTTAGACACAAATGCTTCTGGTCATTACTCACAGCTGTACCTTGCTCTAAAATTTCTAATTCTCTATTTAAAATATATAAAAAATGATTTTTATAAAAAAATGCTTTTTTGCTCAAATAAAACTAAACTAAATACAATATGTATAGTCTTTATATTATCAAATACAATAAACTGAATAGAACTAACTAGAAACTAAATGGCTAAACTCAATGGAAAACAACAACCTCCTGTGGTGCGACAGTAATGGCCTTATTTGCAGAACAAAAGAAGGTGATTATAGGATGTTAGCTAAAATCCTTCAGGTCATTCGACCCGTCTCTGGGTTCCAAAGGTAGAAATGGTAAATGACCCCTCTCTGGGACTTCTAGTGTTAAATAAGGGACCCGCAGCTGCAGGTCGTTCGCCCTAACGAGCTGGCCAATTATTTAAGGCCAAGCTCTTTGCTGCTCTGTAAGGCCTGCAACATCAGGAGCGAGTGGTAAGCTCCACTGACGCCACAGAACCTTACAGTACCCTATCCTTAAAGGGACCTCTCCTGAGGTCCCTAGCCCAGCGGTCCAATTCCCCCAGGTTGCTACAAGCAACCGGGGGAGTGCCCCCCCCAAAAAAATTTTTTGGGAGAGAACGGGGGTTCTCCGCTGAGTCCAGAAATGGTCGCACCTTTCTGTTATGTGGAGAGAAAGGACTCAAGTGTGGAGATGGGATAAATCATAATTTTATTTTTTAAATGAGAAATAATAAACACAGAACAGAAAACAGAATTAAAAACAAAACAGGAACCCCGATGGGTGCCGCTGGGCGCTGCAGAAAACAAAAAAAACAAAAAGGGAAAAATAAAAGGAGTGGGATTCGAACCGGGTAATGGCATTATAGCCGAGCGCTTAACGGCATCGCCATCAGGCAGTTCCTGAACCCACTGGCGCTGAAAAACAAAGGAGTTGGATTCGAACCGGGTAATGGCGTTATAGCTGAGCGCTTAACGGCATCGCCATCAGGCAGTTCCTGAACCCACTAGCGCTGAAAGGCCCCCCGAAATCGCCTATGGCGCAGTTCGGGGGAACAGAAAGCTCCCGCATCAGCCGTAGCTGGAAAGAAGCCAGTCTGTTAAAAACCGGGAGGGAGTTGGATTCGAACGGGGTTATGGCATCACAGCCGAACTCTTAACAGCATGGCCATGGCGGTTCCTGAACCCACTAGCGTTAAAATTAATCGGCGCGTACTTCGTCTACGGTCGCAGCAAGTACTCTTTTGTTTACTGCCGTTTTAAAAGATGTATATTGCTGACAAAACAGCTTAATTTGGGCTTTTCCAATATCCCACCATTGTCTAAGTGAGCTAAAATTAGTCTTCCATTCAGACCACTTAGTCAAAAAAGTACAAAAACTAGAGCTAGACTTTATGCACTTTTTAGACACTCCCTTAACACTTAGCATTTCAACACCGCGGTCACGCCATTTGCACTTTAAAAAAGCTTGGTCACGCTATCTACACTTAATTTTTTACTGCGCGTCTAAACCGTGTTTTGCGGTAATACAGCTGTGTTGAAGTGTTGAAGAGGGTAAATCGTCTCTTTTATTTACTTAATATACGTTACTACCGAGTTCTGATGCACATAAATTGTAGCAGAAACAAAAGTGTGTTACAGCCTATATATAGAGCAATCTAAAAAGTTCGAAATTCAGACCTTCTGTTATAAAAAAAAAATAGTGTGTACAAGACCGCTATTTGAAGATCAATACAATAATCAAATCAAATTGTTATCAAATGACTTCACTATGACCATGAACAACACTTACTCTAGTACTAGGATTATAATTTTGAAACACTTTTACTGTAGGAGTTCGGAGTAATGTGATGGTAAACTTGTGTAAAGTGTATATTTGGTTTTGTTAGGAGCCTTATTAAAAGATGAATAAAATAGGCAAATCAAATTATCAAATCCCACCACTATGACCGTGATGAACACTTGCTGTAGTGCTCATGTGTTGATTTTGAGAGAATTTTACTGTAGGAATTTGGAGTAATCAGATGGCAAACTTATGTAAAGTGTCTGTTCGGTTGTGTTAACACCACATTTTGAAGTACAATAAAATAAGCAAACCAAAGTGTTATCTGAAGAGACCCCTAAATTCATAAAGAACGCTTACTCCAGTACTTATGTTGGGATTTTGGAACAATGTAGGAATTCGGAGTAATTGGATGACAAACGTGTGTAAAGAGTGTATTTGGTTGTAATAGGAGCAGTGTTTAAATATCAATAAATTAAGCAAATCAAAATGTTATCAAATACTACTATGGTCATAAAGAACACTTACTCTAGTACTCAGGTTATAATTGTAAGACAATTTCTCTGTCAGAGTTTGGAGTAATGGGATGGCAAACTTATGTAAAACGTTTGGACCACTTTCCAATGAAATTAGCAAATCAAATTGTTATCAGGTGCCACCCCTACATTCATGGAGAACACTTACTCTAGTACTCACCATGTGATTTTGGGACATTTTTGCTGTAAGAATTTAAAATAATGGGATGGCAAACGTATCTAAAGTGTAAGTTAGGTTGTGTTTAGACCAAATTTAAAGATTAATAAAATTAAGAAATCAAATTGTTATCAAGTGCCACCCATACTTTCATGAAGAACACTTACTATAGTACTCACCATGTGATTTTGGGGCATATTTACTGTAGGAATTTGGAGTAATGTGATAAACTTTAACAGTCTTGGCCAGACACTGCCAGAAAGCCACACCCACCAGCCTTTGGCGTTTTTCATAGTTGGCTTGTTGCTCATTTTAAGTTTCTGTCATTCAGGTGTAAAGTGTATTTTCGGTTGTGTACAGACCACATTTGAAGATCAGTAAAATTAACAAATCAAATTGTTATCAAGTGCCACCCAAACATTCATGAAGAACACTTACTCTAGTACTCACCATGTTATTGTGGGACAATTTTACTGTGTGAATTTAAAATGATGGAATGGCAGAAATGTATGTAAAATGTAAATTCGGTTGTGTTTAGACCACATTTAAAAGTCCAATAAAATCAGCAAATCAAATTATCAAGTGCCACCCATACATTCATGGAGTACACTTAGTCTAGTACTAATGTTGTGAGTTTGGGACAATGTTACTGTAGGAATTTAAAATAATGGGATGGCAAACTTGTGTAAAGTGTCTATTCTGTTGTGTACACGTTTGAAGATCAATAAAATTAACAAATCGAATTGTTATCAAGAGTCACCAATACATTAATGAAAAACTTTGGTTTGGACTCCCAGGTCTTTACAAAACCAATTATGCAATGTTGTGATGCCATTACTCCAAATTTCAGCAGTAAAATTGTCTTAAAATCACAACATGAGTACTAGAGTAAGTGTTCTTCATGAATGTACGGGTGGTATTTAATAACTATTTGATTGCTTATTTTATTGTACTTAGAAATGTGGTGTTAACACAACCAGACACCTTACATAAGTTTGCCATCCGATTACTCCAAATTGCCACGTCATTAATACAGTAAAATTGTCGCAAAATCACAAGATAAGTACTAGAGTAAGTGTACTTCAGAAATCTAGGGGTGGCATTTGATAACAATTTGATTTCCATTTTTATTGGTCTTCAAAATGTGGTCTGAACACAACAGAATAGACACTTTACACAAGTTTGCCATCCCATTATTTTAAATTCCTACAGTAAAATTGTCCCAAACTCACAACATTAGTACTAGAATAAGTGTTTTTTTATAAATGTATGGGTGGCACTTGATAATTTGATTTGCAAATTTTATTGGACTTTTAAATGTGGTCTAAACACAACCGAATTGACATTTTACATAAGTTTGATACACATCCGATTACAACAAATTCACACAGTAAAAACACCTGAAATGTATTTCATTAATAACAGAAGCAATGATCATATTCATACCATCATGTACATTTGATAATTGAAGTAGAACAGTTCTAGTGGATATTTAAAAATGAAACATGGCTTCAGTCACAAAAACGTAACTTCTGTGTGACCGTACTGGTGTCTATTAAAAATGCTGCTTCCAGTAAAACTTAATCCACACTATAAGCAGCAATATGGGTCATCCTCTTATGTGAATGCGCTGGTGTGGTGTACTTAAAGGATATTCCTTTTACTAAAGTTCTTTTCAGACAATGAACTGTGATACGACCTCTCTCCTGTGTGAATGCGCTGGTGTTGTTGGAGAACATAATGTGCAATAAAATACTTCCCACACTCTTAACAGTGATGTAGTTTTTCTATGTGAACACGCTGATGCAGTTTGAGATTAATTTCTTGAGCAAAAATCTTTCCACACACTGAGCAGTAATACGGTTTCTCTCCTGTGTGAATACGCTGGTGTTTTTGAAGGGTACCATGTTCAGCAAAACTCTTTCCACACTCAGTGCAGTGATACGGCTTCTCTTCTGTGTGAACACGCTGGTGTACTTTAAGGTCACTACTTTGAGTAAAACTCTTTTCACACTTTAAACACTGAAATGGCTTCTCTCCTGTGTGAATGCGCTGGTGTTTTTGGAGCGTAGACTGATGAGAAAAAATGTTTCCACACTCTGAACATTGATATGGCTTATCTCCTGTGTGAATGCGCTGGTGTTGTTGGAGATTACTCTGTGTAGTAAAACTCTTTCCACACTCTGAACATTGATATGGCTTATCTCCTGTGTGAATGCGCTGGTGTTGTTGGAGATTACTCTGTGTAGTAAAACTCTTTCCACACTCTGAGCAGTGATATGGTTTCTCTTCTTTGTGAATGCGCTGGTGTTTTTGGAGTGTAGACTGATGAGAAAAACTGTTTCCACACTCTGAACATTGATATGGCTTATCTCCGGTGTGAATGCGCTGGTGTCGTTGGAGATTACCCTGCGTAGTAAAACTGCTTCCACACTCTGAGCAGGGATATGGCTTCTCTCCTGTGTGAATACGCTGGTGTCGTTGGAGATTACCCTGCGTAGTAAAACTCTTCCCACACTCTGAGCAGTGATGAAAGTTCTTCATGTTTATGCTTTGATAAGACTGTAGAAACTGTTTCCTTGGAAAGCAACAGAAACAAAGAAACAAGTCGATTAATTAGAATTACTTTTACTACATTAATACCACAATAATATTAAACTCATCACCTAGTAATAAAAACATTAAATTCACTTCACGTCTAAGTGAGAATCTGAATTCAAAGAACATCAGGATAAAATACTTATAAATACTGCAGATATTAATAAGTAAATAACTATAAATAACTTGATATAAATAAAGATATAAGAGATCTGACTTTCTCAACATCAGTCCTGCACCAAGCAAATCTAATCCAATTCATGACAGGACTAATAATTAGCTCACAAGTGTAAATCTTTGGTGTGCTGGGAGTAAAAAAGGCTTCATAAATCACCACAATTATGAGCATAAAGCTATTTTAAACTGTCTGAATATATTAACCTGATAATATTAAATAACATAATAAAATAAAAACAACAACAAATGCAACATAAATGTAAAAGAAACAAACAAGAAAACCCTTTACCTTCTTGTTAGAATCCTGGCAGCCACTTTAACAAAGCTGGTGTCTCCAGCAGGTCGTTTCTAATGAAGAACGTGCAGAAGATCCTTCTTACCAAGTGACTCAGCTACAAGTCTAGAGTTTAGTCCTTAAATAGAGCTGAGGACAAAGACCCAAGACCAGTTCAAAACTCTGCATTGGTCAATCATCAGACAACCATTCACACCTTCTTGTGTGAAGTACTAGCTCATTATCTATGGAACGTGTGCAAATGAACTAGATGGAGCCACAAAGCATGATGGGTGAAGTCAAACTACACCTATTTATCTCAGCAGAAAAGTTATTTACATTTAATCCTAAATTTAATGTGTGAAATAGTTTCTACTGTATATGAGGAAACACCCACCTATAGATTTATCTGTATTTATGGTGTAGAAATATTTACTGTGCACTTGTGTGTCTGTGAACTGTTTGATTTACTACTGTGGTCAAGCCTCCACTTCAAAATGTTCAGTCAAATCAGCTCCCACATTGTTTGTGAAGATGTGTGTATACTAAACATTACGGTAAAAGTGTTTGGTGGAACTATTTAGGATAGAATTTCAGGGTTTAAAAAAAAAGGTTTGGTAACTGGACATTATGATTTTACTTTAAATTTAAAGCCAACTAAAACATAATCTAAGCTCATTTCCGTTTTAATTTAGATTGTTATTAAATGGAATAATCTTGATTACATGAATTGTTATTGTTACTAAAAGGAATTCTCCTGTTTCCACAGAACAATTCCACTTTATAATGATAGTACACAACATGTAGGTTACACTCAGTTAATATCAAGACATTCAGATGTATTATTTCTAAATACATTCTAGAAATGTGACAATATAAAAGGCCTTTATTATAAAGTTTAAGTGTATCATAAAACAGGGTTTAGATGTGCAAAACTATTAGCATAGACCATGTGATCTGTACCGTAAAACATGGTGTAAATGAACCTGGGTGTAAATAGCATTTACACCAGGGTGCAAACTGTACACTTTGCTGTTTACACCAGGGAGCAGATAGCATCCGCCTAATTTAAAATAGTTCTTCATGTAACCTGAAATTCTATTCATAAATCATTAGTTAATAATGAAGATTGGAGAGGAAAGAACAGAAAAAAGTAGAAGTGAAATTCAGAGCTTTTACTATTTAAAGTGTTATTATTAGATGTTCTTTTATGAGATCTAAAACGATTACAAAAAATTCAATAAAATGACTAATAGTTTAATAATAAAATATTACTAGCTGTAATACCAATGTAAACAAAATACATCACAAAAAATATTAATCGGAATGTAAAATGAAGTAAAATGAAGTAAAATGAAGTAAAATGTAGTACACTGATCGTTCATTTGCCATTTCACCAATATCTGTGACACCCTGGATTCTGGGCTAGTTTTAGCTGCAGGGTTGATTTTAGACCAGACATTAGGCTGGATAATTTTGTTGAACCTGGAAACTCTCACGATTTTCCCGCTAAATTGGGCTTGTTTAAAAATTCAGTCATGGTTGAGGATTTGCGCTCACATACCTATGAACAAGGTCTGCTAGTTTTAGCATGTGAAGGGCGGGTTTAGACAGACTTTGAGCTGGATATTTGTGCTAGACTTGGCATCCCTGGGTAGAGTTGAATTGTTTGGCACTGGTTCCAGTCGCTGCTGGAGGTAAAGAGACCGAGTACAAGTACAGTCTGTATTCCTGTAGTTATGAACTGCTCTAATTCTCAGCAGTTTAAACAGGATTTTAACGGAAGGTAAAGCTTTTATTTTCAGGTTTTGTTTCCTTCTCTTTATTAATCTTTATGTTTTCTCAGTGAGCTTGTATCACTGCTCAGAATGTAGAAAGTGCTTCAGTAAATCCAACAGTTCACATATTTCTACAGCATAAATACAGATAAATCTATAGGTGGTTGTTTCCTCTTATAGTTTTCTTATTGTTCCTCATATACAGTAGAAACTAATTCACATAAATATACATACAGCATTTTACATGACTTACATTCTTATCATAAAAGCTTTATCTAAGTTCATGTCATTTCACTTTACAGAATAGCCTTTCAATTCCTTGTTTGTGTTTAGGATTAAATGTAAATAACTTCTCTGCTAAAATAAATAGGTGTAGTTAGACTTCACCCATCATGCTTTGTGGCTCCATCTAGTTCATTTGCACACGTTCCATAGATAATGAGCTAGTACTTCACACAAGAAGGTGTGAATGGTTGTCTGTGATTGACCAATGCAGAGTTTTAACTGGTCTTGGGTCTTTGTCCTCAGCTCTATTTAAGGACTAAACTCTAGACCTGTAGCTGAGTCACTTGGTAAGAAGGATCTTCTGCACGTTCTTCATTAGAAACGACCTGCTGGAGACACCAGCTTTGTTAAAGTGGCTGCCAGGATTCTAACAGGAAGGTAAAGGGTTTTCTTGTTTGTTTCTTTTACATTTATGTTGCATTTGTTGTTCTTTTTATTTTATGATGTTATTTAATATTATCAGGTTAATATATTCAGACTGTTTAAAATAGCTTTATGCTCAGAATTGTGGTGATTTATGAAGCCTTTTTTACTCCCAGCACACCAAAGATTTACACTTGTGAGCTAATTATTAGTCCTGTCATGAACTGGATTAGATTTGCTTGGTGCAGGACTGATGTTGAGAAAGTCAGATCTCTTATATCTTTATTTATATCAAGTTATTTATAGTTATTTAATTATTAATATCTGCAGTATTTATAAGTATTTTATCCTGATGTTCTTTGAATTCAGATTCTCACTTAGACGTGAAGTGAATTTAATGTTTTTATTACTAGGTGATGAGTTTAATATTATTGTGGTATTAATGTAGTAAAAGTAATTCTAATTAATCGACTTGTTTCTTTGTTTCTGTTGCTTTCCAAGGAAACAGTTTCTACAGTCTCATCAAAGCATAAACATGAAGAACTTTCATCACTGCTCAGAGTGTGGGAAGAGTTTTACTACGCAGAGTCATCTCCAACGACACCAGCGCATTCATACAGGAGAGAAGCCATATCACTGCTCAGAGTGTGGCAAGAGTTTTGCTCAACATGGTACCCTTCAAAACCACCAGCGCATTCACACAGGAAAGAGACCGTATAACTGCACTGAGTGTGGAAAGAGTTTTACTCAAAGTAGTGCCCTTAAACTACACCAGCGCATTCACACAGGAGAGAAGCCGTATCACTGCTCAGAGTGTGGAAAGAGTTTTGCTGAACATGGTAACCTTCAAAAACACCAGCGTATTCACACAGGAGAGAAACCATATAACTGCACTGAGTGTGGAAAAAGTTTTACTCAAAGTAGTGCCCTTACAGTACACCAGCGTGTTCACACAGGAGAGAAACCGTATTACTGCTCAGTGTGTGGAAAGATCTTTGCTCATGAAAATAGTCTAAAACGGCATCAGCATATTCACATAGAGAAACTACATCACTGTTAAGTGTGTGGGAAGTATTTTATTGCACATTATGTTCTCCAACAACACCAGCGCATTCACACAGGAGAGAGGTCGTATCACCATTCACTGTCTGAAAAGAACTTTATTAAAAGGAATATCCTTTAAGTACATTACACCAGCGCATTCACATAAAAGGATGACCCATATTGCTGCTTATAGTGCGGATGAAGTTTTACTGGAAGCAGCATTTTTAATAGACACCAGTACGGTCACACAGAAACTCGTTTTTTCAAGAAGACTGAAGTCGTCTTGAAAAACACCAGCACATACATTCAGAGGAGAAAATAAAATGATACTCCACTACTGCATGTACAGAAAAAGCTATGTGTAATTTTTTCTCTTATAGTTTTCTTTTTGAACTGTTCTACTTCAATTATCAAATGTACATGATGGTATGAATATGATCATTAATCAGTAAATGTAATGTGGTGTAATGTACCAACCTCAGATCTGAATCTGTTTTTATTCTTTATTCAAGTTTAATCTACTTTATTAAACACAGAACAACTTTTACTTTCAAGTGGAAAAATTTTACCTTGGTCTTTATGGTGTTTGCAAAAATTCTTCATATTATGAATGCTAAGTTTTCATAAATGAATAGCCTCTTACTTTAACACTTCTAGGTCTACACTCCAAAATTCTAGTGTTTAGATGATTTCCACTTAGCAAATAATGAACCGTACTTCACCAGAATGTACATGAGAAGGTGTGAATGGAGGGCTGTGGACTGAACAGTGTTGCATTGTTCTATCATCATGAGTCTTTGTTCTTTGTGTTTATCTATAGACCAAATTAGTGGTAGCTAAACTCCTTTGTAAAAAGAAATACTCATATTTACGTTTAATTATCCCACCATCTTCTAGTGCAGGTGTGGCTAACTCATTTGTCAAATTTATACAATATATTTATAATGTATATCTACATTTCTATTGTCCTCCTTTACCACAGACACAGCCTTATGACACAAGAGACGCACCGGTTTCTCTTCCTAAAGCACAAACTTGTATTTACTTTTATTACATTTCCTCATTCTGCTTCATTTTCTCTTCTTGTACATGTTGGGATTATGTTTAAATATTTTTTAACATCATCTGCTGGTGGGATGGGGTCACTTTTTCGGGTCACAAAATCAGCATGCATTTTGGGAGATGCAGTTTATGTAGGATTTTACAGTGTATTTTAAGACAGACTAGACAGACAACTCCCTCCAGAACACAGTTATGTCGGTTTTATTTGCTTTCTAGCTATATGATACACTGTGTGCATCAGAATGGAGTAAAACTACATAATACAAACAATAAAAACAATAAAGAACTTCATACAGTAAAAGCACATAGCTGTAGTTACAGTGTTACATCTGGTACAATATGAGATGTAACCAAACGTAAAATAGTGCTAACGAGTTAGCATTGTGTGTATAAATGCTAATTGCTATAGTAAATTTAATTACAGAATTATGGTAATTTTGTAACTTAAACGCTGTGATATACTCGCTAAACATTTACAAACGACTGAGAATATAAACGTCACTACTGTCACTACGATGCTTCTGTATTATATTGCAAGATAATTATTTGTATTTATTATTATTATTTACATTACTGACTACGCTACCCCGCGATCTTTTTGCCGTAAAAGTGACATGGCTTTTAGCGAAGGTCAAAGTTAGTTGCCGTGACTACAACGTCAGCAGTCGCTGCTTAAAGGTGCAGGAGTCCCATTACATTATAAGTGCGTCTCTGTAACGACTCCATTAGTACTTTGTTGCACCACCTCTGGCTTTTATAATGGTTTGAACTCTCTGAGGCATGGAGTTAACTAATGACAAACAGTATTCTTCATCAATCTGCCTCCAACCGTCTCTTATTGCTGTTGCCAGATTAGCTTTGCAGGTTGGAGCCTTGTCATTGACCATTTTCTTCAATTACCACCAGAGATGTTCAACTGGATTGAGATCTGGACTATTTGCAGGCCATGCCATTGACATTATATGTTTTCTTGAAGGAAAGTTTTCACGTCTGTCAACGACTGTGGAGATTTATATGTTCTCTTCAGGCAGTTATCTTCATACATTTCATTGGACAGACACAAGTAACAGCATCATCACCTCGCCCAATGCAGATTCACGATTCATCACTGAAGATCACTTTCATCCAGTCACCCACAGTCCACGATTGCTTTTCTTTAGCCTACTTTAACCTTGTTCTTCTCTGTTTATGTGTTAATGATGGCTTTTGTTTGGCTTTTCTGTATGTAAAGCCCATTTCTTTTAGGTGATTTCTTTCAGTTCGGTCACAGACATTGACTCCACTTTCTGCCCACTTGTTTCTCATTTGTTTTGTTGTGCATTTTCTGTTTTTAAGACATATTGCTTTACGTTTTCTATCTTGACACTTTGATGTCTTTCTTGGTTTACCAGTATGCTTCCCTTTTACAACCTTCTTATTTTGTTTGTACTTGGTCCAGATTTTAGACACAGCTGACTGGGAACAACCAACATCTTTCACAACATTCCATGATGATTTATCTTCTTGAAGGAGTTTTATAATCCTCTGCTCTGTTTCAACTGACATATCTTGTGTTGGAGCCATGACTCATGTCAATCTGCTTTGTGCAACAGCTCTCCAAGGTTAAACTGAAGAATAATTAGCAAATTTAATCTGCTGCAGATGTTTTGTTTTTAAACTGCAAATTACAGAGTGATTCCATATTTTTTTTCCTCTACCACAGCAATTATATTTGTTTCCTAATGCCAAAGGTTGGAATTTTAAAAAATGATAGTTTTGTGGCATGTTTGTGATTTTTGTTTCTCTACAAAATTAAACAATTAAAATAACATCTTCCAAGAGTGGTGATTTCATCATTGTTGCCAGGGGTTGTAGTATTTAAAGTGTTACTATTAAGCATACCGTAAACATGGTTTAAATGCGCACAAAAATTTGCTCAAAATCTAATGTGCATTTACACCCTTTTTTTATTGTACAAGTCACATGGTCTACACTAAAGATTGATGTTAACTGAGTGTAAACTACAGGTGATGTACTATCATTATAAAGTGGAATTGTTAAGTGGAAACAGGAGAATTCCTTTCAATCACAGTAGCAATTAATGTAATCAAGATTATTCCATTTAATAACAATCTAAATTAAAACAGGAATGAGCTTAGATTATGTTTTAGTTGACTGTAAATGTAAAGTAAAATCATAATGTCCAGTTATTACCAAACCTTTTATTTTAAAGCCTAAAATTCTATCCTAAATAGTTCCGCCAGGCGCTTTTACCGTAATGTTTAGTATACGCACATCTTCACAAACAATGTGGGAGCTGATTTGACTGAGCATTTTGAAGTGGAGGCTTGACCGCAGTAGTAAATCAAACAGTTCACAGACACACAAGTGCACAGTAAATATTTCTACACCATAAATACAGATAAATCTATAGGTGGGTGTTTCCTCTTATAGTTTTCTTATTGTTCCTCATATACAGTAGAAACTAATTCACACAAATATACATACAGCATTTTACATGACTTAGATTCTTATCATAAAAGCTTTATCTAAGTTCATGTCATTTCACTTTACAGAATAGCCTTTCAATTCCTTGTTTGCGTTTAGGATTAAATGTAAATAACTTAAAAATAGGTGTAGTTTGACTTCACCCATCATGCTTTGTGGCTCCATCTACTTCATTTGCACACGTTCCATAAATAATGAGCTAGTACTTCACACAAGAAGGTGTGAATGGTTGTCTGATGATTGACCAATGCAGAGTTTTGAACTGGTCTTGGGTCTTTGTCCTCAGCTCTATTTAAGGACTAAACTCTAGACTTGTAGCTGAGTCACTTGGTAAGAAGGATCTTCTGCACGTTCTTCATTAGAAACGACCTGCTGGAGACACCAGCTTTGTTAAAGTGACTGCCAGGATTCTAACAAGAAGGTAAAGGGTTTTCTTGTTTGTTTCTTTTACATTTATGTTGCATTCTTTATATTGTATGATGTTATTTCATATTATCAGGTTAATATATTCAGACAGTTTAAAATAGCTTTATGCTCATAATTGTGGTGATTTATGAAGCCTTTTTTACTCCCAGCACACCAAAGATTTACACTTGTGAGCTAATTATTAGTCCTGTCATGAACTGGATTAGATTTGCTTGGTGCAGGACTGGTGTTGAGAAAGTCAGATCTCTTATATCTTTATTTATATCAAGTTATTTATAGTTATTTATTAATATCTGCAGTATTTATAAGTATTTTATCCTGATGTTCTTTGAATTTAGATTCTCACTTAGACGTGAAGTGAATTTAATGTTTTTATTACTAGGTGATGAGTTTAATATTATTGTGGTATTAATGTAGTAAAAGTAATTCTAATTAATCGACTTGTTTCTTTGTTTCTTTTGCTTTCCAAGGAAACAGTTTCTACAGTCTCATCAAAGCATAAACATGAAGAACTTTCATCACTGCTCAGAGTGTGGGAAAAGTTTTATTAAGCAGAGTCATCTCAAACAACACCAGCGCATTCACACAGGAGAGAAGCCATATCACTGCTCAGAGTGTGGCAAGAGTTTTATTAAGCAGAGTCATCTCAAACAACACCAGCGTATTCACACAGGAGAGAAGCCATATCACTGCTCAGAGTGTGGAAAGAATTTTACTGTGCAGAGTAATCTCAAACAACACCAGCGTGTTCACACAGGACAGAAACCATATTACTGCTCAGAGTGTGGGAAGAGTTTTGCTCAACAGGTTAACCTCCAACAACACCAGCGTATTCACACAGGAGAGAAACCGTATCACTGCTTAGAGTGTGGAAAGAGTTTTGCTTACAGTTATGCTCTTAAAGTACACCAGCGTATTCACACAGGAGAGAAACCATATTACTGTTCAGAGTGTGGAAAGAGTTTTATTCAAAGTAGTGACCTTAAAGTACACCAGCGTGTTCACACTGGAGAGAAGCCGTATCACTGCTCAGAGTGTGGAAAGAGTTTTGCTCAACAGGTTAACCTCCAAAAACACCAGCATATTCACACAGGAGCAAAACCATATCACTGCACTGAGTGTGGAAAGAGTTTTACTCAAAGTAATACCCTTAAAGTACACCAGCGTATTCACACAGGAGAGAAACCGTATCACTGCTCAGAATGTGGAAAGATTTTTGCTCATGAAAAGAATCTCAAACAGCATCAGCGTATTCACATAGAAAAACTACATCACTGTTAAGAGTGTAGGAAGTATTTTATTGCATATTATGTTCTCCAACAACAACAGCGCATTCACACAGGAGAGAGGTCGTATCACGTGTCTGAAAAGAACCTTAGTGAAAGGAATATCCTTTAAGTACACCACAACAGCACATTCACATAAGAAGATGACCCATATTGCTGCTTATAGTGCAGATGAAGCAGCATTTTTAATAGACACCAGTACGGTCACACAGAAGTTACGTTTTTGTGACTGAAGTCATCTTGAAAAACACCGGCGCATTCAGAGGAGAAAATAAAATGATACTCCACTACTGCATGTACAGAAAAAGCTCTGTGTACTTTTTTTTTCTACTAATATCCACTAGAACTGTTCTACTTCAATTATCAAATGTACATGATGGTATGAATATTATTATTAATCATCAAATGTAATGTGGTGTAATGTACCAACCTCAGATCTGAATCTGTTTTTATTCATTATTCAAGTTTAATCTACTTTAATAAACACAGAACAACTTTTACTTTCAAGTGGATTTTACCCTGGTCTTTATGGTGTTTGCATAAATTCTTCATAGTATAATTGTTAAGTTTTCATAAATGAATAGCCTATTACTTTAACACTTCTAGGTCTACACTCCAAAATTCTAGTCTTTAGACGATTTCCACTTAGCAAATAATGAACCGTCCTCAACCAGAATGTACATGAGAAGGTGTGAATGGAGGGCTGTGGACTGAACAGTGTTGCATTGTTCTATCATCATGAGTCTTTGTTCTTTGTTTTTATCTATAGACCAAATTAGTGGTAGCTAAACTCATATAGAGAAATACTCATATTTACATTTAATTATCCCACCATCTTCTAGTGCATAAAACCCAGTTCATATAAATCCTAATACAGACTGCACTGACATGTTGTAAAATTACATTTAAAAATAAATAAATACTATTGTGGTAGTTCAGGTGTTTTCTTATCATGGAGGTGACCAGTTGACCAAGACCAATTGAGGGGTCGGGAAACAAGTGTTTCTTTATTGATGAATAAATATTGAATCCAATGTCAGCAAATGTGTCCACTGTTGTTAAATGGGACTAAACTCACGGTCAATGTACTGTATTTGTATGTAGGCTTGAGCTGGAGTGACAATAGAAGACAGATGTAAATGACTGGGTGGGTAATCATTAACAGTTCTTTATGTAATCTGAAATTCTATTAATAAATCATAAGATAATAAAAAGACTAAATCGTTAATAATGAAGATCGGAGAGGAGAAGAAAACAGGAGAGGAAAGAACAGAAAAGAGTAGAAGTGAAATTCAGACCTTTAAGTATTTAAAATGTTATTATTAAATGTTCTTTTGAGATCTAAAACGATTATAAAAAATAAATACAATTACTAATAGTTTAATGGTAAAATATTACTAGCTGTAATACCAATGTAAACAAAATACATCACAATAAAGTATCAATGGAATGTAAAATGAAATAATAATAATAATAAGGCTGGATAATTTGGCCGAACCTGGCAACTCGTGATTTTCTCGCCAAATTGGGCTTGTTTGAAAATTAAGTCATGGTTAAAATTTTGGCTACTTTCAAAATTTGTCACGGCTGTCTAGAAGCTTTCATTGAAAACTGTACAACATGTTTTTAATGAGGATTTGCGCTCATATATCTATGGTCTGCTAGTTTTAGCATGTGAAGGGCGGGTTTAGACAGACTTTGAGCTGGATATTTGTGATGGACTTGGCAACCCTGGGTAGAGTTGAATTGTTTGACGTTGGTTCCAGTTGCTGCTGGAGGTAAACAGACCGAGTACAAGTGCAGTCTGTGTTCCTGTAGTTATGAACCATACACACCACCCTGAAAACACCCGATCTCAGAAACTAAGCAGGGTCGGGCCTGGTTAGTACTTGGATGGGAGACCGCCTGGCAATACCAGGTGCTGGAAGCTTTTATCCACACACACCCACCTTCACTCCAAACCTCCTGTTACACACTGACCCAGTGGCTTTTTCTTCATCAAAGCTACACAATGAGACAAAGATCAGCTCATACTTTCATTCTTACTACAGTAAAACACATTCAACTGACTTTTAATGTGAAGATCAAAATGTTGTACAGACATCGTCGTTATCTAGTGGTGCTAGAAATAAATGACAGCTTGTTGCTTGGGTACAGATCTGTAACGTTACTATTATTATTTTATTTTTATAATTATTAATTGTTGATGTGTTTTCAGTGTAAAACCATAAACAGCACCGCCTATAAAGATGAATCCTCTTGTGCTTATAGACTAGTTGGTTTGTAGTGTTATTTTTAAGCTTCTACTGGTGTGAATTTGTGAGTTGGAAAACAAAACATGACATTAGAGAAACTGCTTGGAAGAACGTCTAGGACTGACTGTAGTCCTCTCTAAAGCTACACTGTAAAAAATTATCTGAGCAATAAGTCAAGATAACTTCTTTCTTTCATTTACTTTAACTTATGAAAATCATTTTTGTAATTTCAACTAGATTTTATGAGTTTTCAGTGTTTCAACTTAAGTTTTTTAAATGAGTTTAATGAAATGAAAATCTAAAGGAGTCAAATGAACTTCACTATGTGAGTTCTGCTCTCTAACAGTGTGTAACCGTATTAATGTGTCATAGGAGGAGCCCTTTGTTTTGATCAATTAATTTAGCAATATGATGGTCTTTTTCTGTAATATACTAATATTACAGATATTCCAGACGTAGTAATAATTTAAACTAGAGAATTCTAAACGAAACACCTAACGGGCATCTGCAGACACCAGCTAATAACAGGAACTACACCAGGAGGCGGAGGAATACATTTTGAGAGCGAAATGTTGAACGTCACTAGCTACAACCAGGCGGAGGAAAAACGACCGTTACACGGACAGTCTCAGTGAGGTGAGTGGGTGCATTAATCATCGATTTTGAAAACTATCTTTAGTATTTGGTTCATCAGGTGTCTTGTAAAAAATACATGCCATAAATTGCTCTCATGTTAGTATATTCTTTACAGGATGCCGCTTTTATCAGTTTTGCGTAGTTTTCGTAGAAGATGTTAGTTAGCTTGGAAATAAGTTGGCAAACCGAGGCAGCTAGTTAAACCAAACCGTTAGCTTACACTAAACTCTAGCTTGCCTTCCCGCCCTTTTTATTCAAGACAGTTGCCGTTTAACAAATGCACACATATATACCGACGTGAGTTTAAAGCAAATAATAATGATAACTGTACATACTACAGATGTAATCGATCATTTATGACTTGTTTGGAGTTTAAATTCTACATCTAGGTCTTAATATATGTCAGCGAGACTAGACTACATGGTTTAATACACAGTATCAGTTTATCTTAATTATAAAAATAGATGAACTTCACCTTAACACCTGCTGTTTAAAATGGCGGGCTGCAGTTTTCAGCTTTACGGTAAAGTTTATTGATTAGTTGGAGGATATAAATTAAGACCTGGACGTGTTTTGAGAGGCTTTTTGGGGCACATATTTACAGAGATAATAATAATAATCTTAAAAAGATTTCTTTAGGGGTTCTTTAGTAAATACATTGATTCTATATAGAGCCATATGAACATTCAAACAACCATTTGCATGATTAAATAGTTTTTTTTTTTGCATGGGGAAATAGTTCTTCAGATTGATGAGAATGTGTATGGTTCGATATAGCACCAAAAAGGGTTCTTCTATTTTTATAAGCTTGAGATTGTTTGGTACTTTTTGGTGCTATATAGAACCATATCATGCAAAGAGCCATTTAGGCAAATGGTTCTTTAAGTGTTCATGGTTCTATATACAACTAATCTCTTTACTAAAGAACCATCTTTTTTTTAAAGAGTTGGTGACCATTGACTGCTAGTGTTTAACAATCTTAGCCTAGTAGCTCAAGTTCTAAACTAAAGAAGGACAATTTGGACTCCAAACATGTCTTGACTGATCCGAGGTAAGTGGAAAAATATGTCAATTAGATTTTTTTTTGCTGAACTATTCCTATTAAGGTTTGATATTGTGTACAGTTTACTCTTTTCATTATGTTTGCAGTTCATATGACTTAACCAAGGTATCCTATATGTGTTCTGATAATGATTTTTTTGTTTTACAGGTTTTGTTTGAATTCAAGGAAGTTTGGCTGCAACTGTGAATGAAGTGGAGTTGTAAGTTTAGCAGTTTTGCATCATATAATGAAAAGACTATAGTAAACCATTACAAAGACAATCATGGGCGTGGAAGACGGGGTTTCAGTTGTATTTACCCAAACTGTCTAACAGTTCTCCAGTCCCATGTGGAATTTGTGCAACATGTGAAGAAACACAAAAAAGGAACCAATCTAGTCGCTAAACTTCGCTGTGAACTTTGTAATTTTTCTACTCCAAGGAACATCAAGCAATATTTGATTCATTTAAAGAGACACTTGAGAAATAGAGAAACTGTGAATTGCCCCTTTGTGGAGTGCTCTTTTAAATCTAATGTAATTTCCACATTTACTGCACATAAAAGTCGTTATCATCAGTGTCCTACATTTGAAGATTTCAAATCTGACCTTGTTGTTAAATGTTACAGTCAGACCCCTGCAAGTTATTAACAGGATAACTTGGATGATTTAACATCACCAGATTTTTTAGTGCCTGAATCTGAGTCAGTACATAAGTCTGTTCAGCGCCGATTTGCCACTCTTTTCCTTCGGATGCAAGCAGTTCTTCATGTGTCCCAGTCAGCAGTTCAAGAAATTGTGGATGAATTATTCGATATTGGTGAATGTACCGGACAGATAACTAGGCAGTCATTAGAAAATGTTTTGAAGGGGCATAATTGCACATCTGAGGAATTTTTAACGTCTTCATTAATTGAAGCATTACAGAGTGTGAATCCATTTAATCTGCTTTCAAGAGAAGGACCACTAGGCACTGAGCATAAAAGGCAGTCATTTTATACACAGAACTTTACGGTCATAGAACCAGTTGAATATGTTTTAAGTACACAAGAAAGAACTCATACTGTTGTTTATGTTTCTATTTTAAACTTACTTTCTGAAGTTTTGAAAAGAGATGAGGTACTGCAAGCTTTGAGGGTAAATAATCAAATTGAACAGTCTGGCCACTACAGGTCATTTCAAGATGGACACTATTTTAAAGAAAATCTACTTCTCTCAGGTCAAGATACCAGTGTAGCTATAACATTGTACATTGACGACTTTGAAATTTGTAATCCTTTAGGCACATCAAGAAAAAAACACAAAGTCTGTGGTGTATACTGGGTTCTATCCAATTTGTCAGCAAGATATAAGTCGTCATTGTCATCAATCTACCTAGCTTTGCTATGTAAGACTGAGCATATCAAGATTTATGGGTATGATAGGGTTTTGGAGCCATTGATCAAAGACATTCAACGTCTAGAAACAGTTGGTGTGTTTGTAGAAAAACTTGATTGTAATATAAAAGGGACAGTGCTGTATGTGGCAGCAGACAACTTGGCTGCACACTCTTTAGGTGGATTCCAACAATCCTTTAATGTGGGGAAGTTTTGCAGATTTTGTTTGGCTAGTCGTGAAGACATACAGACTTGTGATGTTAGAAGTGGAAGCTTTGTTTTAAGGTCACAAGAGTCTATTGATAAAGCTGTAAATGTGTTGAAGCAGGAAGAACTTGAGTGTGTTGATGGTGTGAAACAAGACTGTCCTCTAAACAGATTGACACATTTTCACACATGCAAGGGCTTTCCACCTGATTTCCTACATGATGTACTGGAAGGAATTGTACCTGTTGAACTGAGTCTGTGCCTTGCAAATTTGATTTCCAAGAAGTACTTCACATTGGAAGAGCTTAATAGTGAAATACAAGGATTTCCTTTTAAATCTTCAGATAAAACAAACCGTCCTCAAAAAGTTTCACCAACCTTTAGAAAGAACAAGACTGTAGGAGGCAATGGACATGAAAATTGGAGTCTTGTGCGGTTCCTTCCACTCTTGATTGGTCACCGTGTTCCAGAAGGTGATCAAACATGGGAATTAGTTCTTGAGCTAAAAGACTTGGTGGAGTTAATGTCAACCTCATTTTTCACCTCAGACTCCCTCTGCTATTTGCAATCCAAAATATCAGACCACTGACAGTTTTCCCTGATTACAAGTTGCGTCCCAAACATCACTTCATTGAGCATTATCCTCATCTCATAACAAAGTTCGGACCCCTGACCGAGTTTTGGACAATCAGGTTTGAAGCGAAACATTCTTTCTTTAAAAAGGTAGTACGTGATGCAGGCAATTTTAAAAACATTTTGCTTACTCTGGCCTCGAGGCATCAGCTTATGCTGGCATATTACCTTGAAATGCCAAGTATTTTCAAGCCAGAGGTTGAGACTGCAAAGGTGTCTGATGTGTACCTGGACATCTTGGACAATGGTGTCAGACAAGCTATCTTGAATAGGTTCAGTAATGTTCACACTCTTGGGCTGACTCCTAATGTCATCTTAAATGGAACGAAATATTCAAAGGGAATGATTCTTTCTGTTGGGAGCACAAGTGGACTTCCAGACTTTGGTAGAATTTTGGAAATATGTATTGTGCTGGATAGTCAAATTTGCTTCATTATCGAACCTTTTACGGCATACTTTGTGGAGCATCTGCGGAGTTACCATCTTGTGAAGAAAAGCCCTTCTGAATGTGTTTTGGTAAAACCAGAGGATCTTAATGACTACATGCCACTGGTGTCATACTTCGTTCAGGGACGCATGTTTGTCACTCCCAGGACATTCCTGCTGAATTAAAGCTACTGTAAGTGATTTTTGTATGTTCTACTATGTATACTTTGACAACATCAAAGAAATGGGTGTCCTGAGACATGATAAATAAATGTTTAGAGGACAGATATGTGTAAATGCAACTGATACTCTCTTAAAAAAATATGTTTCTTTAGTAAAGTTGTTCTTTATAGAACACTCAAAGAACCATATGCATGCTTAAATGGTTCTTTTTATATAGCACCAAAAATGGCTCTGCTATTGTTAGGATGTCAAGCTTGTATACAATAGAATAACTTTTTTTGGTGCTATATAGAACCATTGTCTTTACTAAAGAGTCCTTGAAGAACCATCTTTGAAAGTGTATATGTACTAAATATTTTTTCTGTTATTACAACTATTTTGTTCCCCAGGTAAAAGTGGTTAACAATGTTGCTTCGAGTCATCATATCAGAAAGCGAAATCAGGCGCCTCACACTTGAAAATGTCCCCACAAGTGTTGAGAAGCTGTGTCAAGTGCTGAGAACAAATCTTGGACTGAAAGGGGGATTTGTTTTACAATTCGAAGATCCAGAATTCAATAATCAGTTGTGCAACGTGACGGACATCAGAGACCTTCCGGTGGAGAGGGCAACGTTAAAAGTGTTGTTCACAGCTGATGCCATTCTCTCAGAGTCTACCTTGGACACATGCAGCTTAACATCTCCCAGTAGTGGGGATTCAGTGGAATGGCCTGACCCCTTCCTGATTCCACAGTTCTCACATGATGTGGAACTTCAGCTGAAAGAAGCAAATTGTAGGTATGCTAAAGATGGATCTGTGATGGTCATTCCAAAAGCTATAAAAACAGATATCCTTGACACACTGGCAGACATTATGTCAAAGATTAGTGCTTATCCTGAAAGACATCACTATGAGAGTGTAGCCAAAGCACTCATTAAAAAACATCCCTGTCTTAAGGAGCCAGGGTCTGGAAAGGGATGGTACTCATGGTTTCACAGCCTTAAATTTAAGCTTGGAAATTATCGGCAAAAGTTAAGTGCAGCAGGATGCCCTGAGGTGGTAATCAACAAAAGAAAAAGTGGCGATGTAAAGGGGAAACGTGTGAAGAAATCAAAAAAGGGTGAAGTGAACTACTTGCCAGATCCACCTGAAGGACAGAGTGCAGAAAGTGGGGAGGAAAAACGGAACATGATGGTTATTGAAATGCAGAAGAAAAATCCTGATCTTCAGTTTGTGGATGAACTGATGACTGCTACGTTTTCACACCGCAGACAAGAAATCATAGGTGATGAGCCACTTGTTGCAGATGTCCTTAACAGATGGCCAGCTCTGTTCACTGAGAGGCAGGTAATCAGTCACACAAGTCATGTATCAGATAGGGATGTGCATTCCAAATTATTTTGCTATTCAAGTAACAGTAACATTTTTTGTAATTTTTTATATACTCCAGATGCAGTTGTTCAGTCAAGATATGTTTGGAGTGGAAATAAGTAGTGTTTTCAGGATTTGAATACTGGCAGATCAAACAGTTAACTAAGTTCTTGAGTACCTGTGCCCATAGTGTACACCATATGTCCTACTCAAAGGTGCTGTGTTCAGCTATTGTTTGTTTTTTGTCTGTGTCTCCTCAGATTAGGGCAGAGTTCAAGAGAGTCGTCACCACAGACCTTTTTCAGTCTTTTTTGGATGGACTTGATGGTTTTGTCCCAAAACTGCTGGAGGTGTACAAAGCAGCAGCCATGTCTGGAAAGAAGGGGGCACTCAAAGGCATTTTGGACTGTCTTGAAGAAGATGTAAGTGCAGTAATCTGATGAGAGTAAAATTTGTCACTATTTGTGTTTTATTTTTCATCTCTCACTGTATAATTTATGTATCCTGTAGAACACAAATGAGAGGAGAAGGACTGCAGCTTTGCTTGGTCTGCCATACTACCTATCAGAAGATCCAGCAAATGTCATCAGGATGTGTGATGTAAGACTATATCTTTTTCTGTGGTGCAAAACTGCAGTTGCATGCATACATTTTAACACAGATGTGTAATGCAGATATACTGTGGGTCCTGTGAAAAACTAATGAATTAGACATTATTTTTAATTACTTACTTTAATTACTACAGAATCGTCTTGGGTAGATACCAGTTGATAAAATGTGTGTGTTTTTTTCTATATGTTGTATACTGGCAATAATGAGTTTTGTAATGATTTACCTCACCAATTAACTAGTCAATTTTTTTAAATCTAGGACAGTGGTTTTCAATCCCAGGCCCTGAGGTACAACTTCCAGTCCATTTTCCAAAAATCTCAAACCCTTAATGAATTAGATCAAGTGTGCTTAAGCAAAGATAGCTAGAAAATGGGCTAGAGAATAATCCACCACCTAAATAATACCTGCTCTGTGGTGGTCCTGAGCATTGAAGAACAGGGTGAGAGGGGGCTAACAAAGCATGTAGAGAAATAGATGGACTACAGTCAGTAATTGTGGAACTACAAAATGCTTCTATATGGTAAGTGGAGCTGATAAAATGGACAGTGACTAGAAACAAGGAGGTGGTTTTAATGTTATGGCTGATCTGTGTATACACGTGTTCTTATGTAGGTACCTCTTCCAGTCCATTTTCCAAAAATCTCTCCTCTAGCAGCTGATCAAACTGCAGCTGAGAACGTTTGGTTCTCAAACCCTTAATGAATTGGATCAAATGTGCTAAAGCAAAGATAGCTAGAAAATGGGCTAGCAGGGGTTCCTCAAGGAGTGGTCATGGAAATCACTGGTCTAGGATTATGACAGAAATTTGAATTGGCCTTATAGTGCGTAAGCATTGTACTTGTAGTCAAATTGGTGACACTATATATATATTTTTTTATTTTGAAGGCTCATGGTGAGACACTGGATGTGGCTTTGAAGGGGATGCAAGTTGGCCTCCTGATAGGCCATGAAGGTGCTCTACAGGATGCCTTTCCTCGAGAGATCTTCAATGTGGCAGTTGTGGTGGAGGAGACCATTGTACTACACAACCTCAAAGATGTGCCATGCAGCTTTGCCATGCTTGTGGGCATCATCTATTGTGTGAATCTTGAGTATCCACAAGCTATGAAGTATTCCTTTGAGTTTCTACAGCGAGTGGTGATGAAGATCAAACCAGACCAAGCCTCTGCACGAATACATGGATTAAGAAATGTGAATGGAAATTTTATATTTTATTAGTTATTTGCATCAAACTTATACGTTTCTGCTTTCTTAGTTCAATTAGCAGAGGTAGAAGAGACTTTTGGAAGGTTACTTAGGGGCAGAGATATGTTGACCTTGGCATGGGCTTCTTGCTTCCGTGGGAATGCATGGGTGTCGGGATGGTGTGTGCGGGGGTGCATGCGCAGTTTTGATACGGGTGCATTCTTGTGGAGGTACGCCATGTTTCTAACAAACTAACTATTCTTGTAGGATGATAAGCAAGTTTGATGTGGAAAGTTGACCTTGAGTTGGGTCGCTGAGAAGAGTTAGCCTGAAGGGGCAGTAAAGTGGGGTATAAATACTGTGATAGGGCAGACAGGAGGGGCTCTCTCTCTCTGTAAAGCTGTGTGAGCGGTTTGCATTGAGGTTGGCCCTCAGCTGAGTAATAAATTGATTATTTGCTTTTATCACTATCCCGGTTGTCTGTGTCAATCTTTAAGGGTTATTTTGAATTCCCACAACAGAAACAAGCTCCTAAGGTACAAACTGTAAAACATCTGGCTACTTGGTTGTCATTAGCTGTTAGTGATTGAAATATACACAGATCAACCATAACATTAAAACCACCTCCTTGTTTCTACTCACTGTCCATTTTATCAGCTCCACTTACCATATAGAAGACCAGTGATAGCTCAGTGGTTAAGATACTGGACTAGTAAACAGAAGGTTGCCGGTTCAAGCCCCGCCACCACTAAGTTGCCACTGTTGGGTCCCTGAGCAAGGCCCTTAACCCTCAATTGCTCATTGTGTTCCGCTCACTGTGTAAGTCGCTTTGGATAAAAGCGTCTGCTAAATGCTGAAAATGTAAATGTAAATGTAAATATAGAAGCACTTTGTAGTTCTACAATTACTTACTGTAGTCCATCTGTTTCTCTACATACTTTGTTTCCCCCCCTTCATTATTTGGGTGGTGGATCATTCTCAGCACTGCAGTGACACTGACATGGTGGTGGTGTGTTAGTGTGTTTTGTGCTGGTATGAGTGGATCAGACACAGCAGCTCTGCTGGAGTTTTTAAACACCTCACTGTCACTGCTGGACTGACAATAGTCCACCAACCAAAAAAAATCCAGCCAACAGCACCCTGTGGGCAGCGTCCTGTGACCACTGATGAAGGTCTAGAAGATGAGCGACTCAAACAGCAGCAATAGATGAGCAATTATCTCTGACTTTACATCTGCAAGGTGAACAAATTAGGTAGGAGTGTCTAGTAGAGTGGACAGTGAGTGGACACGGTATTTAAAAACTCCAGCAGCGCTGCTTTGTCTGATCCACTCATACCAGCACAACACACACCAACACACCAGCACCATGTCAGTGTCACTGCAGTGCTGAGAATGATCCACCACTTAAATAATACCTGCTCTGTGGGGGTCCTGACCATTGAAGAACAGAATGAAGGGGGGGTAACAAAGCATGCAGAGAACCAGATGGACTACAGTCAGTAATTGTAGAACTACAAAGTGCTTCTATATGGTAAGTGGAGCTGATAAAATGGACAGTGAGAATAGAAACAAGGAGGTGGTTTTAAAGTTATGGCTGATCGGTGTATACACATGTTCATATGTAATGAGTTGCTCTAGGAGATTAAAATGTGTTTCAAGATTTAATTACATTTCCTAATGTTTTGGTTTGTTTTGGGTTTTAACATGTCACTTTTTTAATTATTTATTTTTGTACTTTCTTTGTTAACATGTAATCACACTGAAATGTGTTGTTGAATTCAACTCCTCATCCAAAAAAATAAAAGTGAGTTGTTACCTCATAAATTGTCTGTTGTTATAACTATAATTCACAATTTAAAACTCTAAATAATTTTACATTATCTTAACTTAAGAACTAATGTCAAGACTGATTTTAACTTAAATATATAGGTTGAAGCCAGTGATTAGGACAAGTGAACAAAACTCATAATGCTTTGTCATCTGTATTTTAAACTTGCATTTCTAAGTTGAAACAACAAGCATTACATAGTCAGATCAACCTGAAAACAGGAATCCAGAGCAAAACTAGACATGAAGTAATGAGTTGAAGTAAATAGTAATTATAATTTGATTCTACTTGAAACTTTAAGGCAGCTTTTTAACTTAAGTTTTTGAGTTGAAGCTGATAAAATTTTTTACAGTGTAGGTCACATTAATACTGTACTTCTGTAGTCTGAGTAGCATTCTTTGTAGACGTTTTGGTGCGCTCAGTAAAGGCTTTTTTTGGATGTTTTCCAATGGTTTATGGTCACTCTGTACCGTTACTTGTCGTCCGTAGGTGTACTGGTGGAATTTCTCCATTCCAAAAACAACTGCCAAACATTCTTTCTCAATTTGGGCATAACCCTTCTCAGTTGGAGTGAGTGCTCTGCTAGCGAAAGCTACAGGTTTACCATTTTGTGTCACAGTATGTACTGTATATCGTTGTTCTGAAAAATGTGATGTGTACAGTTTGACACTTGTCTTCTGCCCCCTGGTGTATTTCCCATGTACTGCATGCACCAGAGGACCTTTTATGGAGAGATCCAAATTGGGTTGAATATGCATGTATCAAATTATATACAGCCGGCAGTTAGGGCAAATATTAATAAATTCCACAAAGCAACATACACTGTTTGATAATTTATGAAATGGTCATTAAAAATCAAATGAAATGTATCTTTCCCACCCCACCAATCCCACTGGCAGGTTGTTCATTGCTGCACACTGAACTTTGCTCAGATTCACATTTTATTTCAAAATTTTGTGGCGATCCAACAGGTTTTTTTTGAGACTCCAATAAAGGGGTTAAAAAACATGTAGTAAACAATAAGTCAAAAAGATTAATACATTAAATCCTGATGTATCAAATATGATACAAAACAAAACTCATATATGCAAACTCTTATTTAATTTATTTTTTTGTGTATTTCACAGAAAGTCAAATAAACACTCCTTTGTACATCCAGAAGCAAGTATAAAATACAAATCTGATGGATCTGATCTTGATGAAGCTAAAAGTTCTATGTAGGTGTTAGAATTGACTGACCTGATGATGATAATGATGTGGCACTAAGAGTTATGATCAACAACACAGTGAATCCTGGAGGAGACACACAGTATTAATGTAAGAAATAATGACCATTAAACTACCTGCTGTACCTACATACTAACACAGTAATGCACAATCCTAATACATTAATGCACCATCACTACACATCAGTGCACTATACATAAACATTAATACACAATATTTATACCTCATTAATAAATACTTCGTTAATAATGCAATCGTACTTTTGTCAGCAAATTCTCTCAATATATTTGACTCACCTTTTAGAAACAGAATCATGTTCCAGTCCCTCTGGAGAACTCTTCTGCTCGTCTATATAACACGTGTATAGATGTATTTGTTATACGTGAGAAGATATCACCATCACCTGATACTGGACACTGAATGCATGTTCGTGTTCATGTCAGTAAATTTGTATGATTTGCATGAGGCGTCATGAATCAGCTTTTGCATAAACAACGTTCCAGGGGGGAGGAGGAACCGCGTGATGAGAGATGTTGTGTTTGTAAATGATCCCCATCAAAATCTGTCATTAATTATTCATCTTTTATTAAAACTTCATCATCAAGAGTCGTAGCTGGTCAACACAAAATATGGTGCCACCCTTAAACACTGTGTTCAAAAGCCTGGTTGGAAGTAATTACAGCTGCAGGTCTGCGCCAAGCTTTGCACACCAAGATTTGAGCGCTCCGCTCTTTATGGCAGATCCTCTCGATCCACGTCAGACTGGATGGTGAGTCTATGAACTGCAATCTTTACTGTGGTTTAAGTCTAGACTTGGCCTGTATGCACTCTGGAGGAGGGTCCCTGTTCCAAACCTCCTTCAGTCTTGCTGATCGTGTGGTGACTGCAGTAAGGGATGAAAGTATGCAGTATGTGAAAGAAACGAATCATTTTTAGGCAAACAACTTAATTTGCATGTCCACGTGGAACAGTGTGTGTTGTACCTGGTATTTGCATCATGAATTCACAGGCTGCGGACAGAAAGACTTTATTGTTGTCTTTGTTTGTTTACAAATAAGAACAAATCAGAAATCGTTAGACGACTCAGACCTACGTGCTTTAACAAGTGTGTGGAAATGTTATTTGTAGGTGTAGAGATTATTTGTAATAAAATAAAAGGCTTTCCACAAGGTTTAGGAGTGTGTTTATGGGAATTTTTGATCATTCTTCCAGAAGCGCATTTGTAAGGTCAGACACTGATGTTGGACGAGAAGGCCTGGCTCACAGTCTCCTCTCTAATTCATCCCAAAGGTGTTCTATCAGTGCAGGCCAGTCAAGTTCTTCCACACCAAACTGGCTCATCCATGTCTTTATGGACCTTGCTTTGTGCACTGGTGCACAGTCATGTTGGAACAGGAAGGGGCCATCCCCAAACTGTTCCCACAAAGTTGGGAGCATGAAATTTCCAAAATCTCTTGGTATGCTGAAGCATTAAGAGTTCCTTTCACTGGAACTAAGGGGCCGAACCCAACTCCTGAAAAACAACCCCTCACCATAATCCCCCCTCCACCAAACTTTACACTCAGCACAATGCAGTCAGACAAGTACCGTTCTCCTGGCAAAACCCAGACTCGTCCATTGAATTGCCAGACGAAGAAGTGTGATTCATTACTCCAGAGAACATGTCTCCACTGCGCTAGAGTCCAGTGGCGGCGTGCTTTAGACCATGCGCTTGGTGATGTAAGGCTTGCATGCGGCTGCTTGGCCATGGAAACCAATTCCATGAAGCTCTCTACACACTGTTCTTGAGCTAATCTAAAGGCCACATGAAGTTTGGAGGTCTGTAGTGATTGACTCTGCAGAAAGTTGGTGACCTCTGTGCACTATGTTCCTCAGCATCTCCTGACCCGCTCTGTCATTTCACGTGGCCTAACACTTTATGGCTGAGTTGCTGTCGTTCCCAATCACTTCCACTTTGTTATAATAGCACTGACAGTCGACTGTGGAATATTTAGTAGCGAGGGAATTTCACAACTGGACTTGTTGCACAGGTGGCTTCCTATCACGGTACCATGCTGGAATTCACTGAGCTCCTGAGAGCGACCCATTCTTTCACTAATGTGTGTAGAAGCAGTCTGCATGCCGAGGTGCTTGGTTTTATACACCTGTGGCCATGGAAGTGATTGTAACACCTGAATTCAATGTTTTGGATGGGTGAGTGAATACTTTTGGCAATATAGTGTATATTCACCTCATAAATCAAGACCCACTGCCGTCCACATGAACATAAGTAACCTGCTTTCATAAGTAAACAGTATTGGTATCAGCGATACTGTCCTTGTATTTACTTGATATTGGATCAATACGAAATTATGCAGTATCGCACACCACTACAGACTACAGAAAGATAATTATGCGTGTAGAAAAGCACAGTTGTCCATTGATTATGGAACAAAATGTATAAAACTTATAAAATGCATGTAATACCTAAACACATACATCAAATATTGTCAGCACACCACAGAAAAGTCTGTTACAATTACTTTAAGGAAATTAGATTCAACTGTTTAATGTCATGAATTCTAGAGTCTCCAAGTTGTAGGTTGAGAAAATTCTGTCGGGGGTGCAAGTGAGTCTGCACGTGTCGATTCTTTAATCTGTTCTTTAAGGAATCGACTCGGAAGAATCAAGAATGATACTAAGTGAAGAGCTTTTGGAAACTGAGGGAGTCAATTTTTCTTTTGATAAATTAAAAAATTAATAGAAATTATTTTAGAGGGTATAGTTCACTATCATTAGACCTGTCAATTAAAAAATAATTGCGGTTTAATAAAGATTATCTTATCTATTTAATGATGCACCATTCCCATTTTGTAATTGGTCAATTTTCCATCTGTAGTTCTACAGTACAAATTTTATTTTCATAATTTAAAATATTAAGATAGCATACAGTGCATCAAGAGGCAAAAATACTAACAGACATACAGTATAAAACCTTCAGCAAAATAATGAATCAATTTTATAATATAGAAATCAGAACATAACATACAAAATTTTTTAATGATATAGAAAGACAACAAATCACCAAAATAATATCAACATAATGCATAAAGCAAAAAACATGTGAATGTATAAGCTTATGTGTGTGTTGTGTATGTGAGTGAGTGTGCGTGCTTATGAATATTAATAGAATAGATACACATGTTTTGTCGCCATCTTGTGGCACTTTACTAAAAAAAGTAATATAATATGGTAGAGATCTTGTGACCAAGTTGAAAAAAAAAGTTTTTATAAAATGATGCATGACATTAAATAATGTAAAAACATGGTGTTGTAGAAAAACATTATGCACTTTAATCGAGAATGAATTGCACTTTAGTTTTTAATTTTACTGTTATATTTGTTTACTGTACTGCTCATCATGGAGGCAAATTGTTGGTTAAGTGGGCGGATCTAAACTGCTGTAGGCTGAATGAGCAGAGATAAACTGATGAAGCCTGAACGAACGTACCACAATACAAATAACTATTTCTGTGAAAGAATCAAATCCCCTCTGAAACCATCCACACATATCTAAGTTCTGCTGTATTATTCCTCATCATGTGCTGGTTTCACTTTTAAACTTGTGTTTTACAGCTCAGGAGAAACCAGGTGAGAATCAGCTTCTCCAGGAAAGTCTAAAACACCTCATGTGACTTAATGTACTAAACAGCCTAGAAACACCAAACGTCTCTCAGTTATTACTGCTCATAAGCGCTCGCTACTGCTGAAATGACCAACCTGTGGTTCAAAAGGAAAATGATCATTTTTATAATAAGATTTTGCTTATAATAGACTTGAGAAGAAAGAAGTTTAATGTGAAAATGATCACATTTACCATTTTGTAATGTACACAAATTTATTTTATGTTTTTAAATATTCAGTTTGTCTTTTATTTAATTTAGTTTTAATATCTGAATCCATTTAGATTAGGGGGTAAATGCTTTTTCACAGCACTGTATTTATTGTGTTTTATATATTTTTAAATGTTTAAATGTTTCCTTATTAAAAAGAAAATCTTTTAATGTTTAATGTTTTAAACAGTTTAATGTTACACTTTCATGTTAATTTTACATTTAATTTGTTAAATCTGACAGTTTCACTTTTGATCCTGAATAAAGATAAAACCCCTGGTAGAGGAGCTGAGTGAACGTGGTCTGAACTCTGTGGAGGAGCTTCATTGTATCAGAGACGCTGTAGAAGGACAGAGTTCCTGCTTCATAATCCACATACACTCCTATTCTAGAGGAACTCGGCATTATGATAATTTCAGTATTTTTCTTATTGTGCCAGAATAAAAATCTGGATGGAGAACAGAACAAACTCCAGGACTGATCATTACCTCCAAACAAACACTCAACACCACGTCCCTTCCTGCTGATGCTTTTATATGACACTGCTATATAAACCCCATCATCCCCACTCCACTCAACCTCCCAGTAACAGCGTCCACTCACACTCTCTCTACACAGAACCTGTAACCAGTAAATATCAAATCTATCTGGATGATCAGGATACGACTGTAATGTTCTACTGCAGGTCACCACTTTGTTCTCCTCAGACAGATGGAGGTTTTTATTTACTGTGTTTGGATCCAGTGTGAACCGACAAACATCTGGAGAGGAAACACAAAATAAACCAATTAACATAGAAGAGAGAGAGTGTGTGTGTGTGTGTACAGTGTGTGTATACAGTGTGTGTACAGTGTTTGTGTGTATAGTGTGTGTGTAATTATTCATGTCTATGTGTGTGCGTGTAAGAGTGACACTAGACAAACACACACAAGCACTGCACAAATACACAGACACTACACATATACACACATGATACTCAGACACTACACACACATAAATACTACTCAATCACACACAAATACTACTCAACCACACACAGATACTACACAAACACACATGAATACACACAGAGAATACACATACACACAAATACTACTCAAACGCACATGAATACTACACAAACACACATGAACACCACAAACACTGCACAAATACACACAGACACTACACATACACAAAAATACTACTCACACACACACACACACACACACACACACACACACAAATACTACACAGAGATATAGACACCCCACAAACACGACACATTCACAGACAGGACACAGACACAAACCAGCAACACACAATCCAAACACACACAAAACCTCCATGTACACACAGACACTACACAAACACACACACATTACACATACACATACATTACACAAACACTACACAATCACACAAACACATACAAACCCTACACATACACAAACACTACACAATCACATACAAACCCTACACATACACACAGACTATACAAATACACACAGACACTACACAAACACTGCACAAATACACAGACACTACACAATCACACAAATGCTACTCAAACACAAATACTATTCAAACACACACAAATGCTACACAAACACATGAACACTACACAAACACACACAAATGTTACACAAACACGACACAGACATATAGAAACACCCCACAAACACGACACATTCACAAACAGTACACAGACACACACCAGCAACACACAATCCAACAACAAACACACATTCATGCTCTTTGAATTGTGTGTGTTAAAGTGTGTGTGCGCGCACACATGAGTGTGTGTCTGTTAATGTGTGTGTAAGTGTGAATGTGTGTAAGAGTGTGTGTGAGACGGTGTGTCTGTGTAAATGTGTGTTGGTGTGTGTGTGTTTTCACGGGTTTTTGTGACTGGATGATTGAGACTTAAGCACATGACCCTAAAGCTTTTTGGGGATGATGTTCTGTGAACTGATGAGTCAGAATTCTTATACTTGCAATAAACCTAAAACAGCATTTTACAATAAAAACATCTTACTAACAGTCAGTCATGGTGGTGGTTGTGTGATGGAGTTTCAGGATTAAAGAAGAACATCTGGTCATCAGTTCATGATTTAAAGATTAAACACATGTGTAATACAAAAACACAACAATTCCATATAACATGTGACAAATCTGTAAAAATACAGATAACTGGGGGGTGCAAATACTTTTTCACTGCACTGTGTATGTTTGTGTGCTTGTGAGAAACTTACATTGTAGAAAATCTTCTCTGATTTCAGGTTCAGGAAGTGAAGTAATCCAGACTTTCTTCACTGCAGAAAGAGTAACAGTACAATCACTAATCACAGTAAATACATATTTACACCAGAAACTGTTGCAGGTACAGCCAGTAAGAAGTTTGACATGTTCTCCCAGTGTGTCTAAAGTGACCTTAAGTCTGGATAACTGACCAAGTGAGTGTATTTCATTCAACCCTGGACTCACTGTGACCATGACCAGTACTGGGTTAATGAGTAAATGAATGATGTTGTTAGATGTAAAATGTTTATGTTGGTAAATTTGATTGTTTTGTTCGATGTTTGAGTACAGAAGCATTTTGGAGACAATGGAACACTGAGGGCTTGAACTCACCTTCATCTGGTATCTTCTCACACTGATCTTTCCAGAATTCTTCTACTTTCTCTCTCAGCTGAGATACAGACTTTGTAACATCATCAAATGAGAGGAAAGGACTGATTGTGATGGCGGCTGATTCTGCAGATCCAGCAGGATCCAGCAGCCGAAAATTCTACATCCAGACAGATAATGTTCACAGAGAAACAACAAGATGATGATGAATCACAAATAATGGACGACTGACATGAAGCACAGAGTGACGTTTCTCCTAATAACATTAACAGTATTTCAGTGTTACGACTTTATGGGTCATAATGTGTTTTGTGTAGGGGGGTTTTCCCTGTGTTACAGATTTGTAGAAGATGCATGAAGATGCGCAAAGCTACCACCAGGGAAGACGCCTATGAAAAGGAGACCTCTGGGAAGACAGGAGACGATGCTTTGCTTGTGACGTGGTTTCTGTTGTGTTTCCGGCTCTCCCTAACATGTTTAAATTAATTCTTACAATAATCGAGTTTAAGAGAACACATTTCTCAACTAAAGGCATTAAATTTCAAAAATTTTAAGTTTAGGGGACGTCAAGTTACAAGGTACCGCTGTAATTTATTACTTGGACTGGTGCAGCAATAATATAATTATTTTAGTGCTGTTACCTTGAGGAAATGGACGGGATCCTCTGTGTGAAAGCTGTTCCAGTTCAGCATCTTTCCTCTTCAGCTCTACAATCTGCTGCTCCAACTGCTTCAGGACTTTTTCAGCTCGACTTACTTCTGCTGTCTCTCGATCTCTGATCAGATCTTTTAGCTCAGAGCATCTTCTGTTAATTGAGTTGATTAGTTCAGTACAGATCCTCTCAATGTTCTCCACTACTGTCTGTGCAGAACACTGTTAGAAGATTCAGAAAGAGGAAACATTTCTTACTTTGATATTTGTCCATCCTGCACATTCATATGTAGCTACTGGTCAGACTAAGACTTCCATCACCCATAGCTTGGTGATGGTGCTAAATGGCTTGAGTGTCAGGAAACAACAGCCTGGCCAGGACTGGGAAATCCAATGTAGTGATCTTCTCAAGTCTTCACCAGAAATCTTACACGGTAATTACGGCAACAACCAATAATCTTTTTGGGTGGCTCAGTCAAAGTCCTAATCTGATCTAATCACCCTTATAATTATTAACACAACCTCAGAATTGCTGTACAGCATCAATCACCAACTAACCAGGCAGAATTTAAAGATTCTTTTAAATTTATGAACAAAAAGGCTCCATCACTATATCTCATTTTTAATGGAGATTGGTTTAATGGAGGAGAGTCGGACTGATCCTGAGAGCTTTTTGTTTATAAAACTTACCTTGTGAGACTCCACAGCGTTTATCAGCTCACAAAGTTCCTTCTCTCTGTTCTGGATTTTCTCCTGGAATTTTCTCTGGATCTCCAGCAGCTGCTTCTACACAGAAAAACAATTCAGGATTTACTTGTATTGTGTACGAGCACAACATAATATCAGTGTAAATGATAATGAGTTGTTACTTGTTAAAGAGAGCTGTATAATATTTTACCTGTTTCTCAGTTCTTTCTGCTGCAGCTGATATTGTATCATGTCCTTTATGATCATCCATGGTACACATCAGGCAGATACACTGCTGATCAGTACGACAGTAAACCTCCAGCAGTTTATCATGCTGAGAGCAGATCTAATCCTGGAGTCGTCTGGAGGCTTCAACCAGCTTGTGCTTCTTAAAAGCATTAGATTTATAGTGAGGCTGAAGGTGAGTTTTACAGTAAGAGGCCAAACACACCAGACAGGATTTAACTGCTTTGGATTTTCTCTCTGTACAGAAATCACACTCCACATCTTCAGGTCCAGAAGAACAGTGTTCATGATGTGGAGCTTGAAGAACTCCAGCCAGAATTGTGTTTCTCCTCACAACAGGTCTTGGAGTGAAGGTTTGTCTACACTGTGGACAGCTGTGTGTTCCCTTATCATCCTCCTGATCCCAGCAGTTATTAATACACACCATACAGAAACTGTGTCCACATGGAATAGCAGCTGGATCCTTCAGTGTTTCCAGACAGACTGAACAGCTGAACTCGTCCTGAGTTACTGAAATTTTGGATTCAGCCATTTTTCTACACGGAAACAGAAACACCAGTAAACACAGCAAGTTATTTACAGCAGCTCAGACTTCCTGGTTTAGTTTGTGAGCGTCATGTTCAAAACAAGTGTGTTTAAATCAAATCAACAATTTGAACTACATAAAGTAACAATACACAGTAATGTACAGAAGTGTGGAAATGTATAAACTCACCTGCGTTCATCAACTTCAATTATCAACAAAACTACAAACACAGACACGGAACAGATCCGCACTCGAACAGAACAGCATCAGATCAGTTTCACTTCTGCTGAACTAAAGGAGAGAGAGAGAGAGAGAGAGAGAGAGAGAGAGAGAGAGAGAGAGATTCCACAGAGAGTGAAGACATGTATAAGATGAGCTCCTGATTTTATTTAGTATTTTTGTTTCTGGAGTGAGATACATTTTAGTAAAACAGTTAATATCTACAATAATCTTAAATGTAATATTAAAGATAAGTTTTTTTTTAAATAACTTGATTAGGCAAAACCTGATAAAATAATAACATATCTGGACAGAATCTTACCAAAAACAAGGCAACTTCAAAAGAAAAGAAGAAGAAGGAGAAAAGATAACACAAAGAAGAAGAAAATAAGGTACAGAGGACTTAACATGTATTAGGAAGAGGAGGAAAAAGAAAAGTAGAAACAAAGTCATATAAACAGGAATAAGGACAGCATTTCCACAAAACCTGGACAAATCTGCTCTGCTTCTGCACACTGAGGGTAGGAAATCTAAGCACACAGTCCTAAACTGCACACTTACATACCCTCTACAAAAAAAGAATTAGAAAACTGAAGATAAAACAGCTATAATTTATTTTCTAAAGGCTTACTGTGCTAATTGTTTATTAAATTGCTATTGTTTTGCTGAATGTGACAGTTAATGACAGTTAAACTGCCAGTATCATTCAAATATTGATACCTTTTAAAATGGCCAATGAGGAGACAGTAGCAGTAGCAACAGTAACAGCAACAGTAACAGCAGCAGTAGCAGTGAAGCCCCGCCTGTTTGAGTTTCCTCAGGAGGTTCAGACAGAGAATAGCAGACAGCAGTACAAGATCAAAACTCATTTTAAACATGCCACTAAACGTGGTATCTGTAAGGGACGTCAAATTAATGTATTTGAAGACTGATAAAAATGCAGAACACAGATTTTTAACTATAAACCTGTACCAGACAGGTACTATCATGATTCAAGGTAGTGAACATGCACTGGGAAAATTCGCAGATGTTTTTCCATCAATCAGAAGCTTGTGTCTCAGGGAAAGTCTGAACCCCTCCTCTGAATTACATACCACTGAGAGAGACACAGAGTCAGGTAAAAAACCCTGCACCATCCCTCCACCGAGCCCACACCTCAGCACCACTGTGACCCAACTCAGAGACAATCTATCTCTGTTAGAGACCGAGCTGATAGAACTCTTTTTTAATCACAACATCCCCAACCCAGACACCGAGCTCAGAGACCAGATCAACCAAATTAAAAACCAGCTAAAAGTGACTGTACAGGAACTGAAAGGAGAGATTAAGAACCTACAGCAGGACAGGGAAAAACTACAAAATGAGCTGAAGGAATATAAAGAGAAAGCAGAAAAAGAACAAATAAACATTAAAGCAGAGCTGTCCAGAGAGATCTTGAACCTCAGACCGGAGCTGCACAACAGAGACTCCATTAAAAGGACTTCCCCTGGGCCTTCGTCACAATCTATCCTCTGACCCTCATCGCAGTCCGCCCCTGAGCCCTCACCTCAGCCCACTCCTGGGCCCTCAACACTGCCCAATGCCAAGACCTCATCTCAGCCCACCCACAGGCCCTTATCACAGCCCAACCCTGGGCCTTCAACGATGCTCATCGGCAAGCCCTCATCTCAGTCTACCCCTAGGCCCCTAATGCTGTCCACCCAACCCTCATCACAGCCCACCCCCGGGCCCTCAACGCTACCCACCGCCAAGCCCTAATCCGTGCCCACCCCCGGACACTCACAAGAAATGCCCACATCCCCACAACACCAGCAGAATATCCAGCCAGGAACTCACACAAACACAGAAGTCGTCATACTAATTGATTCAAATGGCAAATTCTTACAGGAGAAAAAGCTCTTCCCAGGATACACAACATCAAAAATTTGGTGTCCAAGAATAAAAGATGTGCACCAAATCTTCCACAAAAATGCCCTAATTCAGCCCAGTTATATAATCATTCACACAGGCACAAACGATTTAAGAATAGAACAGGAACGTGTTGGAGCCTTGATGTGCAGAGCTGCAGAGACCTTCCCCAACACTAAAATCATCATATCAACCCTCCTACCACGCAAAGACTTCCACCCTGACACCATACAGAAAGTAAATTCCTACATCTCCAGAGGATGTGCTCTCATTCCTAATGTACACCTCGCTCATCACACCAACATTACACCCCATCACCTATACGACCATGTGCACCTGAACAAAAACAGTGTAAAAGAATTCGCCAGAACACCAAAGGATGCAGCACTGGGCAGACACACACCTACTCACACAGCGGACCAACACAGAGGACAACTCCCAAAGCTACAACAACAAACATACAGCTACAGCACACCCATCAGACGACCACCAACACAACCGCTTTTTAAAAAAACTCAAATGGGACACAACTTAAAAAAACAAAGCATACCTCAACCTACTCAGCGCTCTCACCTGACCAGACCGGCACCAGGCAAATTACCATCACTTCAGCCTGGACTACTGACAACTCCACCAGCTCACCGGCACCAACCAAAGCATTCAGAACCAGCAACACCACTCCACCTCACCCGGACTGAACAAACACATCTCAGCTATGCTCAAGCACTCATAGGACCACAACACACTGACAAAATGGGTGAGATCAAACAATTACTGCAGTACATTTGCAACAAACTGGTTTAAAAAAAAAACTGCCCTTTATGTATATATGATTGTTTGACTGATTTGTCTCATTCTGAAATGAAATAATTATAAATGACTTCACTCACCATCACCACGTGGAATATCCAGGGGCTAAATTCCTCAGCCTTTGGTATAAAAAGTTTACACCCTGAATTACACAAACAGATAAAACACCTTGACATTATCATTCTACAAGAGACATGGTGTAGGGCTGATACGGTCACTTACTGTCCTCAAAACTACAGGGAAATTTTAATACCCTCCCAAAAACTGAGCACAGTGCACCAGGGCAGAGACTCTGGGGGGGCTCATCATCTGGTATAAATCAAACCTACATAATTTCATAGACATAATAAAACAAGCAAAATACCACATCTGGCTTAAATTAAACAAATCTATATTATCATCACAGAGGGACTTATTCCTCTGTGCTATTTACATCCCTCCTTCAGAGTCTCCATACTACTCAGATGATATATTTACAGAACTAGAGAGAGAGACGAGCCATTTCCAGGCCCAGGGAAATGTGCTCATTTGTGGAGACCTGAATGCAAGAACAGGAACACAATCAGACACTTTAAAAACACATGGAGATCACTTTATTAAGAATAACATGTTCCTTAATAATCATTCCTCTTCCACTTACAGGAACAACTATGACATTGGGATAAACAAAAACGGTAAAGACCTCCTGCAGCTCTGTCGAAGTCTGAGTCTGTACAAAAAGACAGAAACTAACCCCACCACACACACATGGCCCAGTAAGCTGTACAACATCCCCAGATGCTACAGATGGGCCGAGAACAGCGCAGAAGAGTTCCAGAAAGCAATCATCAGCCACCAAATTCAAACACTCTTAGAAAACTTTCTGGACACTGCGTACACTCACAGTAAAGAAGGAGTAAATCAGGCAGTCCAAAATATTAATCAGATCTTTAGAAGAACAGCAGAGAAGGCAAAACTAAAACTTAGATCTACACTAAAACCCAAATTAACAAAAGATGACAGCTGGTTTGATAAAGACTGTCAACATTAACGAACAGAACTCAGAACATTATCAAATCAAAAACACAGAGACCCAAACAACACTAACATACGACTTCTTTACTGTGAAAAGCTTCGACAATATAAACGTACGCTCAGAACCAAAAAAGCACAACACACAAACAAACAACTGACACTAATTGAGGAGTCAATCAACACACATCAATTCTGGGACAATTGGAACAAACTAAATAAAAAAGAACATGAAGAATTAGCTATTCAGGACGGGGATATACGGACAACCCATTTCCAATCACTATTTAAAAACATAACATTCAACACAAATTCAGAACAAAATGACATCAATAGAAGACTTATAGAACTTGAATTGGCTATTAAAGATAACCAAAACCCTTTAGACTCCTCCATTACTGAGCAGGAACTCCTTAATAAAATAAATAAATTAAAACCAAAGAAATCATCAGGACCTGATGGAATCCTGAATTAAATGATTAAGCACATCAGTTCCAAACTTCGATTGGCCATTTTAAAACTCTTTAACCTGGTTCTGAGTGTCGGTTCCTTCCCTGAAATTTGGAATCAAGGTCTCATAACACCAATTTACAAAAGTGGAGATAAATTCGACCCTAATAATTACCGGGGCATCTGTGTGAGCAGTAACCTGGGGAAGTTATTCTGTAGTATCATTAACTCAAGGTTTTCAAGCTTCCTTATTGAGCACAACGTCCTGAGTAAGTGTCAAATTGGATTTTTACCAAATTACCGCACTACCGATCATATTTACACCCTACACACCCTCATTGAAAAATATGTAGTTCAAAACCATGTAAAAATATTTGCCTGCTTTATTGACTTTGAAAAAGCTTTTGACTCAATTTGGCATCAAGGATTGTTTTACAAACTATTAGAAAGTGGTGTAGGGGGTAAAACATATGATCTTATCAAATCTATGTACACAGAAAACCAGTGCAAAATAAGAATTGGCAATAAACAAACAAATTTTATCTCTCAGGAGCGTGGAGTGAGACAGGGCTGCTGTCTGAGCCCAACTCTATTTAACATCTATATTAATGAATTGGCCTCCATGTTAGAGCACTCAGCCACGCCCGGTCTCACTCTAAACGACTCCGAGATTAAACTCCTGCTGTATGCAGATGATCTGGTCCTGCTGTCTCCCAGCGCTCAGGGTCTCCAGCACAAACTGGACCTGCTGCAGCAGTACTGTCAGACCTGGGTCCTGACAGTCAACCTCAAAAAGACTAAAATTATGACCTTCCAGAAAAGATCCAGATCTCAGGGAACCAAACACACATTTAAATTAGGACATCATGAAATTGAACACTCTAAAAACTATACCTACCTTGGACTAAACATTAGTTCATCAGGAAACTACAACCTGGCAGTGAATGAACTGAGAGAAAAAGCACGCAGAGCCTTCTATGCCATAAAAAAAAAAAACTTCTGTAGAAATCCCAATCAAAATTTGGCTCAAAATATTTGGCGCAATAATTGAACCAATTGCCCTGTATGGCAGTGAAGTGTGGGGCCCGCTTACACACCAACAATTTAACAAATGGGAACAACATCCAATTGAGACCCTGCACACAGAATTTTGTAAAATAATATTAAAGGTGCACAGACACACCACCAACAATGTGTGCAGGGCAGAATTAGGCCGATACCCACTTATTAATAATATACAAAAAAGGACAATAAAATAAAATTGTGGAATCATCTCAAAGAGAGCGACCCACACTCGTATCATTACAAAGCTCTGCAATACCAAGAGCTGAGCAAAGATATCAGTCCCCTCATCCAACTGGTCCTGAGTCACTGCACCAACACACCATTAACACATACTAACACACCACTAACACACACTAACACAATTAAGACTCAAGACCAGAACCTAATCAGAACTGATCAAATTACACAGAAATTAAAGATAAACCATTTGGCCTATTGGGAAACACAAACTAAACTCCAAAGTAAACTACAATGTTATTTGGCTCTAAATAGACAGTATAGTGTGGCAGATTATCTCAGCACTACAGTATAACTGATCCAAAACTCAGAAACACCTTGACAGGGCTCTAGAGTGCGACCAATTTGGTCGCACATGCAACCTAATTTCTCAATGGTGCGACTAAAAAAAATCTCAGGTCGCACCGGTGCGACCAGGCATCCGAGGGAAAAAAAAAACAACAGACACACATTAGGCCAATAACATGGTCTAAACCAATCAGAGATAGCGAAGGGCGGGACATTATTGTAGCGGTGATATGTGAGCGACATTCAGCTCAGCCAATCAGAATGCAGCACCAGGTTTATACATGTGCGTTCGGACGTTCTGCCGTAAGTTTAGTTTTGTATATGAGACTCGCCGGATGTCCCCAGAATGGAAGTTCGGGTTCTGGAGCTCGGCGGTGTAAAGTGTTGTAACGCTCACTTAAGTCCTGACTAAACAGTTAAAGTGACTCGACCCTGTCGTGTGCGTTTATTTCCACACCTCCACCACCGCACAGCAAAAGACCCGCAGCATCCCCACCGGACAGCGGCTAGGTGAGCCGACCCTCTACAGTAGCAAGGGGCTAATGCTAGCGGTAAAGTGTGGCGATAGTGAAAGTAAAAACACGACAATATTTTCGTTAAGTAAAATATAAAAATAACTAAAAGACCAAAATATATTACAATACATGTAGTCAAAATACACAGTGAGTGCACCGCAAGCGATTTTGGGAATCTGTGTAAAAGATACAGTAAAGCCGATAATATAATGCACTGCATTTAAGATTACACTCTAACACACACACAAACATATACATATCATTTTAAATATACACACACATAAATAGATATACACACATACATACACATTTACTCTATTATTATTTTTATAATTTTTATAAGTGTGCTATAATTAGTCTATAATACTATAATTAACTGTAAAGAGCATGGGAAGACCATGGCCGGCAATAGTATATTTGTGACTGGTTCTAATACATTTCGAATTGAAATTACATGCCGCGATAAATGCACTGCCCAAGTGTCCCCTCTCCCCACTGCCTTTCAGCGGCAGGCAGTAGCAAACACATCATCAGACAAGGCCATGTTGACCAGATTGTTAGTTATTTACAAGTCAATATTGCCTGTATGGACAGTGATTAAAAAAAAAAAAAGTGAACCTGTAAAACTGCGGTGTTAAATGCGATGCGGTCAAAAATTTGGGTGCACCTAACTTTTGTGCTGGTGCACCTAAGAAAAAAAGTTAGGCGCACCAGTGCAACCAGTGCAAAAAGTTAGTCTAGAGCCCTGCTTGACAAGGTACAGACTCAGCGAACACAGCCTGGCCATCGAGACGGGACGACACAGACAGTCCTGGATGCCCAGAGAGGAGAGAGTGTGTCAACACTGCTCTTCAAACCAATTAGAGACAGAGCTGCAACTCCTCACTGAATGTACAAAATACACACAAATTTAAAAACAATTTTTTACCAAAATCAACAAAATTATCCCCAATTTTAATTTGCTCTCAAACCCTGACAAGCTGCCCTACCTACTGGGGGAGCACAGAGCGAGCTGCACACTCGCAGCTCTCTACTTACACACCTGCCACCAGGTGAGGGACAGTGAGTGACCTTATACTGTATCCCAGGGTTTTTCAAACTCTGGGTCGCGACCCTTGGATGGGTCGTGAGCCAAAAAAAATGGGTCGCCCAAAAATAAATAAATAATTAAAATAAATATACTTTTTACAGGCTCACATAAACAGGATTGTTTTTAACAGGCACATCATGAACGCCCCCTAGTGCGGGCTTTATTACAGTGCTGCAGCTCAGATCTGTGTTAAACTAGTTGCTGCTGTTCAAACCTTTTATTCAGAATAATATATATATCGGAGCTGAAAAATTAAGCTACTGAGCCAGTCAAGAAAAAACAAAAAACGAGTGCCAGGGTCTATAAAGATAGTTTGGATTTGTAAACTGTTCCCCTGCTCTAAGGGCGGCACGGTGGCTAAGTGGGTAGCACTGTCGCCTCACAGCAAGAAGGTCCTGGGTTCGTCCCCAACATCATGGGGTGGTCCGGGTTCTTTCTGTGTGGAGTTTGCATGTTCTCCCCGTGCCTGCGTGGGTTTCCTCCAGGTGCTCCGGTTTCCTCCCACAGTGCAAAGACATGCTGTGGAGGTGAATTGGAGACACTAAATTGTCCATGACTGTGTTTGATATTAAATTTGTGAACTGATGAATCTTGTGTAATAAGTTACTACCGTTCCTGTCATGAATGTAACCAAAAGTGTAAAACATGACGTTAAAATCTTAACAAACAACCAAATCCTTTGCTCTAAAAGTGTTGCACTCTCTTGTTGTGAACCACAATGGGACCAGATCATACATAGCAAACAGGCCCATCCTTCTCATTAAGTAAGTGAATTTTGTTTTGTGATTTAGTAAACATATATATATATATTTTTATGTTGCCTGGGTCACATGAAAAAATCATGGACAAAATGTGGGTCACCAGAAAAACCCTGCTGTATCCCATACACACTCGCACATACTCGCACACACACACCATACACACCCACAAATACTTTTTCCACACATACATATACACACTTTATATACTTGTTGTTCTAATTTGTTTCTGTTATTTTTTAAGGCTAATTACTAATGTTATTGAACATTCTTTAAATTAATATAAATGTTTATGCATTTTTTTTTCATTTATTATCTAGTTTGTAAAGACGCTTTGGCAATACAAATGTGAATATTTGTCATGCTAATAAAGCACTTTTGATTTGAATTGAGAGAGAGAGAGTGTAGCGAACCCAGCTGATTAATGGTCAAAACTCGAAAACTGATGATTCATGGAGATTTATTGTCTTTAATTCCAGAATTCACCGTAAGAGCTAAGTTAAACAAAACAAAATAAATAGTTCACAATTACTGTCTATACAGAAACAATACACATATAACAGCATGTTTTAATGTAAAACAACTCAGTTACAATCACAGTTCACTTTCTCATAAATGAAAAACCCATAACCCAGTTCCACTCAAATGCCCTTAACCCATCAAACAGATAAGCAGAAAATATGGTCGCTTATATATATATATATATATATATATGTATATATTTATATTTCAAAATGAGCATGACATGCAGCACCTTGTACTCTGAATTAACTATATAAACAATAAAAATATATATACCTTGTTCGCCATTCAACTAGGTGCTATTTTTTACCGTTTGAGTACCTTCCAGCAGCTTTCTGTCTACCACCGTCTTTTCCCTCCAACTGTTTCTTTTTGCACGTAAACAGAAACCGCATGAGTGAAACAACAGCATGAATGCAACAGCAGCATTTACCAAAATAAAAGTCTTTACCTTTTTACATAAACCCAAAATCTGAAACTGAACTGAACACTTAAGAACATAAATTAGTAAAAACAAAACACTCTTTAAGGATCCTTTACAGAGAGAGAGAGAGAGAGAGAGAGAGATGGAACAACAGCATAAGGTTTTTTTTTGTTTTTTTTTAGCACCTGGTCAGGGTCACGGTGGGTCCTTCTTTACTTGTTAACACTGAATGTAAATCAGGAACACATGCTGCACAATTATTTGAAGGTAACCAATTATCATTCAGTTTAGTTTTAAATCATACACACACACATCTACTTTTTATGTCTCATCCTGCAACTGTTTCACATGTCTTTTCATTTAAAGAAATATTTTATTTTTATAGGAGAGATGATACACTTACCCGCCCCGCTCCTACAAAAGACTTATATTATATTGTTATCTTATTTGTACTTGTATTATAGCACACTCGTAGAGTTCCCGAGCCTCCCAACACACATTTCAATGTACAACTGCTGCTAACATTTGTACAAATGACAAATAAACTTGAAACTAAACTAAACAACAGGAAATTATAGTGTAAATATTACAATAAATAAATAATAATAACTTTGTTTAACTGCCTTGGACATTAGCTTTGATGAAGAAAAAGCCGCTGGGTCAGTGTGTAACAGGAGGTTTGGAGTGAAGGTGGGTGTGTGTGTGGATAAAAGCTATGGCGTCAGATTAGTGCCAAAAGTCGAGAGCACATTTTATTTGTGCGCGAGCAGGATTTTCTCTACTCTCGCACGAATTCACCCCGCTCGCTCACGAATAAGTTGTGCTCGCGCACGAAAGTGCATGCGCGCGCTCGAAACGCTGCTCTCGCGCTCAGATCGTATGCGCGCACTCAAAGCAAGCTGCGCTCGCGCTCAGATATTTCTTGCTCGCTCTCAGAACTGCACTTGCCCTCGCGCTCGGAGTCTGCACGTTAAAACAGTGCCAAAAGTCGTCGACCAATCAGAATGTTTTTGGCTTCGACCAATGAGCCCCAACTTCCCCTGCATTTTCATTGGTCGGAGAGAGTGAACCGTTGTGAAGACAAATGGACAATCAACGACCTCAGGTAAGATTAATAATTATTTTATTTTAGACTTATTTTTTAATTTAAAAAAGTGTTAAAGAGAATGTAAAGTTAACTTTGTGTCATTATGTGAATATAAACTCAATCATATTTGACTTTGGAAAGCTAGCTAAAGCGGTACCCCTAACTTACATAAAATAGCTTTTGTGTATTGTACATGTTAATTAATAAAGTAAAGCCTTTATACAGTAAAGTTAATGTGCTCACGTGTTTAACGCCACAGTACAAAAATTTACTATTTTAGTAAATCAAAGTGGGTAGATCTGGAAGCTATAGCCACCTAAATGATATGATGAACTATCTCTAACACGATAGTGAACATTATGTTCACTCTCCCAACCAAGACTAGAATATCAAACATGACACATTAAATAATTTAACCTCAACTCTTTAAAATAAAATGTTTTACAATTGAATGTTTTGCTGTTTTTTATTATTACAGCAATTTAATAGTTTTTGATACCTTACAGTATGTCAGGCTTTTGCTTTATTTACTATTATATAAAGTGTGAACATTGCATATTTACCATGCATAATGTAATGTTTTAACCCTCTATTGCATGACATATGAAATAATGGAGTAAAAAAATATTTGCACCCATTTTGTTACCTTCCATAAAGCACAATTAAAAATTATAATAATAATGTAAAAAAAATAATGATAATAGGGGTAGATTTAAGTATGTTACTTTGGCAAAACAATGTGCAATAATGGTAATAAATTGAAAATGTGCATTTTATTCAAAATGTATCTTTTTACTGTATAACAAATCACATTTTATGAAAGAATTGATTAAAAAACTACATGTAAAAGACCATTTTTACTGAAAAAATAATACAGTTTGTATCAGCTGTAATTTTAGTGGTGGTTTGTTACCAAAAAGCAACAATGCGCAAAAAAGGAATATCAATTTTATTCATTCATTCTCAGTCCAGTATTTAGGCTAGGAAATCCCACAATACATAAAACCAAATTTTTATTGTCCATATCACTGCTGTAAAGAACTGAAGAACAAACACTGGATTATTTAATATTAAAACGGAAACTATTTACAGGGGTCCAATTCATTTTTAGTCTACTGCGTGTGGAAGAAAAAGAAGCAGTTTCTGTCAGGAGTTTGACACAAAAACAAATCACATTTCATGCACTTGACCTTGATTATGCCATTGCATCCAGGATATTTACACCTCCCTCTGTTTTCACTGTAGACAGACCAGTGGTCTATGCGGTCCAGACGGATTGGTGCGGGGGGTACAGGTGCAACCTGGCCTCGTCGTCTTTTCAGGTCTAGACCTGCCTCCACACTAAGAGATGGCCTTCCCCTTTTGCTGCAAACTGTGTCTTTTTTGCAGAGACAGCCTGCCACCTCAGATTTAAAATCCAACAAGCTTAACTGCTCCTTTTTTTCCACACCACAATCAATGGAATCTCTTCTGTAGAGCAGCCAAGCTTCCACCATTATCATGTCCATCATATGGAAGAAGAGGTGATGATACCACTTCTTGGATCGCACTTTGGTGCGATACAGTGCTATCAGGGAATCGAGGATATCTACTCCGCCCATGCTTTTATTGTAGATAGATACAATGTTGGGACGTACCACCTCCACCATTTCTTGGGTCTTCTTGTCCCACCTCTGGACCAATGTGGTGGGGTGGGCTGCTGCATATGTACTTAGCAAAATGACTGAACGATTATCATACCACTTCACTGCTCTCAGGTAGACTGCATCATGTTTCGTTTCCTTCTCTTCAAAGGTCCCTCTTCCTTTTTTCTTCATCGTTTTGTCATCAGTAAAGGTGCAATTTGGCAACCTTTTGGATCGCACTGTTCCAACACTATGGATCTTCATCCTCTCCAGTTGCACTTGTAGGTCAATGCTGCAGAACCAGTTGTCAAAGAACAATTTAAAGGACTGGTTGGTGGGAATGACTGAACACAGCTTCAGAACTATGTTGCCACTGGCTCCAATATCTGGCTTTCCTTCAGCTGGAGTGATGGTTCCAGTGTAGACCTCAAAGTTGTGAATCATGCCATTACTGTCAGCAAGAATAAATATTTTATATCCCCAGCGTTTTGGTTTTTTTGGATTGTACTGTTTTAACTTGCTTTTGCCCTTGAAAGGCACAATCTTTTGTCATGGAATCCTCAATCCACTGTTGCATGTTGTTGCTTTCAAGCAACACAGCTATTTTATCAATTTACAAAATATATATTCAAAGAAAACATAATCAATGGATGAAAATGAAATCAGAACTTACCCAAAATTGTGAAAATATTTTTTAATTCTTGAAAATCTTCAGGTAAATGTCACTTTTACTCAGATTTCTGGAGCTGAAAGAATATGGCTGCTACGTGTGAGCACAGTTGAGGAAAAGAGGTTGGAAAATGGTGGGAAAAGTCATGTGATCAAATATAAGCAGACTATTGGCTTCCTTTGCTTCCAACAGTTTAAAATGGGCATTTTTTATTGGTGTATGTTTTTTTGAGATTGTGATACTGAGTGAAAATGAGTATGTTACCCTGAAGCAACGCCATGCAATAGAGGGTTAAAGTCAGTTTAATGTGTTTTACTGTAGTAAGAATGAAATTTATCAGCTTATCTTTAACCAAAACCAGACCATCAGGAATTTGTTGTTAGAAACTGGAAAAGAGGGAACAGTCTATGTTATCTAAGGCATTTATTTATTTATTTTGGATTTATTACAACATCACATCGGCAAGAAAAGTGTTTTGTAAGGTGTTACAGGCAGCAATGACGACTTTTCTGGTACATAGGAAAGAACAAATAAATATTATATACAATTTCAACAAAAATCATCAAATAACTCAAAGGTAAATCAAAGGTCTCCTTGCACTGCATTTATTATTAGCTAAACTGAAAACAAGCCAAATTAAAATCTTTTTCGTTTTACTGACTTTTACAGTGGAGTTTATAATCATGTGGAATTCATCATCCTTATCTAGTTGTGCAAGAGTTACATTACATCTTGTTCAATAGGTACAGATTTGTGACTTTATTATTAGTAATGTATATTTTATTCTTTTTAATAGTATTTGCATTATTTTATTAGCATTTTTCATACTGTCCCAACTTTTTCTGATTTGGGGTTGTAATAGACTTGAGAAGAAAGAAGTTTAAGGTGAAAATTATCACATTTACCATTTTGTAATGTACATAAATGTTCTCTCTTATGTTTTTAAATATTCAGTTTGATTTTATTTCACTTAGTTTTAACATCTGAACCCATTTAGATGATAAATATTTAAGAAAAGAAGAAATCAGGAAAGGGGGTAAATACTTTTTCACAGCACTGAATAAATGGTGGTTAATAAATTGAAAAAGAAAATCTTCATAAATGTATCACTGCCTCACAGATTCTAAAATCACTCAAACAGTTTAATGTTACACTTTCATGTAAATTTTACATTTAATTTGTTCAATCTGACAGTTTCACTTCTGATCCTGAATAAACACTAAACCCCGGGTAGAGGAGCTGAGTGAACGTGGTCTGAACTCTGTGGAGGAGCTTCATTGTATCAGAGACGCTGTAGAAGGACAGAGTTCCTGCTTCATAATCCACATACACTCCTATTCTAGAGGAACTCGGCATTATGGGAATTTCAGTCTCTTTCTTATTGTGCATGAATAAAAATCCAGATGGAGAACAGAACAAACTCCAGGACTGATCATTACGTCCAAACACACACTCATCACCACGTCCCTTCCTGCTGATGCTTTTATATGACACTGCAATACAAACCCCATCATCCCCACTCCACTCAACCTCCCAGTAACAGCATCCACTCACACTCTCTCTACACACAACCTGAGCATAATAATAAAATCTATCTGGATAATCAGGATACGACTGTAATGTTCTACTGCAGGTCACCACTTTGTTCTCCTCAGACAGACGGAGGTTTTTATTTACTGTGTTTGGATCCAATGTGAACCAAGAAACATCTGGAGAAGAAACACAAAATAAACCAATTAACATAGAAGAGAGAGAGAGAGAGTGTGCAGTGTGTGTGCAGTGTGTGTGTGTGTGTGTGTGTAGTGTGTGTGTACAGTGTGTGTGCGTGTACAGTGTGTGAACAGTGTGTGAGCAGTGTGTGAACAGTGTGTGTGTGTGTGACACTGGAAAAACAGACAAATGCTACAAACACACACAAACACACACATACACACCCTACACATACACACAAACACACACATACACTCAGACACTACACAAACACACACCCTACACATACACACAAACACTACACAATCACACAAACACACACATAAACACACTACACAGACACTACACAATCACACAAACACACCCTACACATACACACAAACACTACACAAACACACACATACACACCCTACACATACACACAGACACTACACAATCACACACATACACACCCTACACATAAACACAAACACTAAACAATCACACAAACACACACATACACATACACAGAGACACTACACAAACACACACATACAAACCCTACACATACACTACACAATCACACAAACACACACATACACACCCTACACATACACTACACAATCACACATACAAACGCTGCAAATACACACAAACCCTACACATACACACATACACTACACAATCACATACACACCCTACACATACACAAACACACACATACACACAGACACTACACAAACACACATACACACCCTACACATACACACAGACACTACACAAACACACACATGCACACAGACTACACAAGCACACACATACACACCCTACACATACACACAGACACTACACAAACACACACATACACACCCTACACATACACACAAACACTACACAAACACACACATGCACACAGACTACACAAACACACACATACACACCCTACACATACACACAGACACTACACAAACACACACATACACACCCTACACATACACACAAACACACACATACACACAGACACTACACAATTACACACACATACAGTGGGGCCAAAATGTAGTCAGCCACTGATTGTGCAAGTTCTTCTACTTAGAAAGATGAAAGAGGTCTGTAATTTTCATCATAGATACACTTCAACTATGAGAGACAAAATGAGAAAAAAAAATCCAGGAAATCACATTGTAGGATTTTTAAAGAATGTATTTGTAAATTATGGTGGAAAATAAGTATTTGGTCAATAACAAACAAGCAAGATTTCTGGCTCTCACAGACCTGTAACTTCTTCTTTAAGAAGCTCTTCTGTCCTCCACTCGTTACCTGTATTAATGGCACCTGTTTGACATCGCTATCTGTATAAAAGACACCTGTCCACAGCCTCAAACAGTCAACCATGGCCAAGACCAAAGAGCTGTCGAAGGACACCAGGAAGAAAATTGTAGACCTGCACCAGGCTGGGAAGAGTGAATCTACAATAGGCAAGCAGGTTGGTGTGAATAAATCAACTGTGGGAGCAATTGTAAGAAAATGGAAGACATACAAGACCATTGATAATCTCCCTCGATCCCGTGGGGTTAAAATGATCATGAGAACGGTGAGCAAAAATCCCAGAACTACACGGAGGGACCTGATGAATGACCTGCAGAGAGCTGGGACCAAAGTAACAAAGGCTACCATCAGTAACACACTACGCCGAGAGGGACTCAAATCCTGCAGTGCCAGCCAGTACATGTCCAGGCCCGTCTGAAGTTTGCCAGAGAGCATATGGATGATCCAGAAGAGGATTGGGAGAATATCATGTGGTCAGATGAAACCAAAATGGAACTTTTTGGTAAAAACTCAACTCGTCATGTTTGGAGGAAGAAGAATGCTGAGTAAACACCATACCTACTGTGAAGCATGGGGGTGGAAACATCATGCTTTGGGGCTGTTTTTCTGCAAAGGGGACAGGACGACTGATCCGTGTTAAGGGAAGAATGAACGGGGCCATGTATCGTGAGATTTTAAGCCAAAACCTCCTTCCATCAGTGAAAGCATTGAAGATGAAATGTGGCTGGGTCTTCCAGCATGACAATGATCCCAAACACACCGCTCGAGCAACGAAGGAGTGGCTCCATAAAAAGCATTTCAAGGTCCTGGAGTGGCCTAGCCAGTCTCCAGACCTCAACCCCATAGAAAATTTGTGGAGTCCGTGTTGCCCAGCGACAGCCCCAAAACATCACTGCACTAGAGGAGATCTGCATGGAGGAATGGGCCAAAATACCAGCTACAGTGTGTGCAAACCTGGTGAAGACTTACAGGAAACGTTTCACCTCTGTCATTGCCAACAAAGATTATGTTACAAAGTATTGAGTTGAACTTTTGTTATTGACCAAATACTTATTTTCCACCATAATTTACAAATAAATTTAAGTTTTACAGTGTGATTTTCTGGATTTTTTTTTTCTCATTTTGTCTCTCATAGTTGAAGTGTATAAAATACCTATAAACCAGCCACTAGGGAACACAAGCCAGTGTATCTTTTGTGCTGGTCCCAAGCCCGGGTAAATGGTGAGGGTTGTGTCAGGAAGGGCATCCGACGTAAAACACTTTGCCAAAACTAACATGCGAGTTTATCTAAGAGATACCATACCGGATCGGTCAAGGCCCGGGTTAACGACCGCCACTGGTGCTGTTGACAAACAGGGTGCCGGTGGAAATTGTGCTACTGTTAGTCGAAGACTGTGAGGAGGGAAACGTGTCAGGAGACAGAAAGAGAGGAGGAAAGTCAAGAGTGTAGGACTGAGGGTGGCAACTCTAAATGTGGGGACAATGACAGGTAAAGGTAAAGAGCTGGCTGACATGATGCAGAGAAGGAAGGTAGATGTTTTATGTGTTCAAGAGACCAAGTGGAAGGGCAGCAAGGCTTACAGCATTGGAGCAGGGTTTAAACTGTTTTACCATGGTGTGGATAGAAAGAGAAATGGAGTAGGTCTTGAAAGAGGAGTTAGCAAAGAATGTAGTAGAGGTGAAAAGAGTGTCAGATAGGGTGATGGGTCTGAAGGTAGAGGTAGAAGGTCTGATGTTGAATGTTGTCAGTGGGTACGCTCCACAGGTTGGTTGTGAGGAAGAGGAAAAAGAGAAGTTCTGGAAGGATCTAGATGAAGTGATAGAGAGTATTCCCAGGGAGGAGAGAGTATTCCCAGGGAGGAGAGAGTGGTGATAGGAGCAGACCTAAATGGACATGTTGGTGAAGGAAACAGAGGAGATGAGGAAGTGATGGGTAGGTTTGGTGTCAAGGAAAGGAACCAGGAAGGACAGATGGTGGTGGCTTTTGTCAAGAGGATGGAAATGGCTGTAGTCAACACTTATTTCCAAAAACGGGAGGAACATAGAGTGACCTATAAGAGTGGAGGAAGGAGTTCACAAGTAGACTACATTCTGTGTATAAGAGGAAACCTGACGGAGATTGGCGACTGAAAGGTTGTGGCAGGGGAGAGCGTGGCCAGACAGCATCGGATGGTGGTGTGTAGAATGACTGTTGTTGTGAAGAAGAGAAAAAAGTGTCATATCAGAGAAGAAGACCAAATGGTGGAAGCTGAGGAAGGAAGAATGTAGTGAATAGTTCAGAGAGGAGCTGTTAAAGGCTCTGGGTGGTAAGAAAGAGCTTTCAGATGACTGGGCTACTACAGCAACAGTGATTAGAGAGACAGGTAGGAAAGTACTTGGTGTGGCATCTGGACAGAGAAAAGATGATAAGGAAACCTGGTGGTGGAATATTGAAGTGCAGGAAGCGATTCAAAGGAAGAGGTTAGCCAAAAAGAAATGGGACATTGACAGGACTGACGAAAGTAGACAGGAATATAAGGGGATGAAACGTAAGGCAAAAAGAGAGGTAGCAAAGGCAAAGCAGAAGGCGTATGAGGAGTTGTATGAGAGGTTGGACACTAAGGAAGGTGGATCAGGAAGTAGGAAAGATCAATGAGAATGAAGTTCGGAAAGCTTTGAAGAGGATGAAGAAAGGGAAGGCAGTTGGATGACATGCCAGTGGATGTATGGAAATGTCTAGGTGAGATGGCAGTGAGGTTTTTGACTCAATTATTTAATGGCATTGTTGAGAGTGAGAAAATGCCAGAGGAATGGAGGAGAAGTGTGCTGGTGCCCATTTTTAAGAACAAGGGTGATGTACAGAGTTGTAACAACTACAGGGGAATTAAGTTGATGAGCCACACAATAAAGATCTGGGAAAGAGTTGTGGAAGCTAGACTTAGACAAGAGGTAACTATTTGTGAGCAGCAGTATGGTTTCATGCCAAGAAAGAGTACCACAGATGCCATCTTTGCTTTGAGGATGCTGATGGAGAAGTATAGAGAGGGTCAGAAAGAACTTCATTGTGTCTTTGTTGATTTAGAAAAAGCGTATGACAGAATGCCAAGGGAGGAGCTGTGGTGTTGTATGAGGAAATCTGGAGTAGTGGAGAAGTATGTCAGACTGGTACAGGACATGTATGAGGACAGCAGGACAGTGGTGAGATGTGCTGTAGGAGTGACAGATAGCTTCAAGGTGGAGGTGGGACTACATCAAGGATCGGCTCTGAGCCCCTTCTTGTTTGCTTTGGTGATGGACTTTTTTTTTTGGACAGAGATAGACAGAGACAGACAGAGAGAAACTGGCAGTGATCGATCACTTCAGAGCTCAGAGACTTCTTACTTCTTTTCTAAATAAATAATTATATCATAGTAGCTAATTCCGTGATTCCTGGTCTGCATTCAATAAAAGATTTCATCGAGATTCTAACACACGTTACTGTACCGCGTTCCCCCCAACACTGTAGCTGAGAGATACAGGGCTAATGGAGATGTTTTACTGCTAAGCTGCTGTTCAACTCCAGTCCAGTTGGTGACGCTGGTGCGTCTTAAGTTGTTCTGCCAACCGCCATTAAACATCATAAGAAGAACAAGAAGCTGCTGTGTTTGTACTGTAGAGCCTCATCTGTAAGTAAAATATGTATTTAATTATAACCCTTATATTTAATTATAACCACATTCTAATTAATAATAAAACTAGAGTTTATAATAAAACATCACTGTGAGGATTTGAGGAGCTTTAACTCCAGTTTTATTTAAACACACAAACTATTATCTGCTCCGCTAACTGTTAGCATCACACATGATTCAGTACTGATGAACCGATTCATTGAACCGATGAATCAGTGGATTGTAACGGATTCAGAGTTTATTCATGATTAAATCTAACATTTTGATATAAACGCGTCACATTTTCAGCTTTGTTTACAGTTTGTAATGTTTGATAGAAACAGCGAGTTCTTGTAGCTTTGTTTACAGGTTGTTTTACAGGTTTATAGTAAAAGTTAAAAGTATTAGTACAGCACTGTTATTGGGAGTGGATGAGAAACTAGATGTAAAGAACATCAGACTTCATCATTTCACTTTGGGCCACAAAACCACTTCCACCAAACTCAAAGGATTGTTTCCCAGACAGGGATTAAGGCTTATAGTCCAGGACTACATTTAGCTTTAAATAGAGAATCTCCATTCAAAATGCTGTGTAGTCTAGGACTAGGCTTAATCCCTGTCTGTGAAACCAACCCAAAAAGTTCTATTAGAAGTCTTTTCTGTCTGATGCTGCTCAGTCCCACAATAGTTTCAACATTTTCACTCTGTTTACAGCCTCACAGCATTAAAAATAAACAGTTAAAACAGTCTGAAAGAGTATTCCTGGATTTCTCTTTAATAGGGAATAAAGTACATTTGTCTATCTGTCCGTCTGCCTGTCAGATCTTTTAATAATGCAGTCAGCAGAAGAGGGACACGTCACCCCCATAGATCTACAAAATGAAGGATTCCAAGAGAAACTAATAAAAAAGGAGGAGGAAGAAGATGGAAGTTACTTCTGTAAGTAAATGTGGAGCAATTTGCCATGTTAGTACAGTACAGTGTGGTTAGTATAGTAGAAATAATAAGAAAATGTGGATAGTGGGATTAGAACCTGTACTGTACCGTACTGTCCTGTGTAGAAGTGCTGATACTTCCAGTCTGGATTAAATCTAAGTACAGTAGTATTTATTTGTGGTAAGTAAACCCACAACCTTCAGGTTCCTCCAGTTGTTGAGTTTCTTCTTCACATATTGATGAATTTCAGATGAAGGATCTTTAATCCCTGTGGAACACGTCACCTCTGAGGAACACCTCACCCCAGAGGACCAACAGTGTGGAGGTTTCCAGATGAAGCCTGTGAAGAAGGAAGAACCTGAAGATAAAGATGAACTCAGTAAGTAAAAATAACATTTATTATTGAATGTATTTGTGTCTATCACTAATACTAACACTAACAGCACCACTAAACCCTCACAGTCACACAAACGACTCTAATCTCTATTTACACAAATAAAGAAAACCGTCGAGCCCAACTTGTGAGAATCTGTTCAGCCATGATAATAGAGACAGCAGCTGATCTGGTGTTAAGAACCACACAAACTACAATAATAATAATAGTAATAACTTTAACTTATATAGCGTCTTTCAGCAAACTCAGGATCGATGTACAATGACAAAACAAACATAACAGAAGGGATCGATTACACATAGAATTCAAGAAGAAAAAATAAAGTATTGTGTATAGAGAAATTCACAGAGAGAAGAGATCCAGCAAAGAGTCGAGCAGAGAGTTCTAGAGTGTCACTCATAGTGGACGACCTAAATAAATTAATCATTCATGATGCATCATGGTACAGGACTTTATCATCAGATCTCAGTTTAACATTTACTAACAATCTTTATTATTTATAATGTTATAAATGTATTTGATTATTTATAATGTTATAAATGTATTTTATTATTTATAATGTTATAAATGTATTTATTATTTATAATGTTATAAATGTATTTGATTATTTATAATCTTATAAATGTATTTATTATTTTTAATGTTATAAATGTATTTGATTATTTATAATGTTATAAATGTATTTTATTATATATAATGTTATAAATGTATTTGATTATTTATAATGTTATACATGTATTTGATTATTTATAATGTTATAAATGTATTTGATTATTTATAATGTTATAAATGTATTTGATTATTTATAATGTTATAAATGTATTTGATTATTTATAATGTTATAAATGTATTTGATTATTTATAATGTTATAAATGTATTTATTATTTATAATGTTATAAATGTATTTGATTATTTATAATCTTATAAATGTATTTATTATTTTTAATGTTATAAATGTATTTAATTATTTATAATGTTATAAATGTATTTGATTATTTATAATGTTATAAATGTATTTATTATTTTTAATGTTATAAATGTATTTAATTATTTATAATGTTATAAATGTATTTGATTATAATGTTATAAATGTATTAGATTATTTATAATGTTATAAATGTATTTGATTATTTATAATGTTATAAATGTATTTGATTATTTATAATGTTATAAATGTATTTGATTATTTATAATGTTATAAATGTATTTATTATTTATGTTATAAATGTATTTGATTATTTATAATGTTATAAATGTATTTGATTATTTATAATGTTATAAATGTATTTATTATTTATAATGTTATAAATGTATTTGATTATTTATAATCTTATAAATGTATTTATTATTTTTAATGTTATAAATGTATTTAATTATTTATAATGTTATAAATGTATTTGATTATTTATAATGTTATAAATGTATTTATTATTTTTAATGTTATAAATGTATTTAATTATTTATAATGTTATAAATGTATTTGATTATAATGTTATAAATGTATTAGATTATTTATAATGTTATAAATGTATTTGATTATTTATAATGTTATAAATGTATTTGATTATTTATAATGTTATAAATGTATTTGATTATTTATAATGTTATAAATGTATTTATTATTTATGTTATAAATGTATTTGATTATTTATAATGTTATAAATGTATTTGATTATTTATAATGTTATAAATGTATTTGATTATTTATAATGTTATAAATGTATTTGATTATTTATAATGTTATAAATGTATTTGATTATTTATAATGTTATAAATGTATTAGATTATTTATAATGTTATAAATGAATTTGATTATTTATAATGTTATAAATGTATTTAATTTTTATGTTATAAATGTATTTGATTATTTATAATGTTATAAATGTATTTATTATTTATAATGTTATAAACGTATTTATTTTTTATGTTATAAATGTATTTGATTATTTATAATGTTATAAATGTATTTATTATTTATGTTATAAATGTATTTGATTATTTATAATGTTATAAATGTATTTATTATTTATGTTATAAATGTATTTGATTATTTATAATGTTATAAATGTATTTGATTATTTATAATGTTATAAATGTATTTGATTATTTATAATGTTATAAATGTATTAGATTATTTATAATGTTATAAATGAATTTGATTATTTATAATGTTATAAATGTATTTGATTATTTATAATGTTATAAATGTATTTGATTATTTATAATGTTATAAATGTATTTAATTTTTATGTTATAAATGTATTTGATTATTTATAATGTTATAAATGTATTTATTATTTATAATGTTATAAACGTATTTATTTTTTATGTTATAAATGTATTTGATTATTTATAACGTTATAAATGTATTTGATTATTTATAATGTTATAAATGTGTCTGATTATTTATAATGTTATAAATGTATTTGATTATTTATAATGTTATAAATGTATTTGATTATTTATAATGTTATAAATGTATTTGATTATTTATAATGTTATAAATGTATCTGATTATTTATAATGTTATAAATGTATTTGATTATTTATAATGTTATAAATGTGTCTGATTATTTATAATGTTATAAATGTATTTGATTATTTATAACATTATAAATGTATCTGATTATTTATAATGTTATAAATGTATTTGATTATTTATAATGTTATAAATGTATTTGATTATTTATAATGTTATAAATGTATCTGATTATTTATAATGTTATAAATGTATTTGATTATTTATAATGTTATAAATGTGTCTGATTATTTATAATGTTATAAATGTATTTGATTATTTATAACATTATAAATGTATCTGATTATTTATAATGTTATAAATGTATTTGATTATTTATAATGTTATAAATGTATCTGATTATTTATAATGTTATAAATGTATTTGATTATTTATAATGTTATAAATGTGTCTGATTATTTATAATGTTATAAATGTATTTGATTATTTATAACATTATAAATGTATTTGATTATTTATAATGTTATAAATGTATTTGATTATTTATAATGTTATAAATGTATTTGATTATTTATAATGTTATAAATGTATTTGATTATTTATAACATTATAAATGTATCTGATTATTTATAATGTTATAAATGTATTTGATTATTTATAATGTTATAAATGTGTCTGATTATTTATAATGTTATAAATGTATTTGATTATTTATGTTATAAATGTATTTGATTATTTATAATGTTATGAATGTATTTGATTATTTATAATGTTATAAATGTGTCTGATTATTTATAATGTTATAAATGTATTTGATTATTTATAATGTTATAAATGTATTTGATTATTTATAATGTTATAAATGTATTTGATTATTTATAATGTTATAAATGTATCTGATTATTTATAATGTTATGAATGTATTTGATTATTTATAATGTTATAAATGTGTCTGATTATTTATAATGTTATAAATGTATTTGATTATTTATAATGTTATAAATGTGTCTGATTATTTATAATGTTATAAATGTGTCTGATTATTTATAACGTTATAAATGTATCTGATTATTTATAATGTTATAAATGTATTTATTTTTTATAATGTTATAAATGTATTTGATTATTTATAATGTTATAAATGTATTTGATTATTTATAATGTTATAAATGTATTTGATTATTTATAACATTATAAATGTATCTGATTATTTATAATGTTATAAATGTATTTGATTATTTATAATGTTATAAATGTGTCTGATTATTTATAATGTTATAAATGTATTTGATTATTTATGTTATAAATGTATTTGATTATTTATAATGTTATAAATGTATTTGATTATTTATAATGTTATAAATGTATATTTATTATTTATAATGTTATAAATGTATTTGATTATTTATGTTATAAATGTATTTGATTATTTATAATGTTATAAATGTATTTGATTATTTATAATGTTATAAATGTATTTGATTATTTATAATGTTATAAATGTATTTGATTATGGTATAAATGTATTTGATTATTTATAATGTTATAAATGTATTTGATTATTTATGTTATAAATGTATTTGATTATTTATAATGTTATAAATGTATTTGATTATTTATAATGTTATAAATGTATTTGATTATTTATGTTATAAATGTATTTGATTATTTATAATGTTATAAATGTATTTATTATTTATAATGTTATAAATGTATTTGATTATTTATGTTATAAATGTATTTGATTATTTATAGTGTTATAAATGTATTTGATTATTTATGTTATAAATGTATTTGATTATTTATAATGTTATAAATGTATTTGATTATTTATGTTATAAATGTATTTGATTATTTATAATGTTATAAATGTATTTGATTATTTATAATGTTATAAATGTATTTGATTATTTATGTTATAAATGTATTTGATTATTTATAATGTTATAAATGTATTTGATTATTTATAATGTTATAAATGTATTTGATTATTTATGTTATAAATGTATTTGATTATTTATAATGTTATAAATGTATTTATTATTTATAATGTTATAAATGTATTTGATTATTTATGTTATAAATGTATTTGATTATTTATAGTGTTATAAATGTATTTGATTATTTATGTTATAAATGTATTTGATTATTTATAATGTTATAAATGTATTTGATTATTTATAATGTTATAAATGTATTTGATTATTTATGTTATAAATGTATTTGATTATTTATAATGTTATAAATGTATTTGATTATTTATAATGTTATAAATGTATTTGATTATTTATGTTATAAATGTATTTGATTATTTATAATGTTATAAATGTATTTGATTATTTATAATGTTATAAATGTATTTGATTATTTATGTTATAAATGTATTTGATTATTTATAATGTTATAAATGTATTTATTATTTATAATGTTATAAATGTATTTGATTATTTATGTTATAAATGTATTTGATTATTTATAATGTTATAAATGTATTTGATTATTTATGTCATAAATGTATTTGATTATTTATGTTATAAATGTATTTGATTATTTATAATGTTATAAATGTATTTGATTATTTATAATGTTATAAATGTATTTGATTATTTATAATGTTATAAATGTATTTGATTATTTATAACATTATAAATGTATTTGATTATTTATAATGTTATAAATGTGTCTGATTATTTATAATGTTATAAATGTGTCTGATTATTTATAACGTTATAAATGTATCTGATTATTTATAATGTTATAAATGTATTTATTTTTTATAATGTTATAAATGTATTTGATTATTTATAATGTTATAAATGTATTTGATTATTTATAATGTTATAAATGTATTAGATTATTTATAATGTTATAAATGAATTTGATTATTTATAATGTTATAAATGTATTTGATTATTTATAATGTTATAAATGTATTTGATTATTTATAATGTTATAAATGTATTTAATTTTTATGTTATAAATGTATTTGATTATTTATAATGTTATAAATGTATTTATTATTTATAATGTTATAAACGTATTTATTTTTTATGTTATAAATGTATTTGATTATTTATAATGTTATAAATGTATTTGATTATTTATAATGTTATAAATGTGTCTGATTATTTATAATGTTATAAATGTATTTGATTATTTATAATGTTATAAATGTATTTGATTATTTATAATGTTATAAATGTATTTGATTATTTATAATGTTATAAATGTATCTGATTATTTATAATGTTATAAATGTATTTGATTATTTATAATGTTATAAATGTGTCTGATTATTTATAATGTTATAAATGTATTTGATTATTTATAACATTATAAATGTATCTGATTATTTATAATGTTATAAATGTATTTGATTATTTATAATGTTATAAATGTATTTGATTATTTATAACATTATAAATGTATCTGATTATTTATAATGTTATAAATGTATTTGATTATTTATAATGTTATAAATGTGTCTGATTATTTATAATGTTATAAATGTATTTGATAATTTATGTTATAAATGTATTTGATTATTTATAATGTTATAAATGTATTTGATTATTTATAATGTTATAAATGTATATTTATTATTTATAATGTTATAAATGTATTTGATTATTTATGTTATAAATGTATTTGATTATTTATAATGTTATAAATGTATTTGATTATTTATAATGTTATAAATGTATTTGATTATTTATAATGTTATAAATGTATTTGATTATTTATAATGTTATAAATGTATTTGATTATTTATGTTATAAATGTATTTGATTATTTATAATGTTATAAATGTATTTGATTATTTATAATGTTATAAATATATTTGATTATTTATGTTATAAATGTATTTGATTATTTATAATGTTATAAATGTATTTATTATTTATAATGTTATAAATGTATCTGATTATTTATAATGTTATGAATGTATTTGATTATTTATAATGTTATAAATGTGTCTGATTATTTATAATGTTATAAATGTATTTGATTATTTATAATGTTATAAATGTATTTGATTATTTATAATGTTATAAATGTATTTGATTATTTATAATGTTATAAATGTATTTGATTATTTATAATGTTATAAATGTATCTGATTATTTATAATGTTATAAATGTATTTAATTTTTATGTTATAAATGTATTTGATTATTTATAATGTTATAAATGTATTTATTATTTATAATGTTATAAACGTATTTATTTTTTATGTTATAAATGTATTTGATTATTTATAATGTTATAAATGTATTTATTATTTATGTTATAAATGTATTTGATTATTTATAATGTTATAAATGTATTTATTATTTATGTTATAAATGTATTTGATTATTTATAATGTTATAAATGTATTTGATTATTTATAATGTTATAAATGTATTTGATTATTTATAATGTTATAAATGTATTTGATTATTTATAATGTTATAAATGTATTAGATTATTTATAATGTTATAAATGAATTTGATTATTTATAATGTTATAAATGTATTTGATTATTTATAATGTTATAAATGTATTTGATTATTTATAATGTTATAAATGTATTTAATTTTTATGTTATAAATGTATTTGATTATTTATAATGTTATAAATGTATTTATTATTTATAATGTTATAAACGTATTTATTTTTTATGTTATAAATGTATTTGATTATTTATAACGTTATAAATGTATTTGATTATTTATAATGTTATAAATGTGTCTGATTATTTATAATGTTATAAATGTATTTGATTATTTATAATGTTATAAATGTATTTGATTATTTATAATGTTATAAATGTATTTGATTATTTATAATGTTATAAATGTATCTGATTATTTATAATGTTATAAATGTATTTGATTATTTATAATGTTATAAATGTGTCTGATTATTTATAATGTTATAAATGTATTTGATTATTTATAACATTATAAATGTATCTGATTATTTATAATGTTATAAATGTATTTGATTATTTATAATGTTATAAATGTATTTGATTATTTATAATGTTATAAATGTATTTGATTATTTATAACATTATAAATGTATCTGATTATTTATAATGTTATAAATGTATTTGATTATTTATAATGTTATAAATGTGTCTGATTATTTATAATGTTATAAATGTATTTGATTATTTATGTTATAAATGTATTTGATTATTTATAATGTTATAAATGTATTTGATTATTTATAATGTTATAAATGTATATTTATTATTTATAATGTTATAAATGTATTTGATTATTTATGTTATAAATGTATTTGATTATTTATAATGTTATAAATGTATTTGATTATTTATAATGTTATAAATGTATTTGATTATTTATAATGTTATAAATGTATTTGATTATTTATAATGTTATAAATGTATTTGATTATTTATAATGTTATAAATGTATTTGATTATTTATAATGTTATAAATGTATTTGATTATTTATAATGTTATAAATGTATTTGATTATTTATAATGTTATAAATGTATTTGATTATTTATGTTATAAATGTATTTGATTATTTATAATGTTATAAATGTATTTGATTATTTATAATGTTATAAATGTATTTGATTATTTATAATGTTATAAATGTATTTGATTATTTATAATGTTATAAATGTATTTGATTATTTATAATGTTATAAATGTATTTGATTATTTATAATGTTATAAATGTATATTTATTATTTATAATGTTATAAATGTATTTGATTATTTATGTTATAAATGTATTTGATTATTTATAATGTTATAAATGTATTTGATTATTTATAATGTTATAAATGTATTTGATTATTTATAATGTTATAAATGTATTTGATTATGGTATAAATGTATTTGATTATTTATAATGTTATAAATGTATTTGATTATTTATGTTATAAATGTATTTGATTATTTATAATGTTATAAATGTATTTGATTATTTATAATGTTATAAATATATTTGATTATTTATGTTATAAATGTATTTGATTATTTATAATGTTATAAATGTATTTATTATTTATAATTTTATAAATGTATCTGATTATTTATAATGTTATGAATGTATTTGATTATTTATAATGTTATAAATGTGTCTGATTATTTATAATGTTATAAATGTATTTGATTATTTATAATGTTATAAATGTATTTGATTATTTATAATGTTATAAATGTATTTGATTATTTATAATGTTATAAATGTATTTGATTATTTATAATGTTATAAATGTATCTGATTATTTATAATGTTATGAATGTATTTGATTATTTATAATGTTATAAATGTATTTATTATTTATAATGTTATAAATGTATCTGATTATTTATAATGTTATGAATGTATTTGATTATTTATAATGTTATAAATGTGTCTGATTATTTATAATGTTATAAATGTATTTGATTATTTATAATGTTATAAATGTATTTGATTATTTATAATGTTATAAATGTATTTGATTATTTATAATGTTATAAATGTATTTGATTATTTATAATGTTATAAATGTATTTGATTATTTATGTTATAAATGTATTTGATTATTTATAATGTTATAAATGTATTTATTATTTATAATGTTATAAATGTATTTCATTATTTATGTTATAAATGTATTTGATTATTTATAATGTTATAAATGTGTCTGATTATTTATAATGTTATAAATGTATTTGATTATTTATGTTATAAATGTATTTGATTATTTATAATGTTATAAATGTATTTGATTATTTATAATGTTATAAATGTATTTGATTATTTATAATGTTATAAATGTATTTGATTATTTATAATGTTATAAATGTATTTGATTATTTATAACATTATAAATGTATCTGATTATTTATAATGTTATAAATGTATTTGATTATTTATAATGTTATAAATGTGTCTGATTATTTATAATGTTATAAATGTATTTGATTATTTATAATGTTATAAATGTGTCTGATTATTTATAATGTTATAAATGTATTTGATTATTTATGTTATAAATGTATTTGATTATTTATAATGTTATAAATGTATTTGATTATTTATAATGTTATAAATGTATATTTATTATTTATAATGTTATAAATGTATTTGATTATTTATGTTATAAATGTATTTGATTATTTATAATGTTATAAATGTATTTGATTATTTATAATGTTATAAATGTATTTGATTATTTATAATGTTATAAATGTATTTGATTATGTTATAAATGTATTTGATTAATTATAATGGTATAAATGTATTTGATTATTTATGTTATAAATGTATTTGATTATTTATAATGTTATAAATGTATTTGATTATTTATGTCATAAATGTATTTGATTATTTATGTTATAAATGTATTTGATTATTTATAATGTTATAAATGTATTTGATTATTTATAATGTTATAAATGTATTTGATTATTTATAATGTTATAAATGTATATTTATTATTTATAATGTTATAAATGTATTTGATTATTTATGTTATAAATGTATTTGATTATTTATAATGTTATAAATGTATTTGATTATTTATAATGTTATAAATGTATTTGATTATTTATAATGTTATAAACGTATTTGATTATTTATAATGTTATAAATGTATTTGATTATTTATGTTATAAATGTATTTGATGATTTATAATGTTATAAATGTGTTTGATTATTTATAATGTTATAAATGTATTTGATTATTTATAATGGTATAAATGTATTTGATTATTTATGTTATAAATGTATTTGATTATGTATAATGTTATAAATGTATTTGATTATTTATAATGTTATAAATGTATTTGATTATTTATAATGTTATAAATGTATTTGATTATTTATAATGTTATAAATGTATTTATTATTTATAATGTTATAAATGTATTTGATTATTTATGTTATAAATGTATTTGATTATTTATAATGTTATAAATGTATTTGATTATTTATGTCATAAATGTATTTGATTATTTATGTTATAAATGTATTTGATTATTTATAATGTTTTAAATGTATTTATTATTTATAATGTTATAAATGTATTTGATTATTTATGTTATAAATGTATTTGATTATTTATAATGTTATAAATGTATTTGATTATTTATGTCATAAATGTATTTGATTATTTATGTTATAAATGTATTTGATTATTTATAATGTTTTAAATGTATTTATTATTTATAATGTTATAAATGTATTTGATTATTTATAATGTTATAAATGAATTTATTATTTATAATGTTATAAATGTATTTGATTATAATGTTATAAATGTATTTTGATTATTTATAATGTTATAAATGTATTTGATTATTTATAATGTTATAAATGTATTTGATTATAATGTTATAAATGTATTTGATTATTTATAATGTTATAAATGTATTTTTATTATTTATAATGTTATAAATGTATTTTTATTATTTATAATGTTATAAATGTATTTGATTATTTATAATGTTATAAATGTATTTGATTATTTATAATGTTATAAATGTATTTGATTATTTATAATGTTATAAATGTATTTTTATTATTTATAATGTTATAAATGTATTTTTATTATTTATAATGTTATAAATGTATTTGATTATTTATAATGTTATAAATGTGTTTGATTATTTATAATGTTATAAATGTGTTTGATTATTATTTATAATGTTATAAATGTGTTTGATTATTTATAATGTTATAAATGTATTTATTAATGTTATAAATGTATTTGATTATTTATAATGTTATAAATGTATTTATTATTTATGTTATAAATGTGTTTGATTATTTATAATGTTATAAATGTATTTATTATTTATGTTATAAATGTATTTATTATTTATGTTATAAATGTATTTGATTATTTATAATGTTATAAATGTGTTTGATTATTATTTATAATGTTATAAATGTGTTTGATTATTTATAATGTTATAAATGTATTTATTATTTATGTTATAAATGTATTTGATTATTTATAATGTTATGAATGTATTTGATTATTTATAATGTTATGAATGTATTTGATTATTTATAATGTTATAAATGTATTTGATTATTTATAATGTTATGAATGTATTTGATTATTTATAATGTTATAAATGTATTTGATTATTTATAATGTTATAAATGTATTTGATTATTTATAATGTTATAAATGTATTTGATTATTTATAATGTTATAAATGTATATTATTATTTATGATGTTAAATGTATTTGATTATTTATAATGTTATAAATGTATTTGATTATTTATAATGTTATAAATGTATTTGATTATTTATAATGTTATAAATGTATTTGATTATTTTCTGCTTCAGAACTGAACAAGGATTTCTGCTGCTCCTCGTGTCCACGTTCCTCTACAACCCAAAATCAGCTCCACAATCACATCAAGAGCTGCAACCATGATAAATATGAGACTCTGGTGAAGATTAAGACTGAACATGAGGATCTGACGTCCACCAGAAGCTCCAGTAATCAGCAAACGTCCTCTGGTACTGTCAGCATTAACACCTCTCTCAGTCCCACACAGGAAGAAGGAAACGTCTGCTCACAGTGTGGGAAGAGCTTCAGGTTCCTGAGTCATCTCAAAATACACCAGCGCATTCACACAGGAGAGAATCTGTATCAGTGCTCACAGTGTGGGAAGAGCTTCAGGACCCATGGTGTTCTCAAAACTCACCAGCACATTCACACTGGAGAGAAACCATATCAGTGCTCACAGTGTGGGAAGAGTTTTAATCAACAGAGTGCTCTTAAAATACACCAGCGCATTCACACTGGAGAGAAACCATATCAGTGCTCACAGTGTGGAAAGAGTTTTATTACACAGAGTGATCTGAAAAAACACCAGCGCATTCACACTGGAGAGAAACCGTATCAATGTTCACAGTGTGGGAAAAGTTTTACTGAACAGAGTGCTCTCAAAGTACACCAGCGCATTCACACTGGGGAGAAACCGTATCAGTGCTCACAGTGTGAGAAGAGTTTTAATACACAGAGTAATCTAAAAATACACCAGCACATTCACACTGGGGAGAAACCGTATCAGTGCTCACAGTGTGAGAAGAGTTTTAATACACAGAGTCATCTTAAAATGCACCAGCGTATTCACACTGGAGAGAAACCGTATCAGTGCTCACAGTGTGAGAAGAGTTTTAATACACAGAGCAATCTAAAAATACACCAGCGCATTCACACTGGGGAGAAACCGTATCAGTGCTCACAGTGTGAGAAGAGTTTTAATACACAGAGTAATCTAAAAATACACCAGCGCATTCACACTGGAGAGAAACCATATCAGTGCTTACAGTGTGGAAAGAGTTTTAATCAACAGAGTGCTCTTAAAATCCACCAGCGCATTGAGAGGAACTGTATCAGTGCTCAGTGTTGAAAGAGATGTTTTGTATAAAAGTGTCGACTAAATGCTACAAATGTGTGTAAATGAGTCTATAAAAGTGAGTGAGCTGAGTGAGTAGGGACTTAGTGAGTGACGTCTTCAGATGAATTGGTGCTTCATCCAGCTAAACGTGGTGGTAAGGAACTGAACTTAAGTAACGGTGCTTTTTTTTATTTCCAGGTTTATGAGTTTCCATCGTTTTCACTTTTAACATATATTTAAATTTTAGTTCATCTCTAATCTAAAACTATTTTTTTCTTGTTAATAATGTAGAATATTTTGTGGTCACATTGATTTTTGTTTGTATTAAATATTCATTAGTAATGTTGTTAAAAAATTTTTTGCTTGCACAACAATAAAAAAACTTGGTACAGAATTTCCCCATATTTTTTTTTGTAAATTATTTGTTATACTGACTGACTTTTTTTTGTCAACACTAAAAGACATATTTAGTTGAGTAAACAAAAAAAACCCTTGGGACCAAATTTCCCTGAAATTTTTCCTGTCTACTCAACTTTTGCACATTTGTTAAACTGACTGACATTTTCTTGTCAATATTAAAATACATATTAAGTTGAGCAAACATAAAAACATTCATTGTACTATGAACTACAAGTAGTCTTGAGCAAAACTATTTGAGTTGCACTGACTTTTCTTTTGTTTACCAAACAAAGAAAAATTAGTTAATGTAAGCCTTAAATTCTCGCCTAATAAACAAAGCTTTCTCAAGTTGAGTTGGCTAAAAATTATAAATTGTAAATCAGTACTAAGAAATATCAAGTTTTGCTATAAAATTTAAAGATTACAGCTGGTGTGTGAGGTGTAAAGAAATAGAGGAGGCTTTAAACTTTAGAAGAAACAAGCTTTGTTTTATTAATCTCACAGCCTCAGCTGATGCATTAAGGATACATAAACCTAACACCAACCATGGTAAGAACCTTCTCTTTTCATCAACAATCCTTCAATCCCACCATCAAAAGAAACCAAAATTAGCAGTTCCAAAGTAACCAACGCAGAAACACAACAAAAGTTCTCCAAAACTTTTCTTAATTCTTGAAGGGACTTTACAATGATAAACGAGGGTAAAACACCCAACAACTGAACAGCAATACTTTGGCTGTCTACAGCTTGAAGAGTTTATTCTTTAGGGACTGAACTCTATTGGTGCACCTGTCTCCTAGACCGACAAAGATGTTCTGCACTGCCTCAAATGTGTATTTTATTCCTTTTGGATATTCCATGTTCTCTAAATAACAGGTTCCATATTATGTTATTCTTATCATAAGAGTTTTTTTTTTTTTACTTATTAAAGGAATTTACTTTTCTTATTGTCAGTTGTAGCATTTGATGCCGTTTGAAGTTTTTGTAGAAGATTGACCAGTTTGCAAAGAAAAAGCATTATTTGTTTACAGGGGATGGGAACAACAGTGACCACTGTTAGTAACAATTCAAAACTTAACAAACCTTAAGCAGAAGTCATTCCTGACTGACCAGGAGAGCTTGTGGCTGCACAAGCACCAAATTTTAGTAATATTGTAACCAGCCTCAGGCAGACTCACAGGACTGTCAGAAGAGCTGGATAACCAATGATGGATATTCCCATTAAGGAGATGCAGGGTCACTAGGAATGAGCCCAGTGTTTTCTAACCCTGGTCCTAAAGGAACACTGTCCTGCACATGTCTTTTGTCACTTCCTTTAATACACATCCCACATAAAGTCCCTCTTAACGTCCCACCCATAACATTTGATTGACAGAAAGCCTTTTTGATAGTGAAGATGCAATAGCACACAGGGTTGCAAACACGTTTTAATTTTGGCAGACCTACAGCGCTACAGTGAGGAACTGCAAAACAAAATGGATGATTATTTCAACTATTAAGACAATGAAAATGAAAACACAATTCGCTTTTCCTTATTACATTTTTCCAGGCAATATACACAAAAATGCAAATGCACATTTTCAATTTGAATTATGTCTTAAATGATGGGCAACATATTCTGGACTTCATTCAAATTATAAAGTAAATTTGAATATTAAAATGCAAAATTAAAAATTCTAATTCAATTGTGTTGTGTATTTACAATGTGAGTGCAGAATTCAAATGTAAAATGTGTATTTATATTTGTATTTTTGTGCATAATGGCTGCTAAAGTTTATATGGAAAAGTGCTTTTCACATTTCAATGTTTTGTCTTAATGATCTGATTGATATATAAAAAGGAAAAAACAATACACACAAAACAACAGCTTGTTAACAACTGATAACTATTTTTAATGGATGTGCAAGAAAAGCCCCTGGTACGTGCTGGTCAGTGTTAATCCAAGACCAGTGCTCCTCTGAGCAGGCAGCAGGAAGGCAGAAAACACTCTGGACAGGCCACCAGTCCATCACAGGAAAGAAGCCATTATGCACAGAAATGTAAATGCTAATACAAATTTTGCATTTGAATTTGAATTATCAGTTTAATAATGCACTCACACTAGAAATGCAATTGTAAATACACAATTGAATTTGGAATTTGAAATTTTTTATTTGAAGTTTAATAAAGTCTGGAATATGCTGCCATAGATGCACACTCGAAATTCACGACTGTGTGGTTTTACTTACAGAAACTCGCAAGAGCTATCATATTATATTGCAGGAAACTCACCAGGCAGATCTTTGATACTGGCTCATGCTCCCTTAGATACACTGGCAGTCCCCTTAGAGCTGTAGCCCTCCTATGGGATAGTATGTCTGTTGTCTATAAAGTAAAAAAAAAACATTAGGTACACCAAATTGCTGCTGTCAAAACAACCTTGTATCTCCATTTTGATTTCATGATGAATGGACAAAATGAAACTGCCCAAATTTATTTAGAAAAAGTCTGTTGAATATCACTGCTATAGACTATATATAATAAATACATTTACAGCCTTAATACTGTTTGTTTTTATTAATCTTTATGTATTTATTTTCTCTATATTTTAAGGCAAACACACAATAACGCTAACAAAGCAGATAATGAATATATTGCCAAATATACAGTGTACACTGATCAGGCATAACATTTGGAACACCTGTGTGGTCATAATTTGTTGGTTCCCCCTTTGCTGCCGAATCAGCCCTGACTCATCAAGGCATGGACCAACACCTTTCTATCAGAACCAGCATGAACTTCTTCCGCAGTTTGGATCCAGCATGAACTTCTTCTGTTGGATCCAGCCTTCACTCCCCACATGCATCAATGAGCTTTTTTCTGCCCATGACCCTGTCACTGGTTTACCACCGTTCCTTCCTTGGACAACTTTTGAGAGATGCAGACCAGGAACACCCCACAAGAGCTGCAGTTTTGGAGATGATCTGATGTCTAGACATCATAATTTGGCCCTTGATTCAAGTAGTGAGCGAAGGCTTTCCAATGTGGTCCGATCCTACAAACAAAGTACTGTAGCTAAAATTGCTGAAGAAGTTAATTCTGGTTCTGATAAAAAGGTGTCGGTCCATGCCTTGATGAGTCAGGACTGTTTTTGCAGCAAATGGGGAACCAACAAATTATGACCACAGGTGTTCCAAATGTTATGCCTGATTAGTGTATATCCAAATACACTTTGAATCACATCTACCCATAATCACCTGGTCATCAAGTTTGTCTAGGAGAATTCTCATCTCATCTCCAAAGTCTCTGCTCTTTGCACGGTACATTTTGATTAGTGTGTTGGTATGCTTATCAAGAGAGGTCATGAAAGCAGTTTTGAGGTCCGTACAGGTGATCCTTTGGAATTCAGCAAAAATCTGAAGGGCGGGAGAGAGAGAAGGAGAAATAAAGAGAGGGAGAGGAAAAATGCACATTTACAGTATTAGTACAATATTACAATTACCTATCACAACACAATGGGATATTTGCACTCAAGATCAGACAGGTAAATCTAAAGGGACACTTACTTGCTCTTCCAAAAAGAGGCAGGGCCACCTTTCTTTTACAACAGAGACAAGAGGCTGCTCATTGACTATTTCTTTTCTCCTGAGTGAGAATGTATTTTCCATTTTTGCATTGATCACAGTCATGTCCATGTTCTTTTTCTTTCCTTCATTTTGAAGGTAATCCCGCTCTCTCTCCAGTGTGGCATCATCTACACCAATAGGGTTGTCAGGAAGAAAGTTTATCTCTGACCTTCTAGGCTTCTTCACAGGAGCTTTTGAACCATTGTCTCTCTTACTGCTAAGCTCTGTACATCCAGCGAAGCGCAACTTTTGCCTGTAATTGCCCATTTTGAATTTGAGGCTCATTTTCCAGCCACGGCATCCTCTATCACAACCAGACTCCTTTAGACATGGGTGTCTGGAAACCAATGCAGCTGCAACTTGCTCAATCTCAGAATCACTTGGATATGCCTTGAAGGAGTACATAGTTTCTGCTAGTTTCTCCAATATGTCTATTGTTATCTCTCTTGTAATTTCCAGAGTAGTTTTCTGCTTGTCATAGACTTCGTTAGCTTTTCTTAGTCTGAACTCCACATCATATGAGAATGTTGGTATTGGAAATGCCTTTGGCCACCGCTCTGCCCTAGATGTGGAAGGGGACTGACTAGATTGACTGGAGACACTAGCTGTATCAAGGGTTAAATCAGTGTCAGACCCCATGCTTTCACTCCTGGAAGTCTCTGCTTGTGGTGTAACATTAAACAGTTCCTGAATTATTTTAAGTGTAACTTTCTCAGCTGGAAGCTCACTGATGTCTGTCAAATTACAGAGTTGGCCACCAAAATCAGGATCCTCAAACTGGATAACAAAGTTTCTGTCAATATTTAGTTTGTCACAAAGAACTTCTTTAAGACTATCTACTGAGGATGGCACTTCAGGCAGGGTCAGCTTCTTTATGCAATCTGGTGCAACTATTACTCGGAGAAGCATTGTTGCTTCCTAAGAAAAGAGACAAGAGAAAATGAATAACCTAGTGTCCTACCAGTACATTAGGCTGAAAGATTAATCAATTTTATAGAGAAATCACAATTTAAGAGAATTTTCAAATCGCAAGAGCAGCTATTTTTATTACAGCCTAAATTTTAAGTGGGAGAATTTGGGGCCGAAAGATTCATTGGTTTTATTACGCAATTTACAATTTGCAAAACCGGCAATATTTATAGAATCCTACGTTATCAACTGTGTTGCTGTAACAAATTTGAAGTGAGAACACTGAAGCTAATAGCATAAAGGTTGTAAACCATCTGTAGATAAGTTTGACCAATCGGAAACAACCTGTGTGACTATGTTAAAGCCTCAAGTCAGAAAAAGTGGATACACTAAACTTTCTGGCCTCAAAAAAGGATTATACCTCAATTGATAGAGAATTACCACAATTTTAATCACAACAAAACCAAAAAATTGCCATTAGATATTTTGTCCATATCGTTCAGCCCTACCAGTAACTTATATACACCTCTGTTAATGTAATAAAAACCTCTTGGGTGACACTAACAACTTTCTCCCAATTCTGTAAGCTGCAAGAGGGTAGAAGTCATTTAGATCATTTGGGTCAGTGACAACCAACTCCACATATGCACTGTCCACCACCTCATAAGCCCTGAGATGTTCAACATACCAAGAAGAAAATCTCTCCAATACAAAAGAAACTTCGTTGACAACTACCAAAATGCTATGTATTCTTCCAAATTCTGGCAGGCCACCACAGCTTCCGACAGACACCATCATTCCTTTGGAGTATGAGGTCCCATTTAACACAACACTCAAAGCAAAAGACACTGTATTATGCTCAGCATATTTTCTCTCAACAGCCATTTTCAATCTTCCATCTAGTGAGGATGTCTTGACAGTTTTGACTCTGTCAACACACAAGCGCTGTTTGAAAAAGCTGGGAGATTGTAAGACATGTGCCATCATGAGTTGGTGCTGGTTGGCCAATGTCTGAAGAACGTTTTTAAAATTCTGTGTGTTCAAAACAATTGTTTTGAAGTAACTGTGTTTAGATTCAAAATGCATAGTCCACAGCTCAACAACAGGACCAAAGCAGCGTATAAGGTTTGGATAGTGTTCCAAAAAATGATGCTTTGATCGAAATCTTTCATTTGGAAACACTTCTGTAAAAAGCTGGCGATGATCAGATATTTTAGTCTCCAGATAACAAAGACTGTCCTCTGAAAACTTGGGTGAAGCAACAAGCTCAACAATATCTTTGAGATCCATCAAGAGCTGCCATGCTTTCTCTGTTTCTGGCACAATATGACCAACCATAAATAGTATTAGCCTTATCAGCGTCCAATTTTCATGGCCATTGCCACCAATTGTTTTTTTAGATGAGAATGTTTGTGGAATTTTTTGTGGACGGTTCACCTTATCTGAGAAGCTGTAGGGGAAAGACTGAATTATACTATTCAAATAATCAAGTGTAAAGAACTTTCCAGAAATTAGCTTCTTAAGGCACAAAGATAATTCAAAAGGCACTACACCTTCAAACAAATCATGTAACGCATCTGGGGGAAATCCAGTCACTGGATGAAAATATTTGAGATGTTTTCAAAACGCAGTCTCCTTTTACCCCATTCACACTCGTCAAGCTCAGATTTGTTTTGAGTTCCTCAAGAAAAGCATTATGCTGTTCAACACTTCTTAATGAGAAGAGTCCCTTCTTCACTTCAGTGGTCTGAATGTCACTGATGGAAGCAAGACAAAACCTACAGAATTTTTCTACACGAAAACTTTCTTGAAATCCTGCTAGGCCATGTGCCCCAAGATTGTCTGCAGAGACAGTTAAAACAGTTCCTTTGACATGTTTACCAACATGGTCTCGATATAAGCCCTCTTGCTCAAGTATTTGTATATCCTTCACAAATGGCTCAAAAAATACTTCATAGCCAAATTCCCTAACATCACTGCTTTTCCCCAGTAAGGCCAACTGAACAGAGTTCAAATTTGATCTGAACTCTGCAGGCCAATTCAAAATTACCCAGTACACTGCTGTAATCTTGTGCTTTTTACGTGACGTTCCCAGGGGATTGACTACTTCAAAGTCATCAATGTACAGACCAAGAGAAATAGCTGTATTCTCATTATGGAGTAGTGGGTGTTCCCTGAAATACTGTCCATCAAAACAAGATGTATAAAAACCATGGGTGGCTTCACTGGAAAACAAAGTCTTTTCGATTACCTCATTATGGCCTAACAGTGTTTTCAGAACTCTGAGACAGGGCACATAAACAAATGTCCTGTTTTTTCTTCTGCTGAACACAAACTCAACAGGTTCAACTACATTAAAGTTCTTTTTGTAGTACACATTACGCCTATGATCAGTTGACAATGGTCCCTTAGCTGTAGTAAAGTAAAGAGGATTTGTCTTATGAACAGCCTCAGTGATTTCAGTGAGAACAGACTGATCAACTTCACAGTTGTGACTGAGTAAAGTATCTCTAATGACTTTTGCAACACATGTTTTTGAAAGAATTAAAATATCATTCAGACCATCAAAAATCTGCCTTATAGCACTTCTAGATACATGTAATTCTGTCTGCATACAGAGAAACAAAAATGCCAATTTCTTCTCAAGGATTTTCTGGATGTCAAATTCTGTAGCCTCTGCCTCAACCACTAAAGACTCAGCAATACCAGATTCCCCCTCATCACAGTCTGATGCAGAATCTGCCCAGTCTTCAGACTTTGTGCAGTTAACTGGTACAATGGATGATCTATAATCGCAAAAAGTTTGGTTTTGGTGACATTTAGATTTGTGGGTATGGAATGTTACATAGACATTAGTCTTAAAATTACAGTGTAAAAAAGGGCACTGTAGAGTCTCATGCTTTTTTAGATGTGTAACTCAAATGCCTGATGAATGTGTCTTCAGTGCAAAGATTCCTGTAATCGCACAGTTCACAATGAAAGATGGCTTGCTCTCTCCTTTTGCTTGCATTTGAATGAGCTCTGTGGAGATGAGTTTTCAAAGCACCAGCGGTCTTAAATGTGCAAACACACTCTGGATATAAGCACAATAATCGTAAACGTCGCCCTGGTTGCCAGTGTCTGAGTCTGTAGTGTTTCAGCAGCAAATTACAACTGTGGCTCGTGAACTTACAGAATCTACACTGCATGAGAGCCGCACCACCAGTACTTGGTCCAAGGTAGACCTACAAAAGAATGTACACAAATCTGAATACACAAAAAAGGCATCAGTAAGAAAAAAACAGACACTTTCTATAAAATATTAGAAACTCTTTTAAATTACTCACTAACAAAATTTTAAATACTTCCCATTTATTACAATAATACACACGTACCATAAGTCTTGACCATAAGTCTTCTTAAGACAAGAAATAGTATCATGACTTTTGGCACATCCATGAGTGTGCGTGCATATACAGTGTATCACAAAAGTGAGTACACCCCTCACATTTCTGCAGATATTTAAGTATATCTTTTCATGGGACAACACTGACAAAATGACACTTTGACACAATGAAAAGTAGTCTGTGTGCAGCTTATATAACAGTGTAAATTTATTCTTTCCTCAAAATAACTCAATATACAGCCATTAATGTCTAAACCACCGGCAACAAAAGTGAGTACACCCCTTAGTGAAAGTTCCTGAAGTGTCAATATTTTGTGTGGCCACCATTATTTCCCAGAACTGCCTTAACTCTCCTGGGCATGGAGTTTACCAGAGCTTCACAGGTTGCCACTGGAATGCTTTCCCACTCCTCCATGACGACATCACGGAGCTGGCGGATATTCGAGACTTTGCGCTCCTCCACCTTCCGCTTGAGGATGCCCCAAAGATGTTCTCTTGGGTTTAGGTCTGGAGACATGCTTGGCCAGTCCATCACCTTTACCCTCAGCCTCTTCAATAAAGCAGTGGTCGTCTTAGAGGTGTGTTTGGGGTCATTATCATGCTGGAACACTGCCCTGCGACCCAGTTTCCGGAGGGAGGGGATCATGCTCTGCTTCAGTATTTCATAGTACATATTGGAGTTCATGTGTCCCTCAATGAAATGTAACTCCCCAACACCTGCTGCACTCATGCAGCCCCAGACCATGGCATTCCCACAACCATGCTTGACTGTAGGCATGACACACTTATCTTTGTACTCCTCACCTGATTGCCGCCACACATGCTTGAGACCATCTGAACCAAACAAATTAATCTTGGTCTCATCAGACCATAGGACATGGTTCCAGTAATCCATGTCCTTTGTTGACATGTCTTCAGCAAACTGTTTGCGGGCTTTCTTGTGTAGAGACTTCAGAAGAGGCTTCCTTCTGGGGTGACAGCCATGCAGACCAATTTGATGTAGTGTGCGGCGTATGGTCTGAGCACTGACAGGCTGACCCCCCACCTTTTCAATCTCTGCAGCAATGCTGACAGCACTCCTGCGCCTAGCTTTCAAAGACAGCAGTTGGATGTGACGCTGAGCACGTGCACTCAGCTTCTTTGGACGACCAACGCGAGGTCTGTTCTGAGTGGACCCTTTTAAAACGCTGGATGATCTTGGCCACTGTGCTGCAGCTCAGTTTCAGGGTGTTGGCAATCTTCTTGTAGCCTTGGCCATCTTCATGTAGTGCAACAATTCGTCTTTTAAGATCCTCAGAGAGTTCTTTGTCATGAGGTGCCATGTTGGAACTTTCAGTAACCAGTATGAGAGAGTGTGAGAGCTGTACTACTAAATTGAACACACCTGCTCCCTATGCACACCCGAGACCTAGTAACACTAACAAATCACATGACATTTTGGAGGGAAAATGACAAGCAGTGCTCAATTTGGACATTTAGGGGTGTAGTCTCTTAGGGGTGTACTCACTTTTGTTGCCGGTGGTTTAGACATTAATGGCTGTATATTGAGTTATTTTGAGGGAAGAATAAATTTACACTGTTATATAAGCTGCACACAGACTACTTTTCATTGTGTCAAAGTGTCATTTTGTCAGTGTTGTCCCATGAAAAGATATACTTAAATATCTGCAGAAATGTGAGGGGTGTACTCACTTTTGTGATACACTGTATATATATATATATATATATATATATATATATATATATATATATATATATATATATATATATTCACTGAGCTCCTGAGAGTGACTAATTTTTTCACTAATGTGTGTAGAAGCAGTCTGCATGCCGAGGTGCTTGGTATTATACATCTGTGGCCATGGAAGTAATTGGAACACCTGAATTCAATTATCTGGATAGGTGAGCGTCATATTTCAGGGGTGGGCGATATGGCAATAATATTTCACAATTTTTTTTGTAGGATCACAATCTCAATTTTATCACGATTCAATACTACTAAACAGTACAGTAGCCTTGGCTTATTAAAAAAAAGTTGAAATACATTTTTTAACTCTTGTTATTATCTAAGTATTGGTATTAATATTTAACTGAACCCTGAATATTTAACTGACTGAAGACTGGTTAAGTTATAACACTAAATATTTTACCTGCTGTAATCTCTTAAAAGTGCAATGTGATTCAGAACCGAAACAAAGTCAATAATAACTGTCTTTAACAAAAACAGATTAAACAGCAGATTTATTATTCACACTTCTTACAGCTGGTCTTGCTGGCTGCAGTGTAGCGGACCTCCTCAGTGTACTGTTTGGGATGTTTTAAATTCGCTTTAAATTATTATGTTTTGTGTCAATATAGCGTTAGCTTTAAGCGGACCTGTTACATTATAGTGTGACACTGAGGAAAGACTCCACTTTATTAGGTTGTTATTTAATCCATTCGTTCCTCCAAACACCTGTCAGCCAACAGAACGTAACTTTTTAAGGCTTCTGATTGGCCGACATGCGGTTACAGTCAGTGCTGTAATCCCGCCTACAGATTTGCATACAGCTTTTTTATGCACGGTGAAAGAAAAATATCTGTGTACGTGTGAACGGGGTTCGCTGGCTTTCATTCATGTCTCCCCACTTGTAAAAACAAAAAATATAGGCGGGGGAAAGCATGATTGATTATAATAACCACAGTGTAAGATCGATTAAATGTTGAATTAATATAAGCCACTTAACACTAATTCAATATATATTTAACCACAAAACAACCATGAATCAACCATAAACCATTGTGGATTTTATGTTGGTTTTAAGTTTGGAGTTGAGTTGAAACAAAGTTCAATGTTGCATAAATAAATCTGTTCTGATGTCGGAGATCAACGCTGATTAAAAGAATAACGTTAATTTAACGTTGTTTTGCTATCAGGGCAGCTACAGCAGTTTAGTTTGTCTTAAAGCTAGTCATTAGTCATTATAAGGACAATATGATTCCTTAAAGAACAGTATTAATATAATTTTACAATGATGTTTCTCGTGTAACATAACTAGTTTATTTTAGAATTGTACCTATAAAGACACCATTACACTGTTTTAATCAAGTGCGGTGCTATCTAAATTTTTTATATCGACTACAAACCCTAGCTAAGTGTTACTCACCTAAACGAATAAAACTGCAATATCCAAACAAGAAACCAAATATCAACAATATGAATCAATATTAATATATGTAAAATATTAAAGCACCTACCATTTTAAAACGTTGAGTGATGATGTGAAGTTGATAAAACCATCCACAGATACTGTTGGCTCCCTCGGGGGACAAAATGGCTGAGTTTTTCTGGCACACTGCCAGGCAATTTCCCACGCGATGACATTAGCCAATGAGCTTTCAAACAGTCACATGTTGTGAGGTGAATTTTGAATGAACTCATTATTTATTGTTCATCAGGCTTATCATCTTCATTTTCTGAACGAAATCCATATGAGTCATTCTTTAATTTGGGGTACATTCCATGTCCAATGATAATAATTATATTTATTCTAACTTTTCTTTAAAAATGTCATATTTTACCTATGAATGGAAAACATGTTGTAATATCACAAAAACATTATGTGCATTCTATGCTTCATTTAGCTTAAAATTTGTCATGATGTTCCTAAATGAACAGTTTTTGCTGTGTCCGTTTTTTAAGTTGAGGGTGCCTTGGTTTCAAAATAATGAATAAAATCATTAAGGGCAATGTTAGGATGAATCTTTTGTCGAGAGGTCCTGAAGAAAGCAGTCGGGAAGTCCAGAAAGTACTCTACAAAACACTTTATTAAGTGTAAAAATGATCTGTGAATATATATCAGAGCTAAGCTGATCAGCGCTCTTTTCTCCTGCAGTCTAGACACACAACCACAAAAGCAAGAACCCCGTTTTTGTCCGCGCCGTCCTTTTAAACTAGTCTGGGCTCCTCCTCCGCCGCTGCTGTTGGAGCCAATGAAATGTGCTAAAAAGCCCCGGGCTCCGCCTCCCCCCCCCTCGGTGGGAGTCAGAGAGGGAGCCTAGCCGGCGCCATGTTGGACAAAAGACCATGCGGCCTGGATGTCGTAAAACTTGGAACATGCCGTAAAACTTCCCATATTGAATTTATGTTTAATGTTCTGAAAAACCTAACATTCCCCCCTTCACATTAACTTTTAACTATAGGTTAGGTGTCTCTAGATTCCAGGAGATAGGATAGCCGTCAGCAACCCCCAATTTAACCCCTTCTGACTTACATGGCCACTGGGCTGAATTTTTACAATAAAAGGTATCTAAAAAATAAAAGGCTACCAGTTAAACTAAAGGAACCGTACCTATCGCAACAGCTCCTACCCTTAAACCAAACAAACAAACAAAAAATAGAAAATTAAATAAGAATAGGAAAACAAAATAAAGCAATTTAAAAATAGAAAATCAAAATCGAGAAAAATAAAATAAAAACAATGGGTGCGTGGCTTCTACAGGAAGTCCGTTCAGGTTGTCCTCCACCAGACGGAGCTGCAGATATTCAGAAGGGGCCCATAGCTCCTGTGTCTCTGCATGACTCCTAATGTCTTATGGATTCTCCCCTGTCGGTCTTACCTGTTTCCACAGCAACACAAACATTTAAACGATGAAACACAGAGAATATCCCTCCTAAAAATAGCAGAGTATCAAACATATATACATTGTAAACAATCCTGAACTAACCCCTTGCGTTTTGTAGCTAAACTATGTGTGTTGCACTTAACTAGTGTTTTCAAAGATGGTCTAGGTGTCTGCGAACTATATGTTTATGTTTTTTCTCTCCTAGTCTAACTAAATTCTTTCTCTTCTTCTTGTTCCGGTGGCTCCTCTGGACTCGTCTTCCGCATGGTTGGTTTCGCTGGGCGTTTTTTTTTCTTTTTTTCTGTGATTTGTTCCCTGTAGGCAGGTCCAGTTAGTGGCACTTCTGTCCCTTGGAGTGGGTCTTCCAGTCCCCTCATTGTCTGCCTCTGCCAGTCCTTCCAAGTCTCCTTCCTTCATCACGGTGTGTGATCAGTAGTGCTGGTCCTCTCTCCTCATTTTCTCTGGACGGTTTTACCTTTAATTAAGCAGAGTTAGTAGCACTTATACTGCTCAAAGTGGGTCTTCCGGCCCACCTTCAAGGGTATCCTCCTCATCATCATCTACCTGATATCTCGACAAATCAGCCAACACCATCTGGATAACTGGTGGATCCTGCCCCCCTCTGCTTCCTCTACTCACTATATCTATTACAAATCTTCCCATTAACACCCTGATACACGGGACACAACAACCACATACCACTAAAATTGCCGTTCCCACGCATGCTGACATCACCAAACTCGCAATAACTTCCTTTCATGGCCCAAACATCCCTTCTAGCCACTTAACCCATTCATACCCACATACAATCATACAACAGACAAACATATAAGCTACTTACCCAGCCCTCACCGCAGCCACCCCACTCCCAACAACGGGATACACGGCCACGGTGAGCTTAGACACCACTGCCGCAAGGCTTTCTGGGTAAAGCCTGTGCCGGCCCCCAGTAGCGACGCTACACTGCCCCCTCCCTAATGGTCAACCGTCCCGGTGACCCACTCACCAGCGTCCACTGGGTGGCTCCATGTCCGGACCGCACCCCATTACACTGCCGAGTCGCTCTTCCACCCACTGCTGGACCGGGCACCCTGCCCCTACAGCCACCTGGGCTAGCGCACTCAGACAGACCGGGCATATTGGCTCACCAAACCATCAGAGCCACCCAAACACCACGATCCCACTTCTGACACCAATGTGGCGCCGGCGAGTAAGGAAGGTTAGCGTCAGGGCCGCAAGTGAGCTGCCTTTGGCAGTTCATTCAGTGGTTTAGGGACAGACACCCATTCATTGTTTATCCCTGAATTTTCCTTCCATTCTTGTGACAAAGCCCTTAATCCTTCCAAAGCTCGTGTCACACTACCATCGGGTGCAGTATTATTGGGGATGAAGGTGCAACACGATGAACCCACAATCTGGCAAACTCCATCTTTCTCTGCTGACAACATGTCTAATGCCATTCTATTCTGTAAGGTCATAAGTGAAGTCTGGTCTAGCTGGTCTCTCAGTCCCTCAATGGCCTGAACACTGAAATTAACAAATCTCTGCTGATTGTAATAGAGATAGTTTACCCAGTCTACATTCTTATTGATAGTTACCCACCAAAAGAGTGCACTTTCAAACCCTGCAGCAATCTGGTTCCTAGCCTTAAATTCATCTGGGACCCCCCCTTGGGACCCCTATACCCTCAATCCACACGGTCTTGTCGAAGGATCCGCCAGGTTTGACCTCTCGGGTATCTCTTCGATGGCTGTGGTGATTGGTCAGGACGTCCGCGGCATCCTCCACTCCGTGTTGCTTGTAAATTCTGAAAGGCATAATCAGAAAGACCAACACACACTCACCAGACCAATTCCCATGCAATCTTCGCCGGATTCTCATATCTCCACACAACCATACTAAATCCGCCCTACTGAATTTTGTGCATTCAGCTGGCTGCCTGTATAATTCCCATTTACATTTGTCAACTTTATGTTTTAGATAAATTTAGAAAATTTTTAATACGTTGTTCAGATCCAGGTGGGGCTTTAGTTTCCAGTGGATAGAGACCAACCTCTGTCCAACTCAGTTCCTCAACTTTTGCGCCTGTTTTCGCCTTCTCTTTGACAGAGGAGGTTTCCACCAGTCGCTTAACAATTACTTGTTTCAATTCTCTATGTGTTAAATTAGACATTTTAGACCGCTTTAAACAACCTTTCGAGCAAAACCTGTAACACGTATTAAGAAAAAGACAAACTGATACGAGTTTGAGAATACGAGTATTCTTTTAACATTCGCTGGCACAACTCAGACAAAAGAACATAAACCTCAGTACAACAACAGTGTCTACTGGAAACAAACAATTACTTCACCGCGACCGACAATGGCCCTATGGAAACAAACATATACTTCAGGGCAATCGACAGTGATCCCCTGGAAACAAACAGTCACTTCACCGCGACCGACAATGGCCCTATGGAAACAAACATATACTTCAGGGCAATCGACAGTGATCCCCTGGAAACAAACAATTACTTCACCACGACCGACAATGGCCCTATGGAAACAAACATATACTTCAGGGCAATCGACAGTGATCCCCTGGAAACAAACAGTCACTTCACCGCGACCGACAATGGCCCTATGGAAACAAACATATACTTCAGGGCAATCGACAGTGATCCCCTGGAAACAAACAATTACTTCACCACGACCGACAATGGCCCTATGGAAACAAACATATACTTCAGGGCAATCGACAGTGATCCCCTGGAAACAAACATATACTTCACAGCGACCGACAATGGTCCTATGGAAACAAACATATACTTCAGGGCAATCGACAGTGATCCCCTGGAAACAAACAATTACTTCATTATTTGTCTCTCATACTGCATTAACCCTTCCTGCTATATAAAATTCCACTTCAAACAGTTCAAACTGATCAGAGCAGAAGGTGCATACACATTACATCTAACATTTTCTACACTTATTCTACTTCATCATCGCCGCATGCTAGAGAGCCTTCAGATTTTCTAAATCACATTTTTTCCCAATACAAAATCACCAATCCACTAATTATTATTTACTCTGCCATACTTAAAATAACAACAGCTCTGCTATATCAACTTCCATCAGTCCCACAAACCCCTGACTTATATTATTTATTCATTCAGATTTTTTCCCCAACTTTTGGTCACTGGTACTAACACACCTCCTGCTTCTAACAATACAGACTCCATTTCCCACAATCCAACAGACTCTCACATGACCATCTCCTGCTCCTAGTCAGCCAATCCCTCATGCTCATCATCACCAGCGCTTTGATCCACTTTGGCTTTCTTGAATCACATTAAACTCTACTTAAATAGTTCCACTTAGTTAACTGTCTACTAGACTATTCGATACTTCTCACCTACCAAGTTATTTTCTTCACTGTTCCCTCAATCTTTAAACTGCACTCATCTATGATCATGCATAGTATTGCCACAAGGTTTACTGCACCACATTGAACCAATCTAACTTCTTCAATAAACTATATAATATAAAATGAGTGAGTTGACCCGATCAATTAGCTAGAAAAGATTCATCGGATACAACACAAGCATCAAATATTAACAATTGCCAATTAACAATTTCCAAAAAAATATTACCAATTAAATTGAATCTTACCAGAATCCGTGTAAGCAATTATATTTAATCTCCTGAGACCCGAGCTTTGATTTTTTTTTTTTTTTTTTCAATGCATTTTTCCTATTCCTTTTGTTTTTAACCTTATTAGTTGGGCGACACGGTGGTTCAGTGGGTAGCACCGTCGCACACTGTCACAGCAAGAAGGTTCCCCCTCCGCGGAGCCCGCATGTTGTCGTGTGGAAATAAAAAATGCAGTCACACCATGACTTGTATTGACAATAAGAGGATGACATGACCAAATGTGCTGTTTGAGCTATGGTACAAGGGTACAGCTCTCCACTCCCCCCTTTTCTGAAAAAGAACTGCATTTATAATGCCATTCTTTTCAGAAACATCCAAATAGAAAGGGTAAGAGTATTTCGGTTGTTGTAGGTCACAATATTTTAGAAACAGTAACATATTAGCTTTTACCTTTTACTAGTATTCAGCATTTGTATACAGAGAAAAACACGACATCACTCTCAAATAAACATAAGCTTTGACAATATATAATCTAATATATTACCATATGTCCTAATCAGAGGTGGAAAGAGTACCAAAAAATTGTATTCAAGTAGAAGTACCATTACTTTAATGAATCTTTACTTAATTACAAGTAAAGTTACTACTCTAAAAATCTAGAAAGTAACTCATTTAAAATGTACTCACCGAGTAAACAGCAGGGGGTCTCCTCTGTGTAATGTAAACAGTATGGATACAAACCTCAACAGTAGTTTTTAATTCAAATGCAATAGAAGAAATGTTGTCCTTAACTCAAATGCAATAGAAGAAACATGTTGATGCAACACTTAACAGTTAGGGATGTGTAATGCGTCATTTCAAATGACATAAAACTTTTTCAAACTGTATAACCACTAGCGATGTGTCGTAAAATTATTCGAATCTATGAACCGGCTCTTCTAACCGAAACAAAGGAACCGACTCTTCCGGGAGTCGTTATGCGAATAAACGGCTCTTTAAAAGGAACCGAGACAAACGAATCGACTCCCCGTCGTAAAATTTACTGCAGCAGTTCCCCAGCCGCGATTTCTTTACCGTTTTTATATTGCTCAGTAACAGATGTTATTTAAAATGTAGCAATTACTAATACAAAACATACTCAAGTAAAAGTAAAATTACAGTCTGTGTAATGTGCTTTAAAAACTACTTTGTTACAGTAACCAGTGTGATCAGAGCGGTAACACTAAGCACTGGCTTCGTGTATGTACAGTGTATCACAAAAGTGAGTACACCCCTCACATTTCTGCAGATATTTAAGTATATCTTTTCATGGGACAACACTGACAAAATGACACTTTGACACAATGAAAAGTAGTCTGTGTGCAGCTTATATAACAGTGTAAATTTATTCTTCCCTCAAAATAACTCAATATACAGCCATTAATGTCTAAACCACCGGCAACAAAAGTGAGTACACCCCTAAGAGACTACACCCCTAAATGTCCAAATTGAGCACTGCTTGTCATTTTCCCTCCAAAATGTCATGTGACTCGTTAGTGTTACTAGGTCTCAGGTGTGCATAGGGAGCAGGTGTGTTCAATTTAGTAGTACAGCTCTCACACTCTCTCATACTGGTCACTGAAAGTTCCAACATGGCACCTCATGGCAAAGAACTCTCTGAGGATCTTAAAAGACGAATTGTTGCGCTACATGAAGATGGCCAAGGCTACAAGAAGATTGCTAACACCCTGAAACTGAGCTGCAGCACAGTGGCCAAGATCATCCAGCGTTTTAAAAGAGCAGGGTCCACTCAGAACAGACCTCGCGTTGGTCGTCCAAAGAAGCTGAGTGCACGTGCTCAGCGTCACATCCAACTGCTGTCTTTGAAAGATAGGCGCAGGAGTGCTGTCAGCATTGCTGCAGAGATTGAAAAGGTGGGGGGTCAGCCTGTCAGTGCTCAGACCATACGCCGCACACTACATCAAATTGGTCTGCATGGCTGTCACCCCAGAAGGAAGCCTCTTCTGAAGTCTCTACACAAGAAAGCCCGCAAACAGTTTGCTGAAGACATGTCAACAAAGGACATGGATTACTGGAACCATGTCCTATGGTCTGATGAGACCAAGATTAATTTGTTTGGTTCAGATGGTCTCAAGCATGTGTGGCGGCAATCAGGTGAGGAGTACAAAGATAAGTGTGTCATGCCAACAGTCAAGCATGGTGGTGGGAATGCCATGGTCTGGGGCTGCATGAGTGCAGCAGGTGTTGGGGAAATACATCTCATTGAGGGACACATGAACTCCAATATGTACTGTGAAATACTGAAGCAGAGCATGATCCCCTCCCTCCGGAAACTGGGTCGCAGGGCAGTGTTCCAGCATGATAATGACCCCAAACACACCTCTAAGACGACCACTGCTTTATTGAAGAGGCTGAGGGTAAAGGTGATGGACTGGCCAAGCATGTCTCCAGACCTAAACCCAATAGAACATCTCTGGGGCATCCTCAAGCGGAAGGTGGAGGAGCGCAAAGTCTCGAATATCCGCCAGCTCTGTGATGTCGTCATGGAGGAGTGGAAAAGCATTCCAGTGGCAACCTGTGAAGCTCTGGTAAACTCCATGCCCATGAGAGTTAAGGCAGTTTTGGGAAATAATGGTGGCCACACAAAATATTAACACTTCAGGAACTTTCACTAAGGGGTGTACTCACTTTTGTTGCCGGTGGTTTAGACATTAATGGCTGTATATTGAGTTATTTTGAGGGAAGAATAAATTTACACTGTTATATAAGCTGCACACAGACTACTTTTCATTGTGTCAAAGTGTCATTTTGTCAGTGTTGTCCCATGAAAAGATATACTTAAATATCTGCAGAAATGTGAGGGGTGTACTCACTTTTGTGATACACTGTATGTGTATTGATCGAATTTGTTTAAAATCATATCCCCGCTATTGAAACATTCTCCACTTGCGACATATTGATGTCGAATTATTGTCCAGCATTGCCCCACACATTAAAACAAAAACAAAAAAAAACAAAAAAAAAACAATATAACAATCTCTCAACAATACATGCAAAGCTCCTAACACGATTAACAAGCGCTGGGTTAGTCAAAAATTTTAATCTTATCCACTATAACCACTCTGATTAAGGAGATTTTCCTTAACTATTTGTGAAAATGTCTTACTCCTCTCAGTGGAGAGGGGTAATACTTTTCATGCATGGATGAATTCTACTCTAAGTGCCCCCTTTCCTAGTTTAAGCACCTTAAAGTTGAAGAACGCTACCTACCTTAAAACACACTTAGTAAGGTACCATAACAAATACTTGTCTTAACTCATAGTTATTTTAAGATTATAAAAATAAAGTTGATTATAAAATTAACTGCAGCACTTACTTGATCCAGGCGTACAAAGACAAAGATAGCCGATGGACAAGAGATACGGCAAGCCGCGCACATAGAGCCAAAATGGCCGACGGACAGAAACACGTTGCCCATTCAGAGCCAAAATGGCGGATAGACAGAAAACCACGCTGCGCTCTCTGGTCCAAAATGGCCGCCGAACAAAAGAAACCACGCTGCGTAACTCAGAGCCAAAATGGCGGACAGACAGAAAACACGCTGCGCTCTCTGGTCCAAAATGGCCGATAGACGGGAGACCACGCTGCATTCCCAAGTCAAAATGGCGGACAGACAGAGCCAAAATGGCGGACAGACAAAAGGTTACATACAAATACACACAGAAACACTGACAAACAAACTCCTGATGTACTGTTTTCGAACCGAATTTAGAATTTAGAATAATCAAATTGCTCGAGCCCCGTTGCCAAAACAGACGAGCCCGAATTTAGCATAATCTTATAGATCGAATCCCGTTCCCAGAACCAAAAGATTCTTTCAAGATTAACCGGCGCTCCGTTACCCAAACAGCCAAGCCCGCATTTATTACAATCTTATTATTCAAGCCCCGCTATCCAAAACCGACAGGCTCTCCTTTTAAGATTTGTAACAATCTAATTAACCGAATCCCGTTGCCCAAACAGACAGATTCGTTAAAATTTAGAACACTCTTCTTAATCAAATCCCGTTACCCAAACAGACAGATTCTTTTAAGATGTGTAACTATCAAATTAGGCGAATCCCGTTGCCCGAACAGACGGATTCTCCTTGCATTCCAATGGTGTTCCCGGGCCTATCCCAGTCCAACACAATGGCGCCCTGTACAGTTTATTTAGACCGATCTGGTTCAATTTCAGCAATCAGGACACATACATTTTTAGCTTCGGCATATATTCACAGTTTTAAACTATCTAATGATACTTTAGTAATTTAATCAGACACTTACGGATTCTGAGATTCACTTTCACACTCAATACGCTAAATAATAAATGCAGCTAATATATACACAGAGAACGTCTGTTTACCTTAAGTAGGCGCGCGCCTTGTATTGAGTACAAAATATCCTCAGAATCTCCGGTCTTTAGCTCAGTCAGCTGAATTAATTCTGATGCAATTCTCAGACCTCTACGAACCATATCCTCTGCTACCATTTGTTAGGATGAATCTTTTGTCGAGAGGTCCTGAAGAAAGCAGTCGGGAAGTCCAGAAAGTACTCTACAAAACACTTTATTAAGTGTAAAAATGATCTGTGAATATATATCAGAGCTAAGCTGATCAGCGCTCTTTTCTCCTGCAGTCTAGACACACAACCACAAAAGCAAGAACCCCGTTTTTGTCCGCGCCGTCCTTTTAAACTAGTCTGGGCTCCTCCTCCGCCGCTGCTGTTGGAGCCAATGAAATGTGCTAAAAAGCCCCGGGCTCCCGAGGGAGCCTAGCCGGCGCCATGTTGGACAAAAGACCATGCGGCCTGGATGTCGTAAAACTTGGAAAATGCCGTAAAACTTCCCATATTGAATTTATGTTTAATGTTCTGAAAAACCTAACAGCAACAACATCTATTTTTTATTTATTTCAAAAGTTTAAATACTAAAGAAAAATAATATTTTTTAAATTGAGTTTCTTTTAAATAATTTAAATATCTTTATTTATTAATGTCCGCAAAAGTTCTGTCAACTATGTTACTAACAGAACTCCACTCAGCAACTCAAAAATGGTTTGTTCTAAAACTATGTGACCAGCATTACATGATATCATTCATCTCTGTGGAGGGTATATTGAACACACTGTGGTGAATGTCCTCTTATTTTTAAAATATTTTATCTATAATAGAACATTGTCAATGAGTATATTAATTGACCGTCAACTATGTTACATACATTGTCATGGTTAAATTTTTTTTATAATTTTTATTCAAATGTATGTTCAAATTAGACATTATTCTGTTCATGAAATGACATGTGGTCAGCCAGGCAAGGTCTACCACTGAAGTTATGGGTCAAAATAGGGAAATTGTCAACTATGTTACCTGTCAACTAAGTTACCTAGTAGTCTACATCTACTGTCCCTTTAATATAAAAATAAAAAAAAATGAATGCTTAAGCTTTGCAAATAGTGGATATGTTACACTAAAGGAATATATTAACTTGAACCACTGATTGTTCTGTTGAGAAAGAACATTGTTTTTGTACTTTTTTGGTGATGAGAAATGTACCCCAAATTATAGAATGACCCATATAAAAGTTCAAGAAACTCAAAATGTATTGTTGATTAGACTTTTTAAAAGGTTTTTTGCTCAACCAACTTGATAAAAATAGTCTTTCTAACTTTTGTTAAGTTGGATTTTTTACAGTGTTGGAACTAATAATGCTTAATAATATAATGGGAAATAATAATGCTTATTTTAAACATTCATGCATTTAGTTTGAGTTTATTTGGTAGCACAATGTTACTTACTTAAAGCTAATTATGAATCAAATAATATTCATTATTTAACTATTTTGGTTGGTGTGGAATTTTGTCATGGAAAAAGTTTTTGAATCCCTGCTTCGATTTCGGAACGCTAGTGTGCATCGTTTGCATACTCAAAAATGGCTGCCTAGGCAGTAAGTGATCCAGGTACTTTATGCTTACTGATTAATGATTCTACGTATTCGAACACAAACCGCTCTCGCGTACTGCTTTCGTACTATTTAGTATGGAAATATCCCTGATAGCACATATACGTCTCAGAGACGTCTGGAAAAGGTCGGAACATCTTAAATGCATCGCGTTCCATTTAACTTGATCTTACATTGGTCTCATCATCATCACCGCGTTCTACATACTGAACACATACGCATATACGTCTTTTTGACATCTGCATTATGCAGCGATTTTTACCCGAGCTGCAATTTCCCAGTTCGGATTCTGACCTCGTCGAACTTTCACACCATATGCTCACAACATGAAAAAAGTAGTTAGTATTGTATCCAGTACGCTGGAAGGTAGAATTATTACTGTTTTTTTTAACCTCCTTATTAACTCGCACTTAGTACATAACTACACTGGGCGAGTCGCAGGGCTCATCAGTTCATACAGACAGGCAGACGTGACCTACCTTTGAAGAAGGATGACATAAAAGTGGGGAGGGGAAAAAGGGGGAAAAAAAACACCCCACACCATTCATTATGTTGTTGATTGAGAAACACACATGCAGCAGTTTCTGCTGTGGCCAAGCTGAATTGTACATATGACCATATGCATTTATTCTTCATTAGTGCAACTAGGAAACCTCATACTTATCTAAACAGAGCTAAATAAAGGATCAAGTACATGCAAGAAAAATAAAGTTTTCTTTAAAGTTAATGGAAAGTATAACATTCATGGATCTTACCTCTGCTAAGAAAAGTTTACAGACATTTGAATATTTAATCTACTTAATATAGTAAAAAAACATTTATACACACACACACGTACATTAGACTTGGACTAATTCACACCTTATACCAAGCCCTGAAAATTAGGTAATAAATTGTCCAGTAGCTGGACAAGATCTTTGTTTACTTTTCATACTTCCTGAGTTACATTACAAAATCAAAACAAAAACATGGATAACTCAGCAAAAGACTACTGTATCTGGCATTTGATGACCTGATGGACCCAAGTTCAACGTCGCAAAACGAAAACGAAGCAAGACACGTTGAAGGTAAGCACACTTATTTTATTGCAAATAGTAACAGAAGTAGTATAGATCAATGCCTTCATAAATGTTACACTCTTCTTTGCTCATGTGTTCCATGTGTGTTGCGACATGCACAAATTTTAAGTTCAGCAAGAGTCAAAGTAATTAAACACTTTACGAAGCTGTAAATGTGGTCTGCATTACAGGAGCGAGGAGGCTAGCAGTTTTTATACTACCACGCAGAGATGGTCAAGAATCCATGCAGTACAGGTGCAGCAGATGGAAATTGGGTTAAAACTCCACTCATCAGAAACTTAAGACAACTCAAACCCCTTGCATGGCTGCTACAGGCAACACATATGATGTCTGCATTCACCTAGAAACAAAAATAGCAAGATTTACAATACAAAGGTGCACTGTAGAAATTCTACAAGTAGTAGAAGGAAGTGTCCTTATAACTGTGTGCATTGGTGTGTGTGTGTGCACTGCTGCAACAAAACACTTCATCTGGAAAATACACTTTGTATTATTTATATTTAACTTTCAACATTCAACTAAATGTCTTAAGATTCGAATGAGGTTTAAGTTTTTGAGAAATGTAACCGACAAAAAAGCCTGTGCTTCCCTCCAGCTAAAAGAAAGCAGTGTAAACTCACTTCCACTGTTAGGCTCTGTGGCGTCAGGGGAATGTGCCATCTCTCCCTGACGCCACAGGCCTTACAGAGCAGAGACGAGCTGCGCATTTAATTACCTGGCCAGCTCGTTAGGGTGAACGGGCTGCACCTGTGCTTTCCCTTATTTAAGGGATAGGTGCAGAGCTGTAGCCGTCGCACCTTCTGCTCCTGTTGGCTGTTTCTTTTCTCTGTCTTTCAGCTTGTTTGGCACTGCGGTGCCCTTTTATGTTTGTTATTTTTTATCTCTAGGTTGTGCCGCCGCACTGTGCCGCCGCCGCCGTGCCGCCGCTGCCGGGCCACCGCTATTGGGGCGCCACCAGGCCGCCGCCGCCGCCAAGCTGCCGCCATTGTGCCGCCGCTGTCGAGCCGCCGCCGCCGCCTGGTCGCCGCCTTCAGGTCGCCGTCAGGCCGCTGCCGCCGAGCCGCCGTGCCGCCGCCACCGTGAGATCCTATTATCGCGCCCAGAGGAACGCGACCCCCTCCCAGCGCAAAACTTCCCAGCCACCCTGGCTGGTGACAGCGCCTTTGCATTTAATTTTTGAAGTCCGCAAATAAATCACACCCGGTAGCTGGCATGGCTCTAGCCAGCATAAGCTGCTGGAAAGCGCCGTGCCATCCAGCTATTGTCGGTGTTACCCCCCCCTTTTTCGGCCAACAGCGCGAGGTGTTCCATCTCGCGAACCCACTCTTTGCCTCAATAGCGCCGGGAGCGAGTCTGCCACCAGCGCCGCTGTGGCAGGCTGTTAAAGCTCCCGGTCGGGAGGCAAGAGTCTTGGGTTCGCGCCTCGCGCTTCCCCTTTTCTTTTGTATGCCTTTTTGTTCCTTTTCAGCCCCCGACGTCCGGCTGCCTTCGGGATTCCCCAAAGTGTTTTTTGTTGTTGTTATTCCTTTTATTTTTGTGTATATTATGTTTATGATTTGGTAAATAAAACCCTTTTTAGTTAATCCTCCGCATCCTTGGGTCCTTCCTCCCCACCTCATAACATCCACTGCATAAGCTTAATAAAGCACCTGAACTAAGGATGCTGTGTGAGAGCTCTGCTGCAGCTGGCCAACATAATGCTCCATTTGGGTCACGGTCATCAGTTGGGCCCAAATAGTATAGCTAACCTTTTTTTTTTTTTATCTATCAGCTGGCTAACAGAGCTTCTGTCTGTATCACACACATACCAACAGTTTCTGTAATATTCAGAAGTGTTTGAGCACTGTGATATACTGCATTTTGAGTTTCCTTTTAATTAACCGTCAATTGTTTGTTAAATTTTTACCATTTGTCTCTCCGGAATGCCTAAATCCTAAATTATAGCTGTAGTATCTCATTGTTTGAGCACTGTGATATGCTACAGTAATTTGCACAGAGCTGAAAGAAGTTTACACTGCTGCTATCACTTAACCACAAGGGTTTTTGTGAAAGTTTATTACTCAGCATGCCAGTGATGGAACTAACAAAGCAGCCAGAACTCATTCATTTGTAAGTAGTACTGAGATTTTGAGTTATGCAATGAAGTTCAGCTCTGCATTTTTTGTAAATGAGCAGTGAAATTGGGCATTGATGACCTTCCTTCACTGACTGGTGCAGCATGTCCACTAGAACATGCTTTGCTCACCTTACTATCAAACATTTGTTCCGTTGAAACCGCAGGGTCTGAGATTACCAAGCTGTATGTGTCATGTGGGAAGAAGGGAGGACTCACACGCAGAGATAAATACAAATTATATATTTTATTTAATAATAATAAACAGAAAAACAAACAGGGAAAATAAAAGGGCAACAGAAAAACCGATCGGAACCTCCGACGGGAGAAGCGAACTAAAAAATGACAAAAAGGAAAAACTGAAGAGAGCTGACGCGAACCCCAGTCTTCTAGGCGAGAGCCGGGAGCGTTACCACCGCGCCACTCTGGCGCGGGTTAACGAAACACGCGTAAGCGCTGAAAGCGCTATGGTGCGCTGTTGCGGGAGAAACAAAACCTCCGCTGACTTCTAGCCCCTGCACAGCGGTAGGCTAGCGTAGGATTCAATCGGTGACAGATCAGCTTACGGTCGCCGTAGCTGAAGCACACCGATCTGAAAAAGAGTAAAGATACAAGTTCAGATTAGACAAGCACACACATGCGGATTCGAACCGGGGTTGCTGGCAGACCAACCGAGTACCTTACGGAGTCGGCACCCAGCAGTTGCGAAATCTAATGAATAGATTCAATATACGCAATGTAGCGGAGCACTTGAACCAATGCCGTTTCACAGCGTGTATGCAACCGCTAATGCTAAATGCTAAGGAAAATAAACAAACAGCAGTACGAGGACTGCAAGGCGTCGCACCACACTATGTCTAAGAGGAGAAAGGAAAACTGACTACCTCGACCTTGCGGTCTACACACCCTAATGGCCTTGTGCCACCAGGGGAACCACCTAAGGCTACGAACAGAGTGTGGACGAGCTGCCACCAGGAGAGCGAAAACAAACAAAAGGTGCGACACCCACTACTGCACGGAGCTGGCTTAAATAGCCAGCCCCACAGCTGCGGGTGATCAGCCCTAATGAGCCACCTACCACTTAAGGCCTTGTTTTCTGAGCTCTGTAACGCCTGTTTCGCTGGGAACCCGGGGCACGGTCGGGAGGCAAGAGTCTTGGGTTCGCGCCTCGCGCTTCCCCTTTTCTTTTGTATGCCTTTTTGTTCCTTTTCAGCCCCCGACGTCCGGCTGCCTTCGGGATTCCCCAAAGTGTTTTTTGTTGTTGTTATTCCTTTTATTTTTGTGTATATTATGTTTATGATTTGGTAAATAAAACCCTTTTTAGTTAATCCTCCGCATCCTTGGGTCCTTCCTCCCCACCTCATAACATCCACTGCATAAGCTTAATAAAGCACCTGAACTAAGGATGCTGTGTGAGAGCTCTGCTGCAGCTGGCCAACATAATGCTCCATTTGGGTCACGGTCATCAGTTGGGCCCAAATAGTATAGCTAACCTTTTTTTTTTTTTATCTATCAGCTGGCTAACAGAGCTTCTGTCTGTATCACACACATACCAACAGTTTCTGTAATATTCAGAAGTGTTTGAGCACTGTGATATACTGCATTTTGAGTTTCCTTTTAATTAACCGTCAATTGTTTGTTAAATTTTTACCATTTGTCTCTCCGGAATGCCTAAATCCTAAATTATAGCTGTAGTATCTCATTGTTTGAGCACTGTGATATGCTACAGTAATTTGCACAGAGCTGAAAGAAGTTTACACTGCTGCTATCACTTAACCACAAGGGTTTTTGTGAAAGTTTATTACTCAGCATGCCAGTGATGGAACTAACAAAGCAGCCAGAACTCATTCATTTGTAAGTAGTACTGAGATTTTGAGTTATGCAATGAAGTTCAGCTCTGCATTTTTTGTAAATGAGCAGTGAAATTGGGCATTGATGACCTTCCTTCACTGACTGGTGCAGCATGTCCACTAGAACATGCTTTGCTCACCTTACTATCAAACATTTGTTCCGTTGAAACCGCAGGGTCTGAGATTACCAAGCTGTATGTGTCACGTGGGAAGAAGGGAGGACTCACACGCAGAGATAAATACAAATTATATATTTTATTTAATAATAATAAACAGAAAAACAAACAGGGAAAATAAAAGGGCAACAGAAAAACCGATCGGAACCTCCGACGGGAGAAGCGAACTAAAAAATGACAAAAAGGAAAAACTGAAGAGAGCTGACGCGAACCCCGGTCTTCTAGGCGAGAGCCGGGAGCGTTACCACCGCGCCACTCTGGCGCGGGTTAACGAAACACGCGTAAGCGCTGAAAGCGCTATGGTGCGCTGTTGCGGGAGAAACAAAACCTCCGCTGACTTCTAGCCCCTGCACAGCGGTAGGCTAGCGTAGGATTCAATCGGTGACAGATCAGCTTACGGTCGCCGTAGCTGAAGCACACCGATCTGAAAAAGAGTAAAGATACAAGTTCAGATTAGACAAGCACACACATGCGGATTCGAACCGGGGTTGCTGGCAGACCAACCGAGTACCTTACGGAGTCGCCACCCAGCAGTTGTGAAATCTAATGAATAGATTCAATATACGCAATGTAGCGGAGCACTTGAACCAACGCCGTTTCACAGCGTGTATGCAACCGCTAATGCTAAATGCTAAGGAAAATAAACAAACAGCAGTACGAGGACTGCAAGGCGTCGCACCACACTATGTCTAAGAGGAGAAAGGAAAACTGACTACCTCGACCTTGCGGTCTACACACCCTAATGGCCTTGTGCCACCAGGGGAACCACCTAAGGCTACGAACAGAGTGTGGACGAGCTGCCACCAGGAGAGCGAAAACAAACAAAAGGTGCGACACCCACTACTGCACGGAGCTGGCTTAAATAGCCAGCCCCACAGCTGCGGGTGATCAGCCCTAATGAGCCACCTACCACTTAAGGCCTTGTTTTCTGAGCTCTGTAACGCCTGTTTCGCTGGGAACCCGGGGCACGTTCACCAGCTACTACAGGCCTCGTTATAGGACCCCCTCCTCTAGGGACAGCTCCTGAGGTCCCAAGACCTGCAGCTCGGTTCCGTCGGAACTCGCTGATCAGTTCAGGGTCCAGGATCTGGCGAGCCGGTACCCATGAACGTTCCTCAGGGCCGTAACCCTCCCAATCCACCAGGTATTGGGTGCTACCCTGAACCTTCCTGCTATCAAGCAACTGACGGACAGTGAAGGCAGGGGCACCCTGGATGATACGAGGGGCGGGAGGTTGGGGAGGGGGTAAAACTCCCCCGCACATAAATGGTCGGAGATGGGAGACATGGAATGTTGGATGCACTTTCATGCGGGGAGGAAGCTCCAACCTATATGTCACCGGGTTAATCCGCCTTACCACCTTGAACGGGCCGATGTACTTGGGTGCCAGCTTATGTGGGACACCTCGAACGGGGAGATCCCTCGTTGAAACAAGTACCCGTTGGCCTGGCCGGAAGGTAACAGCCGGCTGCCGCCTGCGGTCAGCTTTGCGCTTCACAGAGCGCTGGGTGGCCACAAGTGCCTGCCTAGCTTTGCGCCAGGCGGCGCGGCAGTGACGGACATGAAGCTGTACAGACGGGACCGCTACCTGCTGCTCCTGCTCAGGAAAGAGCGGCGGAGGGTACCCGAACTGAGCTTCAAACGGTGACATGCCAATCGCCGAATGATGCAGGGTGTTGTGAGCAAACTCTGCCCACATCAACTTATCCGACCACGTGGTCGGATTCCCTGCCGTCAGGCACCTGAGCATCTTGCTCAGATCCTGGATAAGCCTCTCCGACTGCCCATTCGACTCCGGGTGGTAACCGGAGGATAAGCTGGCCTTAGCGCCGATAAGTCGGCAAAAGGCCCGCCAGCACTGGCTCACAAACTGTGGGCCCCGATCAGACACAATGTCTGACGGGACCCCATGTGCTCTCACCACATGATTCAGAATGATCTGCGCAGTGCCCATGGCGGATGGTAGCTTGGGCAGCGGAATAAAGAGGCAAGACTTGGTAAACCGGTCGACAATTACCAATACCGCCGTGAACCCTCTGGACTTTGGCAAGCCTGTCACGAAGTCCAGGGAGATGTGGGACCACGGTCTAGCAGGTATTGGCAACGGATGAAGAAGACCCCTCGGGCGTTCTCTGGGGCTCTTGTTCAGAGCACACACAGAGCAGGCACGGACAAAGTCACGTACCTCAATCTCCATCCCCGGCCACCAAAATCTTCGGCGCAACAAAACCAGGGACTTAGTCACGCCTGGGTGCGCCGCAAACGGGGAAGCATGAGCCCACTCAAAAACCTGACGCCGTACAGTAGAAGGTACATACAGCCTGTCAGGAGGTCCCCCACCGGGGTCGGGTTCAGCCCGCTGGGCGTCCCGAATGACCTTTGAGATACCCCAGGTGACTGGGGCAGCTATCTGGGTCGAGGGGATCACGGGATCAGGTCCGGTCTCCGGCCTAGTCGGTTCCCACTGTCTAGACAGGGCATCCGGTTTAGTGTTTCTGGATCCCGGTCTATAAGACAGTGTGAAGTGGAACCTACCAAAAAATAAGGACCACCGGGCCTGACGTGAGTTCATCCTCTTTACTTGCTGGATGAACGACAAATTCTTGTGATCTGTCCAGACAAGAAAAGGATGTTTGGCCCCCTCGAGCCAATGTCGCCACTCCTCTAAAGCCAACTTAATGGCTAAAAGTTCCCTGTCTCCGACCGGGTAATTCCGCTCAGCCGGAGTCAGGCGGTGCGAAAAGAAGGCACACGGATGCAGCTTCCTTCCTGGCCCCACTTCCTGGGACAAAATTGCCCCTACCCCGATCTCTGAGGCGTCCACTTCGACCACGAAGGGTTCCTCAGGATCGGGCAACTGCAAAACTGGTGCAGTCGTCAGGAGAGCTTTTAGCTTGTCAAAAGCCTGTTGGGCCTGCACCGACCACTTGAAAGGGACTTTGCCCGTAAGGACCGTTAATGGAGCGGCGACGGAGCTAAAGTTCTGGATGAAACGCCGGAAAAAATTTGCAAAGCCCAAAAACCTTTGCATCTGGCGTACAGAACTTGGAGTAGGCCACTTCTCCACAGCAACGACTTTAGCCGGGTCCATGCGAAGGGTGCCCTCAGCCACTACAAACCCCAGGAAAGAAACCGTGGGGGAGTGAAAAACAGACTTCTCCAGCTTGACGAACAACTGGTGATCGAGCAAGAGCTGGAGAACCCGTCGGACATGCCCTACGTGCTCGTCGATGGACCGACTAAAGATAAGAATATCGTCTAGATAGACATAGACGAATTTATCAAGAGTCTCCCGCAAGACCTCATTGATAAACCTCTGGAAGACTGCGGGGGCATTCATTAACCCAAATGAATGGCTACCTTCTCTGGGCCGGAGAGCGAGAAAAGGCGCCCTCTAGGGGGAGTAGTGCCGGGCAACAAATTAATGGCGCAGTCGAACGGTCTGTGGGGGGGCAAGTCCTGCGCCCGGGACTTGCTAAAAACCTCCCGTAAATCATGGTACACAGGAGGAACTGTGGCCAGATCCGGGGTCTCCATCTTGGGTACTGGTGGGTCGGGATTCGCACCAGCCTGAAGCAAGCACGAACCTCGGCACCGTGTTCCCCAGATGAAGATTGACCCGGAGGCCCAGTCGATCTGGGGGTTGTGTCTTTGCAGCCACGAGTGCCCCAAGACCACCTGGAGGTGAGGAACGTGAGTTACTAGAAAGGTGATCCATTCCTCGTGGTCATTCAGACGCAACGTCAAGTGTTGCGTCCGGTGGGTAACCGGGCTGCCCGCTACGGCTCGGCCATCTACTGCATGGACCGAGACCGGCCTGGTTAGCGGTTGGACCTCTATCCCCAGCCTGCGTACCAGATTGATGTCCATAAAGCTCTCTACCGCCCCCGAATCCACACAAACCCTAAGGTTTGTGTCCCCCGAACCCCAAGACAACCGGGCCGATAGGAACAGGCCCTGAGTAGGGATGTTAATAGGGCCCTCTCTCGTCTCCCTGGCACGAGAGCGGCCTACCTGTTTAAAGGTCGTCGATGTTGGGGAGATGAGCCTGATGCCGGAAGGGCATCAGGTCCCGTCGACCCAAGCTGCATGGGTTCGGGATCCGGTTCGGGTGGAGAGGCTCTAGGAGGGACCTGTGCACGAATAAACGGAGGACAGGTACTCCGTTCTCGCGCACGCTGGCGAAGGCGTGTGTCGACGGATGTCGCCAGCGTATAAAAGGCCTTTAGTGTAGTGGGTGGGTCCCTAGTGGCGAGCTCGTCCTTGATCTTACCAGAGAGACCACGATGGAAGATGGCGGTAAGGGCTCCCTCGTCCCAACCACACTCTGCTGCTAGCGTTCGAAACTCAATAACATAATCCGCTACAGATCGACTACCTTGGGTGAGCTCGAGAAGGCGTGGACCCACCTCGCGGCCCCCCGAAGGGTGAAAAAAGGTCTCCTTAAGGGCCTCCTTGAAAGCACTTTCGGATGAGCATTCGGGGGCATTTTGCTCTCAGAGGGCAGTAGCCCACTCCAATGCTCTACCGGACAACAAGGACACGATGTAGGCGACTTTAGAACGCTCGGTAGGATAGCGAGAGGGTTGTAGTTCGAACGCTAGTGCACATTGAAGGAGAAAGCCGCGACACCTCTTAGCGTCCCCCGAAAATCTTTCAGGGGGAGGTATGGGGGTGTCGCGGACTCCAGACTCCCCAGAGTGGGTCACGGGATTTGGGATGGGCTCAGAGGTTGGCGGATGCCGGGTGCTAGCGCAATGTAGCGGAGCACTTGAACTTTATGCAACCGCTAATGCTAAATGCTAAGGAAAATAAACAAACAGCAGTACGAGGACTGCAAGGCGTCGCACCACACTATGTCTAAGAGGAGAAAGGAAAACTGACTACCTCGACCTTGCGGTCTACACACCCTAATGGCCTTGTGCCACCAGGGGAACCACCTAAGGCTACGAACAGAGTGTGGACGAGCTGCCACCAGGAGAGCGAAAACAAACAAAAGGTGCGACACCCACTACTGCACGGAGCTGGCTTAAATAGCCAGCCCCACAGCTGCGGATGATCAGCCCTAATGAGCCACCTACCACTTAAGGCCTTGTTTTCTGAGCTCTGTAACGCCTGTTTCGCTGGGAACCCGGGGCACGTTCACCAGCTACTACAGGCCTCGTTATAGTATGGAGTTCTGTTAGTATACCATAATCTTAATAAAAATGAGAAGTCTAATTAAATGATATCCATGGCAACAAAGTTTTAATCTTATGATGTGACGGCTTGAGATTTGATGAGCACTTTTGAAACAGGAAATGTAACAGGCAACGTTTATTCCAAACTTTTTGTTTAATGTTAACATTCATCTGCCATTTCAGAATGATCTACAGCTGTTAACATCTGCTGAGTGAGAGTGTGTTGGAGGCTCAGGAGGAAGCATTGCAGAGTTACGATTATTGGTTAAACTGTCCAATCGAAATTTAACCCTTTCATGCCTGAGTGGAACATTCCATTTTCGGACACTATGTAACATGGTCATAGAAAAAACCTTATTGTGTAAATACCGTACATAGCATAGACTATATATACACACACCATTATAACCAGAAGAATCAGTTCTTTAAAATGATATAAAACTCAGTATGGTTATTTAAGTGTAATATGAACAAATCTATACAAAAATCCTTCAAAATCAACCTAAAAAAACTCTCAATTTTTATTTCATACATAAATACTTACATTTTTAACACATTTCTGTGCAATTTAGAGAAAAATATAGAGTATATGAAATGTTTGCAATTTTGTGAGCCATTTGTCAAGAAAATAATTTTGAATTTATCATCTTCTATTCAAAAGTTATGATCAATTTAGCAGAAGGTGTCATTTAGCAATTTAGAATGTTCGTGTAGCTCCTTTTTTACCTCACTTTTTACCAATGTCAGCATACACTATAAACCAATGAAAGTGTACTTTTATGAAAAAAAAACCTGCATATACACACACCATTATAACCAGGAGAATCAGTTCTGTAAAATTATATGAAACACAATGTTTTTCAAGTGTAATATAATAAATGTTTACAAAAAACCTTCAAAATCAACCTAAAAAAATCTCTCGTTTTTTATTTAATTCATAAATACTTACATTTTTAACACATTTCTGTGCAATATAGAGAACAATATAGAACATATGAAATGTTTGCAATTTTGTGAGCCATTTGTCAAGAAAATAATTTTGAATCTATCATCTTCTATTCAAAAGTTATGATCAATTTAGCAGAAGGTGTCATTTAGCAATTTAGAATGTTCGTGTAGCTCCTTTTTTACCTCACTTTTTACCAATGTCAGCATACACTATAAACCAATGAAAGTGTACTTTTATGAAAAAAAAAAAACCTGCATATACACACACCATTATAACCAGGAGAATCAGTTCTTTAAAATTATATGAAACACAATGTTTTTCAGGTGTAATATAATAAATGTTTACAAAAAACCTTCAAAATCAACCTAAAAAAATCTCTCGTTTTTTATTTAATTCATAAATACTTACATTTTTAACACATTTCTGTGCAATATAGAGAACAATATAGAACATATGAAATGTTTGCAATTTTGTGAGCCATTTGTCAAGAAAATAATTTTGAATCTATCATCTTCTATTCAAAAGTTATGATCAATTTAGCAGAAGGTGTCATTTAGCAATTTAGAATGTTCGTGTAGCTCCTTTTTTACCTCACTTTTTACCAATGTCAGCATACACTATAAACCAATGAAAGTGTACTTTTTTCTTAATTATTACTAAATTGTCAACATCCATATTTTTGAAATAAGACAGCAGATAAAATGTATTTGACAAAATAAGCACTCTAACAACAGTGTATAGTTCAAAAACATTAAAGATTTTTATTAGAATTATATACACTTCTCATTCTATAAATAATTTCAAAACAATACAATATAGTTCAGCACTATTGAAGAACATCACTCCATAAAACAAACTTTCAAATAATCCAATTCAACAATACAAGAAAAAGCAATTATTTGTTCAGGATAATCATTGAACAATTCAGTAAACAGTTTTGAGGCAACAGGATATCAAATCTCATCTAAGCCATTTTGCCAAAAATTCACTACAAAATATTTAACAGACAATGCACAATGGATAATTACCTCAAGTTACCTCCTTCCAATGAACAATGCACACTGAACTTTGACCTGTGAAGAGAAAGAGAAACAAAGAACATATACACAAACACAGGGGTTGAGGAAAGATGAGAGGGACTGACAGTAGAAGACAGAAGCCCTGTGTAGGTCTAACTGCGAAACTCATCTCCTTTGCTAGAATGCCAAGACTGAAAACAGTTTCGATTGCCAACTAAACAAAATCTTCTACCTTGGCACTCAGGAGCCATGCATGCAATCTTTGTTTTATTTTCTTTTTTGAATTTTTTGTAGCAAAGCCAGCAATTTCTTGATACTTGCTCTATCTGAGGAATGTGGGTGACGTAAAACGATGAGGAAGTGGTTGGAGAGTTTCAATGGCTACTGAAAGCTGAGATGGCAAAATTGAATCGACGGAAATGTCTGCAAGTTGGCGCGACAGATTTTCCCTAAAGTTTATCTGGCTGTAGCCTGCTGAACTAAACCCATAACGTGATGCTGGATTGGAATGATGCCAGTCCTGAAACAAAATGAAACTATTAACGACGGCTATGTCCACAAAATGGAAGAAAAGTGTTTTCCACCACTTTTGAGTTTTCTGAAGCAGATTGTATGTGTTTAACATTTGATCAGATCTGTCAACACCTCCCATGTGTTTATTGTAGTCCTTTACTACAGCTGGTTGATGGACTACTTTCCTGTCCCACGTGGCACCATTCTTTACCATCCTAGAAACCTCTGATGAATCATTAGCATTGTGGAAATTAGAGAGGCATGTAACTGCTCGTGTGTCCTTCCACTGAACAACTAAGACATTTCCGTCAATTCTACACCACCTCATATCACCACGGTTAGCTTGCCGCTCCCATTTCTTGACATCTTTGAAATCCACTGGGAATTTCTTACGATTAATCCTACGATTAGTCCCACAAGCATTGATTCCCCACTCCTTAAGTCGGACCATAACAGTTGGTGATGTATAGAAGTTGTCAAACCAAACTGTGTGACCTTGATTTTTAAATGGTTGCACAAGGTCTTCGATCACTTTTATAGCCAAATCAGTTATGCGCCCATCAAGACTGCCTGTGTAAACATCAAAGTCTAAGGTATATCCCGAATTTGAAGTTGCAATGACCCACAATTTGAAACCCCAGCGAGTAGGTTTGCCCTTCATATACTGCTTGAATCCTGATCGACCTTTTGATTTTACCATTCTCTCGTCTATGCTCAGATTTTCATTAGCCTGGAAAAGCTGCTGACACTTGGTTTTGAGGTGGTCCATCAGGTAACGCAACTTCCTAAAACGATCAAGATTATTTTCTGTGGCAGGATCTACAACATGGAGGGCTGCCATCAATTCCTTGAAACGGTCACGGGACATGAATAACTTGGCCCATGAACCCTGAAGAGATTTGGTTCCCCAATATCTGTGAATGCTGTGCAGGGACGTGAAACCCATGTAAATAAGGAGCCCAAGAAACCGGTAGAATTCATCCGGGGTCACTTCTTCCCATGCCCCATGATGGTTCGCATAAGACGGCCTATTCAGTACAAGCTCCCACCCCTTAGAGTTTGTAAACTGGCAAATCTCGGCAACGATGGTGTACGTGAAAAACAACTTGAAGAAGTCTATTTCACGCAAGGTACTTGTGGCTGACCATACAGCCCTACGCACACTTCCCAGATCTATGCCTACTGGACGAGAGGGATTAAATGGTATGGGCTTTGGTGCTTCTGTGTCTACATCAGCATAGGAAGGAAAGGATACAGAGTCAGGAAAGCGTTTCCGCTTCCTACCTGACATGGGACAAGAAAGACTAACCAAACCCATAAAAGAAAGCAAACATTAGTAAAAATCATAATCTCAGTTTGTACTCTTTTGTTAATTTTAACTTTTTGTTGGCAGCCCTGATTGTGTGTGTGGGTGCAAATGCTGACATTTATTGTCAGCATATATCTACACACACACATTTACAAATACACACTATTGGAATACATGCATTTACCGATAGGAGGTTGTTGGTTGATCCCTCTGCTCATCTTGCTCCTCTTCATCCTCTTCTTCCCCTTCATCCAGGAGCTCCATGTCCATGAAGTCCTCCTCTTCAATGGTCATGCCTTCATGATCTTCATCGCTGTCATGTTCAGCAATAAGTCTAAGCTCGTCAGGGCCTAGCCGCTGTCTCCTCTTCAGAGACTCCATAAGGCGTGAATATTGAGCCTTGTCTCCATCCATCTCAGAATAATAAAAGAAAGAGATTACAGTGAATAAAGGTGGTGACAGTGATGTTATTTTAAAAATAATTACATATATGTAGAATTCAATCACAAATACTCTATATGTTTTTGCCAGAGAAGCTAATGTCCACAGGCTCATGTTTAGAAGTAAACTCAAGTACACTGAACCAATACATATGACAAAAGTTTCTCAAATCTGGCACATGGTTTACACATAAAACAATAATTATCTAAGAGGAGCAATAAATACAAGACAAAACTTGATTATATGGTTATATTTAAAATGTTGTAAATAGTCACAGACTGAAATGTTATGCACCTGTATGCTTTCAAAAAAAAGCTTTCAAAAAAAGTTTGATACCATATTTTAGTCCTTTTCAAATATCTCTTGCAATACATTAGAAATTTATGCAAATCTGACAGAAATATTTTATAGATAAAACTATATTTCACTGATACAAGTAAGAATTACCACAGAAAAAAATATATTATGGTAAAAAAAGAAGTTATAAATTGCCCAGACTGACTTGTTATCTACCTATATGCACCTATATGGTAGCATAGCATACTTTAGTCTCTTTCAAATAAATGCAGCAATTTTTTAGAAAATGATGCAAATTTGACAGAAATATTTTATAGATAAAATAATATTTCTCTGTTATAAGTACAAATTACCACAGATAAAATATACCATGGAAATAAAGGTTATAAATTGCCCAGACTGACATATTATCCACACCTTTATGCTTTCTGCCTCAGCTTACTTTAGCCAGTCATGCTAAATGCATGCAATGCAAAATGTAATGATATTATGAGCAAAGCTAAGGTGATTTCTAAGCAGACTTTAGACAGTATTGAAGTAAAACAAGTAAGCTATAACTGATTTCAAGATTACATGCATAAAATCTAACTTTGGAGTTTGGGAGCAGCCTTTAGCAGCCTTTTCAAACCACATGGCTGCAGGACGCAACAAACAGCTCCGGTAGCTTAGCTTAGCTTAGGTTCACTACTAATCACTTATTTGTGTAAAACTGCTGCATACTTTACAAACTACTAAACAAACAAGACTAAAAAGGTATCTGATAAACTCTCCACACGTATTTATCTCCATCTAGATGGACATAAAAAACATTACAATCGATTCAGAAAGGAGAGCAGAGCACCTGACTGACTAAACTTAGAACGCAACTCTCAGAATCACCTCAGCCTTTCCAAAGCGTAAACACTAATAATATTACAATTTTACCATTAAAGCCAAGTTTTCTGAGTAGAAATGAAAAGTAATAACACTAATAAACAGTTTTAAAATAAATCTTACCTTATTTCACTGACAGATTTTCTCTTTCTGTGTTGTTATCCAGTCGACTGTCTCAGCAGCGCTCCGTGTGAGGGCGGGGCGAATGAAAAAAATAAATTCTCCGCCTTCTCATTAAATATGCAAACCAGCCACGACACAAACCGCTTGACCAATGATATTGCCTTTTAGCCTGGGTTGTCAGCTACCTGGGGCAGTTTTCAGATTTACAATCAGTGATTGGACGGCGGAGATATAAGGCTTCAAGCCATCGAAATTATTGTTTCGAAATTTGAATGGGCCGGCTGTAAAGGGTTAATTCACATTTAGCAAATGCTTTTGTGCTTGTTATTAATTGATAATTTAAGACTGAAAGCAAACCTAAGCTGGTCATTGTATGTGGGCCATAAAATTGAGCTCATATCACAGTTCAAAAACAGAAATCTATTCACCAGTAGAAACTATAACAGCATTAAGGAAAAAAACTATAAATAAGATGATTCATTATAGGCAGTCAAGTTAACAACCATACAAATGACCAAGAGAACTTACCAAAGGTGACCAGGATTGGGATTTGGAGTTTCAGCATCCATTTCCAAGTGCTGTCAAACTAATGAAATTGAGTCACTAATAAAGAAAGAAGAAAAAAAGGGAGTCATTGTAATTATTGTAATCAGTTTGTTCAATTGCAAGTGAAATGGTCATGAAAGGATGCACATGGTCAGCAACAATACTCAAACAGTCTGTGACATTCTATCTACACAAGGCAGGCTGGGTTTATGGATTCAAGCTGTGTCAAATTCTGACCCTACCATCTGTGTACCTCAGCAGAAATTATGTTTCATCAGACCAGGCTATGTTTTCTCAGTCTTCAACTGTCCAGTTTTGGTGAGCCTGTGCCCACTGCAGCCTCTTTGCATTCTTTGGGTCTATTTATATCAATTCATTCATTCATCACTTGAATACCACAGACTATTTGAGTGTTGTTGCTGACCATGTGCACCCTTTCATGACCAGTTTACCATCTTGTAATGACTACTTCCAGCGTGATTTGATTTTATGAACCAGGTTTCAGGTTTTTTAGTTACCAGGTTTTTATCGAGTACAGTACCTTTGTGATTTGGCAGAAGATTGGTAACATGTAAGTGCACCTGAAAGATCTGCAGCAATTGCATGACAACCTTGTCAACAAGGACCACAATCTCAAAGGAATGTTTCCAACATCTTGTGGAAACCATACCATGAACAATTGAGGCCTTTTTCAGAGCAAAATGATTGTAATAATGGGTAGGACCTCAGCAGCCTAAAATGCTACTCCATTAAAGTTTAGCATTAGACTTTGCAGTTTTATAGCAGTTTTATTTTTACTTAGAATAAAAATGTTTCAAAAAGATCAAATAGGTGAATATCCAATCAAAAAAATAAATAAAAAGAAAAGGGAAAAAAAGGCCAGACAACCCCCCCCCCCCCCCCCCCCCAACCCTCCCCCATGTTTACGTGGCTCCGAACATGCAGCCAAATAAACATGGGCGTTTCTGCAGCCATGCACAAAGTCTGTATTTCCATCTAGCACAGGGGTGCACAACTCCAGTCCTGGAGGGTTGGTCTCCAGCAAAGTTTGGGAGTTGCCCTACTGAAATACACCCACTTTGTCTGGTAATTAACTGATGAGTTGAATCAGGTGTGTTTGAGTAGGGCAACTACCAAGCTTTGCTGGAGACCAACCCTAAAGGACTGGAGTTGTGCACCTCTGCGCTAGCCTAGAATAACCAATCTGCGTGACCCTGTGACTGAGGAGCCTCTATCAATCTGCTAAATGTGAATAATATGATCTGATCAGCTGATCTCAGGATCAGCAAAGTTAGAGAAACAAATTCTAATCTCTTAGATCAATCAAAACAAATGACTAAAACTGAGTATTTGGCAGTGATTTGTGCTCAGGTAGGCTGAGAACCAACATGTTACCTACATGTACCCTGTGTGCCTAGGAGTCATGAACAAACTTCTTTCTCTTTAGCTGAAGTGAGGTCCTTTCACTAGAAGGGTATCTATATTTACTGCCAAAGATCTCACAACCAATGTCTGGAAGAGACCAGTCATGTGATTCTCCACAACCCCCTAAGTTCTGCAAACAGGACAGAGAAATTGCATATAATTGTTCAGGCATTAGAAAACATTTGATAATGAGTAAAGGGAGCTGTTGATGTCACATTAAATGAATGCATGAACATGAAGCTATGAAATGAAGACAAGAAGCTACCCTGTTACTAAGAAAAATTTATATATTTGATGGAAAATGGAAAAAACACCAAGAACCATCTTAAATTTATGGGTACATTTGATGCCCAATGTTGGCATTCATATTTTGTTCGGAATATTTTCACAAAAAGATTTACAGCTTCAGGAAAAACTATGGGTCTGTCAGAGAGCAATCCAGCTTAAACCCAGTTACTAATGTTGGCGTGACACCGACTACAGAAGGACAACCTGCCTTTGATCGAATACATGTTCTTATACTAACGCATCTAATCTCATATGCTCTTAATACTTGCATGCATAAGCACGTGTAGTTTGGTTAACACGATAAGCATGCATATGCCTTAGGCAAGCACACCTAATTTCATCATTTTAAATCATGTTGCCATTTAATTTCAATTAGACCAAGGAATCAGGTATGTTTCTGCTTAGCTGATGTTTAAACCTGCAGCCACACTAGCCATTTATGAATAAGACTGGAGAACCATCTCACGATATATAAGCGTTAAAGAATTCCACTAGCATTCAATGATGGAGAGAACAACTTTGTCTTAGAAACGACCCTGATAGCACATACAGTGTATCACAAAAGTGAGTACACCCCTCACATTTCTGCAAATATTTTATTATATCTTTTCATAGGACAACACTATAGAAATAAAACTTGGATATAACTTAGAGTAGTCAGTGTACAACTTGTATAGCAGTGTAGATTTACTGTCTTCTGAAAATAACTCAACACACAGCCATTAATGTCTAAATAGCTGGCAACATAAGTGAGTACACCCCACAGTGAACATGTCCAAATTGTGTCCAAATAAAGCAATAAGCCACGAGAGGCCGTACGTTACTGTGATTTTAGCACGGGGATGACATTTTTCTGTTTAAAATCGTAACAGTAACGTACGGTCTCGAGTGGCTTATTGCTTTTATAAAACGGCGGTCAACATAAAATATAATAAATACAACAATGTTTAATCATAAAGGTATTTATTGTGTATAAACTTACAATAAAGCATTCTTCCGTGACGCAAGGTAATCCGATTAACAGTGTTGCTAGGCAACGTGTAGGCGAAAATAACATTAACTTTCTCTATTCAGTGGCGTATTAATATGGAATGATGTGAGGTGATCCTAGGTGTGCGTTTATCGAGGATTTTACAACGGCTTCGAACGCGGCTCAGCCAATCAGATTTTAGGACCGGAACTATCCGTTTTATAAGTGTCAATATTTTGTTTTCGAAGGGAGGGGATCATGCTTTGTTTCAGAATGTCACAGTACATGTTGGAATTCATGTTTCCCTCAATGAACTGCAGCTCCCCAGTGCCAGCAACACTCATGCAGCCCAAGACCATGATGCTACCACCACCATGCTTGACTGTAGGCAAGATACAGTTGTCTTGGTACTTCTCACCAGGGCGCCGCCAAACAAGTTTATCTTGGTCTCGTCAGACCACAGGGCATTCCAGTAATCCATGTTCTTGGACTGCTTGTCTTCAGCAAACTGTTTGCGGGCTTTCTTGTGCGTCAGCTTCCTTCTGGGATGACGACCATGCAGACCGAGTTGATGCAGTGTGCGGCGTATGGTCTGAGCACTGATAGGCTGACCTCCCACGTCTTCAACCTCTGCAGCAATGCTGGCAGCACTCATGTGTCTATTTTTTAAAGCCAACCTCTGGATATGACGCCGAACACGTGGACTCAACTTCTTTGGTCGACCCTGGTGAAGCCTGTTCCGAGTGGAACCTGTCCTGGAAAACCGCTGTATGACCTTGGCCACCATGCTGTAGCTCAGTTTCAGGGTGTTAGCAATCTTCTTATAGCCCAGACCATCTTTGTGGAGAGCAACAATTCTATTTCTCACATCCTCAGAGAGTTCTTTGCCATGAGGTGCCATGTTGAATATCCAGTGGCCAGTATGAGAGAATTGTACCCAAAACACCAAATTTAACAGCCCTGCTCCCCACACTCTAAACCCGGATTTGGTTTTAATAAATTTCTTGAGCAGTCATTAATTATTCTTTCATGTTTTGTAAAAAAATATTGCCATTACTAAATCAAACTAGTTGTTAGCAATATTAAGCTGAAATATGCAGTGTAATTATCACGTTAAGCAAAGATCACTCAATATGGTACGTTTTTGAGAGGGAGGGGAGGGGCCTGTTTGAAACGGCAGCAGAACGTTGTGTGAAGAGCCCTGGTTTATGGCCGCTGCACTCCGAAGCTGTGGGTTTTGAAATCAGTGTTACTTCAAATGGTGAGTATGTAAAGGAACTATATTTTAAATTCGACATTTCTGATAAAAAGAAACTTTTCACTGAGGTTGACTCAGCTCGGAACAACGTCAGGTCTTTCTCACAAGCATCTCGAGTGCGTGTGATGGATGAGGAGAAGTTGATCAACGTGAGATTATAAAGAATCTATAGTCATCATGAAACGTTGTCAACTTTCTTCGTTTGAACGTCTTTAATATAAACAAAACATCAGTCACAGAGGTCTTACTTCAGCCGCGGTGCTTCATTTAGCGTGCTAAAGGTAGCCAACTCTTTTTTTATCGGTTCACAGTTTATAGCGTTAGCACATTCCCCCATGCCGCGTTTTTCGCCACCACGCCTCTCGTTGAGTCGTTGTGTAGCAGTAATACAGTTATTACAGCCGAGGCTGATAAATGTTTTGCAGTAGAGTTTACAGAACAGAAGTGCAGCTGTTGAGCTAAAACTTTTTTTTTTTTTTTAACAGGATCTTTTGAAGATGCAGTGGAAGTGTAAGTATTGTGAGTTTATATGTGAAAAAAGGGGTTACCTATTAAAACATTACAGGTTAAAACATGGGGGTTACAATAGAACGGTGCCATTTCCTTGCTTACACCAAGAATGTTTGTGCACATTTAACTCCATTAATGCACTTAAGGTCCACTTATCTAAGATTCATCAGAAAACCCAACATGCACAGCTGTGTAAATCTGACCAGGTAATTCAGTGTCAGTTATGTGATTTTTCTGCACCATGTACAAAAGCAGTTTTTTTTACACACCTGCGCAGTACACATTTAAAAGTTAATCACAGAGTCCCGTGTCCTTATAAAGGATGTAACTTCCATACCAGTGTGTACTCCACATTTAATGCCCACATCAGTAAAGAGCACAGAACAGGCAATTGGACAATGTTCAAGCCAGAAGTAGTCTCTGCTAATATAACTAATGAAACAGTCCAAGAAGTACAGGTGCCTACAAATGATGTCCTTGATTTACAGGACAGTGAGGATTCCAGCAGTGAAGAGCTTCCTGATTTAGAGAAACAGCTTGAGCATAACCTAGCAGCTCTTTTTTTAAAGATGCAGACCACCCTTCATATTCCAGAAAGTTCTGTACAAGAAATTGTACAACAGCTTTTGCAGATATGTAAACTGTCCCAGCCACTGCTACATAATTCAGTCACTGACATTCTGAAACAACACACAGATGTAGATGATTCAACTGTGAGACAGATAGTCAGGGTTGCCTCAGAGAGCAATGTCATAATGAGATTTTGTGGCAAGGATGGCTCCTTATCAACCACTAAAAGGAGAGCAGCATATGTGAACAAAAACTTCACAGTGGTTATGCCAGTGGAGTATGTTATTGATAGAGGGAAAAAATCTGCTGCTGTATATGTTCCTCTAAATGCAATGCTACAGAAATTGTTGAACAGGGCAGATATTTTAGACAAAGCTCTTCCAGTACAAAAACATGTGCCACATGAGTACAGTACATACAGAGATGGTTCATACTGTAAAGAAAATGACCTCCTTAAAGGGGAGGAGTTCAAAATTGCTGTTGGGCTTTACACAGATCAATTTGAAGTGTCCAATCCTTTAGGAACATCTAAAAAAAAACACAAAATGTGTGCAGTGTATTGGGTGATAGCCAATGTACCATCAAAATATAGGTCCACACTCCACTCCATTCAGCTTGCTCTTTTATGCAAAGCCTCTGATGTAAAAGAATTTGGCTATGCTAAAATTCTCCATCCTCTCATCCAAGATCTTGTTTATTTGGAACAACACGGTCTATATGTTGAGAAGTTAGAAGCATCAATCAGAGGCACAGTGTTATATGTGGCTGCTGATAACTTGGCTGCTCATTCACTTGCAGGATTCTTTGAGAGCTTTGCAGTGGACAAGTTTTGCAGGTTCTGCATGGCGGCAAGAAGAGAGATCCAAGACAAAGAGGTATGTTCAGGCACCTTTGAACCCCGAAATAAAGACTCTCACAACAGACAGGTGCAGAAGGTACAGCAAGATCCTACTGTGGCTAAACAGTATGGTGTGAAAAGAGGGTGTGTGTTGACTGAAAATTTGGAGCACTTTCATGTTGTTCGTGGCTACCCTCCCGACATCTTGCATGACCTTTTGGAAGGTGTTGTTCCTGTTGAGCTATCACTCTGCCTTTCAGACATGATTTTTAAGAAATATTTCACTTTAGAAACACTGAACCATGCTATCAAAACCTTTGCATATGCTTTTGATGACAAAACTGACCAGCCCCAGCTCATTTCCCAAGGCTTCTCCACCAAAGGGACCATAGGTGGAAATGGCCATGAGAACTGGGCTCTAATCAGACTGCTCCCACTTCTCATTGGCCATAAAATACCTGAAGGAGACAATGCATGGAACGTTCTGATGCTCCTTAAAGACATTGTTGAGTTGGCTGTAGCAACAAAACACACAGACGAGTCGATACATTTCCTTGATTGCAAACTGTCAGAACACAGAGAATTGTTGCGAAGTACGTTTCCTGAATACAGACTACGTCCAAAACACCACTTTATTGAGCATTATCCTGAGATGATTAAGGCATTCGGCCCACTTTCAAATGTCTGGACAATGCGCTTTGAGGGAAAGCACAAATTTTTTAAACAGGTCATTCGCAACGCTCACAACTTCAGAAATGTAGCTCTTACACTGGCTGTTAAGCATCAGAAAATGATGGCTTACCATTTAGACTTAAGTTCATTTTTCAAACCCTCAGTTGAAATGGACAAGGTTACTACAGTGCCGATCACTTCTTACCCTGAGAATGTCCAACAAATTTTCTGCCAGAGAGTTCCTCAGCTTTCATCAGTTCTTGTTGCATCATCAGTCTTTGTGGATGGCATCAGATATTGTGCTGACATGATAATATCTGTTGGTTCATGCTCAGGCCTCCCTAATTTTAAGCAGGTCAAACAGATTGTGGCAATTAACACAGAGATTCTGTTTCTCTGCCGGGTGATGACTGCATGGTACCATGAGCATTTCAGATCTTTTGAACTCTGTAACAGCACTAACTCCTCTCTGTGTGTGGTACAACTAAAAGAACTGAATGATGTTTTCCCCCTTCCAGCATACAGATTTGGAGACAATTTAATAGTAACACTTAGACGTTATATTCTGTGTTAAAAAGCAAGTGTGATTGAGCAGTCAATCGGGGCTCAATCGTTATATTCTGTGTTAAAAGCTTCTTTGAGCCTTCATGTTTAAGATATGCCCTTTCCAAAGGATATAATTGGATGATGATTGTTTTTACTGACATGTCAGTTTGCATGGGATTAGTGTAACCTGAGATTATATCTAAATTTTGTTTTATAGAAAGTAAAAGATACTGGAATCTATACTAACATGTTGGTAAAATCGTCTTTTATTGCCGAATTTGAATGCGACTAAAATGAGAAATGTTGGTAAAAATGGTATTACCCCACCTCCTCATGTAAAACTAATTCTGACTGTATGGGGCTAAAGATATACTCTAGTAAATATATTTTAGTATTTTTAGTAAATGTATGTAAATACTTCTTCCACCACTGGCTCTACCAACCACTCAGTGATGTTTTTCCAACCATCTAACAATGGCTCAGCAACTAACTGTTATTGAGGATTTGTGTACTTCTAATAAGCTTATTATTATTTTTATTCCCAAGATGACTGCACACCAGAAGATGACCTTGAGGGTCATTCTCACAGAGGCAGATATAAGAAAGGTCACCCTGAACACAAGGCCTGCTACCATGGAGGATTTAATATGCAAGCTTAAAGAATCACTGGGACTTGATTACAACTGCAGTCTCCAGTACAAAGATCCTGAATTCAATTACGAGCTGTGCAATCTCACAGATATTGAAGATCTTCCAGAAAAACCAACGGTAAAAGTCATTCCTCTACTTGAGCTGGTACCTGTCTCAACACCTGATGAAATTTTGAGTGACACACAGAGTACAGCAGATACAGAAGTCCTCTCACACTCATCCCAGGACCGACAGACACCATGGCCAGAACTATTTTCTATCCCAGCCTTTTCTGTTGATGTAAACTATAGACTAAGACAGGCAGATCTACTGTATCTTAGGGACGGAACACACCTAAAAGTAACAAAAGAGCTAAAACATGTGATCCTTGAAAGTTTGGCAGAGAGTATGTATAGCTACACAGCATACCCAAATAATGCTCAGTTTGAAAGTGTTGCAGCAGCACTGATAAGTAAGCACCCCTGTCTCCAGGAACGAGGCTCCACCAATCACTATAATGGTTGGAAAAACAGCCTAAAATACAAAATGGCTAACTACAGAACAAAGTGTAGAAGATCAGGCTGCCTTGATGTTGCGGTAAATGCAGGTAAACGGGGAGGGCATTCAGCAGAAGGCGAACCAGCTAACAAGAATATCAAGAAGGCCAAGAAAGGCGAGCTTAACTACTTACCCAACTATCCTGAGGGATTTGATCAGTCAGGCCTTGAGGGTGCCCGCAAGCAATTGATTGATGAAATGCAGAAGAGAACTCCAGATGGACAATGTATAAAACAGAAGATGGATGTGACATTTGCATTGAGAAGAAAAGAGGTAGTGGAATCTGAACCTGCCATAAGCAAGATTTTGGAATGCTGGCCTGCTCTTTTCACGGAAGATCAGGTATGTTCAAGAGAGATTATTAATGTCTGACCATTCTGTCACTTTAATGTAATTTTTGACATCTCATTTTAATCTTTTTTAAATATATTCAAATTTATAAATTATATATTTATTCCAAGGATAATATTGCAATTATCCTTGTTCCATGCCCAACCAACTACATCTGACCTAATATCCTACTACGATACATTCTCGTTATTCTTAAAGGCCCATGTGAGAATGAATGGTGGGTGGGATATTGGTCAGGTGTAGTTGGTTAGGGATGAAACAAGTAGGCTAAGAGGGGATGGAACAAAATTGCTGCAGGCCCAGCCACAGTATTAATTAGTTTTGAAATCTGTATTTTTCAGGTGTACATGGAGTTCAACAGGATTGTGGGCAAGAACCTCAAGCAAGAGTTCTATGAAAGCATTGATCAGCACAGTCTTCGTCTCATTGAGATATTTCAATCTAAGAGAGGGAACATTGGGCAGCTTTTGTCACAGCTATCACAGCAGACTAAGGTTGGTCCATATCCATTATGTACTTGCATTGTATTGTTTTTCACAGCTTATGTGATGACATGTCACTAAAAATGCAACTATACTAATTGCACAATCCAATCAAAATTGTGTTTTCTTATTGACCAGTCATTAACTTGTCATTCTACATACATATGTAACTGTATTGTTATTTTACTCTCCAAAAGACCAAAGAGCCAACTGACATTCGGACACTGGTGCTCAGAGGGCTTCCTATTGTCCTTGGGGACAGTCCCGCAGACTTCTACAAAGAATGCTCTGTAAGTAACCTCTTACTTTATCAAAGAGTATCAAATGTCAGCGTAACCTTGACTTTTCACTATTGTTTTATAGTTTCTGTTTTTGACAAACAATGTGAGCATAGTTTTATGTAGTTTTTTTATAGATTGTTATTTAAAGAATTGATTGAATGTGATTATTGTGCTCTTATGTTGTTAGGACTCTGATGACTCATTCTGCCACCTTGACGTTGCTTTGCTCTCCCCATCCCCCCACCTCAGGCCAGCCTCTCTAAAGATCATTATTGAGGGAGAGGTTGTGATGGACAACATTCAAGACCTGCCAAAAGCTATGTGCATTCTGTTTGGACTTACTTACGCCCTGCATCTCAACTATCCCAAATCAATGAGGAACACATTCCAGTTCATCCAACAGGTTCTCCTTTCACTGGGCCACAATGAACTAAAACCCAGATTACAAACTCTGAAAAACCAGCTTGCACTGTAAGTAATTGCTATGGCTAATAGCAATGGCTAAGGTTAATGTGAGAAGGCATGGCTGCTTGTTTTTTCAGTGACTTTTTCCCCACTACAGCCTTGTGTCTCTTTATTCATTGTTACTGTCCGTTCTTTGACACCAATAGCACTAACAACCCTTTAAAATGTTTGTTAAAATACAATACAAATGTCCTTTTGTCACAAGTGATAAAAAAGGAAATGTTAAACAGTTTTGTTAGATTTTGTATTGTGACAACTGATTGAAGTTTGTTGTGGGATGGGAATGTCCAGCCACTTGTGTTCTACAATTCAGGATGTAGAAATTTTTTCTCAGGACTGCATATTAGTGTTCAGGTGACTAGATAAACTTAACACAGTTCATCAGTCAAGTTGATGTTTTAACAGCTTGTATCAAGTTTTAATGTATGGTTTAAAGTGTTTATCTTGTTAAATGCTGTGCATACGGGTTCTGAAAACAAACAAAACAAATTACCAAGCAGTTTTAATGCCTGTTTTTACTTTTACTTGGTTGACAAATTTGTTATTGACTCGGCAACACATGAGAACTGCAACATTTTGTCAATAAAATACATTGGAACACTGAAAAGTATTGTTTAATTTCTTTAAAAATTTGTTGAAACAATTTAATGCAAAGTAATCTAAAAAATGAATTACAAGAAAACATTAAAGTATTAAACATTTTAAGTAGTAATTAATAATGTTATTATTTGTTATATGATTTTTGTATACTTAAAATATTTATTTTCTACAATTTAAACTTAAGAAAAGAGATCATTTAGGTGAACTTATGATTTTAAGTAAAGACTACTAATGTAAACTTGATTTGTCTAATGGATCCATTTAAGAGTCTATGTTAATACGACTTGACTTTATTAGTTTCTGCTTGTGTAAAAACTTAAGTAATTTAAGGCAACGGGTTTCCACGCAATTTTCTAGTAAACTCAACTAATCTGGGATAAGAGTGCATTTACACCTGGGACCTTGACACATGACACCAGGGAGGGACAACGACACATTTGGGCAGAATTTGGACATGTTCACTGTGGGGTGTACTCACTTATGTTGCCAGCTATTTAGACATTAATGGCTGTGTGTTGAGTTATTTTCAGAAGACAGTAAATCTACACTGCTATACAAGCTGTACACTGACTACTCTAAGTTATATCCAAGTTTCATGTCTATAGTGTTGTCACATGAAAATATATAATGAAATATTTGCAGAAATGTGAGGGGTGTACTCACTTTTGTGATACACTGTATACATCTCAGCGACGTCTGTTGGATGTAACCCAGTTGGTCTGGAATACGTATTTAATAGAGCGTTTGCTCATCTGCAATACGTCTCTGATACGTCGCTGGTGGATCGTGGAAGACCTTCAGCTGCTGCGTTCCAGATCAATCTTACTACGTCATCATCATGGCTGCATCTCAAAGACACTTATGAGAGGTATCTGAGACCATCTAATATAGCGCTTATTCATCTGTAATACATCTCCTAAATATCAGGCTTGGATGCTGAAATGGCGTTCAGACGCTGCATTCCAGACTTATGTGTACAGTATAGCTAAAATACAGCGTCTGAATGTAATTGAATGTGTGTGTGTGCACTCCCCTCTCATGTACTGCTTTAAAAATAATAATAATTATAATAATAGATAATACAGATAATATATCTATAAACAACAGACATTATAATCAGTGGTAGTAAGATTCTTATTTATTATTGTTCCTTGACACAAAATTAAGTGAAATATGAATTCATGAATCAAAATTTTTATATATGATAAATAAACATTAGAATAATAATTACGATGAACACAAATAACAAAACAAAAATAGCAATTAACTACTAAATACAATAAAAATTAATGTCTCCTTCCTGGTGCCAGCCGTAAGTAGTCCTTTAAGCAGTTCTCCGCTTCTGCTTCAGTTGGCGCTGGCAGCACGTGATTTTTCATCGTGGCAGCTGTGTGTGAGAAACAAACAGTATTAAAAGAGTAATTTATCTTCAGGTCCATCTCTCTCAGTGCCTCCAGGACAGTTCTGTCTACAGCTGCAAAATTAAAAAAATATATCATTTTACAAAATCTAGTTTATTTTCTATTCATGATTAATGTGTTCTAGGGCTGTTCATTTTAACTGATCAAACTTACGTGCACACTGATTGGGTATGAACCGCCTTGACAGTCCCTGCTGTATGGTGGGTGCTGTTAAAGCAGAAATTAAAATGAAAAAGTTCACCCTACAGAAGATGCATTTTGCAACCTAAGACGTTGTTCTTACCTATAATATTTATGTATTAATAAACTGATAAATTGCTTTTCTCCTTCTTCATTAAACTCACCGTTGACATGAGGTAGGATGCCCTGGCCTTGTCCTGTCCCCTGAGAAGCATCTGCCCATGTACACTGGTTGGACATGGGCCACCTTGATGGATCTTGTTGTACAGTAGGTGCTGTTTACATGGAATAAAAAATTAGAAAATACATGACTTTTTTTTTCTTTTTTCTTTATTTATTTATTTATTTATTTATTTTTTACAGTGGTGCTTGAAAGTTTGTGAACCCTTTGGAATTGTCTATATTTCTGCATAAATTTGACCTAAAACTTCATCAGATTTTCACACAAGTCCTAATAGTAGATAGGGAGATTCAGATCAAACAAATAAGACACAAATATTAGACTTGGTCATTTATTCATTGAGGAAAATGATCCAATATAACATATCTGTGAGTGAATCTTCAGGATTAGCAGATAATTTGAAGGTGAAATTTGAGTCAGGTGTTTTCAATCAATGGGATGACAATCAGGTATGAGTGGCACCCTGTTTTATTTAAAGAACAGGGATCTATCAAAGTTTGATCTTCACAACACACATTTGTGGTAGTGTATCATGGCACAAACAAAGGAGATTTCTGAGAGAAGTCATTGATTCTCATCAGGCTGGAAAGGGTTACAAAACCATCTCTAAAGAGTTTGGACTCCACCAATACACAGTCAGACAGATTGTGTACAAATGTTGGAAATTCAAGACCATTGTTACCTTCCCCAGGAGTGGTCAACCAACAGTGATCACGACAAAAGCAAGGCGTGTAATAGTCTGCAAGGTCACAAAGGAACCCAAGGTAACTTATAAGCAACTAAAGGCCTCTCTCACATTGGCTAATGTTGATGTTAATGAGTCCACCATCAGGAGTACACTGAACAACAATGGTGTGCATGGCAGGGTTGCAAGGAGAAAGCTGCTGCTCTCCAAAAAGAACATTGCTGCTCGTCTGCAGTTTGCTAAAGATCACATGGACAAGCCAGAAGGCTATTGGAACAATGGAACAGATCTTTTTGGTTTAAATGAGAAGCGTTATGTTTGGAGAAAGGAAAACACTGCATTCCAGCATAAAAACCTTATCCCATCTGTGAAACACGGTGGTGGTAGTATCATGGTTTAGGCCTTTTTTGCTGCATCTGCAAGAGAATGTGGGTCACGCAGCAAGACAACAACCAGAAGCACACAAGTCATTTTACCAAAGAATAGTTAAAGAAGAATAAAGTTAATGTTTTGGAATGGCCAAGTCAAAGTCCCGATATTAATGCAATAATGTTGTGGATGGACCTGAAGCAAGCGGTTCATGTGAGGAAACCCACCAACATAACAGAGTTGAAGCTGTGAAGTTGTACGGAGGAATGGGTTAAAACTCCTCCAAGCCGATGTGCAGGACTAATCAGGAGTTTTCGGAAACGTTTAGTTGCAGTTATTGCTGCACAAAGGGGTCACACCAGATACTGAAAGCAAAGGTTCACATACTTTTACCACTCATAGATCTGTAACATTGTCATTTTTTTATTGAAGAAAATGGTCCAAAGTCTAATATTTGTGTTTCATTTGTTTGATATGGTTCTCCTTATCTACTTGTAGGACTTGTGTGAAAAGCTGATGATGTTTTAAGTCAAATGTATGCAAAAATATAAAATTCTAAAGGGTTTCAAGCACCACTGTAGTTTTGGTTTTGACAAGGCATGATGAGAAAATTAGCTTGGTTACGGCAATTATGGCACATCCTGTGCTTTTGAGAATGCCTGATTTTTATTATTTGCATTTCAGCGACTTCAGGCATCATTCTTACCTGTAGTGTTAACGTACTAATACCCAACTGAAAAATTGCTTTTCTCCTTCTTCAGTAAACTCACCATTAACATGAGGTAGAACACCCTGGCCTTGTCCTGTACACTGGTCAGACATGGGCCACCTTGATGGCTCTTGTTGCATGGTATATGCTGTTTACAGGGAATAAAAAAAAGATACTCAGAAAATGTGTGACTCTAGTTTTGTTTTGACTGGGCATGATGAGAAAATTAGCTTGGTTATGGTGATTATGGCTCATCCTGTGTGTCACAAGAAGACTAACTAACCTGGGCCCAGATTCTTAAAAGAATCTTGGTGTAAAGATAAACTTAACTGGTAGAGCAAGCATCACACTAAACACACAGTCTGACAGTTAAGATTATCTTAACACTATTTTAAGCATCATATTCGTGCTCAGATGCTTTTGAGATTAAAAGTGTACTTAACTGTCATAGCTGTATGGTGGGTGCTGTTAATGGGGAAATTAAAATAAAAATGGTTACTCTACAGAAAATGCCTGACTTTTATTCTTAGTATTTTAGCGACCTAAAGTGTCATTGTTAACTATATTATTCATGTATTAATGCCCAACTGGAAAAAAAATTCTGCTTCTTCAGTAAACTCACCACTGACATGAGGTAGAACACCCTGGCCTTGTGCTGTCCCATGAGAAGCATCTGCCCATGTACACTGGTTGGACATGGGCCACCTTGATGCATCTTGTTGCATGGTAGGTGCTGTTTACAGAAAAAAAAAAAAAAAAAAAAATTACTTTGTGATATTACATTTTTCCATATCACCCACCTCTAACTCTGAGATTATTTATTTATAGTTTTGGTATTGACAGGGCATGACTAGATTAGTTTGGTTATGACAATTATGGCTCAATTATGGAATGTCACAAGAAGACTAACTAACCTGGGCCAAGATTCCCAAAAGGTTAGTTCACCCTTAGTGTTAAGATTATCTTAACTTGTAGAGCGAGCATTACACTTAAGACTTACGCTCTTCTAGTTAGGATTCATAAACACTAATTTAAGAATCATATTCATGCTAAGATGCTTTTAAAAACCCCATGCGTGCTTTATAACTAACTCACATGGCTGTTAAGTCCTGTGTTTAGTTAATAATTGCTTGTTAACCGCAGGACTTGTCATGAATTAAAAAAAGATTGTTTCACCATGTGTATTGTCATGTGCATTTTATTTTTAAACAGGCCACCAAAGTGGATACTAAACAAAGCAACCAGCAGCTAAGCAGCCCCCTTAAAACACTTACTGCACTGAATTACTAAAAATGAAAGTTCCAAATCTTTAAGGGCCTAGATAGTATACAAAATTTATAGAATTTAGAGAATTAAACATTCTCTTTGACTGATAAGAGGAACAAATGGGGTAATCCTAAAAAATAAGAATAGAATCCTGTACTTAATGTTGATGCCTTGAAGTCTCAGTTGTAATTTGACGTATGTAACTATGATCCCAATTTATCCTTAGCGTAAAAATAATCTATTGTTCCAAATGCACAAACTTTCAAATAGCAAATTTCACATCTTTTTATGGCGAACTAGCATTGACGTTATGATAACATCAACTTTTTTCTTAAATGTAATAAAAAATTCCTTGAATGTTGTCTTTGTTATGTTTAACATTTGGGAGCCCTTGGTAAGTGAAAATAAGTACAGATACTCTACAGAGAACACAATTACTATTTTTGGCTGAAGTTAACATGTTGGAAAAAAATAAACATAAAATGTGGCCTGACATACAATTGTCCCCTGCTTCTGATTTGTCATCATTTAGGACAGTGTTGCTGTGGTGATCCATGTGTTGAATAAAGCAGAAAAGACCGGGTAAGTATTTAATTTTTTTACAGAAGTGCCAATATCTATAGTGGACAACAGTCATTTCCTTTATGTGGGGAAACAAAAATGGCTTTCTGATCATTAACAAAACATGATATTAACAAGTTGGATTGATGTTCCATTTGCATAATGAGATTGATACTAATATTTTATTAAAACAGAAGTTTTTACTGCTTAAAGGTAACAGGGGAAAATTCATGCTGTTGATTACTTCAGTCATTAGGTTAAAAATGCTGAAGTGTTCCTTTTAAATCCACCATTCTAAATGTTTCAGACATTATACCTTGACTATCTGACAGATTGTTACACCACTCCTGCTCTGCTCTTCCAGGCTGGAAGGTGCTGGTTAGTGCTAAGAATGCAAAAAAGTCAGGTTTAGAGCGTTGACATTTTTGCAACTCTTTTGTGATTAAAGGTGTAGCTATGGTATGAGATTGTTAATAGATGACATGCACCGTGGTTGCTTCAACAACAAGAATGTGTGTAGTCTGTGTGGTTGGATCCACACAATTGTAAAATTAAATGCACTAACCGTTATTTTTTGAACCATGTTTTTGTCTTTGTGGTGGGGCTGGGGGCCTTGGTGCATTTGCAAGTTTTACTTTGGCAGGTTGTGGTTCTTCTTCTTCTTCTTGTTCAGATGAAGAGTATATTTTCTTTCTACAAGAGTACAGTAATAAATTAGCAATAGGTAGTACACACTGCAGAATTGTTTTATAATATTTATAGCACAGTATGCACAGCTCACTTCCTGACTCTCTTTCCCAGAGTTTCTGTGCTGGAGTTTCTTAACTCAGTTTCTGAGTTAAGATCTGATGTGTAGCATGACTTTTTCCAGTTGGCAACAATGTTGTCAAACGACTCTGTGAGGAGGGCAAAAAAAGAAAAGAGCAGCTTAGATCAGGTATATTATGGTTACAATAATATATTTTTCCATACAGTGTGTGGTCACCAAACTTTTATTATCACCTGATTCATAAAGTATTCGCACGCTGTGCTTGCTCCACCCTTTATCAGGCTGTGGGACCTCTGATTTCCTGACACTTTTCAAGAGTCGGTTTTCGTCTTTGTAGGGAGGCCACCAGGAGAAGCCATCCTTATACCAAGATTTTGCCACTGGTCCGGTTTGCTCCTCCCCAACAAACTCTACTATGAGGTACATTGCAGGAGCTGCACCACGCCCAATCCCCCCAAAATGACACGTTTTTTCTGACAGAAAGGTACTAATACTTTTGTTATTTTTTAAAAGTGAGCTGTAGATAGATAGATGCATTAATAAATTTTTCACACATACTACCATTCACCGTTTGGGATCACAGTTACAAATATATCATTGTAATATTATGTAATGCAAAACTAGTAGTTTCAGATAATTAGGAAGCTACAAATGTAACACAATTTCCAAAATGTAGATGTATCCAGAGTAATGTTGCTAAGGATGAAAATGCCCACAAATAGCAGCAGAAAATGTTGGTACACTGCGGTGCTCAATGTATCTTTGAGCAGAACAGGGCCAGTGTACAATAAAAATTGTCTAAACTCTGTGGCTTTCCACCTGTCAATTTCTCTGAGAGTCCTTGGTCGACGTGCAAACTCAATAGGTACATAGCTTTGGATACCCAGCAGCCTTTCCGTTAATGCGTTTTCCTGAAAGTTGGACAGCCTACAAGTGAGAGGACCTAACTTCAGCCACAGGTACAGAAGTCGCCGCATGACACCTAGGCACACAAGGTGCATGTAATCAAGAGGGAACCCAGATACCATTCCCAGAGATGTCTTTTCTAGAGCTGAAATACCATGGTGGTGATCCAAATCGGTCTTATCCCTGAAACTTTGATCTGTCCGTTGTGGCAGGTCGGTTCTAGGATACGTCATTCTGTTGTCTATGTAAACGCCTTCCTGTGTGCATTTCTCACACCCATGGTACCCTGTGTGACCTTTTATACACTTAATAAAAGCACGAGCTGGGGCATCACAGACCATTGAAGAGAGCTGCAAGGTTAACCTTACTCCCTCAAAGTCAAACCCCTCAGCAAGCTTGGCTATCTCTAATGCAAAGTCATCAAGAAACTCGTTTGGTGAATTAGGCTTTCTTTCACCACAAAACAGCCCAATTGTCACTGGCTCATGATGTGGCAAGTTAATAACAGTGCCAAGGATGGACCACAGCTGTGTTGGTGAGCTTTTGAAAAGTGGTAGCCCATCAATATTGACTTGAAGTTTCAGGTGTTTTGTATTGGTCACTAAACCCTTGTTTTTTTGCAGAATGTGTGTAATTGATTGGAGCACACCAATGTAGTAGTACTGACCACCAGCTTTATCCTGAATTGCAAGATCATTTAATCTTGCTGTACTCAAGAGTGTCCTGGCATCTTTTGGCAAGATTGAGTGATACTTGCCAAGGACATCTAGCAGTGCATTTATTGCACTGTGCGTGATGTGGTGTTGAATTGCCCATTTTGCTAGTTCATCACGCAAAGAATCAAACTCCAGTTCTGACTCTGATCCAGAATCAAAGTCCTCACAGTCAAAAAATACATCATTAGTAATGCAACTGAGGTCATTATTACACACAGAAGATTGGCAATCCATGAACTCCAAAGCATCATCATCGTTTTCGTCTTCAAGTAGAGCATTGTTTTCCATTTCTGAATCAATGCTCTGCTCCCCCTCCCCCCCTTGTGCCTGAATTGACTCTGTCTCGATCAACCCATGCTTTTGCTTTTCGCCTAAGTGTCCAATATGATGGTTTTCTGCAAGACATTCTGTACAGTTAGACAAAAGATACAAAACAGAATCATTGTCACATTCAATGTATGTTATTAAAGTTATTAAAGAATCTATTGCTTGTTTATTACATACCTTTGTCTTTTGCGCACCTGTCTTGCTAGTGAACCTGAGTATAAGAAGACAACTGTGAGTAATTGTATAAAAAAGGTTAATATGGTAAATAATCCATACTCCTTTGATAAGTGTACACACTTAAAAAAAATATATGGTTCTTCAAGGGTTCTTTAGTAAAGTGAATGACCATGAGCATTAAGGACCTATATAGAATGGAGAATTCGTTATACGTTTCTATTTAGCACCAAGAGGGTGCTTGTAGTGTTACAATGTCAAGCTTGTAACAATAGAAGAACCCTTTTGGTGCTATATAGAACCATGCACAACACAATCTCCATCAATCTAAAGAACCATTTCACTATGCAAAGAACCTTTTAAGCATGAAATGGTTCCATATAGAAATCATAGTTTTAAGTAGAACTACTTCCTTAACTAACGAACCCTTGAAAAAATCATTGTTTTGTCAAAGGGTTCTCTGAGTCATGCCACAGAAGAACTACTTTTGGTTCCATAAATGTTTGTAGAAGGGATGTGTGAGTGTGAAGAAGTCTTAAAGAATCTTAATTTGGAAAAGGTTGTGGTTTTTTGTTTTTTAATTTAAAGGTTCTTCACACTCTCACGTTCCTTGTGCAAACTTTGTATTTTATGGTAACAAACGTGGATCTTCTGTGGGATCACTCAGAGAACCCTTTGACAGTTTTCCATAAGGAAAAAAGTAATCCTGGATTGATCTTAATCACTATCTGGGAACACTGACCCTGTGGTGTGTTGAAATGTTTGCAAAGTTCCTGATTTTGTGCCCTTTTTCGACTGCTCAAATTTAGTGAAGGTAAATATATTTGAATGTAGGTTTGATCATTTTTACACATGTATTTAATAATAAATGGGAGATAATGTTAACTATACATTGAACGGCCATTAAATTTACCATGCTTCTTTAATATATAGTTTCTTGATGTTTGAAAGAACCTGTGTATTTTTATTCAGCATTGTCCATTTTTATCCACAACTGGCCAGTTACCTGCTGGATTTCTTTCCAGACAAGCCAGAGCACATCAGGTTAACTGTTTAAAGACTGAGGCCAACTGATTACACAAGTATATGGGTCAAAGAAGAGACGTAACTTTTTAGAGTGACCCCACTTGATAAATAATATACAATTATATTAATATAAGTGGATATACCTTCAATCTACTCCATTTGTACATCTTTACTGAAACCTAAAGTAGTTTTTACAGAAAATTTATGATTTTTGAAAAAATAACCCTTGAAACCCCCAAAATGTCATTCAGTGCAACGGTCCCCCTACCTCTTTAAGTAATAAAACATTAAGAAAAAACTAATTATTCTTAAGTAAAACTTATAATTTACTGCTTTGGCATAATTGTACAAATGTCATGTGTGACATATTAAATAATATTCAATCAGATGTTTTTTAATATTAATAATATTCAGGATACTTTCAGTCCCCATTTTCCCAATCTTCAGTTGTCATTCAGTACAACGTTAATAAAAAGCCTTATTTTAATATGCGATCAAGTTACTGCAGTCATGTGACCAATTATAACAACAAAAGAAGACACCTGGGGACCCTTCAGCACACACACGAGGTCAGTGCATTTTAACATTATTTGATAAAAATCTCTTTTTACTGACACAGTACATTAAAGAACAAAACTGAGTGTCATTCTGTACAACAACATGTGCTAAAGTAAAATTTCTGTCATTCAGTACAACAACAGTCATTCAGTGCAACAGAATTCCGCTGTTGCACTAAATTGACAATGACATTGTTATACTGACTTTATAATGTTTTAAAATTATTTTTAAATATTGAAACCACTTTTTCCATTCTAGGCTTTCTTAATAAGAGCAGTAATTACAATGAATATTAATAATTATGTTTTTGATGAAGTATGATGAAGCGGTCCCTGAGATTTTGTTATTGTCAAGTACGATGACCTGCCATTCGTTGGGGGTAGGAGATGAGGTGCAAGTTAGCTGCTACAAAATAAAATACAAAATAAAATGTGACTTCAAATGGTTTTCACTGCTGAATGAATTTAGATTAACTGCAACTTTTTCACATGTTATGACACAAATTCCACACGTTCACACTGTTCTGGTGCCTTACAAGTTGTTATGATGGCTTCATTAGCTGTGTTTTTATATTAAAATGCTTTATGAATAATAAATGCTTTAACAGCAACCATTTTTTCATGCTTTGACAGGACTTTAAATGATCTCATGTTACATCAGTTTTTATGCAAGTTTTTTGTTTTATTTCAGAATAAAGTTTATGTTTTTGATTGCCTTACTTTTTTCATGATGTAGTAATATCATAACACATACAGTGTATCACAAAAGTGAGTACACCCCTCACATTTCTGCAGATATTTAAGTATATCTTTTCATGGGACAACACTGACAAAATGACACTTTGACACAATGAAAAGTAGTCTGTGTGCAGCTTATATAACAGTGTAAATTTATTCTTCCCTCAAAATAACTCAATATACAGCCATTAATGTCTAAACCACCGGCAACAAAAGTGAGTACACCCCTTAGTGAAAGTTCCTGAAGTGTCAATATTTTGTGTGGCCACCATTATTTCCCAGAACTGCCTTAACTCTCCTGGGCATGGAGTTTACCAGAGCTTCACAGGTTGCCACTGGAATGCTTTTCCACTCCTCCATGACGACATCACGGAGCTGGCGGATATTCGAGACTTTGCGCTCCTCCACCTTCCGCTTGAGGATGCCCCAAAGATGTTCTATTGGGTTTAGGTCTGGAGACATGCTTGGCCAGTCCATCACCTTTACTCTCAGCCTCTTCAATAAAGCAGTGGTCGTCTTAGAGGTGTGTTTGGGGTCATTATCATGCTGGAACACTGCCCTGCGACCCAGTTTCCGGAGGGAGGGGATCATGCTCTGCTTCAGTATTTCACAGTACATATCGGAGTTCATGTGTCCCTCAATGAAATGTAACTCCCCAACACCTGCTGCACTCTTGCAGCCCCAGACCATGGCATTCCCACCACCATGCTTGACTGTAGGCATGACACACTTATTTTTGTACTCCTCACCTGATTGCCGCCACACATGCTTGAGACCATCTGAACCAAACAAATTAATCTTGGTCTCATCAGACCATAGGACATGGTTCCAGTAATCCATGTCCTTTGTTGACATGTCTTCAGCAAACTGTTTGCGGGCTTTTTTGTGTAGAGACTTCAGAAGAGGCTTCCTTCTGGGGTGACAGCCATGCAGACCAATTTGATGTAGTGTGCGGCGTATGGTCTGAGCACTGACAGGCTGACCCCCCACCTTTTCAATCTCTGCAGCAATGCTGACAGCACTCCTGCGCCTATCTTTCAAAGACAGCAGTTGGATGTGACGCTGAGCACGTGCACTCAGCTTCTTTGGACAACCAACGCGAGGTCTGTTTTGAGTGGACCCTGCTCTTTTAAAACGCTGGATGATCTTGGCCACTGTGCTGCAGCTCAGTTTCAGGGTGTTGGCAATCTTCTTGTAGCCTTGGCCATCTTCATGTAGCACAACAATTCGTCTTTTAAGATCCTCAGAGAGTTTTTTGCCATGAGGTGCCATGTTGGAACTTTCAGTGACCAGTATGAGAGAGTTTGAGAGCTGTACTACTAAATTGAACACACCTGCTCAATAAGCACACCTGAGACCTAGTAACACTAACAAATCACATGACATTTTGGAGGGAAAATGACAAGCAGTGCTCACTTTGGACATTTAGGGGTGTAGTCTCTTAGGGGTGTACTCACTTTTGTTGCCGGCTGTTTAGACATTAATGGCTGTATATTGAGTTATTTTGAGGGAAGAATAAATTTACACTGTTATATAAGCTGCACACAGACTACTTTTCATTGTGTCAAAGTGTCATTTTGTCAGTGTTGTCCCATGAAAAGATATACTTAAATATCTGCAGAAATGTGAGGGGTGTACTCACTTTTGTGATACACTGTACTTGCCACTGGTGTGGCATATTTTCATTCTACTACTGCTACTTTAATCAATAAAGAACTTAAAAACAAATTAAGTCATGAATATTCTGATGTAACATGATAATTTGGAGTATGTCATTCAGTGCAACATAAAATCATCATACAGTGCAACAAAAACATTTGCTTAAAATAACTGTAACAAGTAATTATTATATATATTTTTTATGTGAATGCAAGAGAATCCAGGCCTGCTTTATAGAAAACAGAGTTTGATTGGGTTTCAAATAGAATAGAATGTGTAGCAAAAACATCTTGTATACAAATAAACAATGCAAACAATGCACAGAAAATTCAAAACAGAGTAAATACAGTTTCTTCTGAGGTTTTAAATCTTTTGTAAGAGATATACTAAACTTATACATTTGAAATGGCTAAGATTGTTCCTTGTGTGTGTATTTTGTCATAAATTAGTCGTTGCACTGAATGACATTTTTGTGCCCTTGTTGTGTCAACAACATTAAAACTATCAAATAAGCAAAATGCTGAGAAAAAAAATACATATTTACATAGGTGACACATTTGTGCACAATATTAAATGAAAAAATTATACAATTTAACCTTTTTTTTTTTTTGGTACTTGGAACACCCTATTCGTCTTTCACCCATATACCTATATACTTCTGGTTTGATGACTATTAATGGTAAATGAACATATGTTTCTTTGCAGGGTACGGTGAGAGATAATATTTTAGCATCTGTCAGTGGGTGAAGATAATCCTGAGCTTGGCTTGCTTGATAATCATTATTGCTGTAATGTTTTATTCATTCATTCATTTAAAAATAAATGTAATATAGCTACATCAACCAACAATTAGTGTTCTCAGTTGTATTGCTTGCACTTTACGTAACAATAAACAAGTTGATTTAGGTGTTGCACACACAATAAATACAATAAAGTATTTTACACTCAAAATTAATAAAGTTGTTTAAGTATTGCTTACTTACAATAAATAAGTTAATTTAAGTGTGTGTGAATTTTAAATTGAGATTTTAAATGAAGCTTCAAAAAGCTAAGTACTGCTTCAAACTACCCATTACCACTGCTTTACAAGGCTATGCTAGCTATTCAAAGCATCATGTTTTCTTAAGTATTGTCTGGTTTTTCTCTATTTTTTGTTTAATACAGATGTCTGATTCTGATGATGACGATGCAGATCTGCGTGAAGGCCAAACTGCTCATGATGATGCCCAAGTTAGTATCACACTACATTGTTTTTCATTATTATTGAGCAATATAAGAGAGTTTTGTTAATTTAAAAAGGAAGATTGGAAGTTATTCTTAAGCATTTTTAAAACTAAAGTGACCACACACATGAGCTAAAACAAGCAGCACGAAAATTAGAAAGCTGCACTGGAAGTGTATAAGATGGCATGGAAAGCTGCTCTAATCGAGTATAAACATGAACTCATAAAAGCTAAATCTTTATATTATTCTTCCTAAATAGAACTTTTAGTTCAATTTAATTCTGTGTTTGTATGATTTGTGTAAATTTTATTTATTTAAAGTATCCTCCAGGCCACCCAAGGAGGACGGGGGTCCCCGCTGAGTCCTCTCAAGGTTTCTTCCTGTAATTTTAAGGGAGTTTTTCCTGCCACAGTCGCCCTCGGCTTGCTCAATAGGGTTTTTTTGTCTGTTGGTCCTGGATTCTGTAAAGTTGCTTTGAGACAATGTCTATTGTAAAAAGCGCTAAATAAATTAATGTGACTTCCCTTAAGTACACATTTTTATTTTTGTTTCAATACAGATGTCTGATTCTGATGAAGACCTTGCAGACCAAATTGCACATAATGATGCGCAGGTTAGTATCACACTACCTTGATTTTCATTATTATTTAACAATAATAATGTAATGTTAATTTGAAAAAGAGAGAAAAAGCCCTTATAAAACCTTTTTAAACATCATAACAAGAAAACATTTTCTCAATTACACTAAGTTTTTATTTATTTTTTATTCATTTATAATAGATATCTGATACAGATGAAGACCTTGCAGAACCATTTGAAGGCCGAAGTGGTCACGATGCTGCTCAGGTTAGTAATGCACCACCTTCTCATAGTCCTCCATTTCATAAGTACTACTACCTCAAAATACATATTCCTTGAATATACCCGTATTTACCTTAAAATTAAACACAAAACAAATTATATTCATACCCTTCTAAATTTTTGAAGGAGCAAATTTGACCAGGGCACAGGCAGTCTGTCTTATCACCGCTTTTACTTTACGACACAAGTTGGCTGGAACTGCTCTGCAGGATTTATTGACACTAATTGACCTTTTGATACCAGGAATTCTTCCATCAACAAAATTCCTGTTTGAGAAAAAGCAGGGTCTAGTATCACAGTTTAAATATGTTTTCTGCTGCATGTCTTGCAATGCCAGAATTCCAGAAAACACTGGGACATGTAAAGAATGTCAGCGACCATTCTCACAAAAGGAGTGCCTAGACAAAGGTAACTTCTGCATATACACACCCTTGCGAAACCAACTGCAGATTTTTTTGGAAAACCCATCTGTCACATTTATCAGAGATGAAGAGAAGGCAAGACGAGATGTTGTGACTCATGTCACAAATTCTGATTTTTATTTAGAACACTTGAACAATGGAAAAATAACACCACAGGATTTCACTTTGATTTTTAACATAGATGGTGTTCCTTTGTTTAAATCAAGCAAACTGTCCATGACTCCAATTCAGTGTGCCGTCACAGAGGCAAAAAGTATGAGAAAGCATATTTTCCTTCTTGGTATGTGGCTTGGTTCTGAAAAGCCCAACAAAAGAGCATTAACTGAGCCTTTTGTAAATGAGTGTTCCAGTCTAAGTGAAGAGGGTTTGACTTGGAGAAATAGTGAGGGTGTGATCACTACTTCAAAATTTCACCCCTTGGTGTGCACAGCTGATGCAGTTGCACGACCTGTTCTTCGGAACTGTACACAATTTAATGGAAAGTTTGGGTGTGATTGGTGCAAGCATCCTGGAGAGTATGTGCCAAAAGGTGATGGGCATGTGAGATGTTACCCTTTTCAGCCCAGGGTGCAGATTAGGAACAACAGCAACCACATAGAGGAGGCACTAACTGCCAGTCAAACACAGACTGTTGTTAATGGTGTGAAAGGTCCCTCTGTGTTGAGTCTTATGCCTAATTTTGACATTGTCAGGTCATTTGTTCCTGATTATATGCATTCTGTGTTGCTGGGAGTGACACGGTATATTGTCAATCTTTGGTTTGATTCAGCAAATCACAGTATGCCCTGGTACATTGGCCGTGACATTCCAAGAATTGATCAGCGGCTTCTTTCCATCAAAAGTCCACTGGAAATATCCAGACCGCCTAGGTCACTGATGGAACGAAGGTTCTGGAAGGCTTCAGAATGGCAAAGTTTTTTGTTGTATTATTCATTGCCTGTTCTGTCTGGCATACTGCCACTGAGGTTTCTGAAGCACTTCTTTCTCCTGAGCTACAGCATTAATACCCTAGTTCAGGAGAAGATAGACAGAAATGTGCTTCCACTGATAGATGTAGCCCTTAACAAATTTGTCATATACATGGAGGAACTGTATGGTAAAGAAAACTGTACATTCAATGTCCATCAACTGACACATCTGGTATCTTCAGTTAAAGATTTTGGCCCTCTTACTGGTGTTTCTGCCTTTGTGTTTGAGTCCAATAATGGTCAGCTGAAAAACATGATTTGTGGCACCAGATATGTTGCATCACAAGTTGTTAACAAATTTCTTCTTATGAAAAATCTTCCAACCATGGCCAGTAACAGTAACTTGGAAATGGCAGGTGAACATGTCAGAAATTATTTTGATAATCTTCTTTCATCCAAACAGCAAAATCTCTTGTCACGTTATGTGTGGGGTGGTGTTGCTCTTGGCAGAGGGAAAAGAAGATATCTGTCTGTAACACAGAGGCTAGCCTTAGAGGAGCTTCTGGGGCAAGAATTTGTTGCTGAAAGTCCTGTGTTTTATAAAAAAATGATTGTTAATGGTCTGGTTCTGCAGACCTCTGAATACTGCTCAAAGTTTAAGAGTGACAATTCTATTGTGCATACCAAAGAAGGCAGTTATGGAAAAGTGACAGATCTTGTCATAATGGATGCATGCCATTGTGGTATGCAAGGTGGGTGTCAATGTGATCAAGTAAGTGAAGGGATTGTCATTGCCAAATTGTACACCATCAATTCAGACAAAGTTTTCACTGATCCAGAGACTGGCATAAAACAGTCGAGATTTTTATTGTCAGTTACGCTATCAAATCGTACAGTGGCATTTCGATTGTCTAGTATAGATGCCAAGGGAATAGTGATTACTGTTGGACACTCCATGTACATTTCTTCTTTAATTAGAAATGAGGAAATTAATTAGATTTTGATTCTTTAGGCACCAATGTTACAACCCCAATTCCAATTAAGTTGGGACGTTGTGTAAAACATGAATGAATGATGAACCTTGCTTGTGAACGTGTGAGCCTTTCAGGGACGCTCCCTTTATACCCAATCATGACATTTACCTGTTTCCAATTAACCTGTTCACCTGTGGAATGTTACAAACAGGTGTTTTTTTAAGCATTCCTCAACTTTCCCAGTCTTTTGTTGCCCCTGTCCCAACTTCTTTGGAACGTGTTGCAGGCATCAAATTTAAAATGTGAATATTTGCAAAAAAAAAAAAAAAAAAAAAAAATCTTGTCTCTGTAGTGTATTCAGTTGAATATGGGTTGAAAAGGATTTGCAAATCATCGTATTCTGTTTTTATTTATGTTTTACACAACGTCCCAACTTCATTGGAATTGGGGTTGTATATTTTGGATAATTTCTGTATAGTATATTCCATTCCCTTTTCTGGATGTAAATATTTTGTGTAAATATTTTCAACTGTTCTCAACGGTTTCAAACTAGCTAGCATTATTTTTCTGTCAGAATTGTCCACGGTACTTGGAGCAAATTAGGTCCATATGGACATATATACAGTAGACCCTTGACTTATGAATTGGTTCCAAAGGGCTGTTCTTAAGTCAAAATGTTCATATGTTAAACCTATTTTTCCCATAAGAAATAATGTAAATAGAATTTATCCGTGCCAGACCTCCCAAACCTCCCCATTACCTAACCTTTCTAATGTCTTAAATGCTCTTTTTCCCTTAAATCTTAAATTATAGCATAGACATTCCTGTAATAAACAATAATACACACAAAAAAAACAATACACAGTAGTGTTGTACATAAAACACACACCACATTTCATACACCATAATACACCATAATACATTTTTATATAAAATGTATCTACCAGAAACAACAATAACTCTCATATTTCTTTATTATTTTCTTCTTTATTTCAATAGTGTTGTATTTTGTATGTGTAATTGCACAAAAGAAACACAGTGACAACTACTGGCAGGAGTAATTATACAACAACAAATGTAACAGTTGGAGAGTTGCTCGGAATGAACTTGTTCGTGACATCAAGTGTTTTGCGAATTTCGGTTCGCAATCCAAAATTTGTTCGTATTTTAAGTTGAAAAAGATCGTGTGTAACCCGAAATGTTTGTATGGTAAACCGTTTGTAACTCAAGGGTCTACTGTATATTGTATTAACACATTAAATTAAAGATGATGTAAATACACCAATCAGGCATAACATTATGACAGGTGAAGTGAATAGCACTGATTATCTCTTCATCACGGCACCTGTTAGTGGGTGGGATATATTAGGCCGTAAGTGAACATTTTATCCTCAAAGTTGATGTTAGAAGCAGGAAAAATGGACGAATGTGAGGATTTGAACGAGTTTGACGAGGGCCCAAATTTTGATGGCTAAATGACTGGGTCAAAGCATCTCCAAAACTGCAGCTCTTGTTCAGTTATGAACAGGGTTATAATGTTATGCCTGATGGTATAAGGGTGTGCTGTATTGTTTAAAATATTTTAAATACATTAAATACTTTTTATAAATATTTTTTTATTTTTTTTATTTATTTAAGCATTGTATTCATGTTTTGTAATTAACTTGCATACACTTACATCCCTCACTCACATACTTTCAATAAATAAAAAGAAATAAGTACATAAATATTTCATACATTTATATTATTTTGTCTTTCATATTTGTCCCTTGTCATTTATTGTAAACTTCACTGTAAACATTAAACATCAAGAGGTGACTGGTGAGGTGAGTTAAATTGTAAACTTAATACACAAGAGGCCTAAAACTATCAAAACTCAATTTCACAGTTCAACAAAATCATGTTTACAGTTGAACTGTAAACTTCACAGTTCATATTATTAAACACTGAAAAGGTTACCATGAACTTCATAGTAACATGAGAGTTCACAGTTGTATTCATGGTCAAACTGTAAAGATGACAGTAGAACTGTAAACTATTATGGTTCAACTGTAAACTTAAAACTTTTACTGTAAACTTCACAGTCAATATTATTAAACACTGAAAAGGTTACCATGAACATCATAGTAACATGAGAGTTCACAGTTGTACTCATGATCAAACTGTAAAGATGACAGTAGAACTATAAACTATTATGGTTCAACTGTAAACTTAACAGTTTTACTGTAAAACTTCACAGTACATTTTTTCCTGGGTACCATAGCAACCCTCTGTGTGTTGAGTTTTCTCAGGGTAATTTAATTAACTGAACTATTGGGACTGTGTGATTACAGTGATTGAGTAACATTATTTCAGTTAAATCTCATTATGAGAAGCGAATTTTAATCATTTTAACATTTTTCTTTAGCTTAGTTTAGCTCAGTTCGTTTTACTGAATCGGTTCTTTTAAATCATCCGTTTAAACGAATCGAAAAACTGAATCGATTGATTCATTAGGATTTAAGAGGACCTAATGCAGTCGGTTCGGAAGTGCAGAATCGGTTTGGAAGAATCGGTTCTATAAATCGAATCGTCAGCAACATTGCTTTTTGTTATTAGCGTTAAAGCTGGTAGTGGTGGATATATTTAGGGTAAAGCACAACTCTTCCAAAATACATCATCCCATTTACTTTATTCTGGTAAAGGAAACATTTTAGCTTGTAGCTGTAACTAGTTTTCAGGTGACTTGTTTAATAGTTGTTAAACAGCCTATGTGAATATTAGAGACATGACAAATTTGGAGGAATATTAGTTGTGTTAGCTGATTACTCATTTGGTTGGTTGACTAATCAAATATTTAATGTTGTAAATGTCTAATTCAGTTAATATTTTGTGATGTGATCACACAAGACTCTCTGAGAGAGAAACACAGTACCTTGTAATTGTTTGGTTTGTTTAAGTTTAGTTGTGGTTTAGTTTAAAGTTGCTCGACAACACCACCTAGGGGAATTTCACCCCTAGGAATAGTTATATAACGGGCACTTAAGGCCCAGAAAGAAAGACACCCAGGTTCGAACACAATTTTACTCCTTTTCCACCAAAAAAAACCATGGTTCTTGAACTGGTTCTGTTCAGGTTTCTCTGGACCTTGGTGTTCTGTAGAGAACCGACGCGCGTTTGCACCAGTTTTTGAGAACCAAGCAGCGTCATAATCGGTGGGCGTTACTTACTAAGAGTTAAGAGAAGTGATAACATGGCGGAGTGTGTGGATTATGTGCGAGCATTTGTGCTGCTGTTACAGATGTTTGTTTTTATGTAAAAAGCAGCGATCTAACAATCGGTGATAAGAAGACGTGAATTGTTTGTCTCAGTTGTTGTTTTCTTTAGTTTACTGACGTGAGAGGAGTTTTGCGCTTCGCTTTCACCGTGACTCCCGGCGATTTGCTCAGCGCTCAACTCGAGCGGTGAAACATCATTAAAGTTCCACAACATGAACATTAATCTGTGTGAAATAAACATCAAATCCACTCTAAAATACCACATGTATCTGTGTTTAACTGGATTTACTTCACGTGTGTTTATGCAGCTCGGGGAGTTGAAAAAGCTTCACGCTTTATTTTTCACGTTAAGCGTTTTCCGTTCTGTCCGGGTCACTTTTATCTCGTAATATCACACAGTTCACCTTTTTAAAGGCGCTTTGAAAATATAAGCGGCAAACTGGTTCAAAATGTAATCAGGTGAAGTTTAAAAGATAAAAATGCAGCATTAAGCTCCATATGAGACTCCAGCGGACGGCATTGTTGCTAACGCGCTATGCTGTATAACATGACACGCCCACTGACGGACGTCATGGTTCGGGCTGAAAAACCAAGTATTCTGTGGTGCCAGATTGGCCCGCTAGTTTACTGTCTGGAACCTCTTTTTTCCAGTGGAAACACGCAGAACCGGTTCAAAATCAAGTTCGGGAACCGGAACGGGCTCCGTGCCGCGTCGGTGAAAAAGGGGTAATAGAGACCAGAAACTTACTTCCAACACTTAGTTAGTTTTATTAACAATTGTTTACAAAAGTTTCCACATGACAAGCCACGTTCTAAAACAGACACGATTAGTATAAAATAATTAGCCACATCACATTTAATACTCTATGGGTCCATTTATAATTTATAAAGACAACCACGGCAGGAAGGAACAGGGCTGAGGGCTTACCACGGCAGCGGGAAATATGGAAGTAAAGAAATCTCCTACACTACACACCACACGTGATCACACCGCACACCTCAATAACACCCAACGTGCTCTAGACTACAGGGCAAGTGAAAAGGGTTCCACCACCAAAGTCCGTCTGCCTCCTGCTTTGGCCCACAGCTCCTGTCCGGCCAGAGGAAAAAGAAAAACAAATAATTATAAACCAGGTGGTGAAGGGGGGGGGGGGGGGGGGGGGGTTAGGGGGGCAATGATAATTAATAGCTCAAGAGGCAAAGGACACTTATCTCTCTTGCTTCTCACCAGTGTTAATTTCGTTGACGAATGATTTTCGTCATAGTTTTCGTCAACGAACCTTTTTTTTCATGACAAAAACGAGACGATAACTAAATAAAAACTACATAAAAGGATAAAACCTATGACGAAATGAATCGACACTTTCGTCATCGAATAAAAACGAGACGAAAATGTTTGGCAGGGACGACATCCAATCAGAACTGATTTAGTTTTGTGGAAGGTAAGGACAAGTTAGGAAGAGATCCAATCAGAACCGATTTAGTTTTGTGGAAGGTAAGGACAAGTTAGGAAGAGATCCAACCAGAACTTCTTTAGCGTATGTGGAGGGGCGGGACAAGCCGGGTAGCCATTCAATCAGTACTAATCTTTTGCAGTACTGCGGCAGAGCCGTAGATAGAGATAGCTCTGTACCGCGGTAAGAGCACACTCGCACAAGTTTGATCTAAACCCGGGAAGACCAGACTAGCCTGTGAACTGTCTTTACTCATGGAACTAGGTTAACTCCACAATGTCAACATGGAGAAAGAGGAGAGCCGATATATGGACATATTTCTCATTTGACGTCGTGAAAAACAAGACGATGTGTAAACCCGGATAAAAACACAAATCTGAAACATCTGGCACTGCTGGCAGTATAATGGCAACATAATGTCACAGCTGCTTTTACGGTACCCAGTTTTATAAAGAATGTAATATACAATTTGTTATGAACAATGCATATATTTTTCAGGCAGAACAAGCCTACTGGTCATTAATATTTTGTTATTGTTATGCTCAATAAGCGAGGTCATTTACATTTTACACACTTTATATGTATTTTAGGGCGGCACGTGGCTAAGTGGGTTGCGCTGTCGCCTCACAGCAAGAACGTCCTGGGTTCAAACCCCAGGTGGTGCGGTCTGGGTGGAGTTTGTGGTGTGTGGAGTTTGCATGTTCTCCCCGTGTCTGCGTGAGTTTTCTTCCGGGTGCTCCGGTTTCCTCCCACAGTCCAAAGACGTGCAAGTGAGGTGAATTGAAGACACTAAATTTGTCCACGACTGTGTTCGATATAAACTTGTGTAATGAGTAACTACCGTTCCTGTCATGAATGTAACAATGTGTAAAAACATGACGTTAAAACCCTAATAAACAAACAAATATGTATTTTAGTCGACTGAATCGACTGTAGATTTAGTCGACTATATTCTTATGATAATTAGTCGACTAAAACTAGACTAAAAATAAAACAATTCAGATGACTAAATTATGACTAAAACTAAATTACATTTTAGTCTATGACTAAAACTAAATCAAAATTTGCTGTCAAAATTAACATTGTGACAAAGGAACCCAGTACCAGTGCCACAGCAAGCTTTAGGTTTTTCTATTTTTTCCCTCCCATTGTTTTTGTTGTAAATGTTGTTTATCATTTGCTGTTTTGTATCAAACATGAGTTCTCTATAGAAAATAAGCTGTTACACTTGATTTTTTTTTTTTTCAGGAGATATTCCACATTATGTACTTAAACTTCATGGGTGCCAATAATGGCAAGCAGGACTGTACCTTCAAGCTATGTAAGGGACTGTGTGGCACCATTATTTTCAGTTACTACACCCACACTGCACTCACCTGCACTATGTACATATGGATTGTATCCTTGTATTATACCTGGCTATTAAAGTACAGGGTTATATTGGGTGAAGACTCGGTGGAAAAGAAAAGAAAAGTTGAAAATATGTGTGTATATTGTTCAGTGGGGTCATTCTTTTTGTCAGTGAGGGTGTGACACAAAGTGTGGTCACATTTGTTAGATGTGATGTGTGTTTGATTATGTGTGTATGGAGTATAAACTTTTTTTAAGACAGTTTTAACTGTTGTGACTAGGAATGTCCATGGGGGGGGGGGGGGGGGGGGGGGGGGTTATCATGGTTTGCTGCTGTTTGTTGCTCTGTCTCTCAGACTTGAGAGGCATTTGTGAAGACAAGCCGCGACTCCTCGTGTCTCATTTATTTCACCGTTACATTACGGGATAACACTTACAGTAGTGTTCAAAAAAATAGCAGTGACTTTAAAAAAGTGAATAAAGCACAAAATCATTATAATAACTTTTATTTCCATAAATGCAAACGCACTGAAAATACTACACTTTTAATTCTAAATCAAAACATTAACTAAATGTAGCCAGTTTGTGTTAATCCTTTACAGAAAGTTAAGAAAAATGAATATTAGGCTGTTCAAAAAAATAGCAGTGCCAGCATTTTTCTTTAAAAACTAAAAAAATTTATCTATAACATGAAAAAATGTTTGAGGTTTCACTTTACTTTAAATTACTGAACTAATATTCAGTGGCATAACAATTGTTTCCGAGATCTGTGTTGCATGGAGTCGACCAACTTCTGGCACCTCTGAACAGGTATTCCAGTCCAGGATGATTAGACTACATTCCACAGTTCTTCTGCAATTTTGGGTTTTGCCTTAAAAAAACGTGTTTCAGACGTCAGCCCACAAGTTCTCTCTGGGATTGAAGTCAGGGGATTGGGCTGGTCACTCTATTACCTCAATCTTGTTTGTCTGTAACCAAGATGTTTTGGCTCATTGTCATGTTGAAACACCCATTTTAAGGACATTTCTTCTTCAACATAGGGCAACATGATCTGCTCAAGTATTCTGATATATTTAAACTGATCCATGATCCCTCGTATGCGATAAATAGGCGTAAGACCATGGTATGATAAACATCCCCATATCATCATTTTGTACCACAGTGCTTGACTGTCTTCACAGTGAACTTTGGCTTGAATTCAGTGCTTGGGGGTCGTCTGACATACTGTCTACGGCCACTAGACCCAAATAGAACAATTTTGCTTTCACCAGTCCACAAAATGTTGAGCCATTTCTCTTTGGACCAGTCAATGTGTTCCTTGGAAAATGTTAACACATTCAGGAAACGTCTTTTTCTTAACAACGGGACTTTGCAAGGAGTTCTTGCTGGTAAATTGGCTTCATTTAATCATCTTCTGTACTCACTGGTAACTTCAGATGTTCCTTGATCTTTCTGGAGGTGATCATTGACTGAGTATTTGCTATTTTGGCTAATCTTCGATCCAATTGAACAGTAGTTCCACGCTTCCTTCCGTATCTTTCAGGTTTTGGTTGTCACTTCAAGGCATTTGAGATCATTTTAGCTGAGCAGCCTATAATTTGCTGCACTTCTCTGTATGTTTTTTCTCTCTACAATCAACTTTTTAATCAAAGTACGCTGTTCATCAGAACAATGTCTGGAACAACCCATTTTACCCAGTATTTCAAAAGGAAATGTGCTATGACCAACCTGTGCAACATTTGCCACCCTCCTACATTAAATAAGGGCCAAAACTGACACCTGTTCTTCTGCAGAATGAATGACTTCACCAATTGAACTCCTCACTGCTATAATTTTGAACAACCCCTTTTCAATCAATGCTCCGATTACTCAGAATGAGTGGGATGCATGTCCTAATTGTTGGGTTCGTTTTGTTTTCATTACTCTACTACACTTTCAAGTCAATTTTTTGCTATGTAGAAATAGCATTTCTACTAAAAACAGTGATTTATCAGGTTAATGGTGTTGGACTGCTATTATTTTGAACACTACTGTAGATAGATAAGATACAATTTTATTAATCCGAATGGAAATTGTTTCATTACAGCAGCAAAACACAGAACTCTACACATATTGCACAACCATAAAATATAGAACAAAAACACGAAGGGAGGAATATACAGGGGCACCGCTATATATGTACAATTATCGAGTAAAAAACAGTATACTGTATCAATGCATCCAAATGTATCCAAATACACATTTATTATTACCATTATAATTACCACTACCATTACCACCACTATTATCAACATTATTACCATTACTATCACTAGATTATTAATAACAATAATAATAATGACAATAACAAAATGTGACAGCAAATTTGGGGTCTAGAAAATAAAGTGACTTCAGTGAATGAGTGGTTTACGATCAAGGAAAAACAGCCCTAATCAGTCCAGCAACATTAGATCTGGCTGCCTCGACTGTGAAGAGACTCGTTGTAGAGTCTGATGGTGGTGGGTAAAAAAGATCATTAAAGATTTTATGGATTTTACTGTTTTTACTTCAAAAGAAAGGAACCAGATCCTGAACCAACCCCTATTTCTGAACCCAGCCATAAGATTAGAATATAAAGGAGCAAAAATCAACAGCTAAAAGGCATTTTCCCACACAGGCATGCACTGACTTAATGAAAGAAAAAGAAGTAAAAACATAAAATGGAAATTAAAAAACAATATAAAAAAGAACAACAAAACCTTTTAAATGGATAAAATAAATTTTAGAGAATAAAACAAAGAAAGAAAATGATGAACCTGAAATAAAAGTAAAAAAAAAATGAAAACAATAGAATTTTTACTCAAATATTATTGTAACTCAATTCATAATGTAATAATACAGACCCTGTAGCGGTGGTCTTACTAAAAGAATCAAGAAACAGTCATTGGATGAATCACATTTACCATTTTGTAATGTACACAAACAGGGCCGGAGTGGGCCCCTTTTTCAGCCCGGGAGTTTCATGCCCAAACCCGGCCCACTTTTTCCATGGAGGAGCAATTTGAATAAATTAAACAGCAGCTAGCTCTTACAATGCCTTTTTATTGGGTATAAGTTCAGGTATATGTTGGAAAGTTAACAGAAAACACTTCACTTAAACATGTTTAATTCAAATTTAAATCAGATAAAGATTTAAAAATGTGATAAAGATGAAAACGTATTTACATTTGTACAGGAGCAATAAGTTGAAATAAAAATAATTTGAAATTAAAATTGCATTTGTCTTCCCAACAGAGAGGTGCTCTATCGTTAGGTTTACACTAAACTCTTAAGTAGCTTCACTACACACATATTTTGTAGGCTACCTACAGCATCAAAAGCCTCCTAAGCAGTGCACTGGTTTCTGCAACTTTATTAATAACGGTGTCATTGTCTATAGACATGAGACATGGCTTATCTGCTGCTCTGAGGCTAAAAAAAAAAAACATTTCATTAAGGGTTAGCCTATTTTTTTTTTAACAATTTAGCCTATAAAATTGATAGTGATTTAGGCTATTTGTCTCCATTTGTTAAAATAAATTAGGCTATCATGCTGACATCTTTCTGAATGTCTGAACAATTTAACATGTACTGTATCATGTATATTTTCTACGTTGTATTTTACATTACAAATAACTATGTTAGTTTAAATAACTCTGTTAGACTGTCCTCAGTACAGTAGCGTCGGAACAAAAACATTCCATTAATGAGTTAGGCTATTTAATATATTACACTTCAAATTATGTTTATTATTTTCAGCTTGAAACTGGATATTTGTGATTAATGGTGTGTTTTGGGTTCTTCAAAATAAACTACGCTAAGTTGACATAGCAAATGTTGCGATTACAGTGTTGCCTTACAGTGACAATACAAAATTATTTCCATATCTGTCTTTACTGGCTGCAATTGCGGTCTGTCCTCTGGAAATCAGCTCTGTTAATTTGGCACATTTGGCAGCATCTTCTTCCAACGCCTTTCTGTTTTTTTAACCTGGCCTTTTTTCGGCTCCACCTGGCCTCTTCCTGCCCTCCATCACCACCGACTGATGGTTTGCGCTATTCTGTTGCTATATTTATTTATATTTACTTTTACCGGTGCTCCAGAAAAGACGCCTCATGGGCCCGACCAACTTAAACATTTGGGAGGGGGGAATTTCCTCAGATGGTAGAACCCATCTAATCTACTGCAATGTGATGAATGGAGAATGAATGCAAGAAGAAGATTAGATAAGTGACAGATAAGTGTCAAAATTATTCTTCTACTGCAGGTCACCACTTTGTTCTCCTCAGACAGACGGAGGAATTTATTATTTACTGTGTTTGGATCCAGTGTGATCCAAACAGTTAGGCTATTTAATATATTACACTTCAAATTATGTTTATTATTTTCAGCTTGAAACTGGATATTTGTGATTAATGGTGTGTTTTGGGTTTCCTCTCCAGATAACAAACATCTGGAGAGGAAACACAAAATAAACCAATTAACATAGTACAGACAAAGAGAGAGAGAGTGTTTGTGTGTGTGCAGTGTGTGTGTGTACAGTGTGTGTAGTAAATTAGTAAAGTAAGTAAGTACATTTTATTTATAAAGCACTCTTAAAACAACTTACGTTGACCAAAGTGCTGTACATCGAATAAGCATACATAACACAACATTATATTAAAAAAGTAAGAACCAAATAAAAAATACAGAGTAAGAGACAAAATAAAACAAATACAAATAGACTAAACAATTAAAATTAACACAGCTCCTCACTGTGTGTGTGTGTGCAGTGTGTGTGTGTGTGTGTGTGTACAGTGTGTGAGTGTGTAATTATACGTATGTCCAATGTGTGTGTGTGAGAGTGTGACACTGGACAAACACACACGAAAACTGCACAAATACACAGAATCACTGCACAACCAAAGATACAGTGCAACACTATTAAACACCAAACACACAAAAACACAAACACTGCACTCACACAAATACACAGAAACACCACACAACCAAAGATACAGTGCAACACTATTAAACACCAAACACACAAAAACACACACTGCACACACACACACAAATACACAGAAACACCACACATTAAATATACAGTGCAACACTATTCAACACCAAACACACAAACAATGCACAATTAAAGATACAGTGCAACAATATTCAACATCAAACACACAAACACTGCACACACACACACACACAAATACACAGAAACACCGCACAACCAAAGATACAGTGTAACGCTATTCAACACCAAACACTGCACAGACACACACAAATACACAGAAACACCACACAACCAAAGATACAGTGTAACGCTATTCAACACCAAACACTGCACAGACACACACAAATACACAGAAACACTATTCAACACCAAACACACAAATAGACAGACACTGCAGAGACATACAAAGACACTACACAAACTTACAGAGTTGCAACTAAAACACACAAGAACACTACACACGTGGACAAATGCTACACAAACACTTTACATACACACAGACACTACACAAACACATGTGTGTACTGGGGGTGCAAATACTTTTTCACTGCACTGTGTATGTTTGAGTGTTTGTGAGAAACTTACATTGTAGAAAATCTCTGATATTAGTGTCAGGAAGTAAAGTAATACATACTTTTTTCACTGCCAAAAAAATAACAAAACAATCACTAATCACAGTAAAATAAATGTTTACACCAGAAATTGTTGCAGGTACAGCAAGTAAGAAATTTAGTATGTTCTCCCAGTGTTTGTCTAAAGTGACCTTAAGTCTGAGTAACTGACCAAGTGTGAGTGTATTTTATTCAACCCTGGACACACTGTGACCATGACCAGTACTGGGTTAATGAGTAAATGAATGATGTTGTTAGATGTAAAATGTTCATGTTGGTGGATTTGATTGTTTTGTTTGATGTTTGAGTAGCGAAGCATTTTGGAGACAATGGAACACTGAGGGCTTGAACTCACCTTCATCTGGTATCTTCTCAGACTGATCTTTCCAGAATTCTTCTACTTTCTCTCTCAGCTGAGATACAGACTTTGTAACATCATCAAATGAGATTCGGCCGATTCTGCAGATCCAGCAGGAGCCGAGAGAGACTGAAAATTCTACATCCAGACAGAAAATGTTCACAGAGAAACAACAAGATGATGATGAATCACCATATACCAGCTGCCCCTTTTCCCTTTGGCTGGAAACCAATCAGGTTTCCTTTCAGTTAGAGATTAAATAGTGTGACTGTCCACCAAAAAACTCAGCCTTGTTATTTCCTTACCTGTCCAGTAAAGACCGCCATCAATGTTCAATCTAATCTCTTATTATCTGATATCAGGTGAGTTCTTACTATTTCTTATCTTTTTGACGCTACTGTCATCACGTTTTTTTCACATTCTGAACATATTTTATAACTTGGACTGGTGCAGCAATAATATAATAATTATTAGTTCTGTTACCTGGAGGAAATGGACGGGATCCTCTGTGTGTGAAAGCTGTTCCAGTTCAGCATCTTTCCTCTTCAGCTCTACAATCTGCTGCTCCACCTGTTTCAGGACTTTTTCAGCTCGACTTACTTCTGCTGTCTCTCGATCTCTGATCAGATCTTTTAGCTCAGAGAATCTTCTGTTAATTGAGTTGATTAGTTCAGTACAGATCCTCTCAATGTTCTTCACTGCTGTCTGTGCAGAACACTGTTAGAAGATTCATAAAGAGGAAATGTTTCTCACTTAAGTATTTGTCCATTCTTCACATTTATATGTAGCTACTGGCCAGACTAAGACTTTTATCACTCATAGCTTGGTGATGGTGCTAAATGGCTTGATTTTTAATACTCTTGTAAATGTTACCATCATCATCATGTCCACATGATGCAGTATTTGATCTTCTACTTCCCAAATATAAGAAAGAGTTCCAGTCTTCTACCTCCCACCTTAAAATCCAAATACTTCTTCAGTGTACATTATCACTTTAGTTTTTACTGCATTTATCAGCATGTTATATTTCCTCACACATTTTCAATACAACACACCAGCTCCTGTATGTCCTTAATTCAAAATTATATGTGAGGATTAAATCTAATAAAACTTAAAAACTATTTACGTTTCAGCATTTTGATCTTATGCAACAATCAATAATCTTATTTGGTGGCTCAGTAAAAGTCCTAATCTAATCTTATCACCCTTATAATTATTAGCACAACCTCAGATTTGTTGTACAGCATCAATCACCAAATAACCAGAATTTAAATATTTTTTTTAATTCATGAACAACAATCACGTGCAAAGTTACCTGAGATATAAAATATCTCATTTTTAATGGAGATTGGTTTAATAGAGGAGAGTCGGACTGATCCTGAGAGCTTTATGTTTATAAAACTTACCTTGTGAGACTCCACAGCGTTAATCAGCTCACAACGTTCCATCTCTCTGTTCTGGATTTTCTCCTGGAATTTTCTCTGGATCTCCAGCAGCTGCTCCTACACAGAATAACAATTTAGGATTTACTTGTATTGTGTACGAGCAACACATAAACAACCTCAGTGTAAATGCTAATGAGTTGTTGAGAGCTGTATAATAGTTTTACTTGTTTCTCAGTTCTTTCAGCTGCAGCTGATATTGTATCATGTCCTTGTACACATGATCATCCATGGTACACAACACACAGATACACTGCTGATCAGTACGACAGTAAACCTCCAGCAGTTTATTATGCTGAGAGCAGATTGGATCCTGGAGTTGTCTGGAAGCTTTAGCCAGCTTGTGCTTCTTATAAGAAGGAATTCTATAATGAGGCTGAAGGTGAGTTTCACAAAAAGAGGCCAAACACGTCAGACAGGATTTTACTGCTTTGGATTTTCTCTCTGTACAGGAATCACACTCCACATCTTCAGGTCCAGCAGAACAGTGACCAGGATGTGGAGCTTGAAGTTCTGTTTTCTTCAGTTTCTCCACAACTCCAGCCAGAATTGTGCTTGAAGTGAAGGTTTGTCTATACTGTGGACAGCTGTATGTTCCCTTATCATCCTCCTGATCCCAGCATTTATTAATACACACCATACAGAAACTGTGTCCACATGATGTAGTTACTGGATCCTTCAGTGTTTCCAGACAGACAGACTGAACAGCTGAACTTGTCCTGAGCTACTAAAAATTTGGACTCTGCCATTTTTCTACATGTAAACAGAAACACCAGTAAACACAGCAAGTTATTTACAGCAGCTCAGATTTCTTGATTTAGTTCGTGAGTGTTATGTTCAAAACAAGTGTTTAAATAAAATGAACAATCTGAACTACATAAAGTAACAATACACAGTAATGTACAGAAGTGTGGAAATGTATAAACTCACCTGCGTTCAACTTCAATTATCAACAAAACTACAAACACAGACACGGAACAGATCCACACTCGAACAGAACAGGATCAGATCAGTTTCACTTCTGCTGAACTAAAGGAGAGAGAGAGGTTTTTTATTTTTAGCACCTGGTCATGGTCACGGTGGGTCCTTCTTTACTTGTTAACACAATGTAAATCAGGAACACATGCTGCACAATTATTTGAAGGTAACCAATTATCATTCACTTTAGTTTTAAATAATACACACACACATACTTTTTATGCCTCATCCTTTAAAGTAAAGTTCATCATTATGTACAGACATTGTTTCCATCTGGTGGTGCCAGAAATACAAGGAGACGTTGGAATGTCCAAGGCAGTTAAAACAAAGTTACTTGTTGACATTTTCTGTATTTTTTACAGTATAATTTCCTGACCTTTGTCTTGTTGTATTGCTTTACCTGGAACACCTGTAGCCAACTCACCCGTCTTTAAATACTCTATAAGCGCCTACGTCATACTCACCAATTATCCAATCCTCATTCACACCTTCACATATAAACAAACACTCAGCAGGAAGACACTGTGTTTTACCTGTCACACTATGGTGCTAATACTTTTTACTGAAGATGTTTTTATATTCACGCTGCCAAAATAATTCAAAAAGGTTCTGTAAGCACCAGCACAAAGTCAACTTTCTGATTACTATTCCAGTACCTTCAGAGCTAAACTTTAAACGTTACTGCCCTTAAAACTTATTTAAAAGATACTATCATTCAAATCAATTATTCAATTAAAACTTTAAAACTGCACAAAGACTTTTTTTCTTGTCTTTCTCTCCCTCACACTCAGTTACAGGTAGATGTACTGAACTGTACTCTGTACTCACTGAGATGAAAACCTAAATTAACATCTTTGAGACTTTCATGTATGTTTGTAGCTGATAAAGTAAAAAAAAATTATTGAAACTATAAAAAAAGACATTTAAACTGCACTTTCTAACCATTTACACACAGACATTTACACACTAAAGGTAATCAGAATCAGAGTCTAAAAAAGATGTAGATATAAGGGGAAACAGCAACAGCAAACAGACCTACAATCTTAGGGCTTTTATTTCTAAAACGAACATGGAAACATGGTCGCACAGCAGTAAATTACACTAGCCCACCACTGCTGAGATCCAGGGTTTGAATCCTCAGAGGTCCTCTAGGGAGGAAGGGGGCTTTGGATGGATTGGCATCCTGCATGGGGTGGACCCATCATGGCCCTGACCAGTTAAAGCTGTTGTAAAACATGATAGTGAATGAATTTGCTTGGGGTTGGAGCATTTTAGGTAGATAGGAGTTACCATTAGCCAATGGAAACAGCCAGACCAGAGCTTTGGACAGGCAAATTAACTCAACACCACCTGCAGCTTCCAGCTAAATTTCTCTAACAAATATTAACATACGCAGCAAAACTCCAGTAAAAGAATGAAATCTTAATTTGAACATTGACAAATAAGCTGTAATCTCTACCTCAGTAGTGCATTTTTATCTGATTTAAAAAGCAACTATTTATATAAACACACATTGATCTAATTTATTAATCTTAGAAGTTTACTAAATACACTTTTACTTCCTTCAATTCTTAGTTACTTTTAAAAACCTGTACAGCAATAATCTGTTTTAATAGATCAGTCATCAGGATCAGTTTCTAACACAAAATATCAGTGTTCATTTAGTAAAAGAAAAAAGTAGATCATCTAATCATCAGTCTTTCTGTTGCTTTAAAATGATTAATATAGAATAGAGTTACTCCTACCACTAATTTTGCTGCAATTCTTCATAATCCCGGTGTCACGTGTGTGGAATCATGTAACTTTTTGTGTGTATGATGTTGGTTGAGGTTTGCAGTGTTTTGTTATTGTGCACATGTGTTTGAGTTGTCGAACTATCCCAGGGACTGTGACTGGTGGATCCCCTGCCTAACGAGCGTTGAAGGACAGATGGATGGACCTATTACTAGATGTCATCAGACACAATCCACCATACAGCAATCTTTTGAGCTATAACGGACGACGGTACCTAGCGGGACGGACGCGAGGAACCGGCGGAGATGAGAAAGAGGACGCTAAGCGTCGGCTGGTTCGCGTGAGAGACGAGTACAGAAGCTGCTTCAGTTGGACCTTCATTTGGGCCTTGGAATAGTCGCACTGGGAGTTGGCGTTGCTGCTCCCAGGCATATTGTGAGTATCTGCCAGTATATTAGTGTTCAACTAAATGTAATGCTTAGCGTAACGTAAGGTAGCCGTATAAAGAAGGTAGTTATAGGCTCGCTGTGGTGGGTCGTAGTGCTGCTGTCGTCTCTTCTTACAGTCGGCGTTTGCTGTGAACCACGTGGGTTGGTTGCCGAGGAAGAGAGCGAGCGGCTGGACCACGCCGTGCTGGAGGAGGACTTTCTTCCTTGTTACTGCTCCGACGATTGAGTCGCGTCGCTGCCCCGCCACTGGCCGCTGATTTCGACTGTGTTGCTGAGGGTTCTCCTTGTTGCGGGGAACCAGTAAGGTGGACTTTAAGTAACTGGCCTCGAGACAAAAGATTTTAGGTTTAGTACAATACCTTGGTTTTAGCGGTGATTATGTGTGTAGTGTATTTTTATGGGTATTGTTAATAAATTGTGGATAAAAAGGAATTCTGTCTTGAATTGCTCACCACCCAGATTAAAAAGAACCTGTTGTGTTGAGGGGAACCAAAAGTAAAAAAATATAAAACGAACCCTAGTTTAATCCTTGATTAAAGCATATTAATTGGAGTTCCTAGGGCTCTTTCTCTCCTAGGTGGCGTTGTCAGCAACTTGGTAGTTTTCGTGACTTAATAAGTGTCACACCAGTCCTCACAAAACTAAACTAACAATAAACAGAAAAAACATCATCCACAAAAAGCATCCAGAGAAACATAGTGCAGAATGAGGCAGATCAAGCTGAAGAGGGACATGCAAAAAATGCAAACTACTCAACACACAACCTTCTATCAGCTCATTGTTTGAAACGCAGAAACCAAAACTGAAAGCTTTCTTCTCTGTACAGTGCTTTACATCAATATTCATCCCTTACACCTTCCATATTTTGTATTGGTACAACAACCTAAACTGAAATGAACTGCAGAACTCAGCTGCTAGAATTCCTCCACCCCACAATTAAACATCTACACTGACTTCCTGTTCTTGTCTGAATTCAATATAAAACACTTCTTCTGTTTTAGGTTCTGTTTAGGTTGTCTTGGCCCCACAGACATTTCCAGTCTCCTCCAACCCTATTTACCCACTCGCACTATTCGATCCTATGACAGTGTCTGGCTGTCTGTTCCTCATTCAAGGCTACATACTTTTGGAGATATGGCTTTTAGCGTGGTTGTGCCAAAATAATGTAATACACCTTTCTGTATGCCTGCGTGTACTTTTCCCCCCACTTCAAAAAGATTTGAAAAATGAAGTAAAATCTGATACAATAACAATTTAAAAATTGTTGAAAAACAATTTTCTTTGACTGAATAATTAAACAGAAACACTAATAAGCAATTTAAATTCAATTGATTTGGTGGTGTACAAAATTCTGTAATGTCATTTAACTTTGTTATTGCCTTCAAATTACTCTTTATGTGATTATGATTAAAGTAAACATTTAATTAAAACCAATAAAAAGGTACTTAGAGAGTCAATGGGCTAGTAAATGTGCCAGGGCCAGTATGATTATGACCCAAAGAGGGCTGCACATAACGATTTTTTTTTCCAATTACAGTTTTTCTGAGTTGCTAAAACACATTTTCTGAAATGTCCTCTCCTTTTCTCAAAACAGTAAACACAAAACCCAAAATGTAAGCTACTTTCACAAAACCTCTGACTTGTCTTGCAAAATCAATCAACTCAAAACTATTTTATCTTTGCTCAAAATCAAACACTGCCATCAAAATACACACAAATCCAGCCAATGCATGAACACTACACAGCAGTTATTACACACTACATTAAACAATACAAAACACTGTGCTTTTATCATAGCAAAACCAAAAATCTTTATTCAGGAATTCTGGATTTGTTTTTATACATGAAAACATATTTACTGATGTGTTTATATGTTTACATACTAGAGAACCAACAAAGAAATACAGTATATGAACTGCAATATATTTATTTATTGTATATACAGTTTGCAATGTCAATCATTTATTCTGTCTTAGAATCATGCTTCTGGGCTCAGTCAGGCCACAGGATTCATCTACATCACAGGCAATATTCTCCCTATCTAGACAATGCAAAAAAAAATCCATGCAGAATCCAGGCTTGAGAAGAATCCACTCTAATGTCATCACATACTGCATACTGCATACATACTGGAGCAGATTTTTCTTAGTACGCTTAGTAGAATTCCTCAAATGATTTTAGGAAGAGAGAGTATGGTTGAAGGCTTAGATTTATAAAACAGAGGTTATTGATAAACCACCAACGTTTAGACAAAGGTGAAAGCTCACATTTGTCAAACAACAATGTACACAGGATGCTCTCTCAGCTCAGGATCCCCTGCTGAAGTCCAATCAAAGCATCTTGTAGACCATCCAGAAATGTTAGTAGTACCCCATTGCTATAGATGGCCGCACATACATTTTACATTTTCAGCAATATGCAGACACTTTTATCCAGACAACTTACAGTATACAGTCTAAGCAACTGAGGGTTATGGGTCATGCTCAAAGATCCAACAGTGGCAACGTTGCAGTGGGTTTACTAGTCCAGTACCTTAACTGCTAGGCTGCATGTTCACATTGCCACCACAATGACCAGGCATTTCTATAATTGCAGGTTGATCAGTTATGTTTGATATGTATGATATATGAAACTGATATGTTTATCAGTTGAGACCTCTTCTCCACCTCTTTGTGATAATAAATCCAGCTTTGTTCAAATGTAAACATTCATGGGGCATCTCCATGGGTTTAGTTTAAATGTGACACTTCATGACAGACCTCATGTCATTGTATACATGTACTGCTTTACACAGAATACAGTATTCGATATGACTGCTCTTGTTCTTGGTCATCCTCACATTTCTCTTCTTCACCACGCTCTCCTCTTCTTCTTCTATTGTTGCCTCCATTGCTAAAGTTACAATACAGCTCAGAAATGCCACATGCATTGGAACTGACTTTTATCTTGTTTACCTACTAATTTAAACCCTTTTTACTGATATGACACGTGTGTGCACAGTTTTTACCTGCGGTGTGTTAACGATGACAATAGTGTGTTTGTTGTGTTTAATCTTTGTGGCATGTGTGTGCCATTTTGCATCAAAGTGCACTGCTATGAGAAATGTGTCAATCAGATGTGAAACTGTGTCAAACTAGGAGAAAATAGTTTAAGGTTTTGTGAAAAGAGTGAATCATTCAATAGACAAGTTTTGGCAGTTGACAGTTGTGTTCCAAGAATGGGGTTTAGTGTTTTAGCGATTGAGAAAAACTGTAATCGATTCATCTACTAACTACAGTGCTGTGAAAAAGTATTTGCCCCCTTGCAGATTTCTTTTGTTTTTGCACATTTGTCACTCTTAAATGTTTCAGATTATCAAACAAATTTGAATATAAAATTTCCTGTGATTAATTACCTGTGATTAACCACAATTTTGGGAAAGCTTGGTTCAATTTCACTAGCCACACCCAGGCCTGATTACGGCCAGAACTGTAGAATCAAGAAATCACTTAAATAGCACCTGTCTGACAACATGAAGTAGCTAAAAGATCTCAAAAAGCAACACATTATGCCCTGATCTGAAGAAATTCAAAAACAAATGAAAAACAAAGTCATTGACATTTATCAGTCTGGAAAAGGTTACAAAGTCATTTCTAAGGCTTTGGGACTCCAGCAAACCACAATGAGACCTATTATCCATAAAGGGAGAAAACATGGAACAGTGATGAACCTTCCCAGGAGAGGCCGGCCTACCAAAATTACTCCAAGAGCGCATCGACAACTCATCCAGGAGGTCACAAAAGAACCCAGAAGAACATCTAAAGCACTGCAGGCCTCACTTGCCTCAGTTAAGGTCAGAGTTCATGATTCAACAATAGGAAAGAGACTGGGCAAAAATGGTATCCATGGGAGAGTTCCAAGGCGAAAACCACTGCTGACTAAAAAGAACACAAAGGCCCATCTCACATTTGTTAAAAAACATCTTGACAATCCCCAAGACTTTTGGGGAAATATTCTGTGGACTGACGAGACAAAAGTGGAACTTTTTGGAAAGTGTGCGTCCCTTTACATCTGGCATAAAACTAACACAGCATTTCAGAAAAAGAACATCATACCGACAGTCAAACATGGTGGTGGTAGTGTGATGGTCTGGGGCTGCTTAGCTGCTTCAGGAACTGGACGACTTGCTGTAACTGAACCATGAATTCTGCTCTCTACCAGAAAATCCTGAAGGAGAATGTCCGGCCATCAGTTCGTGACCTTAAGCTCAAGCGTACTTGGGTTCTGCAGCAGAACAATGATCAGCACACCAGCAAGTCTGGACTTGAATCTGATTGAGATGCTATGGCATGACCTTAAACAGGCTGTTCATGCTCGAAAACCCTCCAATGTGGCTGAATTAAAACAATTCTGCAAAGAAGAGTGGGCCACATAGATGTGAAAGACTCATTGCCAGTTATCGCAAATGCTTGATTGCAGTTTTTGCTGCCAAGGGTGGCACAACCAGTTAGGTTTAGGGGGCAATTACTTTTTCACACAGGGTCAGGTTGCATTTGATAGCTTTTTTCCCTTAATAAATGAAAACATTATTGAAATTCACTCAGGTTATCTTTGTCTGATGTTGAAATTTGTTTGATAATCTGAAAAGTGTAAGTATGACAATAAGGCAAAAACCAAAGAAATCTGTAAGGGGGCAAATACTTTTTCACAGCACTGTATGTGATGGTTGAAAATGTAAATCAATTCCTGGTAAAACTCAAACTCTCTCTCACCTGTAGTTCAGCAGAAATGAAACTGATCTGATCCTGTTCTGTTCAAGTGCGGATCTGTTCCGTGTCTGTGTTTGTAGTTTTGTTGATAATTGAAGTTGATGAACGCAGGTGAGTTTATACATTTCCACACTTACTGTGTATTGTTACTTTATGTAGTTCAGATTGTTGATTTCACTTGTTTAGAACATGACGTTTACAAACTGGAGGAATAAACATATTGATAAATATATTGCTAGAATCAGGTCTAAAAAGACAGAAAGTGGAAGTACATTTTTACTCTAAAATAAATATATTTAAAGTCTTTTTATAATATATATTTTAATGTACGTACTCCAAGTGCACTTGGAATACTGATTGTGCAGTTGTGAAGTGTGCTTTAATTTCACTTTAAGTGTATGTAAAACATGTAATTAAATACACATGCTGTAGTATATAAGGTAAATTAACTACTTAAAAGAGTTTCATTTTAGTACAGTTTAGTGCACTTAATCCAATTAAAGTCGAGCTTTTGTATTATTTTTGTACAATTACAGTATAATTAGCACATTTTAAGTGTATTGATCATTAGGGTGACAATAATACACTTTAGTGCACTGTAGCCTACTGAAGATTCGTATGCGTAAGTATACTTCTTTTCACTACGGAAGTAACTTTATGAAAAAAATACACTTAAGTAAACCTTTGTATAATGTATTAAAAGTGTGCTTTAAGTGAATTACTACAGCAGTTGTTTAACATACTTTGCAAAAATATATTAAACATGTATTTGAAGACAAGTATATGAGAACTGTATTCAATTAAATAAAACTTGATTGTAACTAAACGTATACTTCAGGTTAATGTATTTATTAAAATTATACTTTTTGATACTTTTATACTTAGATGAATCTTAGTAAATTTTAAGTACACTTAAGTACTTAAGTATTTTTTTTCACTAGGGACAATATCAGCTGCAGCAGAAAGAACTGAGAAACAGGTAAAAATATTATACAGCTCTCTTTAACAAGTAACAACTCATCAGTTCTGTTTATATTTTATACATACCTTTATATTTTATACATATATTTTATTTTATACAGCTCTCTTCAACAAGTAACAGATCATTTATGTTAGTTATGCTGTGTATAAATGACAAACATTTCACTCTAGCAGAATTAGATTATTATAATGCTTTTCTATTCTCTAATTGTACAGTTTATTAGGTACGTTTACCTTTTATAATTATATTATTGCTGCACCAGTCCAAGTAATAAATTACAGCTGTTTGTAACCTTGTAACTTGACGTCCCCTAAACTCAAAATCTTTGAATTCTTACACCTTTTATTGAGAAATGTGTTCCCTTAAACTCGATTATTGTTAGCTTTCATTCAAACATGTTGGGGAGAGCCGGAACCATGAAACCATGTCACAAGCAAAGCATCCTCTCCTGTCTTCCCAGAGATCTCCTTTTTTTTTGTCTCCCCCTGGTGGTATCTTCGTGCATCTTCCACAAATCTGTAACATAGAGAAAACCCCCCTACACAAAAAACATTATGGCCCATAAAGTCGTAACACAGAAATTGTAAGAATCAGAATCAGCTTTTTCGAGAGTCTGTTTTAGTACAATAAGTCATGTTAAGTTTTGTGCACCGGCACCACAATCCATAGGAAATAATGACACAGCAGCACAAAAGCGGTTTTGTCACTTCTCATGTGAATGCGCCGATCAAGCATCTCCATGATTAAAAGCTATAAGAAAACAATAAAGAAGAAAAGGTAAAATGCAGCTTTTATTGTATTTTTTCTTGACTTTTAACTGTTTTTAATTGTATTTCACTGTTTCTATATTATATTTGTGGTATTTTTAGTGAATAAGTGACAAAAACAACCCCATTAATTTACATTACACTAAAATACAGTATATGCAGTTCCACGGGATCATGGGACACATTAACAGGTTTCCTAAACATGAGAAAAAATACCTTAAAACTCAACATCCCAGAACCAACTGACATCGAGTTTCAAGGTACCGCTGTATATTCAGAATGTGAAAAAGTTCAGATATAGTAAGAACTTACCAGAGATCAGATGACTAGAGATTGAATATTGACTAAATATTGATGGCGGTCTCTAGTGGACAGGTAAAGAAATAACAGGGCTTGTGATGCTTGTTGAAGTTGTGCTTGCTCATAATGTACTGGACTTCACCTGAATGCTTCTTTTATATGCAGACATAAACACTTTATCCATTTAACATGTTTCTGGAACATTTTACAATGTTTACAGTGTAAATTTGCTCTTGTTCCAACTGTTTTCAAATCCCTTGTTGTCATGAGTTTCAGAATGAGTGAATATTTACATAAATTAATAAAGTTAATAAGTTAACCTGATAAATATTTGAGTATTTTGTTGAATTCAGGTCAAAGAGAGTTTTACAAATCACTGCTCTGTTTTTCTCTTACATTTTACTTACTGTCCCAACTTTTCTGGATGTTTGATTCGTATTAGAGATCATGAAATACTGTTAATGTTATTTGGTGAAACATCACTGTGCTTCATCATCTTGTTGTTTCTCTGTGAACATTATCTGTCTGGATGTAGAATTTTCAGTCTCTCTCGGCTCCTGCTGGATCTGCAGAATCAGCAGGCATCACAATCAGTCCTGAGAGGTGTGAGAAGATACCAGATGGAGGTGAGTTCAAGCCCTCGGTGTTCCATTGTCTCCAAAATGCTTCGGTACTCAAACATCAAACAAAACAATCAAATCCACCAACATGAACATTTTACATCTAACAACATCATTCATTTACTCATTAACCCAGTACTGGTCATGGTCACAGTGAGTCCAGGGTTGAATGAAATACACTCACACTTAATCTGTTACTCAGAATTAAGGTATATTTAGACAAACACTGGGAAAACATGTCAAATATTTATTTACTTTTAATTTTAACTGTTGTTTGTACTGTTACTCTTTCTTCAATGAAGAATGTCCAGATACCTCCTAAACCTGAAATCAGAGAAGATTTTCTACAATGTAAGTTTCTCACAAGCACACAAACATACACAGTGCAGTGACAAAAGTATTTGCCCTCCAGTACACACGTCTGTGTGTATGTGTAATGTCTATGTTTATTTGTGTAGTGTTTGTGCAGTAGTTGTCTACATGTACACACAAGTGTTCTTGTGTGTGTGTCTGCATGTGTATTTGTGTATGTGTTTGTGCAGTGTTTGTGTTCTGTGTGTTTGGTGTTTAATAGTGTTTCACTGTATTTTTGGTTGTGTGGTGCTTCTATGTTAATTGGTTTTTTTTGTGTTTCCTCTCCAGATGTTTGTCGGTTCACACTGGATCCAAACACAGTAAATGAATTCCTCCGTCTGTCTGAGGAGAACAAAGTGGTGACCCGGAGTAAACAATTACAGTCGTATCCTGATCATCCAGATAGATTTGATAGTTACCAGCAGGTTATGTGTAGAGAGAGTGTGAGTGGACGCTGTTACTGGGAGGTTGAGTGGAATGGGAAGAAGTGGGTTGATATAGCAGTGTCATATAAAAGCATCAGCAGGAAGGGATTCGGTGATGAGTGTGTGTTTGGATGGAATGATCAGTCCTGGAGTTTGTTCTGTTCTCAATCCAGATTTTCATTCTGGCACAATAACAAAAAGACAAAAATTCCCATAATGCCGAGTTCCTCTAGAATAGGAGTGTATGTGGATTATGAAGCAGGAACTCTGTCCTTCTACAGCGTCTCTGATACAATGAAGCTCCTCCACAGAGTTCAGACCACGTTCACTCAGCTCCTCTACCCGGGGTTTAGTATTTATTATAGATCAAAAGTGAAACTGTCAGATTTAACAAATTAAAAATTAAATTTACATGAAAGTGTAACATTAACCTGTTTGAGTGATTTTAGAATCTGTGAGTCTATTGTAAGCAAAATCTTATTATACAAATGATCATTTTCCTTTTGAACCACAGGTTGGTCATTTCAGCAGTAGCGAGCGCTTATGAGCAGTAATAACTGAGAGACGTTTGGTGTTCCTAGGCTGTTTAGTACATTTTATTTTTTATTTTTACTTCTTTTTCTTTCATTAAGTCAGTGCATGCCTATGTGGGTAACAATCCGGGTGTTAATTCATATAAAATGTTCTTTAGCTGTTGACTTTTGCTCCTTTATATTCTAATCTTATGGCTGGGTTCAGAAATAGAGGTTGGTTCAGGATCTGGTTCCTTTCTTTTAAAGTAAAAACAGTAAAATCCATAAAATCTTTAATGATCTTTTTTACCCACCACCATCAGACTCTACAACGAGTCTCTTCACAGTCGAGGCAGCCAGATCTAATGTTGCTGGACTGATTAGGGCTGTTTTTCCTTGATCGTAAACCACTTATTCACTGAAGTCACATTATTTTCTAGACCCCAAATTTGCTCTCATGTTGTTATTGTCATTATTATTATTATTGTTATTAATAATGTAGAGATAGTAATGGTAATAATGTTGATAACAGTGGTGATAATGGTAATAATAATAATAATAATAATAATACATTTAATTTGTAATGCACTTTACATTTGTGTACAAATCTCAAAGTGCCAAAACAATGCAACATTTAACAAATAATTAACATACATACAAAACAACATACATACGCACCAACATATAAACATGTAAATCAAATAAAACCACAAATGGACTCAAATGCCAAAAAAATATTACAAATTTAACCTAAATGCATCTATTGTGTGGGACTCCTTTATGAAAAGTGGAAGACTTTCACCCTTGAATCTCATTTTGAGAGTGTGGAATAGGTAAGAGCAGGTGGTTGGAAGATCGTGGAGCTTGTGGAGTGGAGTGAACACAGAGAAGGTCTGCGATATAGCTCAGAGCCGAGCCATGTAAAGCTTCCAGACATGCAAATGCTGCGGCGGGATCCCGATAGATGTAACATGGGCGTCGTACTGTTCCCATAGCAACACAGCGTGTGTAAACCTCAGTAGGCAGGCGAGTGTTTGAATTTAAGCGCAGCAGCTCCGGTCCCGAGTAATAAGGCATATCACCGTATATGTGAAAGTATATGGCAGACTTTGAATCATTACCCGAGGCAGGGTAAAGTCCATGAATAAATCCAAACAGGACTAAAATTGCCACAGCAAATTTAGAGTTGGAGCAGGGCAGCAACGGCTCATGTTAGGCAAGCGATAGTACAGATTAAGTCCAGAAAACTCCGGGTGCAATAAAATTCAATTTAAGGATGAGTCCAGACTGAATGTTGTCCTCCCGTTCCTGAAGGAGTAGCGATAATTCACCAATAAGATCATTTACTAATCAAAATTCAAAAAATAATAAAATACGGTAACGGTAGCGGCAGCCAAATGCGCCAGCGTTCACCATCACCATACAGTACCCAACATAATGGTAGTGGTAATTATAATGGTAATAATAAATGTGTGATACTTTATTGATACAGTATACTGTTTTTACTCCATATTTGTATATAGCGGTGACCCTGTATATTCCTCTCTTACTGTTTTTGTTCTATATTCTATGGTTGTGCAACGTGTAGAGTTCTGTGTAGAGTTCTGTGTTTTACTGCTGTAACGAAACAATTTCCATCGGGATTAATAAAGTTCTATGTTATCTATCTATCTACGTATATCATATTTTTTAAAACAATTTTCCAAAAGTGCCACAAAAGGGCGACATCACAACGATTTTTTTCTATGGTCACAAGATTATGGGGTTAGTAACGACCCACGGTTTAGTAATCCATACACACACAGTTGTGAACTATACCCTCAGTTTAGCAAAACTGTACTCACGGATTTGTAAATCGTACCCGATTTTAAATCCGACGGCGGTCACGCTATTGTCACCTACAGTTTTATCTAAACCCTGTTTTATGGTAATACAGTTGTGAAGAGTTGAAGAAGGTAAATCATCTCTTTATAGTTTAATATACAAGACCTACAGAGTTCTGATGCATAAAAATGTACCAGAAAGAAAAGTTACAACCTGTATATAGATCTAAAAAGTTGGAAATTCAGACCTTCTCTGTTATTAAAAAATCTCTGTATTTTTTTAAAAACCACACTGTTAGACATTTCAAAGGGTTTTTACAGTAACTTACTGGCAACACTGTTGCCAGTAAGTTACTGTAATTCAAATTTACAGGTCCATAACTGTATTTTATTTTACAGTAACTTAATGTTACTGTAATTGCATTTTACAGTAGCACCACAGTAAAAACTTAGGTTAACTGTACAATACTGTAATTATTTGTTAAATTTAATTTTAAATTTTAAAAAACTCTGTAAATTGTACTTATTTGACTTATAACTTACTCAATACTGCTATTTAATCCACACAGACAATTATTGCAACATATCAAATTCTTTATTTAAATCACTGCAAATGCTTAAAGCACTTTCAACAAAAACGTGTACAAGTACAGAATTTCCTTAAAAACATTCTTACTTTAATCCATGCAACTTTCAAAATACATTTAAAACAACACATTTAAAATAACACAATGTGCATTAACTTAACATGTACAAAATTCATGTTAATTCATATTACAGAAAAACACTTTTACTGTTAAATTATTCAGTATTGAATGCATAGTACAACAATGAACAATGAATCTAGATAAAGTTACATTAGAAATAACACAAGAGCTTCAGAAATGCAGGGTTACAGAAACACAGTAGTTTTGGTATAAAACTCCACTCAACACTGTCGACTCACATACCCGACTTAACATGAAATGAACCGTGTTCCTAGGTAGATCCTGGGTAGCAAACGCAGCGAGGTAAACCACTTCTCAACCTGCAACCTGCTTTGTTCTTTTCCCTTAACAATCCATTCAGCATTGTTCACCTGTAATCACAGAAAGATCATCTTTAACAGTTCTATTCAATTCAATACAGTATCCTCAAAATAAATCTAATCTTTCTGAAAATTACAATGTTTTGTAAGGATCCTGTGGCGACTGTTAAACGATGTCACAGTTTACAGCGTCGCAGGAGATTAGCTACTATGCTAGCGCTGTTGTGTCGTAAATTTCACCTAACCTGACTAACTTAGCTTTTAAACATGAAACTCACAGTCATTTGTAAAATGGAACGTTTACTTGTTTTACTTTGGAAAAAAGTTGCCGACAAGTAATGCTAACGCTCCTATAGTGCACAACAGACCCGATAACCGTGACTAGTGTTAATTTATTGTCCTAACTGACGTAGACTCTTTACCTTTATTTTTTGCTGGTTCCCAGTTTTGGTGTAAAAAATCCTCTTCGAGGGTCAGAACCCCTGCTGCTCTACTGCGGCTCCATCCATCATAGCTGAACTGTTTCTGTGTGCGCACCTCTCCTAAACTCCTTCCCGCAAAACCTGAGATAATGTGGTGGTTCCGAAGCTGAACCGTTAGGCAAACAATGTCAGTTCAAAACTCTCACAGCTGAAAATTAGGTTGAATCTTGTCAATAAAATCGTTTGGCGCCAAAGGTAATTACAGTAATTTACCTCAATGTAAAAAATACAGTAAATCTCTGTATTCAGTATTTGGCATCAGGAAAAATTGTCATGATGCAGTGGAAAATACAGTTATGTACTGTAAAAACTATTTGCAGTATTTTACTGTGTGGTATGTGGTTAATAAATGTAGAAATTACAGAAATGTCTAACAGTGCACTTTCTTACCTACTTGTTACACTTCCTTTTATTTATATAATTTGACAACATAAGGACATAACACAGTAAAATTATGCACATTTTAACATTCCATTAATTACTAATTTATCTATTTATTTTAGTTTCAATACAACACGAGGCCGACAAGAAAAATACAAAATAAAAGTAAGAGAGAGTTAAAAGCTCTTCTGTCCAAAGTGTTTTTGTGTAATTTTGTAGGCAGCAGTGAGCGACTTTTCTGGTACATGGTTAAGAAAAGGTTGAATCCAGATGATTTGTTGTAGTGTTTTTGTACTAAATGCAGGTAAAAGCCCAGGAAAAAATGTACTGTGAAATTTCATAGTAAAACTGTGAAATATTTTACAGTTCTACTATGAATTTTTGATGGTAATTTGGCCACTTCATGGTTCTACTGTGAAATGTCATAGCAATCTAGTTGACAGTTCCACTATAAACTTTCACAGTAAAATCATTAATTATTTTACAGTTTTACTGTAAACAATTTCATAGTAAAACTGAATTATTTTACAGTTCTACTATGAATTGATGGTAATTTGGCCACTTCATGGTTCTACTGTGAACTTTCATAGTAATCTAGTTGACAGTTCCACTATGAACTTTCACAGTAAAACACTGAATTATTTCACAGTTCTACTGTAAACAATTTCACAGTAAAACTGAATTATTTTACAGTTCTACTAATTGATGGTAATTTGGCCACTTCATGGTTCTACTGTGAAATTTCATAGTAATCTAGTTGACAGTTTTACTGTAAACTTTCAGTTTGACCATAAATTATTTCACAGTTCTACTGTAACAATTTTATAGTAAAACTGTAAACCTGATTGATTATTTTACTGTGATGTTTAACAGTTCCACTGTAAACTTGGTAAACAGTTTTACTCTGAACTTCACAGTTTACTTCGACTATAATTACTGTACTTTGACATCAATTATACAATACAATACAATACAATGTATAGATCTCACAACTCAGAACTGTATCTTTGGCTCTTTGCCATTTATTAAGCAACGGTATAATTTCAAACACGCACAAAAACAACAGGTAAGGATTTCTTCTAAATGGTAAACTGATAACACATTTACCAACTTGGCATTTTATATTGTAATGTTAAATGTACTATAATAATAGTAATATAGAAAATAATAGTAATAGATTGTATTTGTTATATAATAACAATTATATTACACTTAATAATTTATTTTACGATGGTAATTATACAATAATATAATTTTATTATACAGTAATATATACAATTATATAACTGAATAATGTATTGTGGTATAAATCTATATATATAAACTCTATACATACATAATGAAAAATCTAATTCATAATCATTCACTTTGCATTTAATTATGGCAGTATTGGGTGCTTGGATGTGTCCTATGTCTGTGTGTGTGTGGGGGCGTGAATTGTGACATGAATTACACCTCTTGTTTTCCTAGCTTGTCCACATTGTTGAATTTGCTGGTGAAGTTACACTTTCTGGACCTTTTTAATAAGGAAAATCAGTTTGGCCACCTTTGAAAATGCAAAAAATAAATAAATAATCAAACATTTGCCGTCATCACCTCTAAGCTACAGGGGCCCTAATATATTTGATCAGCAATGTCTTATATCTGATGTATAATAAAGCATATACTTGGTGAGCGTATCAATATGTAAATGCAAACATATGTTTATACATGTTCAAAAGATTGATTGATCTTAAGCAGAAGTTAAAGTGACAGACAAAGTACTGTGTATTTTATTTTAAAAATATAATCTGTTGTTTGAGTGCTCAATATATGACGAGATATATAAACTTTGTGATCTCACCATTAATTCTTATGGTGCAAAAAATATTTATTGCTGAAAAACATGACACCTTCATCTGCACTAATGAACTGACGCAGACAGATCTTTTTTTTTATTTCATTATTTTAGTAGCTCAAACTGCCTTAAGATGGATTGGCATGGCCCGTCTGATTCACTAGTAGACTGGAAAAGAACCAAACAATTAATATCAGCAGCTATGCAATCAGTACACAGTTTAGCATTTACCCCATAGTAACACCCAACAGAAGTTGAAAACAGTCAGGGCTTTAAGCATATACAGATGGGCAGGCAGGCACAAAGGTGGATGAATGGATGGATGAATAGATATTGTCAGCACCAAAACTGTAAAGAAGTGAGTTGTTTTACATATTTTAACACAAATATATTTTAAACACAATCTATTCTTCAAAGATCAGCTAGGACTTACTTCAAGTCTCCGAGATCAAGGCCTCGTTGCAATTTTCTCTTTTACAGCATAGTCCTAGAATGAAATGATTTAGTATATGTAGTTATCTGGGGCTACAAAAACAGTAACATTCTGTGCATGTGGTTGTAAAGCAATGTACTGAATATCAAACTTGTTGCTACTATCATGAACAAGAATATGGAAAACATGTCCTTATGTGCTGATGTAAATGTAGTCAGATACTGTTATCTACAATACCCGGGTCTTCACTGTTGGACACTGAGACTCTCTCAACCTCAGCAGCACTCCTTGACATGTGGTCATTTTACTGAATTAAAATACTGTTTTTAATTTCATATTTAAAATCTGTAGTTAACAGAATGCTACAATAGCTTAAACACAGTGGCACAAATGCAGGGTTTTCCCTGGGTTGTTGGTGGGCTTACGTAGTGTGGTCACTGGGCTTGGGCTTAGGTGGTGCCCAAGTCTTATAAGAGTAGGAAAAACCTGAAATGTGTGTTAATAGACATTTTCTGAATAAATCATATAAACTTTGATCAACTGCCTCAGTTTCACAGCAATAATTTAAAGCACACATATCACCCATCATTCAAAAGAAAATGCTGGACCTCCACTATTTTAAGAGCAACTTGCAGGTTAACGTCCACATTTAATTAAGACGTGTATAAATAAGACATAAAAGGTGAATTGTCTTGTTGGAAATATTAAAAGCATTTACAAACTTGTCTATGTTCATTTCTTAGTAATATTATCTGTACACTTAGAATCATAAAAAGTGATAGGTTTATTATAGTGCAGTTCAGCACTGTAACAACACTATAAACTAAGTAATTGTACCAGTCTTAACGCGTTGCAAGTATTACTACGCATTTAAAAAGTGCACAATCAACTACCGTCAGATAACAGACTGTTAATGCTAATGGTTTGGCTAACGTCCCAAGTAACTAATTTGAAGACATAGAATCCTGAGACCTGTGTTATTTTCGGCTTTCTAAAATGGCCACTTATTTTTAATAACATTTCAGGCATAGTAAATATATTATTGTTTATTATAATAAACTGTTTAAGTTTATGACTTAGCATCGAACTTCAGGGTTTAGCATGTTAGCAGGGCGCCGCTTCACCAACGTCTTTTTATCCATTTCTCACTTTCCAGGTAACAGTTTAGCCACTGACGAGATTACCGTCGTCAGATTCTTGTCCTTTAATAAGCTCTGACTCAATAACACATGTGGCAGGAACTTTATCTTTAAGCAGATACACAGCGCGGACTTTAACACACTCGTTTTTGAGAATTAAATCACTGAAACTGAGACTAAATTTGTATTTCGTGCGGTTCACCTGAGAAGCTCGAGACGTTTGGTTGAGATAACGGTCTCAAATCAAGTGCGCATGTGCGCATGCCCAGATGTCCAGACTGACATGATGTCTGACATGATGTGTGTAGAAGAGAGGTTTGTGCAGAACAGGCAGAATAAAAGGTTATAAAGTCATCTGTCTGATGTAATATTGATGGAATGTAATATTTGTCCTGTCTGCATGAGGTTATTTGTATTTTTGTAATATTATAAATATGTAAATCTGTGCTGTATTCTTTTTTTATTGGAATATTGTTAATCATCTAATTTTTTTGATGTAAATAATGTCTTTTTGACACGTTTTTCATGTCATGTAATTAACTTACTCCCACACACATACACTCCCTTCATTCACATACATCCTTTAAATAATACATAAATATTATATACTGTACATTATTATTGTCTTGATATTTGTATCTTGTCATTTACCTATATGATCATAGTTAAACTGTAAATTATTGTAAACATCAAACATTAGAAGAGGTGACTATGAACTATTCTTAGTTGAACTTTAAACTGTAAGTTGACTGAATTTCACAATTCAACAATATCATGTTTACAGTTGAACTGTAAACTTCACAGTCAATATTATTAAACACTGAAAAGGTTAGAATGAACTTCATAGTAACATGAGAGTTCACAGTTGTACTCATGGTCAAACTGTAAAAGTGACAGTAGAACTATGAACTATTATGGTTCAACTGTAAACTTAACAGTTTTACTGTAAACTTCACAGTCAATATTATTAAACACTGAAAAGGTTACCATGAACTTCATGGTACCATGAGAGTTCACACTTGTACTCATGGTCAAACTGTAAAAATGACAGTAGAACTGTGAACTATTATGGTTCAACTGTAAACTTAACAGTTTTACTGTAAAACTTCACAGTACATTTTTTCCTGGGTAGCACCACGCTCTAACCAACTGAGCTAACCGGCCAATGCCCAAGAGGAGGTCATATACCCACATACCCGATTCTACTAGATGTTAAATGAAGAAACATGTCAGAACAGACAGCTCATCGGTCAGACCAACAGAGAGATGTAGGTTTAATTCACTAACATCACGACCAGATTAAGAACTAATTCACAGTTTACAAACAAACACAATTCAGAATAAGTAACAGAAACAGACACAGACTTACTGTCACTTTTAAACTACTACACAATTACTGAACCCGCTCCATTATGCTTTACACCTCAGTGTATATTATCTGGAAACAGATGCTCTTCATATAGAAATATGCTTTACATTTGCTTGATGGTAATAACTCTTAGTGAAGTCTTAATGAACAATTAAAACATCAATTCAGGTTTTTAGTTCAACTGAGAAAAAATATTAACAGTAGCTAAACTTCCTAAAACCCAGAATCTACACGTACAAATTCTACATTCATTCCACAAAGTTCACAAACTACATGATTTAATGAGTGAAAACTTGATGTTTGGAGCCCCTCTGGTGTGCAGGCTGGTACTGTGTATCAGCACTACTTACTGTGTGCAGGACCTGAGTCGTATCTGCTCCAGTCGCTGGTTGGTGGCATTAAGCTCAGTCAGGAACTTTACGAAATATATAGTTTAGATAGTTCACACATATAAGAACCTACAAAACCTCTTAGATGTGTATTAAGAAAGTCTGACCATAAGAAATGACTAGACAGTGATGTCTGAAGCAGGACTGAGATCTCTGATCATTAAAATAACATGAAACTGCTGCATTTCTGGTGCAATAACAACCAAATTCAGTTTAGAAGCCGCTTATTTTTACAGATCTTCCTTGTAAGTGTGAAGAATCTCAAATGGTTTTTGTGCTGCCATGCAGCTGGTTGAATGGGGGTTAGTGTAGAATTATGTACAAAGATCTAAAGTGAACAGGTGGCCTGGCCAATTAGCTCAGTTGGTTAGATCGTGGTGCTAATAACGCCAAGGTTGCAGGTTCGATCCCCGTACGGGCCACACCCTCTTTTGGATTTAAACTAACAAACAAGTGATCCTTCTCTAACTAGCAGTTCCTATTGACCTGGGCTTCAAACGTTGACTCTGACAAGTGTGAGATCTTTTTAATGCCCCTCTCATTCAGGTCAGAAACATGCCATTATTTCAATTTGCCGAACTTAATGACCCTTCTGTAAATGGTTTAATGTGCACACTGCTGCTACTGGCTTGTTTTTCTTTGCTACAATGTAGGTTCATACCTTTTTGATAAGTTCATGTTATCAAGTTATCTCATACAGCAGTCTATAATTAATGTTTAATTGGCATATAAGCATATATATATTTGGGTATGTTCTATTTTTTCCAACAGAGAGTGTTTATGGCTCTTCTGTCCCAAGTGTTTTTGTAACGTGTTGTAGACCTGAAGTGGCGACTGTTTTTGGTATACAGAAAAGAAAAGGACGAATGCAGGTGAAAAAGTGTCATTTGGCAACCAGCACTGTGACAGAACACATGATGTTTTTTTTTACCATGGATCAACTATGTAACTTTACTGCAGCTTGTATTTAAATGAAAGGTTTACATTGCTGTCTTCAGGATTTCCTCTTTAGTGATATTTAATGTTAATAGCTGTTCTGATCTAAAAGATGCTGCTCCTTTGTCCTTTAAAACTGAGAAGTGATTTGTGAGATAATTAAAATAAGTGAAATGTTTATTTTGTACTTTGGTTTTATATTATTTGTACAAACATTTGTTTTATGCAAATTTAAACCTGTAATAACAGATGAACATTTTAAATGTGTCTTTATTTGCTTTAACTAAGCTAAAGTTTTTAACAGGGACAAAATGACAGTTTGTGTAGCAGGGCTGGACACGCCTCACTATTGAAGTGGAAGGTAAACCTACACTCCTGCAAGAATAGAAATAGTAAGTAAGTACAATGTTTTATATAGCTATAAAACTACTTCCACTGACCAAAGTACACAGCATTCATATGAATGAACAAAACACAGACCTCAAATTACATGAACCTGAAGGTATGAACTTACATTGTAGAAAAGAAAAACAAGCCAGTAGCAGCAGTGTGCACATTAAACCATTTACAGAAGGGTCATTAAGTTTGGCTAATTGAAATAATGGCATGTTTGGAGTTGAACAGCAGCAGTTGGAGTTGAACAGCAGACTGTTGTCCTTTAGACGTTCTTCCAAGCAGTTCCTCTAATGTCATGTTTAGTTCTCCAACATGCTTCTCTAACTCTGTTCTTTATTTCTCAGACCTTTTACAATCTGATAATCTGAGTTTGATTCCTGTGTATTACAGTGTTTACAGAGTCCAGATACAATTTATCTCCAGTGTGAATGCGCCGGTGTAATTTGAGATGACAATGTTGATTAAAACTCTGATATCCACACTGAGATCACTGATACGGTTTCTCTCCAGTGTGAATGCGCTGGTGTATTTTTACGGTCACTTTGTATATTAAAGCTTTTCTCACACAGAGCACTGATACGGTTTCTCTCCAGTGTGAATGCGCTGGTGTATTAACTCTATTCTGCCACCTTTATACGCCCTGCATAAACTGGCAGATAGATAACTCCTCCACCAATCACCACGCTGTAGATGTTTAGTTCAACTCTGTTTAATGGCAAACTGGAAGTAGGTTAAAACTACAAGAAGTAAAAACAACACATTTATAAACTTCCGCACATCAAGAAATGAATATCAAATGATATTTAAGTTCATATGCATATTATTCCAAGTTATGCATTTCAATACTAATAATCCAACATGTGCAAATTCATTTAACTTAATGCATCATGAGCTAACCTGATTCAAGCATGTAATACAAAATCACATCGAATACAAAAAAAGAATTGCATACTTCCATACTCAATAGTACGCGAGAGCGGTTAGTCTGTCCGAATACACAGTATACATAAATATACATTAAAAAGGTACGCGAGAAGTACCCGGATGACCTACTTCTTGGGCAGCCATGTTCGAGTATGCAACCCATAATGTATCCCGTAATGCAACTGTAGCTGCGAAGCGGAAGCAAAAACAAGAAATTGGGGAGAAGGAGGAGTCCTCTGTTTACAGGTGTAAGTAAGATAAACAAAATAAAAATGTTATTATTGTGTACAACCCTAAATAATGTTATGATTAGCGCAAAAAGACGATAAATATCCAAAAATTTGGCAAGTGGGGCTTGTCTGTAACTATGGTGGTCTGTAACCATGGCGATATTACGTCATCACGTCTTCACTTGACGTTGGTAAGATGGCGGACGTAGTACGTAGGGGTGTTGTTACTTCTGTACTGAAAGCACTGTGTACTTCCTCCAATCTAGTACAGACTCTGTTAGTATCTGATTCCGGATGCAGATAATGTTTTTCTCCAGTGTGAATGTGCTGGTGTATTTTAAGCTCACTCTGTCTATTAAAACTCTTTCCACACAATTACCCCTTGAACCGTTTCTGTTCGGGTTTCTCTGAACCTTGGTGTTCTGTAGTGAACCGACGTGCATTTCCACCAGTTTTTGAGAACCAAGCTGCATCATCAACGATGGGCGTTACTTACTAAGAGTTAAGAGAAGTGATAACATGGAGGAGTGTGTGGATTATGTGCGAGCATTTGTGCTGCTGTTACAGATGTTTGTTTTTATGTAAAAACATCAATTATATATCGGTGATAAGAGGACGTGACGTGTTTGTCTCAGTTGTTGTTTTCTTTAGTTCATTAAGGTGAGAAGCGTTTTGCGCTTCGGTTTCACCGCGACCCTCGGCGCAAATAGCCGATTAGCTCAGCGCTCAGCTTGAGTGGTAAAACATCACTAAAGTTCCACAACATGAACATCCATCTGTGTGAAATAACCATCAAATCTACACTAAAATACCACATGTATCTGTGTATAGCTGGATTTACACGTGTGGTGTTTATTCAGCTCGGGGAGTCGAAAAAGCTTTGTGGTAGCCGTTAGTAGTAAAAAAAAAAAAAAAAGGTTAAACTAAGTTGATGTTATTATTTTGTATTTATTATTGATTTTGTGTTTATAAATGTATTACGTAAGTTGGGGATGGGCGTGTTTTTTGGTACGTTACACCTGCACGTAGAGCACGTGATAAAACGGGGAAGAAAGGTGTTTGATGTGCTAAATGTGGGTCACGCTGTGGGAACAAACAGTTTAGACCACTTTATGACGCATTGGAACTTTGGAATTATCACTTTATGACGCATTGGAACTTTGGAATTATCACTTTATGACGCATTGGAACTTTGGAATTATCACTTTATGACGCATTGGAACTTTGGAATTATCACTTTATGACGCATTGGAACTTTGGAATTATCACTTTATGACGCATTGGAACTTTGGAATTATCACTTTATGACGCATTGGAACTTTGGAATTATCACTTTATGACGCATTGGAACTTTGGAATTATCACTTTATGACGCATTGGAACTTTGGAATTATAAAGTCATTTAAAGAGATCATTAATTTTGTGGATGTAACAATGAACAATAAACCACTATGCACTATACATAAAAGCGTCGATTGAAGTGTGTACAAACAAGACAACAGCTACCACATTTAAAGTCTAATTTTTCTCTTTGGATGAAATACGGCATGCTGGACAAACGATACAGAAAACCGTGAGTAAACAGGTGTTTACGAAGAACGAGCCGCCGCGCTCGCGTGTTTGATGTAAAGTGCACGGTAAACACGGTTTAAAGTGGACTTGTTTTAAAATGGAAATGGAAGAGGTTTCTGAACAAGTGGTTGAGGAGGAAAAGAAACTTTTAAAGTTGATCGCTAAGCGAAGGGGGAAGCTTGGTGTTTTAACGAGGAAACGAAATGAAATAAACGCTCTGTTTGAAGCTGGTGAAGATAAAGAAACAATAGATAAGCATGTTGCATTGTTTAATACTTATCTCACTGAGTTCACTGCTTTACATGAATCTGTACAAGCTCTGTTAGACGATGAGGAAAAGGAGGCCGATCAGTGTGACTGGTACGAACCAAAATTAATACGTTTTAATGAATTTATGGATGCTGTTCAGTTATGGATGGAAAAACCTGCTACAGATAAAAACGATGATGTTGTAATAACTGATAACAATGATGATGCAAATGGTGTACCTAAACAGCACAGTATACATGAACAACAGGATGGTGACATTATGCCTGATGATAGCGCATCTCAAACATCTTCAAAAGGATCTGGTGCATCTAGTAAATCCAGCCCGAATTTAAATGCATTTGCCGCTCGTTTAAAAGCTGAGGCAGAATATGCGGTTCTAATGGCAAAAACCCAGGCATTGGAACAAAAACATGCTTTGGACATGGAGGAGGCTCAACTAAAAGCAAAGAGAGAAAAATTAGCCTTGGAAGTTAAAATTGCTGCAGCAAATGCAAAGTTAAAGGTCTTTAAACAATCTGAATCTGTAAAGTCAAGTGATTCTTCTATATCTGGTCCTTCAACCGAGTACATAAACCCAGTAACCCCTTTCAGACAACAAACACCTCAAAGGCACCTCAAACACACACCCACCATGCCTGCTGAACCAAGTGCACCACCTCCATCAGAGAGTGTTAAACAATTAAAAGGCCAGTGCAAAACAGAAACAGAGAGAATTGAGGTGCATTATTCTCAAGGTGCTGAACCTGCTGGCTCATTTGGGTATAATGCATTTGCAGACGTTATGGCAAAGCAAAATGAATTAACTGAGCTGCTAATTAAACAACAAAATATGTCCCTTCTTCCAGCAATAGAAATACCTGTCTTTGATGGTAACCCTCTCCAATACAGAACTTTTATTACAGCCTTTGAGCAAAGCATAGAGAGCAAAACAAATAACATGCAAGACAGACTTTATTACTTGGAGCAATTTACAACTGGTCAACCTAAAACTCTAGTGCGTAGCTTTATGCACATGGATCCACAAAAGGGCTACAAAAGGGCAAAGGAAAAAACTGGAATGGAACTTTGGACACAAATTCAAAATAGCATCTGCGTTTATGGAGAGAGCTTTAAATTGGACCATTATAAAACCAGAAGATGGTCCTGCTTTGAGATCGTATTTTCTCTTTCTTCAGAGTTGTTATAATACGATATTGGAAGCTGGCTACATGGATGAACTGGAAAGCCTTTCTAACATGAGATGTATAATATCCAAGTTACCATTCAAACTTCGTGACAAATGGAGAACAGTGGTTTGTGATATAGAAGAAAGCCAAAAAAGAAAACCAAAGTTTAAAGACCTCCTTAAGTTTATTGAAACTCAGTCCCTAATTGCAACACATCCTGTATTTGGTGAAATACAAAATCCAACAGACAAAGGGTTCTCCAACGCAAAACGACAACAAACTCCAAGTCCTAAAGCCACTACTAAAGGCAGTAGTTTTGCCACTACAGTAACTGCCATGCCAGCTCAAACCAAAGGTAAAACGCCACAAAACAACCAGTCCTTAAGAGACATTGTTCATCCCTCAGCACAAGTGGGGTGTTTGTTTTGTAAAAAGGAGCATGAATTGGCAGTGTGTAAAATATTTAAACACAAATCCAACAAAGAAAAGGTGGAATTTATGAAAAGCAGCGGGATATGTTTTGGATGCTTGGAAAAGGGACACATAAGCCAAAGATGTCAAAAGCGCATGTTATGCCAAATTTGTCAGGAAAATCACCCAACAATTTTGCATATTCAAAAGGGACCAACAGTTGGACCAAAAAATGTGATGATGGAAGCCAAGGAATCATCAATGTCAAGTGCGTTGGTGTCTTTGAAAGCAGGTTGCTATAATGGGGCCAGAACAAAGGAATGTTCACTTGCTATAGTCCCTGTTAAAGTAAAGTTAAACAAAGGAACAAAATGTATTCATACTTACGCATTTCTTGATCCAGGCAGTTCCGCTACATTTTGCACCGAGGCACTAATGGCAAGACTGAACGCACCAGGAATAAAAATGGAAATCCTTATAAAAACAATGGGCCATGAAAAACTTGTCAACAGTTTTAGAATTTCAGGAATGGAAGTGGCTGCTCTTCAAAGCAACACTTTTTTGACATTGCCGGATGTATATACACAGGAAAATATTCCAGTAACCAAGGACAACATTCCCAAAGAAGAAGACATAAAACACTGGTCTTATCTGAGAGAGGTGGAATTGACACCAATTGATGCTGGCATTGGGCTGCTTATTGGTGTAAATGCTCCAAAAGCATTGGAGCCTTGGAAAATAATAAACAGTGAAGGTAGTGGGCCTTACGCTGTAAAAACTTTACTTGGATGGGTCATTAATGGTCCTCTTAATTCTGGTAGAAGTCGTAATGATGGTGATTGTTTTTCAGCACATGTCAATAGAATCACTATGAACACTTTGGAAAAACTGCTAATTCAACAATACAGTCAAGAATTTATGGAACAACATTATGATGAAAAGAAAGAAATGTCTATGGAAGATCAACAGTTTATGAATATAATGACCAACTCTACAGAACAGAAAAATGGACATTATTATTTGAAACTGCCCTTTCGCAATGCTGATGTGAATATGCCAAATAACAAACACATGGTGCAGCAACGAGCGCAGCACTTAATGAAACGGTTTAAAAGGAATGAAGCTTTCTTCAAAGAGTATAACATCTTCATGAATGATCTGTTCGAAAAGGGGTATGCAGAAGTTGTGCCTCATGATCAACTGCAACCAACAAGTGGAAAAGTGTGGTATATCCCACACCATGGTGTCGATCACCCACGTAAAAAGACCTTACGTGTGGTTTTTGACTGTGCTGTGTCACTTGGAGGAACCTCTCTCAATAAAGAACTTCTACAGGGCCCTGATCTAACAAATACACTAATTGGAGTACTGCTTCGATTTCGTCTAGGTCCCATTGCATTTATGACTGACATAGAAGCCATGTTTTACCAAGTTCGCGTAACAGAAGAGAATGTGGATTTTCTTAGATTTCTTTGGTGGCCAAATGGAGATCTCAGTAAAGACCTTGTAGAATACAGAATGGTTGTACACGTCTTTGGAGCCGTGTCTTCACCAAGTTGTGCATCATATGCTTTGTTAAAGACAGCTGATGACAACAAAGAAAGGTATCCTGAAAATGTCATTAATACTATTCGAAAAAACTTTTATGTTGATGATTGCTTAAAATCCACTGACACTGTTGAGCAGGCAGTTTTCTTGTATAAACAACTCACAGAGGCATGTGCTAAGGGTGGATTTCGACTTAATAAATGGATATGCAATCATCGTACAATGCTTGCTGAAATTCCTGAAGATGACCGAGCTAAAGGGATTAGGACAATAGATCTTGACAAGGATCAGCTACCTATGGAAAGGGTTCTTGGTATACAGTGGGATATTGAATACGATGCTTTCACTTTTACCTTGTCACAAAAACATCACATAAATACAAGAAGAGGTATTTTATCTGTCGTCAGTTCGATCTATGATCCCTTGGGCTTGTTGGCTACAGTCATTCTCCCTGCCAAGCAGATTCTTCAAAGCTTATGTAAATGCAAGTATGGATGGGACGAAAAAATCCCCCAAGACTCAGCTCAAAAATGGCAAAAGTGGTTGGGTGATTTATGTTTATTGGGTGATCTTCGCATTCCAAGGTGTATCATACCCAAAAACTTTGAAGACAGAGCTGTCCAGCTGCACCACTTTTGTGATGCCAGTGAGGAGGGATTTGGGGCAGTAGCGTACCTTCGTTTAATTAACAACCAAGGAGAGGTAAACGTTACCTTTATTATGGGAAAAGCCAAAGTAGCCCCTCTTAAGCAAATCACCATACCCAGATTAGAGTTTGCTGCTGCAGTACTCTCTGTACGCCTGGATCGAATGTTAAAAACTGAACTAGAAATTCAAATGGAAGATTCAGTTTTCTGGACAGACAGTATGACTGTTCTCAAGTACATTGGAAATACAACAAAGAGATTCAAAACATATGTAGCAAATAGGATTGCTATTATTCAAGCCTCATCAAAAGTAACACAGTGGAGATATGTCAGCTCCAAGTTAAATCCAGCAGATGCTGCTTCACGAGGGATGGCCATAAAATCATTCATCAAATCTCAAAACTGGATTAACGGACCAAACTTCCTGTACAACCCTCAGTGTTTCTGGCCAGAAAAGGTTGAACAACGGGAAGTTTTAGATGATGACCCAGAAGTAAAAATGAAAATCACAACATGTTTGGTCATTTTGAACCATGGAGACAGCCCAACAAGTAGACTTTTAAATTCTGTTTCAACATGGAAAAGGCTACAAAGAATCGTGGCGTGGATACTGAAAATTAAGGAAGCACTTTGGAAACAAGCATGTGAAAGAAAGAAAGCAGAGCACTACCCACTGAAACAGCAAACCAGCACCAAGCAAAAGAACCAACAGAGACTTGCAATGGAAGACTTGGCTAAAGCAGAAAAGGCTATTGTGTGCTTTATTCAAAGACAGTCATTTCAAGAAGAAATCACTGCATTACGGAAAGGTCCTGTAAAGAAATCTAGCTCTTTGTACAGACTTGATCCAATTCTTGTCGATGGAATATTAAGAGTTGGGGGCAGATTAAGTAAAATAGCCTTACCAGAAGAAACAAAGCATCCTGCAATTCTGCCAAAGCATAGCCACGTCTCCAAACTTATTCTTCGGTTAATACATGAAAAGGTGGGTCATGGTGGAAGAAACCACATGCTTTCCACACTTCGACGTCACTATTGGCTACCTCATGCCAACTCTGCAGCACGAACCATTATTAAAGAATGCATTGTATGCCAACGCCAGCGCCAAAAACCAGGTGAACAAAAGATGGCCGACCTCCCATCTGACAGAATAGCTGTGGATGTTCCTCCCTTTACAAACTTAGGAATTGATTACTTTGGCCCAATAGAGGTAAAAAGAAATCGGGCCACATGTAAAAGGTATGGGGTTCTATTCACCTGTTTAACCTGTCGTGCAGTACATCTAGAAATGGCATACTCTCTCAATACAGATTCCTGCATTAATGCGATTCGAAGATTTATATGCAGGCGAGGACAAGTGAAGGAAATTAGATCAGATAATGGAACCAATTTTGTAAGTTCTAACCGTGAACTGAAACAGGCTGTAAAAGAGCTAAACCAAAGCAAAATACAAAGGTCACTTATGCAAGATGGAATTAAATGGGTTTTTAACCCCCCTTATGGAGCCCATCATGGTGGAGTTTGGGAACGGTTGGTTCAGCAGGTGAAGAAGGTGCTTTGTTCAGTCGTGAGACAGCAAGTTTTAGATGATGAAGCTTTGCAAACAGTTTTATGTGAAGTAGAGGCGATTCTGAATGACCGTCCTCTCACACCATCATCTGATGATCCAAAAGATCTGGAGGCGCTAACCCCTAACCATCTTATACAACTCAAGGTAAAGCCACTTCTTCCACCTGGTCTGTTTAGAAAGGAAGATTGTTATGTACGGAGACGTTGGAGACAAGTCCAATACATTGCAGACTTGTTTTGGAAAAGATAGATAAGAGAATACCTGCCAATGACGCAGAAAAGAAATAAATGGAACAAGTTGCACAGAAACTTCACAGTCGGAGATGTGGTCCTAATAATGGACGAGACCTCACCCAGAAATTCATGGCCTATGGGACGAATCATTAAAACCATGAATGACTCTAAAGGACTTGTGCGGCGTGTACTTTTAAAGACTCAAACAAATGAACTAGAGAGACCAATCAGCAAGATTTGTTTATTAGTGGAAGCAGTGTAACCTAGACTCATGAACTGCTATAATAAAACACACTGCTGGGACTATTAAAATTTGCAATAATGCGATGTTGTAGAATTGCTAGGGATTGTGGACATTGGGACATTGTCTGGACAATGGAAAATAATAGAAATAGTAATTAAATGAGAGGTATATACGTATGTAAGAAGTATATAATATGTATATAAAGTTATGTAAGTTTCATATGAATTGTGAAATGTGGAATGTTCATATGTATTGTGCACTACGGCTACTAAGTTTATTAGATAATTAATTGATTGCTGGGCAACAATTAGGGGCCGGTGTGTGGTAGCCGTTATTAGTAAAAAAAAAAAAAAGGTTAAACTAAGTTGATGTTATTATTTTGTATTTATTATTGATTTTGTGTTTATAAATGTATTACGTAAGTTGGGGATGGGCGTGTTTTTTGGTACGTTACACCTGCACGTAGAGCACGTGATAAAACGGGGAAGAAAGGTGTTTGATGTGCTAAATGTGGGTCACGCTGTGGGAACAAACAGTTTAGACCACTTTATGACGCATTGGAACTTTGGAATTATCACTTTATGACGCATTGGAACTTTGGAATTATCACTTTATGACGCATTGGAACTTTGGAATTATCACTTTATGACGCATTGGAACTTTGGAATTATCACTTTATGACGCATTGGAACTTTGGAATTATAAAGTCATTTAAAGAGATCATTAATTTTGTGGATGTAACAATGAACAATAAACCACTATGCACTATACATAAAAGCGTCGATTGAAGTGTGTACAAACAAGACAACAGCTACCACAAGCTTCACTCTTTATTTTTCACGTTAAGCGTGTTTCGTTCTGTCCGGGTCACTTTTATCTCGTAATATCACACAATTCATCTTTTTAAATGTGCTTTAAAAATATCAGCAGCAAACTGGCTCAAAATGTAATCAAGTGAACTTTAAAAGATAAAAATGCAGCATTACGCTCCATACGAGACCCCAGCTGACGCCAGTTGCTATAGTTGCTAACGCGCTGCTGTACAACACGACACGCCCACTGACGGATGTCACAGTTCGGGCTGAAAAACCAAGTATTCTGTGGTGCCAGATTGGCCCGCTAGTTCGCTGTCTGGAACCTCTTTTTTCTGGTGGAAACACGCGGAACCGGTTCAAAGTCAAGTTCGGGAACCGGAATGGGCTCCGTGCTGCGTCGGTAGAAAAGGAGTATGGGTGAAGAATTCCTCGTTACTCTCATAACTCACATCATCCTCATCCTGAACATCTTTTACTTCCTGCAGCTTCTCCTGCAACTGAATCCTAACAAAACGTAACATAAACTTTAATATGAAATCAACCACTCGTAGTCACCATGTACTGACAGTGTTTACAGTGTACTTTGTAGTGGTTGTTGTGTTAGATAACATTGCAGAATTTCTTCTTAGCAAAGAAACCTACTGGTTACAGTCAGAGCATCGTACCGTAAAACAGGGTTTAGATGCGCACTAAAGCTTTTAGTGTAGACGATGTGATCAGTAGCGTAAAACAGGGTGTAAATGCGCACTAAAACTTTATTAAGTAGAATTAGCGCGACCGAGCAAGTCCAGAAGCTCTAAAACAAATGCAGCTCCCAGTTTCACCCTCAAAAAGCTTCATAAATCTCTTTTCTAGCAAGAAAACTCAATAAAAAACAAGAACACAACAAGAACTCACCACGTTTTCTCCACTCAAATGATCCACAGGTGAGTTTAATAACAAGCAGCAGAAACAGCGTCCTGTAATAAGAGTCCCAATACCGCTAGATCCCACCGTCACTCTGTTCACTGTAGTGCTGCTGGGTCCTAGTGCCCTATAGTTCACCTACCATACTGCGCTCCATGTGTCTCCTACATGCAGTAATACCACAGTAATACTCAGTATGAGCAGAAAGACGCGACTAACTTACACTTTTACATTTAGTTCTTATTGTTATATTCTGAATTGTGTTTGTTTGTAAACTGTGAATTAGTTCTTAATCTGGTCGTGATGTTAGTGAATTAAACCTACATCTCTCTGATGCTCTGATCGATGAGCTGTCTGTTCTGACCTGCTGCTTAAACCCGGCTAGCTCAGTCGGTAGAGCATGAGACTCTTAATCTCAGGAGTTCTTCCACCTTGGACAGCCGGTCTCCGGTGATTTATTAGGTGGATATCTGTGCTTGTAGGACTGTTGTTTAATGGATGTTTTCAGTTACTTATTTCCACTATTCTGTGGAGCTACACATCGTTGTTGTGTCTCATATCCGTTTCATCAACAGGCAGGTTGTGCAATAAAAGACACTCGTCCCTGGGTGGACTCGAACCACCAACCTTTTGGTTAACAGCCCACACGGACACGGGGAGAACATGCAAACTCCATAATGATACCACGTCCAAAAATGCATGTCAACAAGTAGCGAGCGATCAAAGTTTGTAAGCTGATGTGCAGAGTAAAATCAAAGAGGAAAAATAAATGAATCTGAGTGGATTTGACTTGGATTGTTCTATAGCGAGTTGGAAGTTAATAGATGAACTGGCCGGTTAGCTCAGTTGGTTAGAGCATGGTGCTAATAACGCCAAAGTTGCGGGTTCGATCCCCGTACGGACCACACCCACTTTAATGATTAAATGGCTGAGAGTGTCAGGTGAGCGTGTGCTGTGTATCAGGTATCAGGCTTTTCTAACCTGAGTAATTTAATCACTGAAAGTAAGAATATCACCCTGTTCTTCTGCCATCTTTAATTCTGGCTTCATTTCACCTAATGAACGTGGCATGACCTTTATAAATGCTTACAATCAATTTTGTTAATGGAAAAAACTAAGTAAATAAATAAATAAAAAGAGAACTGCTGTGTAATTTAGTGAATTCTTGCACTGCACATGGCAGAAGACTGAAAGATATTTAGACCGTGTAGAACAAAAGTATTAGGAAAGTATGAGGTTAAAAGCATCAGCTTTTATTTATTCTTAAAAGAAAAATACATGAACCTCAGTCATCTCACACGAAGATCTGTTCTGCTCAACAACAGTAAAGCTCTCCATCGTTTCTGTGTGGCAGCTCCATAACTGAAGGGCTGTCAGTGTAGGATCGGGTATGTGGGTATATGCCCTGTCCTTTGTGCACAGCACGGTTAGTTGGATTGTTCTATAGTGAGTTGGAAGTTAATAGCTGAACTGGCCGGTTAGTTCAGTTGGTTAGAGCGTGGTGCTAATAATGCCAAAGTCGCGGGTTCGATCCTCGTACGGGCCACACCCACTTTTGGACTTAAACAAACAAACAAGTGATCCTTCTCTAACTAGCAGGTCCTATTGACCTGGGCTTCAAACGTCTCTGACAAGTGTGAGATCTGTGTACTTTGGTCAGTGGAAGTAGTTTTATAGCTTTATAAAAACATTGTACTTACTTACTATTTCCATTCTTGCAGGAGTGTGGGTTTACCTTCCACTTCAATAGTGAGGCGTGTCCAGCCCTGCTACACAAACTGTCATTTTTGTCCCTGTTAAAAACTTTAGCTTAGATAAAGCAAATACAGACACATTTAAAATGTTCATCTTTTATTACAAGTGTAAAGTTGCATACAACAAATGTTTGCACAAATAATATAAAACCAAAGTACAAAATAAACATTTCACTTATTTTAATTATCTCACAAATCACTTCTCAGTTTTAAAGGTCAAAGGCAGCAGCATCTTTTAGATCAGAACAGCTATTAACATTAAATATCACTAAAGAGGAAATCCTGAAGACAGCAATGTAAACCTTTCATTTAAATACAAGCTTTAGTAAACTTACATAGTTGACCCATGGTAAAAAAAGAACCTCACAGCTGGGTTGTTGTAAGAACTCAGCACAATGATTAAACTGCACAACCCAACAAGTAAAAATAACCCATCATGTGTTCTGTCCAATATTTACACAGTACTGGGTTGCCAAATAACACATTCACATTTGCCATTGCAGGTCGCCATTGCAGGTCTACAACACCTTACAAAAACACTTGGGACAGAAGAGTCATAAACACTCTCTAATCTTTATATATTATAAAAATAAAATAATTGTAATAATAATAAAGTCCCAAATTTGTACCAAAGCAACAAGCTGTAATTTATTTCTAGCACCACTAGATGGGAACGATGTCTGTACAACATTTTGAACTTCACTAAAAGTCAGTTCAGTGTGTTTTACTGTAGTAAGCATGAAAGTATCAGCTGATCTTTAACTAAAACCAAACCATCAGGAATTTGTTGTTAGGAGCTGGAAAAGGGGGAGCAGTCTATGTCATCTAAGGCATTTATTTAATAATTTCTTTTGGATTTATTACAACATCACATCAGCAAGAAAAGGTGTTTTGTAAGGGGTTGCAGGCAGCAATGACGACTTTTCTGGACAAATAAATAAATATTACATAATATTTTAACAAAAATCATTAAATAACTCAAAGCTAAAGTAAAGGTCTCCTTGTACTGCATTTTTTATTAGCTAAACTGAAAAAGTCAAATTAAAATCTTTACTGTTTAGCTGGCTTTTAAGGTGGAGTTTATAATCATGTGGAGTTCATCATCCCATCTAGTGGTGCTAGAATACATTACATCTTGTTGAATAGATACAGATTTATGACTTTATTCTTCTTCTTCTTATTATTATTATTAATGTATTTTTTATTCTTTTTAATACTATTTGCATTATTTTATTTGCATTTTTCATACTGTCCCAACTTTTTCTGATTTGGGGTTATAATAGACTTGAGAAGAAAGAGGTTTGAGGTGAAAATGATCACATTTATCATTTTGTAATGTACACAAATTTTCTCTTTTATGTTTTTAAATATTCAGTTTGTCTTTTATTTATTTTAGTTTTAATATCTGAATCCATTTAGATGATGAATATTTAAGAACAGAAGAAATCAGGAAAGGGGGTAAATACTTTTTCACAGCACTGAATAAATGGTGGTTAATAAATTGAAAAAGAAAATCTTCATAAATGTATCACTGCCTCACAGATTCTAAAATCACTCCAACAGTTTAATGTTACACTTTCATGTAAATTTTACATTTAATTTGTTCAATCTGACAGTTTCACTTTTGATCCTAAACAAACATAAAACCCCGGGTAGAGGAGCTGAGTGAACGTGGTCTGAACTCTGTGGAGGAGCTTCATTGTATCAGAGACGCTGTAGAAGGACAGAGTTCCTGCTTCATAATCCACATACACTCCTATTCTAGAGGAACTCGGCATTATGGGAATTTTAGTCTTTCTGTTTTTGTGCCTGAATAGAAATCTGGATTGAGAACAGAACAAACTCCAGGACTGATTATTACATCCAAACAAACACTCATCACCACGTCCTTTCCTGCTGATGCTGTTATATGACACTGCAATACAAACCCCATCATCCCCACTCCACTCAACCTCCCAGTAACAGCGTCCACTCACACTCTCTCTACACACAACCTGGAGGTAAATATCAAATCTATCTGGATGATCAGGATACGACTGTAATGTTCTACTGCAGGTCACTACTTTGTTCTCCTCAGACAGACGGAGGAATTTATTTACTGTGTTTGGATCCAGTGTGAACCGACAAACATCTGGAGAGGAAACACAAAATAAACCAATTAACATAGAAGAGAGAGAGAGTGTCCTTATTGTATTTATTGTGCACTGCTAGTCTCTGTATAACCAAAGTCAAATTCCTTGTACTGTATGTGTGAGCATACTTGGCCAATAAAGTCTGATTCTGATTCTGAAATACACAGAAACACCGCACAACCAAAGATACAGTGCAACACTATCCAGCACCAAACACACACAAAAAGACAAACACTACATACACACACACACACACACACAAATACACACAAACACTGCACAACCAAAGATACAGAGCAACACTATTCAACACCAAACACACTAAAAGACAAACACTACATACACACACACACACACACACACACAAATACACACAAACACTGCACAACCAAAGATACAGAGCAACACTATTCAACACCAAACACACTAAAAGACAAACACTACATACACACACACACACACACACACACAAATACACACAAACACTGCACAACCAAAGATACAGAGCAACACTATTCAACACCAAACACACTAAAAGACAAACACTACATACACACACACACACACACACACACAAATACACACAAACACTGCACAACCAAAGATACAGAGCAACACTATTCAACACCAAACACACAAACACTACACAAACGCACAAACACTACACAAACGCTACAAAAACACTACACATACACACAAATGCTACAAAAACACTACACATACACACACACACGTGTGTACTGGGGGGGTGCAAATACTTTTTCACTGCACTGTGTATGTTTGTGTGCTTGTGAGAAACTTACATTGTAGAAAATCTTCTCTGATTTCAGGTTCAGGAGGTGAAGTAATCCGGACTTTCTTCACTGCAGAAAGAGTAACAGTAAAATCACTAATCACTGTAAATACATTTATACACAAGTATTATTATTATTCTGTTTAGCCCACTAGTTAAGAGACAGGTGCCACCCCTTGTCTTTTTTGTGTTTGTTAGTTTAGGCCTGCTTTGGCAGTTTAGCTGTTTTGCTTATTTCTTTTATTTGGCTCCGTGTACAGTTCACTTTGTGAGTGGGAGTTTTGTTGGATTTGAAGTTGTAATTTCTACATTTGTGTCGTGTAATTAAAACACTTTGTTTATAAAAACCTGTAATATTTAAAGAGCTGCTGAGTAAAGTTGATTTAGCTGAGTATAAATCTGGTTTTCTGCCTCCTGATTTTCACACTTCACTAAGTTATGTAGCACACTGGCAACTTACTAATGTACCAGCAATTACACTAGTCTTTTATTAAGGCTAACTATGTACGCGTAACAGTGTGTGTGTGTGTGTGTGTGTAATTAAATGTAAGTCTAAGTGTGTGCGTGTAAGAGTGTGACACTACACAGTGATAGGGCCAGTGATAGCTCAGTGGTTAAGGTACTGGACTAGTAAAGGTTGCCGGTTCGAGCCCCGCCACCACCAAGTTGCCACTGTTGGGTCCCTGAGCAAGGCCCTTAACCCTCAATTGCTCATTGTGTTCAGCTCATTGTGTAAGTCGCTTTGGATAAAAGCGTCCGCTAAATGCTGAAAATGTAAATGTAAATACACAAACATACACAAACAACACACAAATACTACTCAAACACACACAAATACTATACAAACACACATGAACACCGCAAACACACACATACATTACACAAACATTGCACATATACACACAGACACTACACATACACACAAATACTACACAAACACACATGAAGACCACACAAACACATACACTGCCCATACACACAGTCACTGAACAGGCATACAGACACACTGCACAATCACACAAACACACGCAAACACTACACACAAATACTACTCAAGCACACAGATGCTAAACAAAAACAAACAAATGCTACACAAACACATACAAACACTACACATACACACAGGAACTGAACAGGCATGCACACACAAACGCTACACAGACACTACACATACACAAATACTACACAAACATACAAATGTTACACAATCACACAAACACTACACACAAAAATACTCAAGCACACATGAATACTACACAAATGCTACACAAACACATACAAACCCTACACACACAAATACTACTCAAACACACAAATGTTACACAATCACACAAACACTACACAAACAAACACACACAAATACTACTCAAGCACACATAAATACTACACAAACACACATACATTACACAGACACTAAACATACACACAAACACTACACAAATATACACATACACACAAATACAACTCAAACACACACAAATGCTACACAAATGCATGAACACTACAGACATACATAAACAGTACACAAACACACACTAGCAACACACAATCCAACAACAAACACACAGTCATGCTAATAAAGCTCTTTAAATTGTGTGTGTGTATTTCAGTGTGTGCATTTGTACACATGAATAAGAGAGTATGTATAAGAGAATGTGTGTAGGAGTGTGTAGGCATGTGTGTCATAGGGTTTGTCTGCGTAAATGTGTGTTGGTGTGTGTGTGTGTATTTCAGTGGTTTCTGTGACTGAATGATTTAGACTTATAAAATCTCCTGGATCAAAAATATACAGACAGCAGTTTAAATGATTGTTTTACTTTTTTTTTTACTTCATGACCTCTGAAGTGTGACAAATATGTAAAAATACAGATAACTGGGGGGTGCAAATACTTTTTCACTGCACTGTGTATGTTTGTGTGCTTGTGAGCAACTTACATTGTAGAAAATCTTCTTTGATTTCAGGTTCAGGAGGTGAAGTAATCCAGACTTTCTTCACTGCAGAAAGAGTAACCGTACAATCACTAATCACAGTAAATACATATTTGACATGTTCTCCCAGTGTTTGTCTAAAGCAGAGATGCATGAGTACCGATACTAGTATCGGGTATTAGCCCGATACCACGTTCATTAACTCGTACTCGCAAACGAGGCTCCGATACTAAACATCCGATACCGTGTGCCTAGTGCACGTTGCTGCGTTAACGCAGGGGTTTTCAACCTGTGTGCCTGACCTTGCGAGATTTTTTTACTTTTAAAACTAAAGCAATTCATTTTTCACCCACGGGAGACAGATTGAATTATTCTCACTGACCACGCTCACACGCACGTTTAATGTTATTTAGTTCCGTTTGAAAAAAAAAACATTCAAAATACAGCTAACAGCGAAAAAGCAAAAGCAGCGACCGCCGTTATAGGACGTGTGTGTGTCTTTAATTCTCTGTTCACAGTGTCGATACAAGTGATTCAGGAGTCGACTCATTTTAAGTGCAGCGTAAGTTTCTTTTCTCAGTCATCTCTCCGTGTTTACTGTTATAATGAATGATGCGGTTGTAAATAAACACCAAATACTACAGAACATTTTGTGTGACTCGCTTACCTTATAAAGCTCAGGCTTAATTATACTGGTTATTACCACAGAGCGGGAGCCGACTTCGTCGTTTACGATTTACCGAGGTGAACCACGAATGTATGTGCTGATAGAATCGGCTCAGATGGGATCGGACTGTATTATCTTTTTAAAGTAAATATTTCATTCAGCAGAATCGCATCGCATGTATGATGTGCACAACGTTAATTACGTGCGTTTATTAATGAACGTTAACGTTAGCTTGTCAGAAGCTTTCTCAATGATGTCTGTGCGGTGTTTTTTTTTTACAATTAGTGATGGCAACCCAAGCAACTGTTCCACTGCACTATTTTACACTAAAAACTACACTATTCCATAATGCTCCAGATTGCATCATTCTAAATAGGTATCGGTATCGGCGAGTACAAAAATACATGTACTTGTACTCGTACTCGGTTGGGAAAAAATGGTATCGATGCATCCCTCGTCTAAAGTGACCTTAAGTCTGAATAACTGTGTGTGAGTGTATTTCATTCAACCCTGGACTCACTGTGACCATGACCAGTACTGGGTTAATGAGTAAATGAATGATGTTGTTAGATGTAAAATGTTCATGTTGGTGGATTTGATTGTTTTGTTTGATGTTTGAGTACATTTTGGAGACAATGGAACACTAAGGGCTTAAACTCACCTCCATCTGGTATCTTCTCCCACTGCTCTTTCCAGAATTCTTCTACTTTCTCTCTCAGCTGAGATACAGACTTTGTAACATCATCAAATGAGAGGAAAGGACTGATTGTGATGGCGGCAGATCCAGCAGGAGCAGAGAGAGACTGAAAATTCTACATCCAGACAAATAATGTTCACAGAGAAACAACAAGATGATGATGAATCATAAATGATTCAACTAATAAACTAATAAACTTGTGCCTGTAAAACTGTTGAAAATAGTTGGTACAAGGACAATTTAACACTACTGTGAAGATTGTAAAATGTCCCACAATCATCTTAAACAGATAATCCAGCTGTGTTTGGGTATAAAAGAAGCATTCAGGTACAGACCAGTTTTTATGAGCAACGACTCTAAAATGCATTATTAAATAATCCTACAGTTTAAACAGAACATTCTTCATCAAGCAACAGCAGCCCTGTTATTTCACTACCTGTCCACTAGAGGCACCATTACCTAAATATTGGACTTTAATTGTATGCATCACATGTTTTGTGTTTGTCCTCATTTTTAAAACCAGACTCCTGTTAGCCTGAATATTGTGGACTATGTATGTATTGTGTTAAACAAGGTCAAGCTTGTTCCTTTAAATAAGACTTTTAAAAAATTGCTGCTATTTCGACTTATTTTCGATTGAGAAAAGTAATCATTAGAACAAATGCACAGCAGCACCTACAATTTGTTTCCTCATCGACGGCCAAGTCAAAGCACTTCACCAGATTATTAGGACTCGACTGTACACAGATTTAATAGAACTGCATTCACTTCCTTCTCAGGGCTGAACAGGTTCATTTATTCAACCACTGGATTGATACAATCCCAAATACAAGCTGCCCCTTTTCCCTTTCGCTGGCAACCAATCAGATTTCCCCCCCAAAAAAACTCAGCCCTGTTATTTCCCTATCTGTCCACTAGAGACCGCCATCAATGTTTAATTTAATCTCTTATTATCTGATTTCAGGTGAGTTCATACTAATTTTTATCTCTTTAACACTACGGTCATAAAGTTTGTTCACATTCTGAACATATTTTATTACTGGTGCAGCAATAATTTATTCTTTTTAGTTCTGTTACCTGGAGGAAATGGACGGGATCCTCTGTGTGTGAAAGCTGTTCCAGTTCAGCATCTTTCCTCTTCAGCTCTACAATCTGCTGCTCCAACTGTTTCAGGATTTTTTCAGCTTGACTTACTTCAGCTGTCTCTCGATCTCTGATCAGATCTTTTAGCTCAGAGCATCTTCTGTTAATTGAGTTGATTAGTTCAGTACAGATAATCTCAATGTTCTCCACTGCTGTCTGTGCAGAACACTGTGAGAAGAGGAAACATTTCTCACTTAGATATTTGTCCATCCTTCACATTCATATGTAGCTACTGGCCAGAGTAAGACTTTCATCACTCATAGCTTGGTGATGGTGTTAAATGGCTTGATTTTTCATACCCTGGTAAATGTTACCATCATCATCATGTCCACATGATGCAGTATTTGATACTCTACTTACCAAATATAAGAAAGAGTTCCAGTCTTCTACCTTCCACCTTAAACTCCAGCACTTCTTCAATGTTCATCATCATTTTACTGCATTTATCAGCATGTTATATTTCCTCACAGCTCTTTGATACAACACACCTGCTCCTGTATGTCCTTAATTTAAAATTATATGTGTGGATTAAATCTAATAAAACCTAAAAACACCATATATACCGTAAAATGTGCTGGTGGTAGCATACTGTTACATAAATTCTTTTGAGTATCAGGAAACAGCAGGCTGGCCAGGACTGGGAAATTCAATGTAGTGATCTTCTCAAATCTTTACCAGAAATCTTATACAGTCATTTATGTTTAAGCATCTTGATGCAAAGCAACAATTAATATTTTTTTTTGGGTGGCCCAGTCAAAGCCCTAATCTGATCTTATCACCCTTATAATTATTAGCACAACCTAAGAATTGCTGTACAGCATCAATCACAAACTAACCAGGCAGAATTTGAAGAATTTTTTAAAATTCATAAACAAAAATGCTCCATCACTTGCAAAGTTACCTGAGATATAAAATATCAAATTTTTAATGGAGATTGGTTTAATGGAGGAGAGTCGGACTGATCCTGAGAGCTTTTTGTTTATAAAACTTACCTTGTAAGACTCCACAGCATTTATCAGCTCACAAAGTTCCTTCTCTCTGTTCTGGATTTTCTCCTGGAATTTTCTCTGGATCTCCAGCAGCTGCTTCTACACAGAATAACAATTCAGAATTTACTTGTATTGTGTACGAGCACCACATAAACAATGTCAGTGTAAATGATAATGAGTTGTTACTTGTTAAAGAGAGCTGTATAATATTTTTACCTGTTTCTCAGTTCTTTCTGCTGCAGCCGATATTATATCATGTCCTTCATGATTCTCTAGCATACACAATGTGCAGATACACTGCTGATCAGTACGACAGTAAACCTCCAGCAGTTTATCATGCTGAGAGCAGATCTGATCCTGGAGTCGTCTGGAGGCTTTAACCAGCTTGTGCTTCTTATAAGCAGGAATTTGATAATGAGGCTGAAGGTGAGTTTCACAGAAAGAGACCAAACACACCAGACAGGATTTTACTGCTTTGGATTTTCTCTCTGTACAGTAATCACACTCCACATCTTCAGGTCCAGCAGAACAGTGACCAGAATGTGGAGCTTGAAGTTCTGTTTTCTTCAGTTTCTCCACAACTACAGCCAGAATTGTGTTTCTCTTCACAACAGGTCTTGGAGTAAAGGTTTGTCTACACTGTGGACAGCTGTGTGTTCCCTTATCATCCTCCTGATCCCAACAGTTATTAATACACACCATACAGAAATTGTGTCCACATGATGTAGTTACAGGATCCTTCAGCGTTTCCAGACAGACTGAACAGCTGAACTCGTCCTGAGTTACTGAAATTTTGGACTCCATTTTTCTACACGTAAACAGAAACGTTCATTTTTAAAATTTTTGATTATCTACTGTACTCATGCTGTGGGAATTTGTATTGTGGTTGTAGTAAGTAGTACAAGTCAGTAGTTAACTACTACAACCTTCGTCTTATCAAAATTTGCGTTTCTTAATTTTTGTTAATTTTCTATATTTTATTATTACTATACCTTTACTGTACCTTTACATTTTATGATTTGTTACTGTACCCATGCACTTTTATAATGTGGTTGTAGTAACTAGTACAAGTTGTTGGTTACTATGAAATATGGTTACATTAAATTATGTTTTTTTTTTTTTACTTTTTTACAATTCTTTATTACTGTACCCATACTGTAGGGTTTGTTTCTGTAATTTAAGTGTAGTGGGTGGTACATGTCACTAGGTAACTATTGCATCGTTTATTATATTAAAATGGTTGTTTTTAGAATTGTTGACACTATATATTGTTACTGTACCCATACTGTAGGACTTTATACAGTTGTATTGAATGGTACATGCCACTGGGTAATAACTACACCTCGGCTTGCACTTTGTAGACGCTCCCTTAACACTTCCTTAGCCTTTCAACGCGGATGAAGCTCACATTTACAAAATAACAGAAAATAAACATTTACAGAAAAAACTTTAAAACATATTTGATTGTAGTTTGTTCCTTGTTTACTGCAGAATCAGTTAATGCAGTTTCACTCATTTTTGGATGTTTATTAGCCGAGAACGGCTTCCTGGTTTAGTTCGTGAGTGTTCTGTTCAAAACACGTGCGTTTAAATCAAATCAACAATCTGAACTACATAAAGTAACAATACACAGTAATGTACAGAAGTGTGGAAATGTATAAACTCACCTGCGTTCATCAACTTCAATTATCAACAAAACTACAAACACAGACACGGAACAGATCAGTTTCACTTCTGCTGAACTAAAGGGGAGAGAGAGAGAGAGAGAGAGAGAGAGAGAGAGAGAGAGAGAGAGAGAGACGGAACCACAACGTACAGTTTTTTCTTTTCATCACCTGGTCAGGGTCACGGTGGGTCCGTCTTTAATTGGTAACACTAAATATAATTCAGAAATGTATCATTCAGTTTGTTTTTAAATAAAATACAAACACATATTATTGTCATGCCTTATCCTGCAATTGTTTTCAATGCTTTTTAATTCAAATCAATATTTTTTCATAGTAGAGATGAAATTTCAAGACTTTTAAGCCAAATTCTGGACTTTTATATAGTTTTGAAAGTTGATTAGCCTAGTACATTATATCTTTTTTCTTAAGTTATGAATGTAAATGTTACAGTAAAAGTCTAATATAGCCACATTTAGTAGTTTGCTAATGGTTTATAGTAGACGTACATAAAATTCACTTCATACACAGAATATTAAAAACAAAATGATGAAAAATACAGATTACTGCAATAATTATTATTAAAGAAATTGTAAGTTGTAGCAAACAGCTATTGTGAAAATGAACATCCATGCACCTTCATATATTCAGTGAGTTTATTTATGTTTTATTTAATGTTATGAGATTTTGAGGCTTGTTGATCCTGATCATCAGGGCGGCAACCACAATTAATGCCAACTTCAGTGGTTGTACAGTTTGAAAAAGTTTTATGGGATGGTCTGTACTAAAATAACACATTACACATCTCTAAATGTTTTAAATGTTATATCAACATGTTTTTTCTGTTTTAATTAAAAACAACTATTGTGAGATTTATATCCACTTGTCCTGTTTGTATTACACCGGAGAGACCCCCCCCCCCCCCCCCCCGTTAAAAAAGTAACTAAGTAACGTTTACTCATTTTAAATAAGTTACTTTTTACTTGAGTAGATTTTTAGACTAGTAATTTTATTCGTACTTAAGTAAAAATTAATTAAAGTAATAGTACTTTTACTTGAGTACAATATTTTAGTACTCTTTCCACCTCTGATTAATGCAAAGGAACCGACTAATAACAAAAACAAAAGGGGATGTAACAATATGTGTTAATGTATCGAATGTGTGATGGTTTTATATTTCAGTACGGAATGGTTAGAGCGACGCACACACAGATGTCTGCGGGATTTTGATAGTTAATGTTCGTTACTGTTGTGGATTTAATAAATACAAAGTAAGCAAGTACAATGCTGTAATCGTCAAGTTTGCTTGGAGTGAGATATTTTTTTGGGGGGAGCAGGGGGTTGGAGTTTTCACAGGTTGTTTCGGGGGGGTTGGTGCATTGACAAAATATGACATAGAACGACAAAGACTTGTAATTCTACCAAACACAATGGTATAAATCTTTAACAAAACCAACACAGGAACTCTGATCAATTACTTGAAATATACATGACTGATAATACACATCTACAAATAAACACAGAAAGGACAGAAGACAAAGAACATGAATAAATAACCTGAACAAAAGTAGGTACCTATCTTGCCATGAGAGTGACCAATGGGTAAACATGGCGTTAAACAACAAACAAACAAACAAACAAATGAACAGCAGCTGTGTGTGTTTGTGTTTATGAGTGATGTGTGTTGTAAGTGTTTGTGGCAGATTTTGATGCCTTGATGATTAGTTCTGCCTCACTCAAATGCAGATGCAGAGAGGGTTTTTTCCATGGTGGGGCTTAATAAAACAAAAACCAGGAACGCGTTGGCTCTGGATGGAACTCTGTCATCCATCATGACTGTGAAAATGGCTGACATTGAACCACATTGCTTTAAATGGGAGCCCCCAATATCGGTATCATTTAAAGCAATGTGGTTCAATGTCAGCCATTTTCACAGTCATGATGGATGACAGTGTTCCATCCAGAGCCAACGCGTTCCTGGTTTTTGTTTTATTAAGCCCCACCATGGAAAAAACCCTCTCTGCATCTGCATTTGAGTGAGGCAGAACTAATACCAATTTGGCTATTGTAGACAGCCTTGGAAATATGCTCATACCAGTCACCTTTGAAAAAAATGAACCAAGGAAGCCTAATTACACTCCTACATATTTTTGCAGTTATTATGTTGCTCATGTCAATGCTGAATATTTCTTACCCTATTCTTCAGTGCGGTTATATTCCCCCAGAAAGCCTCAATGTCAAACATGGCTGGGTCTTGGGGCATAGGGATGTCCATTAACTGGTAGTCCAGGAACTCCTCACTCAGCTGATCATGCTCTTGGGGTCCATGGTATGGAAGCAGTTCAGGAAACCTAAAGAACATAATGTGTACTGAACTAGGAGAAACAAAGGGGTTTGTTTTTTCAAATGTGATCAAACTTCACAATCTATTCAAAATGTTAAACCTTTACCTTTCCACAAAGTATGCAGCATCATTCACTTCACACTCAGTCCTCTGCTGGACATCAACAAACCTGGCATGTTTCAGCACGGTCTCTTTCAGGGGTAGTTTCGCAATAGCATACTCAACTGCCCCTATTAGAAATGCCAGCGCTGCCTGATGGAACCTCTCCACTTGCTGTGGCTTGATATCTCCTGCATCAAGGAGCCTGTTGAGCGTTGCTCGGGTTGTAAACCCAATATTCTGCTTTTGTCCTACCAGAGACATAAATCAAAGACCTAAACCTCAGGAAGGTACGTTCACAATAATAGTCATGGACAACTCCCACATTTTCCATTTTTCATACTCCTATACAATATCCCTTCACATCAGTGACATCCTCAATGTCATAACTGAATGAGCCATTTGTGGTCAGTGGGTGAAGAGTTTATGTATTTGCTTATGGAAAACTTGGGGAACATTACCTGGCAGCTGGTTGGATGGATCCTTGTGGTGGATCTCATCCACCGCTCGGCTCTGCAGTGCTTCAACTTTCAAAAACCTTCCGCACAACTTGCGAATGAACTTGGTCATCTACAAAGTTGCATTTCAGTAAAGATTTTGAATTAAATTTGCACAAAATAGTTTCAGCAAATGAAAAATGACCAGTGGCTATTACTGGCAGAAACACAGCTTAACCCTCCTGTTTTACCTCTTCATAGAGAAGGCAGCTTGAGGATTTCTCTCTCTGAAAGAGGAGATTTAGTGAGGAGAAGGCTGGCAACGTTGCATGATAGAAAAGCAGGTAGACCTCTGTCAGTGGGTTACAGAATGCATCCACCAGCCTTCTGAACCTTGGTTATTTCTCACCTAAAAATTAAAAAGCACACATTGTACATAGTATACATTTACATAGCAATCTCCTGAAGAACCTTGCATTCATGTCAGTGAAATATGCAACCTACTTGACGACTTGAAATAGCTGGTGAGTGGCTCGTATTGCTGTAGAATGCGTATCAAACACCGCTCCAGGCTCAGCCAACGAATGGAAATATGCTGAAGTATCTCCATATAGTCGTATTCGTGCAACTCACAGAATTCTGTGATGAGAATGTAACATTAAGTTTCAGTCTACTGAAAATCTTCTGCATGCCATTCACACTATACTGCTGCTGATTAAATCACAAACCTGTTAAGTAACCTTTACGGTTCATACTGCCTCTAAACCAGTGCCCAACATCCACTGCAAGATCTTCGGGGTCAAATCCAGTCACCTACAATACATTATGTTTCATAATCACAGCATTTTGATCACAGATTCATTACACTACAGCATAACAAGCTATTTAAATCTTACATTAGGTTTAACATATAGGTTATTGAAAGGATACAAACTTACTTCCAAAAACCTCTGCCCAGCATGTTTCACAGTATTATGAAGAATATGGCATGGACACCCATGGATGTACACATGGGGATTCTCTGTGAGTATCCCTGAGGAAATGGAGTTTCTTGCCCCTGTATTGACAGGGGCATTGTCGATAGAGAGAGAAACACAATTACCCCACGGTATCGAGTGTTTCTGGAGGATGTCGTTCATTTTCTGGAAAATGACTTCGGCCGTGCCGCAGCGTTGCCCACTTGTTGTACACATGTCCAGAAATCTGTGAACAACAGCCTTGCCGTCAAACACTCTGACCGAGAGGGGGTTCATTTTCTCTCGTCCTGTGATGACAAGGTGCAAGCATTACATTACAAGCATTACATACACCCCACACTGAAATGTTGTGTAAAGAAATAAATACTGGAAAATGAGGAAGTGTCAACTGGCTGTCAAAATAACACCTGTATCATTTGATCCATCTATTATTAGAGTGAAGGGATTGGTCTTCATCTTGGTGACCAGCTCCTCCCTAAAATGTGGTGCCACAGCTTCATTTATTATGCACATTGTTTTTGTGCTGGCACATTTGTAATGCTGTGCTGTGACAGTCCTTGAAGCAATCCCTGAACAATGGACTGAAATGTTCCGCGATGGCAAATGGCACATTGTGCTGCACCATAGCCACAGCCACTTTAACTTCAGCTCTTCTTGTCTGTAACAGAAAACGATGATAACCATGTTATCAGCAGAGGGGACATTTAAGTCAAATTTATTTGTATAGCTAATTTCATATGGTAAACACAGACTCAATGTACTTTAAAAGTGTGATATCAGCTACCCTGTAATTGTTCATAATCATTGTGACTGAATTACAAAAACTAATTTTTATAAATGGAGGGCAGAAATAATGAAAAACAAGATTTCATGTGTTAGCTGCATGTGCTCCTATACCTTGGCCTCTTGTGTAGTCATGCCACCAACAGCAACTGTGGGATAAAACTGAGCAATCCCGCTTGTGGACTGCAGTGCCTGCTCTTTAGACTGGTGTCCTTTGCTCCTAATATGTCGCTGCACATCTGCTACACCTTGATGGGCACATGAGTTTTCCTGTCTGCAGATTGAGCACCAATAGTAGGAGCTGGTGGTGCCTACACTAATGAATGGCCATTTTGCTGTCCACTCACTTTTAAAAGTGCTCCTATAGGTGGCAGCTCCGGTTAAGGCCGTTTTTTTTCACTGTTATTTCTCTGACCTCCACACTCTCTTCTTCGGTCATCTCCACTGTCACTATCTCCCCTAATGTCTCCCTTGCTGTCTCAATCACTGCCTCTTCCACTGGTAGGCCTACCTCATCTGACCTGGAAACCTTTTTTGATGGCTGAGCCACCAAAAATGAAATAATACTCTTTTGTTTCTTCCCTGACATCTTGAAGTCTGAATAAACAACACAAACAGTAAAAAACAGGCAAACGTTCCTCTCTTCATCCTCTTTAAGCCTACCATTCAAACGAACACTTTAACTGGCAGGTATAGGCCTTATACAAAGAGTTGAAAAACTATAGTAACTATAGTAACTAATGAAAGATTAAAATAAATGAAGATATTACCTGATGATCCTGACGGTTCTCTTCCACCTCCAGCTCGTCTACAATTATGTGCACGCATTTAGAGCATAGGTTACGTCACTATTTCAGACCTCCCGCAGCAACAAGAAATTCTATTTTCTGATTGGCTGAGAAATTCTATTTTCTGATTGGCCGATAGGTCGCTAATTCAAGACAGCGGTATGAGTGCAGAGTAGTCTGCCTTTGACTCGTGTGTAGGATAGGTTATAGTCATTTCTGTGCGGCGAAGTTCATCATTTCTCAGCGTGAGAAATACCATGTGTGGTGTGTGAGCTCGTTGAAATGCGTGTGTCTCATGCTCAATGCGTGAGACTTGAGAGCTCTGGTGTTATGTAGATAATATTTAGGTAATTTGATGTATTTTTATGTTGTTGAGCTTTGAATGTTATTTTTGCTTCACTGTGTGTATGGTCCCAGCTAACAATTTTTGGTTCCCAGAACGGTCTGGGAACGTTAGTTTTTGGTTCCCAGAACGTTCTGGGAACGGATCATTTTGGTTGCCCTTTGGTTCCCCAGTAAAGTTTTCTTTACCGAAATAGAACGTTCCCGTTTGGTTGTGCATTATAGTTCTGGGAACGTTCCCCTAACGTTCCCGTAACCTTAAAATTATTGAAACCTTTAAGGGAACCTTGTACTAACCTTTCAATTATTGAAAACTTTAGACAAGAAAACCTCACTTTCTAGTTGTGCTAATGGAGAGTTCTGCTTGCTATATACGTGCACTGCAAAAAATGTGGAGTAAGATTTACTTAAAAAAACTTAGGAAAGTTTTTACACGTACAAACTGCTAGTAAATTTAACAGACCATATATTCAAGTAAAAGTTACTCACAATTCTATCTGGATTTTACTAGAAATTCTTCAGTCAAAGTTACTTTGCTACACACTGCTTCAAGTATATTTTAATAGCTGTATCTTAGTAGATTTTACTTAAACATTGCAGCACTAAAAGCATTAAAACATGGCTTATAAAATGCTATATTATATATTATTAAAATGCTATATATTATTAAAATGCTATATTATAAAATGCAAAATAATTTTACATTATTCAATTCAACATCAATGATTACCATATACAAAAGCCACTAAAACAGACAAACAAAATTTTTTGTCAAACTTTTTTTTATTTGTTTTGCTCAATTAATGGAAATGCATTTTCACTTACAGTTCAGTGGACAAAATGTCTTTCAAACAGCGTGTTTTCTAAAGTCTCACTCGCTACACAAAAGTAAAAACTGTAAATGGAAAACAAACTATAAAAGTGTCACAGTGTAAGGACAAAATAAATGATATCAATCTTTCAAACATTTTTCTGAAAACTTGCAGTAAAAAATAAAAATAGATGCAAGTAAAAGTGCAAGAGAAACTCTCGCTCCAGGTGGACTGACTGTAGTCATCCTCCTGAACTCATCTTTCACCTAAGACAAAGATTAAAAAAATAACATAAATTAGTAATTATAAAGTTTATGTAGACATCAGAATGTTATGTTACATATTATAATTCAATTTTACTTTCTCAAGGTTTGCTCACAGGTTGCCTAATAATGCACATTTGTATTTGAAAGACCCGGGACTATACAGCCTCAGACAGATTTATTTTTAAGTAGCAAAACAGGCTTTCATAATCATGAGACAAAAGAACTATTTTAGAACCAACGTTTTAAGCCCACGTTCATTAAACGAAACAAGTTATCCAGATTAATATAACTACATATCATTGAAACATGTCCGGACTTGCCAGGCAATGCGCATGCGTGGAACATAAAGTAATATTTACTAGAAGTTTTTAGTTTTGCTTTGCTTCAATCCAAGAAATAAAAAACATAGTTAATTTTACTTGGTATTTAGAATAAAATTTACTACTGTATTTGATAACAAATAATTACAAAGAAACACCAAGTAACACACTAAATTATAAGTGACATTCTTAAGTAGCAAGACTGTACTAGAATATTCTTGTATAAAGTACTTTAAAAAACTTCACTCTATTTACTAAGTCAAAAAATCTTTTTTTGCAGTGTAGAGCTAATTTCTCTCACTGGATCATGAGAAAACCTTCCGGAAACGTTACTGGAACGATACTTTATACACATAAGAAATAAAACCTTATACAAGCTTTAACTAATGTTCTCTGTTAGTTCTCATAAAACCATGAGAGAACGTTAGGTTTCATAGTTTTATAGTTGGTACTTGTAAGTAAAGGTTGATCTACATGGACCGTCTTAAGCAAAAGGCCTGAGAACGTTACTGGAACGTTACTTTAAACACATAAGAAAGAAAACCTTAAGGCAACTTTTAGATAACGTTCTCTGTTAGCTCTCATAAAACCATGATGAGGATGTTAGGTTTCATAGTTCCCGGAACGTTCCGGGAACAGCGCTGATTTTTTTAACGAAAATAGAACGTTACCATAACGTTATGGGATGGTTCCCTAAAAATAACCTTAGGGGAACCAAAATCTAACGTTACGGGAACGTTCTGTGTTAGCTGGGGCGGTTCTTGGCAAGAGGTGGGACTGACATATAAACATAATATAATAATGTAGCTTTTGTTATTTTTCGTTTCTTTGGTGTTCTTTTAACATTTCTGTTTCTGTATTATTTGCAATTTTTTATTTCTCATATTTAGGTGAATCGTTCAAGTCCCTCAGGTTCCAGTACAGGATTGGGACCAGCACTATTTCACAGATCGTTATATAGACCTGTGGTGCTCTGTACCAGGTCATGAAAAAAGACTTTCTAAAGGTAGGATTTTATGGCAAAAACTTATACTGTATATTAGGATTTTCAGATAACCTACATTTATTTTTAATTAGTACAATTAATATTTCGGACATTGTTGTTGTGTATATATCATTACATTTATTTGTATCTTGTAGTTTTTTATTATAGATACATTTATCTGTTATTATCCAGACTAGTAGGACTACACTTTTCTAAAATTAAATTATAGACAAGAGTGTTGTTCAATAAAATATTTTGCCATTACTAGCACACATTAATCACACATCAATATATAATGTCATAATGTCTGTATTTTGATGGGGTAATATAAACAGAATATATATATTAATAAGTGTCAGTGTAAAATTAAACAAAAATTCAACCTCCTAATTTTCTTCTTTTGCTAGACACCATCAACAGAAGCAGAATGGCGAACAGTAGCCCAGGACTTTGATTTGAAATGGCAGTTTCCACATTGCCTTGGAGCGCTTGATGGAAAACACATTCATGTGCAACCTCCAGCAAAAAGTGGCAGTTTGTACTACAATTACAAGGGCAGGTTCTCAGTGATAATGATGGCTGCTGTGGATGCAAACTATAAGTTCATCTATGCAAGTGTGGGTACCCAAGGTAGGGTCTCAGACGCTGGACTGTTTGCTCACTCTGACCTGTGCAAAGCGATGAACCAGGGGCTGCTAAACTTTCCTTTGCCTGACCCTTTGCCCAATTCTGACATAATGATGCCATACATGTTTGTGGGTGATGATGCATATCCTTTAAGGCCTGACCTTATGAAGCCATATCCATTCAGGCAGATGGACCACAGTCAAAGGGTACTAAACTACCGTCTCTCCAGGACACGAAGAGTTGTAGAAAATGCATTTGGCATTCTTGCAAACAGGTTTAGAGTTTTCAGCTCCACAATATGCTTGGAGCCAGGCAAGGTGGTAAAAATAACGATGGCTTTTCTGTGCATCCACAATTTCCTCCGTGAGCGCAAGTCTGAGGCATATACACCTCCGGCCTTCGCAGACTGGGAGAATGCTGACCACAAAATAGTTGATGGAGCCTGGAGACAGAACGGGATGGGGGCTTTTAAGCCAGTAGAGTCACGAAGGGAACGCAACCGAACACTCACTGCAAAAATGCAACGGGATCTTCTGCGTGATTATTTTGTCTCACCTGCAGGTATAATAGCATTATAACTATTTTTTAAAACTCTGTAAAGTCAACGTTGCTTCAGTTTTTTATACAACAGTGAATACAAACTCAATCAATACAAACTTGTAACAGCATAGCCACAACAATCCACATCTAGTAGTAAAAACTAAAATGTATTATAAAAAAAATACTGTAAATGTAAACAAAATTAGAAAAAAAAATATTTCAAAGGCTTTCCTTTGGGTCAAAGTGTTGCAGTGTTTGCAAAAAACTCCTCTTTCGTTTCACCCCTTTTGCAGTTGACTCCTCAAGTGTCTTTCTGCTGCTAGATGCTGAAGCAGGCGAATGACCTTCCCCTTGATCTTCATGGGGGGAAGCAACACGTGATGGGGTGGGTGAGGGTGTTCCTGCTCTTGATGGTGGTGTTGGTGATGGTTCAGTTTCAAAGATCACCAAAGATGTTTCAGAAAGATCATCCAGCTCAGACATATCAAGCTGGAAGAGAGGTGACAGTAAAATAGTGTCAGTACACATCACAGCAAAGCAGTAGCCATGAAATAAACATTAGTATATCTGAATACTAAATACATATTGGGATTATAGCATGTGATTTTTAATGTGCAAAATACCATCATATTTGATAGTTAATTATGTGTTTTAATTACTTAATTTATTACATAAACTTATATAAAAAATTTAAAGCATGATTCCAATATGTTAAAAAAAAACTAAAGAAGCAAAATAATGACAATTTTGCAGTCTGTTCATTGTGTACATTCAAAAACATGTTTTTAGACTACATAATAACTTACAGTGGTCTCACATGGATGGTGAGCAATATGCTGCTTAATAAAATCCATTACTCTGAGGAGCCACCTTTGCCTGGATGTCAAAGGTTTGGTCCCACTCCCACTTGGTTTGGGCTTTATTAGCCTGGAATATTGCGTTCGCAGAGACGCCGCCCTGGTCTTTACCTCGTCAACTGAAAGACAAAAAACGCAAGAAAAAAAAAACATTGTCAATTGTCATGCATTCCAGTATTTAATTCGCATGCATTCCAAATGTTTAAACGTGTCTTTACTTTTTGTCATCTGTCGTCATTACAGTATGAAATTGTAGCTCTAATCAATTTGGCTCACCTGGTCTTTGAAGAGAATTTGCAATTTCTCTCCATTTCTTCTCTTTCTCAACGCGGTTGTGGTAGAGGGTATCGGAAACATCATAAAGGCATGGGTGTTCCTGCCAAATTTCAACTAATCTTTCATCCATTTCTTCGGTCCAAGCCCGTTATTTTTTACTCCCCTCCCCCCGGGTTTATCCTCATCCCGTATCTTGCGTTCTCATTGGCTGTTCGACACCGCCAGTTGTGCGATTTAGATCAGATATCTGGCGTGCTAGAAAACTCATTTCGCTCGGCGATCACTCGGCGAGCCAGTCGGGTCGAGTTGTTGGATAGTTCACACTTAGCAATTGAGAGCCGAGTTTTGATCGCCGAGTGAATGCTGAGTTGCTCCCGACCTGGAAAATTAAGTGCCGACCAGTCGCCGAGCGAAAATCAGGGCAAAAATCGTGTAGTGTGAACTAGGCATAAGGGACTGTGTGGCACCATTATTTTCAGTTACTACACCCACACTGCACTCACCTGCACTATGTACATATGGATTGTATCCTTGTATTATACCTATCTATTAAAGTACAGGGTTATATTGGGTGAAGGCTTAGTGGAAAAGAAAAGAAAAGTTAAAAAAAAATATGTGTATATTGTTCAGTGGGGTCATTCTTTTTGTCGGTGAGGGTGTGACACTTACAAAGTGTGGTCACATTTGTTAGATGTGATGTGTGTTTGATTATGTTTGTATGGAGTATAAACTTCTTTTAAGACAGTTTTAACTGTTGTGACTAGGAATGTCCATTGGGGGGGGCATCATGGTTTGCTGCTGTTTTTCGTTCTGTCTCTGAGACTTGAGAGGCATTTGTGAAGACAAGCCGCGACTCCTCGTGTCTCATTTATTTCACCCTGTTTACAGGTGAGAAATGGGATAACACTTACATTAACTTGTAAATGATTATATTTGCAAGTGGATGTATAAATGAATCCAAAAGAAGTTTATAATCTTTGCAAATAGTGTGAAGTGTTGAGAGGCCGACACGCGTTGCACGTGTGGATACATATCGCTATAAGTGAATAATAACACAATGCACTATTTTTTGTACTGTTTATAAAATTATACTGTTGAATCTATACTTATTTGAATATTACTTTGTTCAGAGTAACTAAATACATCTTTCTAATGTTAGTTGGTAATGTTAAAAGCAAGCCATGGTTACTATTTTAGCTTAGAATTTAAATGTGAACGTTAACCTGCAAGTTGCTCTTAAAATAGTGGGTCCAACATTTTCTTTTGAATGATGGGTGATATGTGTGCTTTAAATTATTGCTGTGAAACTGAGGCAGTTGATCAAAGTTTATATGATTTATTCAGAAAATGTCTATTAACACACATTTCAGGTTTTTCCTACTCTTATAAGACTTGGGCACCACCTAAGCCCAAGCCCAGTGACCACACCACGTAAGCCCACCAACAACTCAGGGAAAACCCTGCATTTGTACCACTGTGTTTAAGCTATTGTAGCATTCTGTTAACTACAGATTTTAAATATGAAATTAAAAACAGTATTTTTATTCCAGGAAAATGGCCAAATGTCAAGGAGGGCTGCTGAGGTTGAGAGAGTCTCAGTATCCAACAGTGAAGACCCGGGTATTGTAGATAACAGTATCTGCCTACATTTACATCAGCACATAAGGATGGGTTTTTCCATATTCTTGTTCATGATAGTAGCAGCAAGTTTGATATTCAGTACATTGCTTTACAACCACATCCACAGAATGTTACTGTTTTTGTAGATAACTCAGATAACTACATATTCTAAATCATTTCATTCTAGGACTATGCTGTAAAAGAGAAAATTGCAACGAGGCCTGGATCTCGGAAACTTAAAGTAAGTGCTAGTTGATTTTTGAAGAATAGATTGTGTTTAAAATATATTTGTGTTAAAATATGTAAAACAACTCACTTCTTTACAGTTTTGGTGCTGACAATATCTATTCATCCATCCATTCATCCACCTTTGTGCCCGCCTGCCCATCTATGTATGCTTAAAGCCCTGACTGTTTTCAACTTCTGTTGGGTGTGTTACTACGGGGTAAATGCTAAACTGTGTACTGATTGCATAGCTGCTGATTAATTGTTTGATTCTTTTTCAGTCTACTAGTGAATCAGATGGGCCATGCTGATCCATCTTAAGGCAGTCTGAGCTACTAAAATAATAAAATTAAAAAGAGAGAATATCTGTCTGCGTCAGTGCATTAGTGCAGATGAAGGTAAGTCATGTTTTTCAGCAATAAATATTTTTTGCACCATAAGAATTAATGGTGAGATCACAAAGTTTATATATCTCGTCATATATTGAGCACTCAAACAACAGATTATATTTAAAAAATAAAATACAAGGTACTTTGTCTGTCTTTTTAACTTCTGCTTAAGATCAATCAATCTTTTGAACATGTATAAACATATGTTTGCATTTATATATTGATACGCTCACCAAGTATATGCTTTATGATACATCGGATGTAAGACATTGCTGATCAAATATATTAGGGCCCCTGTAGCTTAGAGGTGATGGCGGCAAATGTTTGATTATTTATTTCTTTTTTGCATTTTCAAAGGTGGCCGAACAGATTTTCCCCATTAAAAAGTTCCAGAAAGTGTACTTCACCAGCAAATTCAACAATGTGGACAAGCTAGGAAAACAAGAGGTGTAATTCATGTCACAATTCACGCCCCACACACACACACAGACATAGGACACACCCAAGCACCCAATACTGCCATAATTAAATGCATAGTGAATGATTATGAATTAGATTTTTCATTATGTATGTATAGAGTTTATATTTATAGATTTATACCACAATACATTATTCAGTTATATAATTGTATATATTACTGTATAATAAAATTATATTATTGTATAATTACCATTGTAAAATAAATTATTAAGTGTAATATAATTATGTTATTATATAACAAATACAATCTATTACTATTATTTTCTATATTACTATTATTATAGTACATTTAAATTACAATATAGAATGCCAAGTTGGTAAATGTGTTATCAGTTTACCATTTAGAAGGAATCCTTACCAGTTGTTTTTGTTCCTGTGTTTGAAATCATACCGTTGCTTAATAAATGGCAAAGAGCCAAAGATACAGTTCTGAGTTGTGAGATCTATACATTGTATTGTATTGTATAATTGATGTCAAAGTACAGTAATTACAGTCAAAGTAAACTGTGAAGTTCAGAGGAAATCTGTTTACCAAGTAAACATCACAGTAAAATAATCAATCAGGTTTACAGTTTTACTATGAAATTGTTTATAGTAAAACTGTGAAATAATTCAGTTGTACTATGAAATTGTTTATAGTAAAACTGTGAAATAATTCATGGTTTTACTGTGAAAGTTCATAGTGGAACTGTCAACTAGATTACAATGAAATTTCACAGTAGAACCATGAAGTGGCCAAATTACCATCAAAAATTCATAGTAGAACTGTAAAATATTTCACAGTACATTTTTTCCTGGGGATGTCTGTACAACATTTTGAACTTCACTTTAAAAGTCAGTTGAATGTGTTTTACTGTAGTAAGAATGAAAGTATGAGCTGATCTTTGTCTCATTGTGTAGCTTTGATGAAGAAAAAGCCGCTGGGTCAGTGTGTAACAGGAGGTTTGGAGTGAAGGTGGGTGTGTGTGGATAAAAGCTTCCAGCACCTGGTATTCCCAGGCGGTCTCCCATCCAAGTACTAACCTGGCCCGACCCAGCTTAGCTTTCGAGATCGGGTGTTCTCAGGGTGGTGTGGCCATAAGCAAGAGACGCTGTAAACAAGCTGCTTCTTATAGACATCCGTCGTTCAGCCTTTCACTCCGCTGTGTGTCGTCTTTTACTTTCTCTGTTCTACACGCAGCTTTTCAAATAAAAGATCCTGAAACAGTGACAAAACACACAGAGAACCACACACACCGCTCAGCTGCTGCTGCTGATCCACTTTCACCTGCATTTGGTACAAAAACACCACAACAAATCATCTGGATTCAACCTTTTCTTAACCATGTACCAGAAAAGTCGCTCACTGCTGCCTACAAAACCACACAAAACACTTTATACTTCGCAAACAAACAGAACGTATTCTGTAAATATGATATGATTTGTAAACAAACACAACACGATGTACAAATAAAAAACACGACTATCTAATGCCAAGTTCACACTACACGACTTTCCAAGTCGTCGGGTCGCTGTACAGTTCACACTACACGACTGAATCTTTTGCACTCGGGAGTCTTTCAGTCGGTGTATATTTCACACTAGACGACTGATCGGCGATAGTGGGTTTCACACTACACGATCTATCACCAACTGGAATCGCAGGCGAGCTTCTCTGCTCTCCCTTTTTTTTCTTTTTTTTTCTTTACAAAAACACACGTGAGAAGTGACGATGGGTTTAATGATACCAAGCCCAAAAATGCACGTCAACAAGTAGCGAGTGATCAAAGTGTTTGTGCGCAGATGTGCAGCGTAAAATCAAGGAGGAAAAATAAATTAATCTGAGTGGATTTGGCAACACAAACAGTATGGCTTGTTCTATAGTAAGTTGGAGGTTAATTAATAATTTTGCAATGCAGCGTGGGTATTACGTTTTGTAGAGGACGATCAAATCAGAAATACTGTAAAACGTGTGTGTCGGTGTATTCTGATATAAACTATAAGCCCCTGTCCCACCTGTTTACACTTCCCTGCTGCGTTTTCCTCACACCGTATCCTGTGTTCTCATTGGCTGTTCGACATGTACTATCATTATGAAGTGGAATTCCTTTTAATAACAATAACACTTTATGTAATGAAGATTATTCAATTTAATAACAATCTAAATTAAAACGGAAGAGCATAGATGACATTTTAGTTGACTTTAAATTGAAAGTAAAATCACAATATGCAGTTATTACCAACCCTTTTATTTCAAAGACTGAAATTTTATCCCAAATACAATTTGCAGGAAGAAATGGGTTTATTAATGTATTCATTTTTAAAACTGATATATGCATATTATTTTAACTGATATATGTATATTATTTTAACTGATATATTTATTTATTATTTTAACTGATATATTTATATATTATTTTAACGGATATATGTATATTATTTTAACTGATATATTTATTTATTATTTTACCTGATATATTTATTTAATATTTTAACTAATATATATATTTATTATTTTAACTGATATGTTTGTATATTATTTTAACTGATATATTTATTTATTATTTTACCTGATATATTTATTTAATATTTTAACTGATATATATATTTATTATTTGTAACTGATATATTGTGGCGCCGTCAAGGCCGCAAGTGAACTGTCTTTGGCAGTTCATTCAGTGGTTTAGAGACAGACAGCCATTCATACACACATACAATCATACAACAGACAAACATATAAGCTACTTACCCAGCCCTCACCGCAGCCACCCCACTCCCAACAACGGGATACACGGCTACGGTGAGCTTAGACACCACTGCCGCAAGGCTTTCTGGGTAAAGCCTATGCCGGCCCCTAGAGCGACGCTACAATATTTATACTGATATTGATAGGCACGTTCACATCGTGATTTTTTTTTATCAGTTCTCAACAAATCTTTCTGAAGTTCTAGATCTCAGGAATGCTTTTAATTATTTCTTATGTAAAACACTTTGAATTGCCACTGTGTATGAAAGGTGCTGTACAAATAAACCTGCCTTGCCTTTACCGTAATGTTTATTATACGCACATCTTTACAAACAATGTGGGGGCTTATTTGACTGAGCATTTGGAAGTGGAGGCTGGCTTGACCACAGTAGGAAATTCGTGGATACTAGCCAGACCAGCAAATATATAGAAACACAAACTCACCTGCTGACCGCTCATGATGTAAAGAACACAGGGTGCTAGACTCACAGCCGGCTGGAGTTCCTTGTTACCACTCAGGTAAATGTTGAAAAGTGTACCACAGCGCCCCCTACTGCTCAGGTGCGACGCATTTGTACGAGTCGAGATGTATTTGTGAGAAAATCTGACACTAAATGACACAAGGCGCCAGAACAGTGTCAAAGGTCACGTGATTCACAAACGGCATTTGCGGAACAGCGTTTGTATTTGTAAAACGTGTTTTATTTGTTTGTGAAGTGCAGTGTATTAGAAAACAGCATTTATTTTAAAGTCACATATGTATTTGCAACAGTGGCGTTTTGTATTTGTAAATCCCACTGTGTGCGTTACATAGTCGTGTTTTTTATTTGTACATCGTGTTGTGTTTGTCATCATATTATATTTACAGAATACGTTCTGTTTGTTTGCGAAGTCTTGGCACCAAATTAGCTCCATAATAACACTCCACGTGAACGCGCAAACGGAGGCGGAGTGAGTAGGGAGCGGATTGAGATGGGGTGGGGGTCTCTTTCTCTCTCTCTCTCTCTCCCTCTCCCTCTCCCTCCCTGTTCTGTTCGAGTGCGGATCTGTTCCGTGTCTGTGTTTGTAGTTTTGTTGATAATTGAAGTTGATGAACGCAGGTGAGTTTATACATTTCCACACTTCTGTACATTACTGTGTATTGTTACTTTATGTAGTTCAGATTGTTGATTTGATTTAAACACACTTGTTTTAAACAGAACACTCACGAACTAAACCAGGAAGTCTTGGACATTCGCCTGACATTCGAGTTTCTTTCGGCTCGTTCGGCTCGTTCTCGGCTAAACTCCAAAACATCCAAAAACGAGTGAAACTGCATTAACTGATTCTGCAGTAAACAAGGAACAAACTACAATCAAATATGTTTAAAACGTTTTTTTCTGTAAATGTGAGATTCATCTGCGTTGAAATGCTAAGGAAGTGCTAAGGGAGCGTCTACAAAGTGCATGAAGCCGAGGTGTATTTATTACCCAGTGGCATGTACCATTCAATACTACTGTATAAAGTCCTACAGTATGGGTACAGTAACAATATATAGTGTCAAAAATTCTAAAAACAATCATTTTAATATAATAAACGATGCAATAGTTACCTAGTGACATGTACCACCCACTACACTTAAATTACAGAAACAAACCCTACAGTATGGGTACAGTAATAAAGAATTAAAAGTAAAAAATTACATAATTTTAAGGACTAAGTAGTTAACTAGTCACTCGTACTAGTTACTACAACCACATTATAAAAGTCCTACAGCATGGGTACATTTACGAATCATAAAATGTACTACAATAAAGGCACAGTAATAATAAAATATAAGAGATTAACAAAAATTAAGAAACGCAAGTTTTTGATCAGACGACAGTTGTAGTAGTTAACTAGTGACTTATACTACTTACTAAAACAAAATTGCAAATTAAAAGTCCCACAGCATGAGTACAGTAGGTAATCAATACAATTAACAAAAATCAAGAAATATGAACATGACTCACAAACTAAACCAGGAAGTCTGAGCTGCTGTAAATAACTTGCTGTGTTTACTGGTGTTTCTGTTTACATGTAGAAAAATGGCAGAGTCCAAAATTTCAGTAGCTCAGGACGAGTTCAGCTGTTCAGTCTGTCTGGAAACACTGAAGGATCCAGCTGCTATTCCATGTGGACACAGTTTCTGTATGGTGTGTATTAATAACTGCTGGGATCAGGAGGATGATAAGGGAACATACAGCTGTCCACAGTGTAGAAAAACCTTCACTCCAAGACCTGAAGTGAGTAAAAACATTATTCTGGCAAAAGTTATAGAGGACCTGAAGAAGAGAGAAGCCCAAGTCCCACTTCCTTCTGGACCTGAAGATGTGGATTGTGATTCCTGCACTGGGAAAAAATACAAAGCTGTTAAATTCTGTCTGGTGTGTTTGGCCTCTTTCTGTGAAACTCACCTCCAACTTCACTATGAATCGCCTGCTTATAAGAAACACAAGCTGGTTAAAGCCTCCAGACGACTTCAGGATCAGATCTGCTCTCAGCATGATAAACTGCTGGAGGTTTACTGTCGTACTGATCAGCAGTGTATCTGCATGTTGTGTATGCTAGACAATCATAAAGGACATGATACAATATCAGCTGCAGCAGAAAGAACTGAGAAACAGGTAAAAAACTTTATACAGCTCTCTTTAACAAGTAACAACTCATTAGCATTTACACTGACGTTGTTTATGTGGTGCTCGTACACAATACAAGTAAATTCTGAATTGTTTTACTGTGTAGAAGCAGCTGCTGGAGATCCAGAGAAAATTCCAGGAGAAAATCCAGAACAGAGAGAAGGAACTTTGTGAGCTGATAAATGCTGTGGAGTCTCACAAGGTAAGTTTTATAAATGAAAAGCTCTCAGGATCAGTCCGACTCTCCTCCATTAAACCAATCTCCATTAAAAATGAGATATTTTATATTTCAGGTAACTTTGCAAGTGATGGAGCATTTTGTTGATTAATTTAAAAAATCTTTAAATTCTTCCTGTTTAGTTGGTGATTGATGCTGTACAGCAATTCTGAGGTTGTGCTAATAATTATAAGGGTGATAAGATCAGATTAGGACTTTGACTGAGCCACCCAAAAAGATTATTGATTGTTGCTTTGGATCAAGATGCTTAAACATAAATGACTGTATAAGATTTCTGGTAAAAACTTGAGAAAATCACAAAATTGAATTTCCCAGTCCTGGCCAGGCTGCTGTTTCCTGATACTCAAAATTATTTCTGTAACAGTATACTACCACCAGCACATTTTACAGTATATATGGTGTTTTTAGGTTTTATTAGATTTAATCCACACATTATTTTGAATTAAGGACATACAGGAGCAGGTGTGTTGTATCAAAAATCTGTGAGGAAATAAAACATGCTTATAAATGCAGTAAAAACTAAAGTGATGATGAACACTTAAGAAGTGCTGGAGTTTAAGGTAGAAGGTAAAAGACGTAAGTAAATGATCAAATACTGCATCATGTGGACATAATGATGATGGTAACATTTTCAAGGGTATGAAAATCAAGCCATTTAGCACCATCACCAAGCTATGAGTGATGAAAGTTTTAGACTGGCCAGAAGCTACATATGAATGTGAATGATGGACAAATATGAGTGAGAAATGTTTCTTCTTTCTGAATCTTCTAACAGTGTTCTGCACAGACAGCAGTGGAGAACATTGAGAGTATCTGTACTGAACTAATCAACTCAATTAACAGAAGATGCTCTGAGCTAAAAGATCTGATCAGAGATCGAGAGACAGCAGTAGTAAGTCAAGCTGAAAAAGTCCTGAAACAGTTGGAGCAGCAGATTGTAGAGCTGAAGAGGAAAGATGCTGAACTGGAACAGCTTTCACACACAGAGGATCCCGTCCATTTCCTCCAGGTAACAGCACTAAAATAATTATATTATTGCTGCACCAGTTCAAGTAATAAAATATGTTCAGAATGTGAAAACACTTGACGACAGTAGCGTGAAAAAGATAAGAAATAGTAAGAACTTACTGATATCAGATAATGAGAGATTAGATTGAACATTGATGGCGGTCTCTAGTGGACAGGTAGGGAAATAACAGGGCTGACTTTTTTTGGTAGAAAGCCACACTTTTTAATCTCTAACTGAAAGAAAATCTGATTGGTTGCCAGCCAAAGGGAAAAGGGGCAGCTGGTGTCTGAGAATGTATTGGAGTGGTATTGAATAAATGAACCTGTTCAGCCCTGAGAAGGAAGTGAATGCAGTTCTATTAAAACTGTGTACAGTTGAGTCCTAATAATCGGTCGATTTTCTGGTGAAGTGTTTTGGCCTGGCTGTTTATAAAGGAATTAAATTGTAGGTGCTGCTGTGCATTTGTTCTATGATTCCAAAATTAAATGAAGTAAATAACAATTTAAGGCCAACAAATTTAGACCTCTAAATCCTGACTTTTCATAATCTGTTCTTATCTGTTTATGATGTTTACAATCTTCACAGTAGTGTAAAATTGTCCTCGTACCAACTATTTTCCAACAGTTTTACAGGCACAAGTTTATTAGTTGAATCATTTGTGATTCATCATCATCTTGTTGTTTCTCTGTGAACATTATCTGTCTGGATGTAGAATTTTCAGTCTCTCTCGGCTCCTGCTGAATCTGCAGAATCAGCCACCATCACAATCAGTCCTTCCCTCTCATTTGATGATGTTATAAAGTCTGTATCTCAGCTGAGAGAGAAAGTAGAAGAATTCTGGAAAGAGCAGTGTGAGAAGATACCAGATGAAGGTGAGTTCAAGCCCTTAGTGTTCCATTATCTCAAACGCTTCGGTACTCAAACATCAAACAAAACAATCAAATCCACATTTTGATTATTCTTTCTGCAGTGAAGAAAGTCCGGATTACTCCACCTACTGAACCTGAAATCAGAGAAGATTTTCTACAATGTAAGTTTCTCACAAGCACACAAACATACACAGTGCAGTGAAAAAGTATTTGCACCCCCCAGTTATCTGTTTTTTTACAGATTTGTCAGACGTTTCTAGTTCAGATGCTACAGTGCTACAGTACACATTTATGTGTGTCTGCAGTGTTTGTGTGTGTTTGTGTTGTGGCACACTCTCACACGCACACACTTAGACACAAGCACACACACTGTACACACACACTCTCTCTCTTCTATGTTAATTGTTTTATTTTGTGTTTCCTCTCCAGATGTTTGTCGGTTCACACTGGATCCAAACACAGCAAATAAAAAGCTCCGCCTGTCTGAGGAGAACAAAGTGGTGACCTGGACTGAAGCATTACAGTCGTATCCTGATCATCCAGATAGATTTGATCATTGGCCTCTGGTTCTGTGTAGAGAGAGTGTGAGTGGACGCTGTTACTGGGAGGTTGAGTGGAGTGGGGATGATGGGTTTTTTATAGCAGTGTCAAATAAAAGCATCAGCAGGAAGGGAGGTGATGAGTGTTGGTTTGGACTTAATGATCAGTCCTGGAGTTTGTTCTGTTCTCCATCCAGATTTTTATTCTGCCACAATAACAAAGAGACTGAAATTCCCATAATGCCGAGCTCCTCTAGAATAGGAGTGTATGTGGATTATGAAGCAGGAACTCTGTCCTTATACAGCGTCTCTGATACAATGAAGCTCCTCCACAGAGTTCAGACCACCTTCACTCAGCTCCTCTATCCGGGGTTTTTTCTTTATCCAGGATCAGAAGTTAAACTGTCAGATTTAACAAATTAAATGTAAAATTTAATTGAAAGTGTAACATTAAACTGTTTGGGTGATTTTAGAATCTGTGAGGCAGTGATACATTTATGAAGATTTTCTTTTTCAATTTATTAATCACCATTTATTCAGTGCTGTGAAAAAGTATTTACCCCCTTTTCTGATTTTTTTTTCTTTTCTTAAAATATTTATCATCTAAATGGATTCAGATATTAAAACTAAATTAAATAAAAAACAAACTGAATATTTAAAAACATAAAAGAGAAAATGTGTGTACATTACAAAATGGTAAATGTAATCATTTTCACCTTAAACTTCTTTCTTCTCAAGTCTATTATAAGCAAAATCTTATTATAAAAATGATCATTTTCCTTTTAAACCACTGGTTGGTCATTTCAGCAGTAGCGAGCGCTTATGAGCAGTAATAACTGAGAGACGTTTGGTGTTCCTAGGCTGTTCCTTGGTGACTAGGGAGTGAACGCTGGCATGTCTGTCTGCCGCTGATCCCCGGTGTATGGTGTTTTGAACGTTTTTGGACTTTTTGACTTTTCCCTGGACGCTATTTTAAGACTTGCTTTATCTGGACTAACATAGTCATCAAGGATTTAAAGTTTGTTGAAAACTCACGTGTGCTGAAAACTTGTCACCTGCCTGACACAAGTCCTCTTTGCTCTGCTCCACTCTCTGCTGTGCGTTGAGTAAGTCTGCCAGCTTTTACTGCTGTTTTGGAGAGCAGTTTCAACTTCTCCTCCGTAACAACATGCCTCGGGTGGGTTAGCTGTTAGTTGACTAGTTGACAGTGTCCTTGTCTGATCTGCTTAAGTTAACCACAGGTACTAGGGCTTCTACTTGCTCTCTGGATGTGATACCCACACTCCTACTCAAAAATGTGTTGCAGACTGTTGGCCCCAGCATCTTATCTATAATAAACAGCTCCCTTCTTCTTGACTGTCTTAAGTGTGTGGTTGGCATCCGGGGAACAGCCTTATGGTGGTTCACCCCCTACTTAAAAAACAGGACTTTTTCAGTAAAGTTTGGCAATTTTTCTTCCTCTCTGGCAGAAATTACCTGTGGAGTACCACAGGGCTTTGTCCTTGGCCCTATTCTGTTCTTGTTGTACATGCTTCCTTTACAGACCATCTTCCGTAAACATAAGATTTCATATCACTGTTACTCAGATGATACACAGCTTGTAACATTCACCCTTTAAATTCTAATCCTTAATGTGTATAGTTCAAAGGAAAGAAAAAAAACTGGACGTACAAGGTGACCTCCAAAAGGACTACTGTGGAAGTACTTCAGGAACTGCTTGACCAAGTCTTCTGGAACCACCAACTGATAATTATAGCCACCGAATCTAGAAGGCACACCCCGGTACAAGACGCCTTGCTGTTCTTGGTACTGCACCCGACCCAACTTGGTGCTTTGGCAGGTTTCCTTTACTTGCTCACAAACTTGGCTTGTTCTTTGAGCAGCTTCAATTTCTTGAAGAGAAGTTGGCAGGTTGCACCAATCGGTTTTGGCCACAGCAATGCAGATATTTCCTTCTACTGTAGGTGGGGCTCGTGATAGTGCGTCTGGCACAACATTGCAGCAACCTTTCCTGTAGTGTACTCTGAAGTCAAAAGCTTGGAGACGTAGAGTCCAGCGAGTTAATCTTGAAACCGTTTTAGGAGAGTTAAATGCCCATGTAAGGGCACTATGATCCGTAAAGATATCGAATACCGCTCCTTCTAAGTAATGCCGCCACTTTTCCACTGCCCAAACCACAGCTAAACATTCTTTCTCGGTGGTGGAATATCTCAGCTCTGCTCCTCTTAAAGCCCGGGAGGCATATGCTGTGACTCTTTCGTCACCACAGATTTGCTGGGTGAGAACAGCACCTAGCCCAACGTCACTTGCATCAGTCATCACTTGGAAAGTGACATCGTTCCTCGGTTGAGCCAGGACAGGGGCAGCTTGAAGGGCTTCCTTCAAGCTCTTGAAGGCATTTTGGCAGTCTACAGACCACTCCCATTTTACGCCCTTCTTTTTTAGGTGATTTAGTGGCGTAGATATATCAGCCAGATTAGGGATGAACTTATGGTACCAGCCTACCAAACCTAAAAATCTTTGTAGGCTCTTAAGATCCGTTGGAGTAGAATATCTGCAAATGGCTGTCACTTTTTCAGGATCTACTTCTACTCCCCGGCCAGATACTACATGCCCCAGGAAGTTGATTTGAGTCTGGAAAAGGTGACACTTTTTTACATTGAGAGTTAGCTGGGCCAGATGTAATTTGTTGAAGACTGCATCCAAGTGCTGAAGATGTTGTTCTGGAGTTTGCGAGAAAACGATAATATCATCGATGTATACGAAACACATTTTCCCCTTCAACTCTCCCAATACTTGTTCCATCAACCGTTGAAAGGTGGCGCCAGCATTTTTCAGCCCAAATGGCATCACTTTAAAATGGTATAAACCTTGCGGTGTGATGACGGCAGTCTTTAGTTTACTCTCTTCGTCCATTGCCACTTGCCAGTAGCCACTTTGCAGATCTAGTGTGCTAAAATATGCAGCACCCTGCATTGATTCAAGGATCTCATGCACTAAGGGCATAGGATATGCATCATGGAAAGTCTTGGAGTTTAGACCACGGTAGTCCACACAAAAACGTAATGATCATCAGGTTTGGGTACCAAAACCACAGGAGCAGCCCAGGAGGAAGAAGAAGGTTCGATTATGTTGTCCTTTAGCATTTTTTGGACATGTTCCTTGATAATGTCCTGCTTTTGGATGGAGGTCCGATAAGCTCTTCTCCTTATGGGGACTTCATCTGCAGTGATGATGCAATGTTTTACCACATTGGTGAATCCCAACCACTCTGTCCAGACAGTCGACCACTTCTGCAGCAGTGGTCGTACTAACTCTGGTTGACAGTTAAACATGTTGTCCACTTGTGGCACATTCTTCACCATGGCCATGTAGAAATTAACTCCACCTGCTATGTTGGTCCAGCTAAGTGTGGTTCTCGGTTTAACCAGAAACTTATGGGACTTCCCGCTCGGTAAGGTGTATTCCCCCAGGTGCGGTTTAAGAGACATTTTGCTGGCGATTAAAAAGTCTAAGCCAAGCAGGACTGGCATGTATAGACTATCCTCCCTCAGGACATACACATCGGTTTTATAAGAAACATCATGGAGTTTTAACACTAGAGGAGTTTTGCCAACAGCTTTACTCTCTTGGCCATCTGCCATAATGAAGGCTTGGTTTTCACAGCGTTGCAATTCTTCATTCTCCCAGGCTAACTGCTTCCACAAACGTTCTTGAATAAGTGTGTATGTACTGCCAGTGTCCAACACAGCATCAATGTTAGCTCCACGGATCTGTATAGGGATAATGAGAAGGGAGGGCGCTCCATGTACCGTTGCGAGATTGCCATCCCCGATGTTCTTATCTCCACCTTTTCTTAGATTTTTCTTGCTTTGGCGTTCTCCTGAGATATTTTGTACTCTACTCCAGTACCCTTTCGAGGAGGCCCAATCCTTCTCAATCATTGATCCTGTCTTAACCAGCTGGTCAACAGTAGATACAATGCCCCGTAAGCCACTAGCCAGCCGTGGGTTACATGCATTTAGAATTCTCCTCACCAACTCCTCCTCAGACATCTCCGGCCGCCACTTTAAGCACAAAGCCCGATAATCATAGGCAAAGTCCCGAAGACGCTGCTCTGGAGCTTGGACCATGGCATGAAGCTGTTCTTGAATTTCCGTGGAGTAATCCTTAGATAAAAAAGCCTCCAAGAAAGCGGTTTTAAACATTGGCCAGCTTTTTATTTTGTTCTTTGTTGCCTGCCACCAGCTCCGTGCCGGACCCTGTAGCACAGCATTTAGCGCGCCCAGCAGCTCCTGATCGCTCAGGGGACGAAGTGTTAAAAAGTTTTCACATTGTTCTATGAAGTTAGTGATGTCGGTGGAGCTAGTGGATTCCCCAAACTTTGGAAAGTCCATACGAATAGGTGGAGTGGATGGAGCACTGAGAGCAATAGAGCTGGCATCACTAGGAAAGAACTTCACTGCAGGAGTAGAGGTTATTAGGGGTTTTGAATATTTCCGAGGGCTTCTATGGGTAGATTCTTTTAGCTGTTCTTCCCACCAACGATCACGCCGATGTAGACATTCTACAATAGTACGGTCCAGATGGCTAAATCTCCCATCTATGTACTCTTTCATGTTTGTAGACAACTTGTCAATTCCCTCTCTCAGCCCTTCTTCTCTACTAAGTGAAGAATCAACCACATCTTTAAGCCGACCTTCTAAAGCTTCCACCTTTTCAGTGAGTTTATTGAGCTGATCTCTCCGTAGGTTTAGCTCCATGCTAACGTCATCCTCTTCATCACCCTCATGCTGTCCCACTGATGTCTTGGGATCATCCAAATATAGCTGTTCCAGCAGGCTAGAAACCTCAGTAATATCACCACGGGGCTGCCTTAGTGTTACATGCTGAGGGAGTCTATTTTGTTCTTCTGATGCCTCCATCTTATGATAAGGAAATGCCCACTGATGTATATGTGTATACTAATGTGTGGATGAAATATCTACAATTATCTAGGATAATTGTGAAAGTGCAGGTAATGTAGCCTATACTAAGCAGAACAGGCTGAAAAGCAAAGATGCTAGCTCAAGTTAACAACTTAGTTAAACACTGTTTAACACTGGTAAAATGTGTTGCTAACCACCCAACAATGAGCAAGTTAAAAATGTTAACTTTATCTGCACTGGTAAGCTCAAAAGAGAGGATTATCGCCTAGATCCCCGTACGGGCCACCACTTGTAACATTCACCCTTTAAATTCTAATCCTTAATGTGTATAGTTCAAAGGAAAGAAAAAAAACTGGACGTACAAACACCTTTTAGGATGGGGCGGCATAAAATTATCTCTCTCCTAGCTCACCACACAAACAAAGTTTTAACAATCATATAATGCATTTATTTAGCTAAATTATTTCATAACCCCGATTTATTCGACACTTTATCAAATACATCATAAATACAAATCACAAACAAAGACCCAGCTATTTGTCCTGGCCGTTCCCGAGGTCAAAAGTTAATAAAGGCTCGGCGGCCACCATAAAGTTTGCAGACAGTGTAGAGCTAAATCCGGTAAGATAGGGAGGGCAAAAGTTTATTAAACTAATCCGGGACTCGGCGGTCCTTCCTTAACCCAGGTAGCTCACCACCTTTAGCCCGTTCGCATGATGTGGGTCCGTTGCTGCTCCCAACGAAACGCTCCGTCCTTTTTTGTCTGTCCACGCAATTCCCCAAAAAACACACAAAAAGTAGCGTGTGCGCACACTTATATGCGTAAAAAACGACAGTCAAAAAAGTATATATATTCCATCAGTGGGAAAAGTTTGCAACGCCGGTCACCATGCTTTTTTTTTTTTTTACAATCACTGACCTCCTTGTTTATTTCCAAGCCCCCTTTCTCATTGGCTGACGGTCCCATGACGTACAGCAAAAACATCTGGGGCACGTAAATACAGAGGGAAGAAATTACCCTTTTATATTATTGTAATAAGGTAATTATTTCCAACCTTCCCCCACTTTTTCTTTTTAAACTATTTAAACAGTTGTAACTTTGTTACAAGCTGAATGATGATAAAAGAGAAGCCATTATCTTTGGTCATCCGGACTGCCCTAAAATAATAGAGGACCGCCTTGGCCCATTATCTGTTAATGTACACAGCCATGCCAGGAATCTTGGAGTTATTTTTTATTCTGCGCTTAAGTTTGATAAACAGATAAACTCTGTTGTTAGTGCTAGTTTCTATCAGCTCAGAAAGATTGCTAAGCTTAAATCCATTTTAACTGTTAAGGATTTGGAAACAGTCATCCATGCTTTTATTATGTCACAGCTAGACTATTGCAACTCTCTTCACTTGGGTATCAACCAATCAGCTGTCACGCTTGCAGCTGGTTCAAAATGCAGCTGCTAGCCTTTTAACTGAAATCAAAAAAAGGGCGTCCATCTCGCCTGTGCTGGCCTCCCTACATTGGCTCCCTGTTAAATACAGGATTGAGTTCAAGGTCTTTCTGGTTTTTAAAGTCCTAAATTCTCCAACGTACATCTCTGAGCTCCTGCGTCCATACTCGACCTCACGAGTTTTAAGATCCTCCAATCAGTTGCTGCTATACATTCCTAAATCTAGACTTAGTTCTAAAGGTGATAGAGCTTTTACCGTTGTAGCTCCAAAAATGTGGAATAGTCTGCCTGTTTTTATTAGGATGTCATCCACAATCGATGTTTTTACGTTTAATTTAAAAACACACTTATACTCTCAGGCTTTTCATTGCCCTTAATACATTTTAAAGAACTTCTTATTATGTCCAAGGTATATTTCAAACTTTTGTTTCCTATTGTTTCTGTATTTTTATTCATTATTTAAAAATTTTACTGTCCTTTGTTATTTTTTATTGCTACTTTTTTATGGTTATTCTTTTATTGTTACTCTTTTTATACTCTTTTATTTTACTGCCTGATTTTTATATCGTACAGCACTTTGGTTGGTTCTTGTAGTCTTTAAATGTGCTTTAAAAATAAAGTTGACTTGACCTGACTTGTTTAGTACATTAAGCCACATGAGGTGTTTTAGACTCCTGGGGAAGCTGATTCTCACCTGATTTCTTCTAAGCTGTAAAACACAAGTTTTAAAGTGAAACTAGCACATGGTAAGGAATAATACAGCAGAACTTAGATGCGTGTGGATGGTTTCAGAGGGGATTTGATTCTTTCACAGAAATAGTTCTTTGTATTGTGGAACGTTTGTTCAGCCCTCATCAGTTTATCTCTGCTCATTCAGCCTACAGCAGTTTAGACCCACCCACTTATCCACCAAGTTTGTACTTTTATTTCAGGTTCATCATTTTCTTCCTCTATTTTATTCTCCTTAATTTCTTTTATCCATTTAAAAGGTTTTGTTGTTTTATTTTTGATATTGTTTTTTAATTCCCATTTATTTTTTTATTTTTACTTCTTTTTCTTCTTACTTCTCTGTGTTGATAAAAATATGTGTGTAAATTCATATGAAATGTCTTTTAGCTGTTAATTTTTGCTTCTTTATATTCTAATCGTATGGCTGGGTTCAGAAATAGTGGTTGGTTCAGGATCTGGTTCCTTCTTTTTGAAGTAAAATCAGTAAAATCCATAAAATCTTTAATGATCTTTTTTATCCACCGCCATCAGACTCTACAACGAGTCTCTTCACAGTCGAGGCAGCCAGATCTAATGTTGCTGGACTGATTAGGGCTGTTTTTCCTTGATCGTAAACCACTTATTCACTGAAGTCACTTTATTTTCTAGACCCCAAATTTGCTGTCACATTTTGTTATTGTCATTATTATTATTAATAATCTATGTTAATTAATAATGTTGATAGCAGTGGTGATAATGGTAGTGGTAATTATAATGGTAATAATAAATGTGTATTTGGATACTTTATTGATACAGTATACTGTTTTTTACTCCATATTTGTATATAGCGGTGCTCCTGTATATTCCTCCCTTACTGTTTTTCATTTATATTCTATGGTTGTGTAACGTGTAGAGTTCTGTGTGGAGTTCTGTGTTTGCTGCTGTAATGAAACAATTTTCATTGGGATTAATAAAGTTATCTTATCTATCTATATCATATTATTTTTATTTCACAATTCTCCAAAAGTGCCACAAGAGAGAGACATCACAGTATTTTTTTTAAAGTTTGGTTTATTTCTACTTTTATTTCAGGTTCATCATTTCCTTACTGTTTTATTTCCTCCATTTCTTTTACCCATTTAAAGGGTATTTCTTGTTTTATTGTTTGATATTGTTTTTTAATTCAATTTTATTTATGTTTACTTTTTTTTCTTTAATTAAGGCAGTGCCGGTGTGAACAATGGTCACAAGATCTCCATATCATGTTTTTTTTAGCAATTATCCAATAGTGCCACAAGAGGTGCTAAACAATAATACAAGTCAAGTCACATTTATTTATATAGCGCTTCTTACACTGAACATTGTCTCAAAGCAACTTTACAGAATCCAGGACCAACAGACCAAAAACCCTCTGTTGCGCAAACTGAGGGTGACAGTGGGAAGGAAAAACTCCCTTAAAATTACAGGAGAAAACCTTGAGAGGAACCAGATTCAGCAGGGACCTCCATCCTCCTTGGATGGCCTAGAGCAGGGGTGTCAAACTCACGGCCCGCCACGTCGTTTTATGTGGCCCGCGAGAGCTTAAACGACTGTACGATTGTTGTGATGGTTCGAGTCGTTACAGAGACGCACTTATAATTTAATGAGACACCTGCGCCTTTAAGAGACAACTGTGACATCGTAGTCATGGCAACTAACTTTGACCTTCGCTGAGAAGCCATGTGACTTTTTTACGGCAAAAGAACGAGGGTAGTAATGTAAACAATAATAATAAATATAAATAATTATCTTGCAGTATAATACCAAAGCATCGTCTGTAAGTAGTGGCGTTTATATTCTCAGTTGTTTGTAAATGTTTAGTGAGTATATCACAGCGTTTTAGTTACAAATTTACCATAATTAAATACAGTTGTTACCGTTACTATAGCAATTAGTATCTTTACACAAAATTTTAACTCCTTAGCACTATTTTACGTATTTTACATATTGTACCAGATGTAACACTTGACTACAGCTGTGTGCTTGTACTGTATTAAGTTCTTTATTGTTTTTATTGTTTGTATTTTTACTTCATTCTGGTGCACACAGTGTATCACACAGCTGGGAAGCAAATAAAACCGACTGTATTCTGAAGAGAGCTGTCTGTCTGTCTGTCTAGCTGAGCAAGAAGGATAAACTATTAGTGAGGGCAGAACAATTGTCTTAAAATACACTGTAAAATCCTACATTAACTGCATCTCTCAAAATGCATGCTGATTTTGTGACCTGCAAAGTGACACATCCCACCAGTAGATGATGTTACACATATTTACACATGATCCCAAAATGTACAAGAAGATAAGTAAGAAAATTAAGCAGAAGGAGGAAATGTAATGAAAGTGAAAACAAGTTTGTGCTTCAGGAAGAGAAACCGGTGTGTCTCTTGTGTTATGAGGCCATGTCTGTGGTAAAGGAGGGCAATATACTCCAAGAAAAACAACAGACAGCAATCACAGCAGGATACGTTACAATCGGCCCTTTGAGGGCCACAATAATGCTGATGTGGCCCTCGGTGAAAATGAGTTTGACACCCCTGGCCTAGAGGATAATTTAAATAAATAAAATGTACACAAATCATACATACACAAACCTAACCTAAACAATTTTAAGCTTTTAATGACTTATTTACTTATTTTAGTTTCAATACAACACGAAGCTGGCAAAAAAAATACAATAAAATAAAAATAAAAGTACGAGAGAGTTAAAGGTTCTTTTTTTAAGAAAAGGTTGAATCCAGATGATTTGTTGTGGTGTTTTTGTACTAAATTTAGGTGGTGGATGGCGGCGCGCACGGACGCAGCGGCTTTTGCTCTCCTGAACGGTACTTTGTTTTGTTTGTTTTTGTTAGTCTACTTATTTTCCGGCATGACTAGAACACTCACGAACTCAGCTTATAAACGACAGGATCTATTAAAGATCAGGATTTTATGTAAAGAGTTGGATTTTATCAGGAACTACAGACATGAAAACATCCCAGAAGAGATCGTGCGTCCAGCGGGATCTCCATGGATCACCATACCGGGACGCAGACGCAAGCGGCGTAGAGAGAGGAAACAGAAGCGAGGTTGCAGGGCTGGAATAAAAAACAGACTAAAGAAGGCTCCTCACAAACCTGCGCTTCCCAGCCTATACATAACCAACGCAAGATCGCTCAGCAACAAAATGGAAGAACTGGAACTTACGATTGCAGCTCAGAAATCTGTGCAGGACTGCTCGCTAATGATAATAACTGAGACCTGGCTTCACTCCAAGATTCCCGACGAAGCTATCACGCTACCGGGACGCACAGCTCACCGAAGCGACAGGAATAAAAACTCCGGTAAGAGCAGAGGGGGAGGGCTGTGTATTTACTCTAATAATCAGTGGTGCACGAATGTTACCATCATAGAGAAGCATTGCTCGCCTGATTTAGAGTACATTACAGCAAAATGCCGACCCTTTTATCTGCCGCGAGAGTTCACCATCATCATTGTCATTGCTGTGTATATTCCTCCAAGTGCTAACACCAAGATAGCATTAAGTACACTGCTTACAACGATCAACACACTGCAGTCTGCTCACCCTGAAGGGATTTTCATCATAGCAGGAGACTTCAATCAAGCTAATTTGAAAACTGTCCTTCCCAAATTCTACCAATATGTGACATGCGCCACCAGGGGCAGAAATACATTGGACCATGTTTACAGTAACATCAAGGAGGGATACAAAGTCTCCACCCTCCCCCACCTAAGCACGTCTGATCACCTATCACTCTTTCTCACACCTGCATACAGACCCATCATCAGCAGAACAAAGCCTTCTGTGAAAACCATCACCAGGGAGGTTAAGTGCTGACTGAGGGACCACAACACAGCCTTCAGGTCGGGAAATGGCGAACTTTACAGCACTGCCAGGTCCAACCTGAAGAGAGCCATCAAAGATGCAAAAACAGCCTACAGGCTGAAGATTGAGGGCCATTTACATTTACATTTTCAGCATTTAGCAGACGCTTTTATCCAAAGCGACTTACACAGTGAGTGGAACACAATGAGCAATTGAGGGTTAAGGGCCTTGCTCAGGGACCCAACAGTGGCAACTTGGTGGTGGCGGGGCTTGAACTGGCAACCTTCTGTTTACTAGTCCAGTACCTTAACCATTGAGCTATCACTGGCCCATTTCAGTGATGGCAACCGCCGGCATGCATGGGAAGGCATCCACCACCTCACAAACTACAAAGGCAATAAAAACACAATCACCACCAGTAGCAGTGACTCACTAGTGGAGGAACTGAATTATTTCTTTGCACGCTTTGAGGTGGATGCAGTGGAGAAGACAGAGACCAGGACAGCACCACTGCAAACCGTTGACAGCCTAGCACTTACTGTGAGTACAGAGGATGTCAGGAGAGTGCTACGCAGTGTCAACCCCAGGAAAGCGACCGGCCCAGACGGAATTTCAGGGAGGGTACTTAAGGACTGTGCATATCAGCTGGCAGAGGTGTTCAAAAACATCTTCAACCTCTCTCTGTCCCACTGCACTGTCCCCAAATGTTTCAAGTCTGCCACCATTGTGCCTCTTCCAAAGAAAGCCACAATCAACAGTCTTCACTCCCACTTACCCTGGACCAACATCAGTTTGCCTACAAAGGCAACAGGTCAACAGAAGACGTCAACATCAACACTGCTCTCCATGTGGCACTGACTCACCTGGAACATCAAGGAACATACGTGAGGATGCTGTTTGTGGATTTCAGCTCGGCATTTAATACAGTTATCCCCAGCAGACTGGTATCCAAACTGCTAAACCTGGGTGTCAGTCAGCACACATGTAGGTGGATTAAGGACTTTTTAACAAACCGCCCACAGTCTGTTAGGATGGGGGCCCATCTCTCCCCTGTTCTGACACTGAGTACTGGAGTTCCACAGGGCTGTATGCTGAGCCCTCTTCTTTACTCCCTCTACACCCATGACTGTACACCAACCCACAGCACAAATTCAATCATCAAGTTTGCAGATGACACCACTGTAATCGGACTAATACAGAATGGAGATGAGTCTGCCTACAGGGAAGAAGTCCTCAACTTGTCTGAATGGTGCTCCATTAACAACCTGGCACTCAACACCTCTAAAACAAAAGAGATGGTCATCTGCTTCAGGAGACAGAGAGAGGAACCTACTCCCTTATACATCGGAGGAAACACAGTAGAGAGAGTATCTAATTTCAAATTCCTCGGCACACACATCTCCCAGGACCTCACATGGACTACCAACACCACCTCTAGTGAAAAAAGCACAGAAGCGACTCTACTTTTTAAGGACACTAGGGAAAGCCATCCTGTCCAAGCAGCTACTAGTGTCCTTCTATCGCAGCACAGTGGAAAGCATACTCACCCATGGCATTCTGGTGTGGTATGCCAGCTGCTCTGAGGCTGACAAGAAGGCTCTTCAGAGGGTCATCAAATCAGCTCAGAGAACCATCAACACTGAGCTGCCTTCACTAGAGAACATTTACAGAACTCGATGCCTGCGTCGGGCCACAAACATAATTAAGGACTCATTTCACCCTTGTTGCAACCTGTTCACCTTGTTGCCCTCTGGTAGGCGCTATATGAGTATCAAGGCCCGTACTTCCAGACTCCTGAAAAGCTTTTTCCCCTCTGCCATAAAAACATTAAACTATCAAACTTTACATCCTAGGAAATAATGTGCAATTTATAGGGACTGTGCAATAACCACCTTCTTCTTTTTTTCTGTAAAGTTCTTAAAACCACACGTTTATTTTTTTTGTATCTAGATGTGTATATGTTTATTTGTAAATAGATGTGTATATACTGTATATGCCTGTGTGTACATACATGTACCGTCAAGGAGATGCTCTTAAAATTTCGTAGTGCACTGTACAATGACAATAAAGGCATTCTATTCTATTCTAAGAGAGATCCACACTGAGATCACTGATACGGTTTCTCTCCAGTGTGAATGCGCTGTTGTATTTTATGGTCACTTTGTATATTAAAGCTTTTCTCACACAGAGCACTGATACGGTTTCTCTTCAGTGTGAATGCGCTGGTGTATTAACTCTATTCTGCCACCTTTATACGCCCTGCATAAACTGGCAGATAGATAACTCCTCCACCAATCACCACACTGTAGAAGATGTTTAGTTCAACTCTGTTTAATGGCAAACTGGAAGTAGTTTAAAACTACAAGTAAAAACAACACGTTTATAAACTTCAGCACATCAAGACATGAATATCAAATGATATTTAAGTTTAAAGTCCATATGCATATTATTCCAAGTTATGCATTTCAATACTAATAATCCAACATGTGCAAATTCATTTAACTTAATGCATCATGAGCTAACCTGATTCAAGCATGTAATACAAAATCAACTAATACTCTTAATAAACATCAATTAAAACATCTATTAACAAATAAACATACCCACAATGCATCCACAGGCACAAAATGAACTTCACGAGGCTCCACTACATTCTCGTGCACGAATCGCTTCATTTAGCGAATCGCTACAATAAATCATCATCAGTTACCAAACGACTCTTAAACAAACAGTAAACATTTACCACATGAACTGTATTAACAGCACAAACTCTGATGATTAAAATCTAGTCCAGACTCTGTTAGTATCTGATTCCGGATGCAGATAATGTTGTCCAGTGTGAATGCGCTGGTGTATTTTAAGCTCACTCTGTATATTAAAACTCTTTCCACACTGTGAGCACTGATACGGTTTCTCTCCAGTGTGAATGCGCTGGTGTATTTTTAGCTCACTCTTTATATTAAAACTCTTTCCACACTGTAAGCACTGATACGGTTTCTCTCCAGTGTGAATGTGCTGGTGTCTTTTGAAAGCACTTTGTTGATTAAAACTCTTCCCACACTGTGAGCACTGATACGGTTTCTCTCCAGTGTGAATGTGCTGGTGTCTTTTAAAAGCACTCTGTTGATTAAAACTCTTTCCACACTGTGAGCACTGATATGGTTTCTCTCCAGTGTGAATGCGCTGGTGAGGTTTGAGAGCACCCTGGGTCCTGAAGCTCTTCCCACACTGTGAGCACTGATATGGTTTCTCTCCAGTGTGATTGCGCTGGTGTATCTTGAGAGCACTCAGGCACTTGAAGCTCTTCCCACACTGTGAGCAATGATACGGTTTCTCTCCACTGTGAATGCGCTGGTGTACTTTGAGCTCAGTCTTTGTATTAAAACTCTTTCCACACTGTGAGCACTGATACGGTTTCTCTCCAGTGTGAATGCGCTGGTGGATTTTGAGCTTACTCTGTGAATTAAAACTCTTCTCACATTGTGAGCACTGATACGGTTTTTTTCCAGTGTGAATGCGCTGGTGTATTTTGAGACGACACTGGTACCTGAAGCTCTTCCCACACTGTGAGCAGACGTTTCCTTCTTCCTGTGTGGGACTGACAGAAGTGTTAATGCTGACAGTACCAGAGGACGTTTGGCAGCAGAAATCCTTGTTCAGTTCTAAAACAGAAAATAATGAAATACATTTATAACATTATAAAAAAAAAAAATACATTTATAACATTATAATTAATCAAATACATTTATAACATTATAAATAATAAATACATTTATAACATTATAAATAATAAAATACATTAATAACATTATAAATAATAAAATACATTTATAACATTATAAATAATCAAATACATTTATAACATTATAAATAATCATATACATTTATAACATTATAAATAATCAAATACATTTATAACATTATAAATAATAAATACATTTATAACATTATAAATAATCAAATACATTTATAACATTATAAATAATAAATACATTTATAACATTATAAATAATCAAATACATTTATAACATTATAAATAATCAAATACATTTATAATATTTTAAATATTAAATACATTTATAACATTATAAATAATCAAATACATTTATAACATTATAAATAATCAAATACATTTATAACATTATAAATAATCAAATACATTTATAACATTATAAATAATCAAATACATTTATAATATTTTAAATAATAAATACATTTATAACATTATAAATAATCAAAAACATTTATAACATTATAAATAATCAAATACATTTATAACATTATAAATAATCAAATACATTTATAACATTATAAATAATCAAATACATTTATAACATTATAAATAATCAAATACATTTATAACATTATAAATAATAAAATACATTTAACATTATAAATAATCAAATACATTTATAACATTATAAATAATCAAATACATTTATAACATTATAAATAATCAAATACATTTATAACATTATAAATAATCAAATACATTTATAACATTATAAATAATAAAATACATTTATAACATTATAAATAATCAAATACATTTATAACATTATAAATAATCAAATACATTTATAACATTATAAATAATCAAATACATTTATAACATTATAAATAATAAAATACATTTATAACATTATAAATAATCAAATACATTTATAACATTATAAATAATCATATACATTTATAACATTATAAATAATCAAATACATTTATAACATTATAAATAATCAAATACATTTATAACATTATAAATAATCAAATATATTTATAACATTATAAATAATCAAATATATTTATAACATTATAAATAATCAAATACATTTATAACATTATAAATAATCAAAACATTATAAATAATCAAATACATTTATAACATTATAAATAATAAAATACATTTATAACATTATAAATAATCAAATACATTTATAACATTATAAATAATCATATACATTTATAACATTATAAATAATAAAATACATTTATAACATTATAAATAATCAAATACATTTATAACATTATAAATAATCAAATACATTTATAACATTATAAATAATCAAATACATTTATAACATTATAAATAATCAAATACATTTATAACATTATAAATAATCAAATACATTTATAACATTATAAATAATCAAATACATTTATAACATTATAAATAATCAAATACATTTATAACATTATAAATAATCAAATACATTTATAACATTATAAATAATCAAATACATTTATAACATTATAAATAATCAAATACATTTATAACATTATAAATAATCAAATACATTTATAACATTATAAATAATAAAATACATTTATAACATTATAAATAATCAAATACATTTATAACATTATAAATAATCAAATACATTTATAACATTATAAATAATCAAATACATTTATAACATTATAAATAATCAAATACATTTATAACATTATAAATAATCAAATACATTTATAACATTATAAATAATCAAATACATTTATAACATTATAAATAATCAAATACATTTATAACATTATAAATAATCAAATACATTTATAACATTATAAATAATAAAATACATTTATAACATTATAAATAATCAAATACATTTATAACATTATAAATAATCAAATACATTTATAACATTATAAATAATCAAATACATTTATAACATTATAAATAATCAAATACATTTATAACATTATAAATAATCATATACATTTATAACATTATAAATAATCAAATACATTTATAACATTATAAATAATCAAATACATTTATAACATTATAAATAATCAAATACATTTATAACATTATAAATAATCAAATACATTTATAACATTATAAATAATCAAATACATTTATAACATTATAAATAATGAAATACATTTATAACATTATAAATGATCATATACATTTATAACATTATAAATAATGAAATACATTTATAACATTATAAATAATCAAATACATTTATAACATTATAAATAATCAAATACATTTATAACATTATAAATAATAAATACATTTATAACATTATAAATAATCAAATATATTTATAACATTATAAATAATCATATACATTTATAACATTATAAATAATCAAATACATTTATAACATTATAAATAATCATATACATTTATAACATTATAAATAATCAAATACATTTATAACATTATAAATAATCATATACATTTATAACATTATAAATAATCAAATACATTTATAACATTATAAATAATCAAATACATTTATAACATTATAAATAATCAAATACATTTATAACATTATAAATAATCATATACATTTATAACATTATAAATAATCAAATACATTTATAACATTATAAATAATCAAATACATTTATAACATTATAAATAATCATATACATTTATAACATTATAAATAATCAAATACATTTATAACATTATAAATAATCAAATACATTTATAACATTATAAATAATCAAATACATTTATAACATTATAAATAATCAAATACATTTATAACATTATAAATAATCAAATACATTTATAACATTATAAATAATCAAATACCTTTATACCATTATAAATAATCAAATACATTTATAACATTATAAATAATGAAATACATTTATAACATTATAAATGATCATATACATTTATAACATTATAAATAATGAAATACATTTATAACATTATAAATGATCATATACATTTATAACATTATAAATAATGAAATACAATTATAACATTATAAATAATAAATACATTTATAACATTATAAATAATCAAATACATTTATAACATTATAAATAATCAAATACATTTATAACATTATAAATAATAAATACATTTATAACATTATAAATAATCAGATACATTTATAACATTATAAATAATCAGATACATTTATAACATTATAAATAATCAAATACATTTATAACATTATAAATAATCAAATACATTTATAACATTATAAATAATCAAATACATTTATAACATTATAAATAATCAAATACATTTATAACATTATAAATAATCAAATACATTTATAACATTATAAATAATCAAATACATTTATAACATTATAAATAATCAAATACATTTATAACGTTATAAATAATCAAATACATTTATAACGTTATAAATAATCAAATACATTTATAACGTTATAAATAATCAAATACATTTATAACATTATAAATAATCAAATACATTTATAACATTATAAATAATCATATACATTTATAACATTATAAATAATCATATACATTTATAACATTATAAATAATCAAATACATTTATAACATTATAAATAATCAGATACATTTATAACATTATAAATAATCATATACAATTATAACATTATAAATAATCAAATACATTTATAACATTATAAATAATCAAATACATTTATAACATTATAAATAATCAGATACATTTATAACATTATAAATAATCAGATACAATTATAACATTATAAATAATCAAATATATTTATAACATTATAAATAATCAAATACATTTATAACATTATAAATAATCAAATACATTTATAACATTATAAATAATCAAATACATTTATAACATTATAAATAATCAAATACATTTATAACATTATAAATAATCAAATACATTTATAACATTATAAATAATCAAATACATTTATAACATTATAAATAATCAAATACATTTATAACATTATAAATAATCAAATACATTTATAACATTATAAATAATCAAATACATTTATAACATTATAAATAATCATATACATTTATAACATTATAAATAATCAAATACATTTATAACATTATAAATAATCAAATACATTTATAACATTATAAATAATCAAATACATTTATAACATTATAAATAATCAAATACATTTATAACATTATAAATAATCAAATACATTTATAACATTATAAATAATCAAATACATTTATAACATTATAAATAATCAAATACATTTAGAACATTATAAATAATCAAATACATTTATAACATTATAAATAATCAAATACATTTATAACATTATAAATAATCAAATACCTTTATACCATTATAAATAATCAAATACATTTATAACATTATAAATAATGAAATACATTTATAACATTATAAATGATCATATACATTTATAACATTATAAATAATGAAATACATTTATAACATTATAAATGATCATATACATTTATAACATTATAAATAATGAAATACAATTATAACATTATAAATAATAAATACATTTATAACATTATAAATAATCAAATACATTTATACCATTATAAATAATCAAATACATTTATAACATTATAAATAATGAAATACATTTATAACATTATAAATGATCATATACATTTATAACATTATAAATAATGAAATACATTTATAACATTATAAATGATCATATACATTTATAACATTATAAATAATGAAATACAATTATAACATTATAAATAATAAATACATTTATAACATTATAAATAATCAAATACATTTATAACATTATAAATAATCAAATACATTTATAACATTATAAATAATCAAATACATTTATAACATTATAAATAATCAGATACATTTATAACATTATAAATAATCAGATACATTTATAACACTATAAATAATCAAATACATTTATAACATTATAAATAATCAAATACATTTATAACATTATAAATAATCAAATACATTTATAACATTATAAATAATCAAATACATTTATAACATTATAAATAATAAATACATTTATAACATTATAAATAATCAAATACATTTATAACATTATAAATAATCAAATACATTTATAATATTTTAAATATTAAATACATTTATAACATTATAAATAATCAAATACATTTATAACATTATAAATAATCAAATACATTTATAACATTATAAATAATCAAATACATTTATAACATTATAAATAATCAAATACATTTATAATATTTTAAATAATAAATACATTTATAACATTATAAATAATCAAAAACATTTATAACATTATAAATAATCAAATACATTTATAACATTATAAATAATCAAATACATTTATAACATTATAAATAATCAAATACATTTATAACATTATAAATAATAAAATACATTTATAACATTATAAATCATCAAATACATTTATAACATTATAAATAATAAAATACATTTATAACATTATAAATAATCAAATACATTTATAACATTATAAATAATCAAATACATTTATAACATTATAAATAATCAAATACATTTATAACATTATAAATAATCAAATACATTTATAACATTATAAATAATCAAATACATTTATAACATTATAAATAATCAAATACATTTATAACATTATAAATAATCAAATACATTTATAACATTATAAATAATCAAATACATTTATAACATTATAAATAATCAAATACATTTATAACATTATAAATAATCAAATACATTTATAACATTATAAATAATCAAATACATTTATAACATTATAAATAATGAAATACATTTATAACATTATAAATGATCATATACATTTATAACATTATAAATAATGAAATACATTTATAACATTATAAATAATGAAATACATTTATAACATTATAAATAATCAAATACATTTATAACATTATAAATAATAAATACATTTATAACATTATAAATAATCAAATACATTTATAACATTATAAATAATAAATACATTTATAACATTATAAATAATCAAATACATTTATAACATTATAAATAATCAAATACATTTATAATATTTTAAATATTAAATACATTTATAACATTATAAATAATCAAATACATTTATAACATTATAAATAATCAAATACATTTATAACATTATAAATAATCAAATACATTTATAACATTATAAATAATCAAATACATTTATAATATTTTAAATAATAAATACATTTATAACATTATAAATAATCAAAAACATTTATAACATTATAAATAATCAAATACATTTATAACATTATAAATAATCAAATACATTTATAACATTATAAATAATCAAATACATTTATAACATTATAAATCATCAAATACATTTACAACATTATAAATAATCAAATATATTTATAACATTATAAATAATCAAATACATTTATAACATTATAAATAATCAAATACATTTATAACATTATAAATAATCAAATACATTTATAACATTATAAATAATCAAATACATTTATAACATTATAAATAATCAAATACATTTATAACATTATAAATAATCAAATACATTTATAACATTATAAACAATCAAATACGTTTATAACATTATAAATAATCAAATACATTTATAACATTATAAATAATCAAACACATTTATAACATTATAAATAATCAAATACATTTATAACATTATAAATAATCAAATATATTTATAACATTATAAATAATCAGATACAATTATAACATTATAAATAATCAAATATATTTATAACATTATAAATAATCAAATACATTTATAACATTATAAATAATCAAATACATTTATAACATTATAAATAATCAAATACATTTATAACATTATAAATAATCAAATACATTTATAACATTATAAATAATCAAATACATTTATAACATTATAAATAATCAAATACATTTATAACATTATAAATAATCAAATACATTTATAACATTATAAATAATCAAATACATTTATAACATTATAAATAATCATATACATTTATAACATTATAAATAATCAAATAAATTTATAACATTATAAATAATCAAATACATTTATAACATTATAAATAATCAAATACATTTATAACATTATAAATAATCAAATACATTTATAACATTATAAATAATCAAATACATTTATAACATTATAAATAATCAGACACATTTATAACATTATAAATAATCAAATACATTTATAACATTATAAATAATCATATACATTTATAACATTATAAATAATCAAATAAATTTATAACATTATAAATAATCAAATACATTTATAACATTATAAATAATCAAATACATTTATAACATTATAAATAATCAAATACATTTATAACATTATAAATAATCAAATACATTTATAACATTATAAATAATCAAATACATTTATAACATTATAAATAATGAAATACATTTATAACATTATAAATGATCATATACATTTATAACATTATAAATAATGAAATACATTTATAACATTATAAATAATCAAATACATTTATACCATTATAAATAATCAAATACATTTATAACATTATAAATAATGAAATACATTTATAACATTATAAATGATCATATACATTTATAACATTATAAATAATGAAATACATTTATAACATTATAAATGATCATATACATTTATAACATTATAAATAATGAAATACAATTATAACATTATAAATAATAAATACATTTATAACATTATAAATAATCAAATACATTTATAACATTACAAATAATCAAATACATTTATAACATTATAAATAATCAAATACATTTATAACATTATAAATAATCAGATACATTTATAACATTATAAATAATCAGATACATTTATAACATTATAAATAATCAAATACATTTATAACATTATAAATAATCAAATACATTTATAACATTATAAATAATCAAATACATTTATAACATTATAAATAATCAAATACATTTATAACATTATAAATAATCAAATACATTTATAACATTATAAATAATCAAATACATTTATAACATTATAAATAATCAAATACATTTATAACATTATAAATAATCATATACATTTATAACATTATAAATAATCAAATACATTTATAACATTATAAATAATCAAATACATTTATAACATTATAAATAATCAGATACATTTATAACATTATAAATAATCATATACAATTATAACATTATAAATAATCAAATACATTTATAACATTATAAATAATCAAATACATTTATAACATTATAAATAATCAAATACATTTATAACATTATAAATAATCAAATACATTTATAACATTATAAATAATCAAATACATTTATAACATTATAAATAATCAAATACATTTATAACATTATAAATAATCAAATACATTTATAACATTATAAATAATCAAATACATTTATAACATTATAAATAATCAAATACATTTATAACATTATAAATAATCAAATACATTTATAACATTATAAATAATCAAATACATTTATAACATTATAAATAATCAAATACATTTATAACATTATAAATAATCATATACATTTATAACATTATAAATAATCAAATAAATTTATAACATTATAAATAATCAAATACATTTATAACATTATAAATAATCAAATACATTTATAACATTATAAATAATCAAATACATTTATAACATTATAAATAATCAAATACATTTATAACATTATAAATAATCAGACACATTTATAACATTATAAATAATCAAATACATTTATAACATTATAAATAATCATATACATTTATAACATTATAAATAATCAAATAAATTTATAACATTATAAATAATCAAATACATTTATAACATTATAAATAATCAAATACATTTATAACATTATAAATAATCAAATACATTTATAACATTATAAATAATCAAATACATTTATAACATTATAAATAATCAAATACATTTATAACATTATAAATAATGAAATACATTTATAACATTATAAATGATCATATACATTTATAACATTATAAATAATGAAATACATTTATAACATTATAAATAATCAAATACATTTATACCATTATAAATAATCAAATACATTTATAACATTATAAATAATGAAATACATTTATAACATTATAAATGATCATATACATTTATAACATTATAAATAATGAAATACATTTATAACATTATAAATGATCATATACATTTATAACATTATAAATAATGAAATACAATTATAACATTATAAATAATAAATACATTTATAACATTATAAATAATCAAATACATTTATAACATTACAAATAATCAAATACATTTATAACATTATAAATAATCAAATACATTTATAACATTATAAATAATCAGATACATTTATAACATTATAAATAATCAGATACATTTATAACATTATAAATAATCAAATACATTTATAACATTATAAATAATCAAATACATTTATAACATTATAAATAATCAAATACATTTATAACATTATAAATAATCAAATACATTTATAACATTATAAATAATCAAATACATTTATAACATTATAAATAATCAAATACATTTATAACATTATAAATAATCAAATACATTTATAACATTATAAATAATCAAATACATTTATAACATTATAAATAATCAAATACATTTATAACATTATAAATAATCAAATACATTTATAACATTATAAATAATCAAATACATTTATAACATTATAAATAATCAAATACATTTATAACATTATAAATAATCATATACATTTATAACATTATAAATAATCAAATACATTTATAACATTATAAATAATAATATACATTTATAACATTATAAATAATCAAATACATTTATAACATTATAAATAATCAAATACATTTATAACATTATAAATAATCAAATACATTTATAACATTATAAATAATCAAATACATTTATAACATTATAAATAATCAAATACATTTATAACATTATAAATAATCAAATACATTTATAACATTATAAATAATCAAATACATTTATAACATTATAAATAATCAAATACATTTATAACATTATAAATAATCAAATACATTTATAACATTATAAATAATCAAATACATTTATAACATTATAAATAATCAAATACATTTATAACATTATAAATAATCATATACATTTATAACATTATAAATAATCAAATACATTTATAACATTATAAATAATCAAATACATTTATAACATTATAAATAATCAAATACATTTATAACATTATAAATAATCAAATACATTTATAACATTATAAATAATCATATACCTTTATACCATTATAAATAATCAAATACATTTATAACATTATAAATAATCAAATACCTTTATACCATTATAAATAATCATATACATTTATAACATTATAAATAATCAAATACATTTATAACATTATAAATAATCAAATACATTTATAACATTATAAATAATCAAATACATTTATAACATTATAAATATTCAAATACATTTATAACATTATAAATAATACAATACATTTATAACATTATAAATAATCAAATACATTTATAACATTATAAATAATCAAATACATTTATAACATTATAAATGATCATATACATTTATAACATTATAAATAATGAAATACATTTATAACATTATAAATGATCATATACATTTATAACATTATAAATAATGAAATACAATTATAACATTATAAATAATAAATACATTTATAACATTATAAATAATCAAATACATTTATAACATTATAAATAATGAAATACAATTATAACATTATAAATAATCAAATACATTTATAACATTATAAATAATAAATACATTTATAACATTATAAATAATCAGATACATTTATAACATTATAAATAATCAGATACATTTATAACATTATAAATAATCAAATACATTTATAACATTATAAATAATCAAATACATTTATAACATTATAAATAATCAAATACATTTATAACATTATAAATAATCAAATACATTTATAACATTATAAATAATCAAATACATTTATAACATTATAAATAATCAAATACATTTATAACGTTATAAATAATCAAATACATTTATAACGTTATAAATAATCAAATACATTTATAACATTATAAATAATCAAATACATTTATAACATTATAAATAATCAAATACATTTATAACATTATAAATAATCAAATACATTTATAACGTTATAAATAATCAAATACATTTATAACATTATAAATAATCAAATACATTTATAACATTATAAATAATCATATACATTTATAACATTATAAATAATCATATACATTTATAACATTATAAATAATCAAATACATTTATAACATTATAAATAATCAGATACATTTATAACATTATAAATAATCATATACAATTATAACATTATAAATAATCAAATACATTTATAACATTATAAATAATCAAATACATTTATAACATTATAAATAATCAGATACATTTATAACATTATAAATAATCAGATACAATTATAACATTATAAATAATCAAATATATTTATAACATTATAAATAATCAAATACATTTATAACATTATAAATAATCAAATACATTTATAACATTATAAATAATCAAATACATTTATAACATTATAAATAATCAAATACATTTATAACATTATAAATAATCAAATACATTTATAACATTATAAATAATCAAATACATTTATAACATTATAAATAATCAAATACATTTATAACATTATAAATAATCAAATACATTTATAACATTATAAATAATCAAATACATTTATAACATTATAAATAATCAAATACATTTATAACATTATAAATAATCATATACATTTATAACATTATAAATAATCAAATAAATTTATAACATTATAAATAATCAAATACATTTATAACATTATAAATAATCAAATACATTTATAACATTATAAATAATCAAATACATTTATAACATTATAAATAATCAAATACATTTATAACATTATAAATAATCAGACACATTTATAACATTATAAATAATCAAATACATTTATAACATTATAAATAATCATATACATTTATAACATTATAAATAATCAAATAAATTTATAACATTATAAATAATCAAATACATTTATAACATTATAAATAATCAAATACATTTATAACATTATAAATAATCAAATACATTTATAACATTATAAATAATCAAATACATTTATAACATTATAAATAATCAAATACATTTATAACATTATAAATAATGAAATACATTTATAACATTATAAATGATCATATACATTTATAACATTATAAATAATGAAATACATTTATAACATTATAAATAATCAAATACATTTATACCATTATAAATAATCAAATACATTTATAACATTATAAATAATGAAATACATTTATAACATTATAAATGATCATATACATTTATAACATTATAAATAATGAAATACATTTATAACATTATAAATGATCATATACATTTATAACATTATAAATAATGAAATACAATTATAACATTATAAATAATAAATACATTTATAACATTATAAATAATCAAATACATTTATAACATTACAAATAATCAAATACATTTATAACATTATAAATAATCAAATACATTTATAACATTATAAATAATCAGATACATTTATAACATTATAAATAATCAGATACATTTATAACATTATAAATAATCAAATACATTTATAACATTATAAATAATCAAATACATTTATAACATTATAAATAATCAAATACATTTATAACATTATAAATAATCAAATACATTTATAACATTATAAATAATCAAATACATTTATAACATTATAAATAATCAAATACATTTATAACATTATAAATAATCAAATACATTTATAACATTATAAATAATCATATACATTTATAACATTATAAATAATCAAATACATTTATAACATTATAAATAATCAAATACATTTATAACATTATAAATAATCAGATACATTTATAACATTATAAATAATCATATACAATTATAACATTATAAATAATCAAATACATTTATAACATTATAAATAATCAAATACATTTATAACATTATAAATAATCAAATACATTTATAACATTATAAATAATCAAATACATTTATAACATTATAAATAATCAAATACATTTATAACATTATAAATAATCAAATACATTTATAACATTATAAATAATCAAATACATTTATAACATTATAAATAATCAAATACATTTATAACATTATAAATAATCAAATACATTTATAACATTATAAATAATCAAATACATTTATAACATTATAAATAATCAAATACATTTATAACATTATAAATAATCAAATACATTTATAACATTATAAATAATCATATACATTTATAACATTATAAATAATCAAATAAATTTATAACATTATAAATAATCAAATACATTTATAACATTATAAATAATCAAATACATTTATAACATTATAAATAATCAAATACATTTATAACATTATAAATAATCAAATACATTTATAACATTATAAATAATCAGACACATTTATAACATTATAAATAATCAAATACATTTATAACATTATAAATAATCATATACATTTATAACATTATAAATAATCAAATAAATTTATAACATTATAAATAATCAAATACATTTATAACATTATAAATAATCAAATACATTTATAACATTATAAATAATCAAATACATTTATAACATTATAAATAATCAAATACATTTATAACATTATAAATAATGAAATACATTTATAACATTATAAATGATCATATACATTTATAACATTATAAATAATGAAATACATTTATAACATTATAAATAATCAAATACATTTATACCATTATAAATAATCAAATACATTTATAACATTATAAATAATGAAATACATTTATAACATTATAAATGATCATATACATTTATAACATTATAAATAATGAAATACATTTATAACATTATAAATGATCATATACATTTATAACATTATAAATAATGAAATACAATTATAACATTATAAATAATAAATACATTTATAACATTATAAATAATCAAATACATTTATAACATTACAAATAATCAAATACATTTATAACATTATAAATAATCAAATACATTTATAACATTATAAATAATCAGATACATTTATAACATTATAAATAATCAGATACATTTATAACATTATAAATAATCAAATACATTTATAACATTATAAATAATCAAATACATTTATAACATTATAAATAATCAAATACATTTATAACATTATAAATAATCAAATACATTTATAACATTATAAATAATCAAATACATTTATAACATTATAAATAATCAAATACATTTATAACATTATAAATAATCAAATACATTTATAACATTATAAATAATCAAATACATTTATAACATTATAAATAATCAAATACATTTATAACATTATAAATAATCAAATACATTTATAACATTATAAATAATCAAATACATTTATAACATTATAAATAATCAAATACATTTATAACATTATAAATAATCATATACATTTATAACATTATAAATAATCAAATACATTTATAACATTATAAATAATAATATACATTTATAACATTATAAATAATCAAATACATTTATAACATTATAAATAATCAAATACATTTATAACATTATAAATAATCAAATACATTTATAACATTATAAATAATCAAATACATTTATAACATTATAAATAATCAAATACATTTATAACATTATAAATAATCAAATACATTTATAACATTATAAATAATCAAATACATTTATAACATTATAAATAATCAAATACATTTATAACATTATAAATAATCAAATACATTTATAACATTATAAATAATCAAATACATTTATAACATTATAAATAATCAAATACATTTATAACATTATAAATAATCATATACATTTATAACATTATAAATAATCAAATACATTTATAACATTATAAATAATCAAATACATTTATAACATTATAAATAATCAAATACATTTATAACATTATAAATAATCAAATACATTTATAACATTATAAATAATCAAATACCTTTATACCATTATAAATAATCAAATACATTTATAACATTATAAATAATCAAATACCTTTATACCATTATAAATAATCAAATACATTTATAACATTATAAATAATGAAATACATTTATAACATTATAAATAATAAATACATTTATAACATTATAAATAATCAAATACATTTATAACATTATAAATAATCATATACATTTATAACATTATAAATAATCAAATACATTTATAACATTATAAATAATCAAATACATTTATAACATTATAAATAATCAAATACATTTATAACATTATAAATATTCAAATACATTTATAACATTATAAATAATACAATACATTTATAACATTATAAATAATCAAATACATTTATAACATTATAAATAATCAAATACATTTATAACATTATAAATAATCAAATACATTTATAACATTATAAATAATCAAATACATTTATAACATTATAAATAATCAAATACATTTATAACATTATAAATAATCAAATACATTTATAACATTATAAATAATCAAATACATTTATAACATTATAAATAATCAAATACATTTATAACATTATAAATAATCAAATACATTTATAACATTATAAATAATCAAATACACTTATAACATAAATAATCAAATACATTTATAACATTATAAATAATCAAATACATTTATAACATTATAAATAATCAAGTACATTTATAACATTATAAATAATCAAATACATTTATAACATTATAAATAATCAAATACACTTATAACATAAATAATCAAATACATTTATAACATTATAAATAATCAAATACACTTATAACATAAATAATCAAATACATTTATAACATTATAAATAATCAAATACATTTATAACATTATAAATAATCAAATACACTTATAACATAAATAATCAAATACATTTATAACATTATAAATAATCAAATACATTTATAACATTATAAATAATCAAATACATTTATAACATTATAAATAATCAAATACACTTATAACATAAATAATCAAATACATTTATAACATTATAAATAATCAAATACATTCATAACATTATAAATAATCAAATACATTTATAACATTATAAATAATCAAATACATTTATAACATTATAAATAATCAAATACATTTATAACATTATAAATAATCAAATACATTTATAACATTATAAATAATCAAATACATTTATAACATTATAAATAATCAAATACATTTATAACATTATAAATAATCAAATACATTTATAACATTATAAATAATCAAATACATTTATAACATTATAAATAATCAAATACCTTTATACCATTATAAATAATCAAATACCTTTATACCATTATAAATAATCAAATACATTTATAACATTATAAATAATCAAATACCTTTATACCATTATAAATAATCAAATACATTTATAACATTATAAATAATGAAATACATTTATAACATTATAAATAATAAATACATTTATAACATTATAAATAATCAAATACATTTATAACATTATAAATAATCATATACATTTATAACATTATAAATAATCAAATACATTTATAACATTATAAATAATCAAATACATTTATAACATTATAAATAATCAAATACATTTATAACATTATAAATATTCAAATACATTTATAACATTATAAATAATACAATACATTTATAACATTATAAATAATCAAATACATTTATAACATTATAAATAATCAAATACATTTATAACATTATAAATAATCAAATACATTTATAACATTATAAATAATCAAATACATTTATAACATTATAAATAATCAAATACATTTATAACATTATAAATAATCAAATACATTTATAACATTATAAATAATCAAATACATTTATAACATTATAAATAATCAAATACATTTATAACATTATAAATAATCAAATACACTTATAACATAAATAATCAAATACATTTATAACATTATAAATAATCAAATACATTTATAACATTATAAATAATCAAGTACATTTATAACATTATAAATAATCAAATACATTTATAACATTATAAATAATCAAATACATTTATAACATTATAAATAATCAAATACACTTATAACATAAATAATCAAATACATTTATAACATTATAAATAATCAAATACATTCATAACATTATAAATAATCAAATACATTTATAACATTATAAATAATAAATACATTTATAACATTATAAATAATCAAATACATTTATAACATTATAAATAATAAATACATTTATAACATTATAAATAATCAAATACATTTATAACATTATAAATAATCAAATACATTTATAATATTTTAAATATTAAATACATTTATAACATTATAAATAATCAAATACATTTATAACATTATAAATAATCAAATACATTTATAACATTATAAATAATCAAATACATTTATAACATTATAAATAATCAAATACATTTATAACATTATAAATAATCAAATACATTTATAACATTATAAATAATCAAATACATTTATAACATTATAAATAATCAAATACATTTATAACATTATAAATAATCATATACATTTATAACATTATAAATAATCAAATACATTTATAACATTATAAATAATCAAATACATTTATAACATTATAAATAATCAAATACATTTATAACATTATAAATAATCAAATACATTTATAACATTATAAATAATCAAATACATTTATAACATTATAAATAATCAAATACCTTTATACCATTATAAATAATCAAATACATTTATAACATTATAAATAATCAAATACCTTTATACCATTATAAATAATCAAATACATTTATAACATTATAAATAATGAAATACATTTATAACATTATAAATAATAAATACATTTATAACATTATAAATAATCAAATACATTTATAACATTATAAATAATCATATACATTTATAACATTATAAATAATCAAATACATTTATAACATTATAAATAATCAAATACATTTATAACATTATAAATAATCAAATACATTTATAACATTATAAATAATCAAATACATTTATAACATTATAAATAATCAAATACATTTATAACATTATAAATCATCAAATACATTTACAACATTATAAATAATCAAATATATTTATAACATTATAAATAATCAAATACATTTATAACATTATAAATATTCAAATACATTTATAACATTATAAATAATACAATACATTTATAACATTATAAATAATCAAATACATTTATAACATTATAAATAATCAAATACATTTATAACATTATAAATCATCAAATACATTTACAACATTATAAATAATCAAATATATTTATAACATTATAAATAATCAAATACATTTATAACATTATAAATATTCAAATACATTTATAACATTATAAATAATACAATACATTTATAACATTATAAATAATCAAATACATTTATAACATTATAAATAATCAAATACATTTATAACATTATAAATAATCAAATACATTTATAACATTATAAATAATCAAATACATTTATAACATTATAAATAATCAAATACATTTATAACATTATAAATAATCAAATACATTTATAACATTATAAATAATCAAATACATTTATAACATTATAAATAATCAAATACATTTATAACATTATAAATAATCAAATACATTTATAACATTATAAATAATCAAATACACTTATAACATAAATAATCAAATACATTTATAACATTATAAATAATCAAATACATTTATAACATTATAAATAATCAAGTACATTTATAACATTATAAATAATCAAATACATTTATAACATTATAAATAATCAAATACATTTATAACATTATAAATAATCAAATACACTTATAACATAAATAATCAAATACATTTATAACATTATAAATAATCAAATACATTCATAACATTATAAATAATCAAATACATTTATAACATTATAAATAATCAAATACATTTATAACATTATAAATAATCAAATACATTTATAACATTATAAATAATCAAATACATTTATAACATTATAAATAATCAAATACATTTATAACATTATAAATAATCAAATACATTTATAACATTATAAATAATCAAATACATTTATAACATTATAAATAATCAAATACATTTATAACATTATAAATAATCAAATACATTTATAACATTATAAATAATCAAATACCTTTATACCATTATAAATAATCAAATACATTTATAACATTATAAATAATCAAATACCTTTATACCATTATAAATAATCAAATACATTTATAACATTATAAATAATGAAATACATTTATAACATTATAAATAATAAATACATTTATAACATTATAAATAATCAAATACATTTATAACATTATAAATAATCATATACATTTATAACATTATAAATAATCAAATACATTTATAACATTATAAATAATCAAATACATTTATAACATTATAAATAATCAAATACATTTATAACATTATAAATATTCAAATACATTTATAACATTATAAATAATACAATACATTTATAACATTATAAATCATCAAATACATTTACAACATTATAAATAATCAAATATATTTATAACATTATAAATAATCAAATACATTTATAACATTATAAATATTCAAATACATTTATAACATTATAAATAATACAATACATTTATAACATTATAAATAATCAAATACATTTATAACATTATAAATAATCAAATACATTTATAACATTATAAATAATCAAATACATTTATAACATTATAAATAATCAAATACATTTATAACATTATAAATAATCAAATACATTTATAACATTATAAATAATCAAATACATTTATAACATTATAAATAATCAAATACATTTATAACATTATAAATAATCAAATACATTTATAACATTATAAATAATCAAATACATTTATAACATTATAAATAATCAAATACACTTATAACATAAATAATCAAATACATTTATAACATTATAAATAATCAAATACATTTATAACATTATAAATAATCAAGTACATTTATAACATTATAAATAATCAAATACATTTATAACATTATAAATAATCAAATACATTTATAACATTATAAATAATCAAATACACTTATAACATAAATAATCAAATACATTTATAACATTATAAATAATCAAATACATTCATAACATTATAAATAATCAAATACATTTATAACATTATAAATAATCAAATACATTTATAACATTATAAATAATCAAATACATTTATAACATTATAAATAATCAAATACATTTATAACATTATAAATAATCAAATACATTTATAACATTATAAATAATCAAATACATTTATAACATTATAAATAATCAAATACATTTATAACATTATAAATAATCAAATACATTTATAACATTATAAATAATCAAATACCTTTATACCATTATAAATAATCAAATACATTTATAACATTATAAATAATCAAATACCTTTATACCATTATAAATAATCAAATACATTTATAACATTATAAATAATGAAATACATTTATAACATTATAAATAATAAATACATTTATAACATTATAAATAATCAAATACATTTATAACATTATAAATAATCATATACATTTATAACATTATAAATAATCAAATACATTTATAACATTATAAATAATCAAATACATTTATAACATTATAAATAATCAAATACATTTATAACATTATAAATATTCAAATACATTTATAACATTATAAATAATACAATACATTTATAACATTATAAATAATCAAATACATTTATAACATTATAAATAATCAAATACATTTATAACATTATAAATAATCAAATACATTTATAACATTATAAATAATCAAATACATTTATAACATTATAAATAATCAAATACATTTATAACATTATAAATAATCAAATACATTTATAACATTATAAATAATCAAATACATTTATAACATTATAAATAATCAAATACATTTATAACATTATAAATAATCAAATACATTTATAACATTATAAATAATCAAATACATTTATAACATTATAAATAATCAAATACACTTATAACATAAATAATCAAATACATTTATAACATTATAAATAATCAAATACATTTATAACATTATAAATAATCAAGTACATTTATAACATTATAAATAATCAAATACATTTATAACATTATAAATAATCAAATACATTTATAACATTATAAATAATCAAATACACTTATAACATAAATAATCAAATACATTTATAACATTATAAATAATCAAATACATTCATAACATTATAAATAATCAAATACATTTATAACATTATAAATAATCAAATACATTTATAACATTATAAATAATCAAATACATTTATAACATTATAAATAATCAAATACATTTATAACATTATAAATAATCAAATACATTTATAACATTATAAATAATCAAATACATTTATAACATTATAAATAATCAAATACATTTATAACATTATAAATAATCAAATACATTTATAACATTATAAATAATCAAATACACTTATAACATAAATAATCAAATACATTTATAACATTATAAATAATCAAATACATTTATAACATTATAAATAATCAAATACATTTATAACATTATAAATAATCAAATACACTTATAACATAAATAATCAAATACATTTATAACATTATAAATAATCAAATACATTTATAACATTATAAATAATCAAATACATTTATAACATTATAAATAATCAAATACATTTATAACATTATAAATAATCAAATACACTTATAACATAAATAATCAAATACATTTATAACATTATAAATAATCAAATACATTTATAACATTATAAATAATCAAATACATTTATAACATTATAAATAATCAAATACATTTATAACATTATAAATAATCAAATACATTTATAACATTATAAATAATCAAATACATTTATAACATTATAAATAATCATATACATTTATAACATTATAAATAATCAAATACATTTATAACATTATAAATAATCAAATACATTTATAACATTATAAATAATCAAATACATTTATAACATTATAAATAATCAAATACATTTATAACATTATAAATAATCAAATACATTTATAACATTATAAATAATCAAATACATTTATAACATTATAAATAATCAAATACATTTATAACATTATAAATAATCAAATACATTTATAACATTATAAATAATCAAATACATTTATAACATTATAAATAATCAAATACATTTATAACATTATAAAGAATCAAATACATTTATATCATTATAAATAATCAAATACATGTATAACATTATAAATAATACTGTTAGTAATTGTTAAACTGAGATCTGATGCTAAAGTCCTGTAACGTGATTCATCCTGCATTCATCATTTCCTGCTCACACTGATCTGCATGAGCACAATACAAGCTTTCACTGTATGATGCTTCATCCCAGGTTCCTCTGATTCTATTCAATCCAAATCTTATTTTACTCAAGATAAAAAATATCTTACTGAGTTCATCTTTATCTTCAGGTTCTTCCTTCTTCACAGGCTTCATCTGGAAACCTCCACAGTGTTGCTCCTCTGGGGTGAGGTGTTCCTCAGAGGTGACGTGTTCCACAGGGATTAAAGATCCTTCACCTGAAATTCATCAATATGTGAAGAAGAAACTCAACAACTGGAGGAAACTGAAGGTTGTGGGTTTAGTTACCACAAATAAATACTACTTAGATTTAATCCAGACTGGAGTGTATCAGCACTTCTACACAGGACAGTACGGTACAGTACAGGTTCTAATCCCACTATCCACATTCTCTTATTATTTCTACTATACTAACCACACTGTACTGTACTAACATGGCAAATTGCTCCACATTTACTTACAGAAGTAACTTCCATCTTCTTCCTCCTCCTTTTTTATTAGTTTCTCTTGGAATCCTTCATTTTGTAGATCTATGGGGGTGACGTCTCCCTCTTCTGCTGACTGCATTATTAAAAGATCTGACAGACAGACGAACAGATAGACAAATGTACTTTATTCCCTATTAAAGAGAAATCCAGGAATACTCTTTCAGACTGTTTTAACTGTTTATTTTTAATGCTGTGAGGCTGTAAACAGAGTAAAAATGTTGAAACTATTGTGGGACTGAGCAGCATCAGACAGAAAAGACTTCTAATAGAACTTTTTGGGTTGGTTTCACAGACAGGGATTAAGCCTAGTCCTAGACTACACAGCATTTTGAATGGAGATTCTCTATTTAAAGCTAAATGTAGTCCTGGACTATAAGTCTTAATCCCTGTCTGGGAAACAACCCTTTGAGTTTGGTGGAAGTGGTTTTGTGGCCCAAAGTGAAATGATTAAGTCTGATGTTCTTTACATCTAGTTTCTCATCCACTCCCAATAACAGTGCTGTACTAATACTTTTAACTTTTACTATAAACCTGTAAAACAACCTGTAAACAAAGCTACAAGAACTCGCTGTTTCTATCAAACATTACAAACTGTAAACAAAGCTGAAAATGTGACGCGTTTATATCAAAATGTTAGATTTAATCATGAATAAACTCTGAATCCGTTACAATTCACTGATTCATCGGTTCAATGAATCGGTTCATCAGTACTGAATCATGTGTGATGCTAACAGTTAGCGGAGCAGCTAAAAGTTTGTTTGTTTAAATAAAACTGGAGTTGAAGCTCCTCAAATCCTCACAGTGATGTTTTATTATAAACTCTAGTTTTATTATTAATTAGAATATGGTTATAATGAAATATAAGGGTTATAATTAAATACATATTTTACTTACAGATGAGGCTCTACAGTACAAACACAGCAGCTTCTTGTTCTTCTTATGATGTTTAATGGCGGTTGGCAGAACAACTTAAGACGCACCAGCGTCACCAACTGGACTGGAGTTGAACAGCAGCTTAGCAGTAAAACATCTCCATTAGCCCTGTATCTCTCAGCTACAGTGTTGGGGGGAACGCGGTACAGTCACGTGATTACTTTTTATCTGTAACGAAGTCATGTAACGCGTTACAGTTACATATTTGTAATGACATTACAGTTACTGTGATGAGGGATGAGTCGTTCTCGAACGAACCGATTCTATTGAACGACTCTTTGAAATGAACTAAAGGAACCGAGTCGCTCCTCTAGTATAAGGACAAATAATTAAGGAATAAACTTGTTTAATGATGTTAAATCTGATTGGTTCATGGCGTTTGTGTTTTAAAGCAGAAACAAACTCAGGCACATCTCTGCACAAGAGAGGATTTTTCTGAAACTAAATAAATAAAGTAAATAAATGAATTTGTTTGTAGATGTGATTCCAGTATACAGGATTTGTTTGGGTTTAGAATGTAACGTGAAAGTAAAGTAATGAGGAACGAGATTACATTTTCCAGGATGTAATGAGTAAAGTAATCCCATTACAATTGTAGTTAAGTAATAAGTAATGAGTAATGGATTACTTTTTTGAGTAACTACCCCAACACTGCTCAGGTAGCTTTAGAGAGGACTACAGTCAGTCCTAGACGTTCTTCCAAGCAGTTTCTCTAATGTCATGTTTTGTTTTCCAACTCTCACACTCACACCAGTAGAAGCTTAAAAATAACACTACAAACCAACTACCCAGCTAGCAAAAAATGTATGGCCCAGTTTTGGGCCATATCCGGCATGCCGGAACTTTTTGTGTCGGCCCACATCCGGCAGCCGGATCTGGCCCGGTGTCAAAATGAATGACGGTTAGATTGTGGCCCGTATACGGCTGCCCAGATCCCAGCCATGACTGCCAGCAATATTCCAGCACTTAACCACCTGCTAGCCAGAACAACCATTATCGGGCCAATAATGGCCCAGTTCTGGCCTGCAGTAGATTTTTAAAAAGGCTTTCCCCAGCCATATGTAACCTTTAATGGTAACTGGAACTACTTCAGTTGTTCTTGCTCTTTATTAATAAGTACAACTATTGCTAATAATGTATTAATAAGAAGACAAAGGTGAAGAATAAGAATAATAGTAACAAAAATGTACACACATTAAACATGTTTTTACATCTCTTGTAAGCACTTACCTATGACAAAAATATATATACTTTATTATAATTAAAAGTGAAAATGTCTTAAATAGTACTATAGAGTACAGTTAAACCAGTAACAGAAAAAAACAAATGTACACCAAAAATGTTTTCAAGTATTTTTTATTTATTATAAGTTAATAATAAAAAAAAAAATATATGTTTTGTCTAGCCATAATCTCCTGCCTCACACTGGTCTTCAATTCTGAAATGAAACCAAAAACAGAAATTAGAAATGTTGAATGTTGAAGAAAAAAATGCCACAAGCATTATCCAGAACAGTGCTTTAGCAAAAGAAACAGTGTCTTCAGTAGGCTGAAGAACATACAGCGGGGGAAAGTATTGAACACATTAACATTTTTCTCAGGAAATATATTTCTGATGGGGTTATTGACATGAAATTTTTACCGGATGTCGGTAACAACCCAAATAATCAACACATACAAAGAAATCATAACAAATAAATTCATAAATGAAGTTATGTTTAATAAAGTGGAATGACACAGGGAAAAAGTATTGAACACGCTTACTGAAATTTCTTTTCATACACAGAAAAAGCCTTTGTTGGTAATGACAGCTTTAAGACACCTTCTGTATGGAGAAACTAGTTGCATGTATTGTTCAGGTGTATTTTTGGCCCATTCTTCCACACAAATCTTGAAGGTTCAGGCGGCCTTTTCTGTGAACTCTGATCTTCAGTTCTTTCCATAGATTTTCAATTAGATTCAAGTCGGGTGATTGACTGGGACATTCTAGCAGCTTTTTTTTTCTTTCTCTGAAACCATTTAAGAGTTTTCCTGGCTGTGTGTTTGGGATCATTGTCTTGCTGAAATGTCCATCCTTGTTTCATCTTCAGCATCCTGGTAGATGGCATCAGATTCTTATCAGGAATGTCTCGGTACATTCATCCTTTCTTCAATTAAATGAAGTCTGCCAGCACCATATGCTGAGAAACAGCCCCTTACCATGATCTTCCCACCTCCAAACTTCACTGTTGGTATGGTGTTATTGGGGTGATGTGCAGTTCTATTTCCCCTCCAAACATGGTGTGTGCTATGACACCCAAAGAGTTCAATTTTGGTCTCATCTGACCAGACTATATTCTCCCAGTATTTTATAGGCTTGCCCACATGTTGTGCAGCAAACTTTAAACAAGCTTTTTCTACAGCAATGGAGTTTTGCACGGTGAGCATGCATAGAGGCCATGATGGTTAAGTGCATTACTCTTTGTTTCCTTGTAACAAGAGTATCTGCTAATTCCAGGTCTTTCTGAAGCTCTCCGCCAATGGTCCTTGGCTCTTGGACAACTCTTCTGATTATTCTTTTAACTCCTCTGTCAGAAATATTGCACCTGGTCATGGTTTATGGTACAATTATGTTCTTTCTGCTTCTGAGTAATGGTTCCAATGGTGCTTACTGGAATATGTCTGTAACCAATACCATCAGTATGTTTTGCAACAATAAGATTGCGAAGGTCTTGAGATAGCTCTTTGCTTTTACCCATCACAAGATGCTTCTTGTGTGACAACTTGGTGATAACATTTTTTTTATATAGGCCAACAATTAGGACTAAACCAGCTAATATTAATTTGCACTGATAGGGGCAGGATTGCTTTCTAAATAAGGACAGATTTCAGCTGGTGTTTTGGCTTTCCATTCCTTTTTGCACCTCCTTTTCTTCATGTGTTCAATACTTTTTCCCTGTGTCATTCCACTTTATTAAACATAACTTAATTTATGGATTTATTTGTTATGATTTCTTTGTATGTGTAAAATATTTGGGTTGTTACCGACATCCAGTGAAAATTTCATGTCAATAACCCCATCAGAAATATATTTTTCTGAGAAAAACGTTGTGTTCAATACTTATTTCCCCCGCTGTAACTCTACACTGACCTCATTTAAGCAGCTGAAACGGACTGAGTTCTTATATGTGTAAACTATCTAAACTATATATTTCTTAAAGTTCTTGACTGAGCTTAATGCCACCAACCAGTGACTGGAGCAGATACGACTCAGGTCCTGCACACAGTAAGTAGTGCTGATACACAGTACCAGCCTGCACACCAGAGGGGCTCCAAACGTCAAGTTTTCACTCATAAAATCATGTTTGTGAACTTTGTGGAATAAATGTAGGATTTGTACGTGTAGATTCTGGGTTTTAGGAAGTTCAGCTACTGTTAATATTTTTTCCCAATTGAACTAAAACACAACCTGAATTGATGTTTTAATTGTTCATTAAGACTTCACTAAGAGTTATTACCATCAAGCAAATGTAAAGCATATTTCTATATGAAGAGCATCTGTTTCCAGGTAATATACACTGAGGTGTAAAGCATAATGGAGCAGGTTCAGTAATTGTGTAATAGTTTAAAAGCGACAGTAAGTCTGTGTCTGTTTCTGTTGATTATTCTGAATTGTGTTTGTTTGTAAACTGTGAATTAGTTCTTAATCTGGTCGTGATGTTAGTGAATTATACTGTTTGGGTATAACTCATGTTGGTCCGGACTACTCTTTGGGATTGGAAGTCCACTCTTGAGTTCTTCGTGTTCCTCAACTTGGTCTAAGACGTCCCCGACTGCCTGCAACTGCTCAATATCTAGAATAAAGCAAACATAGATTGATAATTGTGATTATATTTTATTCTCAATCTGTCTTCTAGCAAACAACTAAATAGGAAATATAAAACACATACAGTTCTGTGCAAGCGTCTACTTTTTACTGTATTTATGATTATTTGTACTTATTCTAATTGTATAACTTCATATATAATCTTAGGAGTCTAAGACTGTTGTGTAGTCTGTATTTCCTGTTCAAAACTGTCAACATATCAGTAAAAAACTTGTGGTCATGATGTGATACTCTGTGTTTGCCTTCAATATTCAGCAAACAATGAAACATATGGAAGCCAAGTTCCTCAAAAACAAATCATTCCTTGCTCTTCCTGCTTGCAATCATCACCTGGTTCCCATGGTCTGACTTTATCTGATTCAGGTGTGGCTGTAAGCTGTAGCTTAGTATGTGGTAGCTTTAGGTTGTACCTTCACTTTTCCTAGTAAATGTTTATAGAAAGGTTTAGTTTGCATTGTTCAAATTCTATTGTTTTCATTTTTATTTCAGGTTCATCATTTTCTTCTCTATTTATTTCATCCATTCAAAGGGGTTTGTTTAATATTGTTTTTTAATTCAATTTTATTTATGTTTACAACCGATCACCGCCCATTGCATAACAATGGAACCGGTGATCAGGTCCATATGCAATTCTCAATGACCATTAATGACAATGGCACATGATTGGGGAAAAAAACACACATTTACCCCAATTGTGAATTGCATATGGACCTGATCACCGGTTCCATTGTTATGCAATGGCGGGTGATCAGTCATTATGCAAATCAACTGCATATAAGGTTGGGGCAGTCACTGCTGGAGGTAAACAGACCGAGTACAAGTACAGTCTGTGTTCCTGTAGTTATGAACTGCTCTCATTCTCAGCTGTTTTAACAGGATTTCAACAGAAGGTAAAGCTCTTATTTTCAGGTTTTTATTTCCTTCTCTTTATTAATCTGTATCTTTCCTCAGTGAGCTCGTATCACTGTTCAGAATGTAGAAAGTGCTTAAAATATTTCTTATATATATATTAATAATACTTAAATATTTCTACACCATAAATACAGATAAATCTATAGGTGGGTGTTTCCTCTTATAGTTTTCTTATTGTTCCTCATATACAGTAGAAACTAATTCACACAAATATACATACAGCATTTGACATGACTTACATTCTTATCATAAAAGCTTTATCTAAGTTCATGTCATTTCACTTTACAGAAAAAACTTTCAATTCCTTGTTTGTGTTTAGGATTAAATGTAAATCACTTCTCTGCTGAGATAAATAGGTGTAGTCTGACTTCACCCATCATGCTTTGTGGCTCCATCTACTTCATTTGCACACGTTCCATAGATAATGATCTAGTACTTCACACAAGAAGGTGTGAATAGTTGGCTGATGATTGACCAATGCAGAGTTTTTAACTGGTCTTGGGTCTTTGTCCTCAGCTCTATTTAAGGACTAAACTCTAGACTTGTAGCTGAGTCACTTGGTAAGAAGGATCTTCTGCATGTTCTTCATTAGAAACGACCTGCTGGAGACACCAGCTTTGTTAAAGTGGCTGCCAGGATTCTAACAGGAAGGTAAAGGGTTTTCTTGTTTGTTTCTTTTACATTTATGTTGCATTTGTTGTTCTTTATATTTTATGATGTTATTTAATATTATCAGGTTAATATATTCAGACTGTTTAAAATAGCTTTATGCTCATAATTGTGGTGATTTATGAAGCCTTTTTTACTCCCAGCACACCAAAGATTTACACTTGTGAGCTAATTATTAGTCCTGTCATGAACTGGATTAGATTTGCTTGGTGCAGGACTGATGTTGAGAAAGTCAGATCTCTTATATCTTTATTTATATCAAGTTATTTATAGTTATTTAATTATTAATATCTGCAGTATTTATAAGTATTTTATCCTGATGTTCTTTGAATTTAGATTCTCACTTAGATGTGAAGTGAATTTAATGTTTTTATTACTAGGTGATGAGTTTAATATTATTGTGGTATTAATGTAGTAAAAGTAATTCTAATTAATCGACTTGTTTCTTTGTTTCTGTTGCTTTCCAAGGAAACAGTTTCTACAGTCTTATCAAAGCATAAACATGAAGAACTTTCATCACTGCTCAGAGTGTGGGAAGAGTTTTATTAAGCAGAGTAATCTCCAACGACACCAGCGCATTCATACAGGAGAGAAGCCATATCACTGTTCAGAGTGTGGAAACAATTTTTCTCGTCAGACTACACTTCAACAACACCAGCGTATTCACACAGGAGAGAAACCGTATCACTGCTCAGAGTGTGGAAAGAGTTTTGCTCAACAGGGTACCCTTCAAAAACACCAGCGTATTCACACAGGAGAGAAACCGTATCACTGCTTGGAGTGTGGGAAAAGTTTTGCTAACAGTAATGCTCTTAAAGTACACCAGCGTGTTCACACAGGAGAGAAACCTTATTACTGCTTAGTGTGTGGAAAGATTTTTGCTCATGAAAATAGTCTCAAACGGCATCAGCGTATTCACATAGAAAACCTACATCACTGTTAAGAGTGTGGGAAGTATTTTATTGCATATTATGTTCTCCAACAACACCAGCGCATTCACACAGGAAAGAAATCATATCACCGTTCACTGTCTGAAAAGAACTTTAGTGAAAGGAATATCCTTTAAGTACACCACACCAGCGCATTCACATAAGAGGATGACTCATACTGCTGCTTATGGTGCGGATGAAGTTTTACTGGAAGCAGCATTTTTAACAGACACCAGTACGGTCACACAGAAGTTACGTTTTTGTGACTGGTCATCTTGAAAAACACCAGCACATTCAGAGGAGAAAATAAAATACTTAATACTTAATGCATGTACAGAAAAAGTTATGTGTACTTTCTTTTTCCACTAATATACACTAGAACTGTTCTACTTCAATTATCAAATGTACATGATGGTATGAATATGATTATTAATCTTTAAATGTAATTTGGTGTAATAAGTAGATCTTGCGAAAGCCCATATTCATATATTAGTCTGCCAGATTGTTAAGCATGATTAATTTCTCTAGCAAACCTGATTCTGCTTATCTAGAGTGCAACAGTTGTGTGCTTTACCACCTAATTCAAACCTAGACATTGTCATAGGGTTTTTTGAGCCCAGGAAACCTGCAACATAAAGCTCTGAAAGAACAGTTTCTGTGACTGTGTTGCTTGTGACTTGACATTAGTGACATCATGTGACTTGTTCCTGTACGTCTTGCACTTCTCATAGTTGACCTGTACAAGCTCTATCAGTTAATTTATCAACTGATTTGTTGAAAGTGTGCTTTTTGAGCTGTATTTCTGCCTCACACAGTTTTGGATAATTGAGTACTGTTTTGACAAAGAATAACCTGTTATTTCAGTATGGTATCTAGTTCAGGTCTCTGCACTAAAAATACCCAGTGTACACAGTATTATTACTCAGTGAACTGAAACTTACGTGGTGCTGGTTTACAGGATGTTTGGTGATGACTGCTTTAGCATAAATGTGCCTCTCAGACAGAGAGACAGGAAGTAGCCACAACCAACACTCAAAATATAAAAAAGAAACAAGATAGCAGGACTGATATTCTACAAAACAACACTGTGTTTAAAAGTAACCGACACATTTATGTTCTTTCAGTAATAATTTATGTTTTTAGTAACCAAAATTATTTACTGTCATCATGCAGGGTTCAGAGTTTAGGCTTGTTCTAGATCACATTGTAAACACCCTTATTTAAGGGTCTGAACAGACCTGTTTTTTCGGCAGGTCCTCATAGTTTTTTTTTAATTTATTTATTTATTTTTTTACGCTGGATGCCCTCTGATGCAGGCCTCGTTATTGTTATCTAGGCTTGGGACAGCACTAAGTGTACCTACCTAAGGCTAGGCTGTTCCAGCCAGTTCCAGCCAGTTCCTTCTTCCCAAATATAGCCAATCATGTCTGAGTAGACCTGACAGACTGATAGAGCCATGGAGCTCAGTGGTAGTGGGCTAGGGTAATTTAGCACTGCACCATCAACGCACCTACATTTTAATAAAATGAAAAATGATGTGATGCCTCCACTTCACAAAGCGATTACTAAAAATCCCCAAAATTCCAGAGAATACCCAGAAATACCCAGAAAATTATATGATCTCTACTGTGATACACAATTTGGTAATAAATAAAAAATAAAAAGTCTTCTGGCATCTTATGACATTCAGAGAAATCAAAATAAGCATTTATCCGACTACCCACAATGCATGTCAAATTACCCCATCTCTTAATTAATAAATACTGATAAAAATCTTTTCCATCTTATGCAAATGCAGCATCTGTACTGGTCACTGTTATGACTATTATTGACAAATTCCTAACTGATAACGTTGGGGATCAGAGACTTCAGTTAGTATTAATGACCCTGTGATTGTGGTCCTGTTTATGCAGGTCATAATTACTGAAACTCCACCTGGACCTATAGGCAGCATTAAAGCACCAGACCCTGTGCGGAATTGAACCGTATCTCATTTGAGAGTGCCACCACCAGAGTCGCTAGTAGGTCCAGTTGAATTGCAGCAGTAATGAATGTAACAGTAATTTTAAACATTAACATTGGCAGGAACTCTATGGCGTTAGATTTGTGTCAAAAGTATTGAGAACCAAAAAGCAGATATTGAGAACCAAAAAGCAGATTTTAAGAACCTAAGAAGTCTGTTTTTCATTTTTGGCTGCGCTGTTTTTCAATCATGTCTCGCCGTCAGTCTAAAAAGTTTCTCGCTTACGCTTTTTTCTGTGCTGCTCTCAGGGTTTTCCATCCACCAACTTTTTGCAAATTTTTAACTTTTAAACTTTTTAAGTGTCATATGCCTTTTGACACTTTTGACATATGCCTCTGACCTTTTTACTAAACACTTAGGCTGATTTGTACTTATTTACTAACTCTTTATTCCAATCTTTTCCATTTAAAAAAAAGGGCACTTTGGTTCTAACAGGTTTTAGCAGAGTTGTGTTCTTCGACTGTTGTCTATCTAAACTTAAGGAATGAAATGTTCACTGTGGAAGCACTTCTGTAAGTCGCTCTGGATAAGAGCGTCTGCTAAATGCTGAAAATGTAAATGTAAATGTAAATATGCGTTGCCTGGAGAGCCAAGACATACATCACGAATCAACAACTGGTCATCCACAAGTGCCTGCAAAACAATCGATGGCCATCCCTTTCGAGCATTTGGTAATACGACGTAACGTTTCATTAGTTATTGCTTGGCATACAGCGTACACACTACGGTGAACTGTTGTTACGCAACCCCATGGTGGTCTTTAGCCCGTGAACGGGCTTTGAATTTTTATGTTTGTGTTTCTCTGTATACTGTCACACCGTCAAAATATCATTGTTGGTAAACAAGGAACCTTCTGATAGCTTAAAATCTCTAGTTTTTAGCAACGTAAACATTGAGCTTATTTTGTTTATAAGTTCTTTTAAAAACACAAAAGAATTGTAGGTCTGAAAAATTTCTGCCAGAAATACAGCCTTTATATTTTGTAATATTATACTGCGGTACTTACTTTCATACCGACAACATTTATACCAAACAAGCCAGCACAACTTCACCATCACATTTCTGCTGTTTGTTTTACTTCAAATACATCAGCATCCAAAATATTACAGAAAAGTTTTACATCTGATAAAGCTCTGCCATCAATGCATGGCATGCAATGCATCAAGCACTCGGTAAACAACACCACCGCGACAAATGTATATCAAACAAAAGCATGAGAGCTAAACCAGCACATACCTGGATCTGTTATCTTCAATCTGAGTCCAAATTTATGTTCATTAGTCCTTCCATTCCAGATAAAATCCACTTTTTGTAAATGTTTACAAACACCGGCGGCCATTTTGAATAGTTACAAGCATGTTGTATAAGTTTATAAGTCAATAACACGCGAATATCAGATCGTATCATAATGAGAGAGCGCTCACAGTAATCACAAAACCTCCCTCTAACTGATAGCGCTCAGAGTTTGGCTGTGAGATTGCGCAATACCTTTACAGCCAATGTAGAGACAGTATCCATCTCACCACCTAATACTTGTTTTTCATTGGAGAAATGCAAAAATATTAGCATATTTTGCTTTTGATTGGAGGACCAGCTTATATCCCGCCCCGCTTTTTGCATTTAGCCTCTCGGATTAGTCTAAACAGCTGTATTTCACCAGCCGTCACCATGGATACACATTACGCACGCTGAAACCTGGGCTTCTGAGTCAGTAAAGTGAGTCAAACTTCCCTCTTAGGGCTGATAATACAGTGTGAATCTATTTAAACGACTCAGTTCGTGAAAAGTTCAACCGGCTGCCTGTATCTTGTTACAAAAGTAGCGGTTTGTATATGTGTGTGCGCGCTGGGGGAAGGGAGCGCTGACTGGCTGCCTGTGAGAGTTCATCACTCCAAAAAACACTCAAATGTTATAAATAATGACTTTATAAAGTATAAATAATGCATTTTACACATTTTATCTGCAGTATAATCTGTTTATTCTGAGTTAGAAAGCTTTGGAAAGATTTGGAGAGCAGTAAAGTGTGATGCCACTCCGGGTGCAATAACTCAAAATCAGAATGAGTTAGAGGTCTAAAATCTGGGCTGGTGACAGAAAACCCCTTTGGCTACAACTCTATATATGTTGTGTAGATGGTCTGCAGACCTGCAGTCCTACTTATACTCACTGAAACTTTGGATTTAAAAAAAAAAATGTAAAAAGCGCCTACATTTTGGGGGGTTTTTGTCATCATTTGATCATTGTAACATAACATCATGGCATTTGGCTGTGTTTTTCTGATACTTTAAAGGGTTCTCTATAACACTGAAGTATAATTTTTGTGTTATCTTATAAACTTTCTGAATGAGAAGCCTTAGAAACTAGGTATGTCTTTCAGGCGGAAAATGCACAAAAATAGGCCGGACTGCCAAGGGGATTAGTGCACATCTAAACCCTGTTTTACGGTATGATTCAAGTTTTATTGCGCATCTACACCCTGTTTTACGGTATGATAAAACTTTCAGTGCGCATTTACAACCTGTTTAACGGTAGGATTCAAGTTTTTTGTGCGCATCTAAACCCTGTTTTCGGTACCCTTAAACTTTTAGTGCGCATCTACACCCTGTTTTACATTGTGGGACTGCTGAGGCATGTAAGCTGTTTCCTTATCGAAATTTAACCCGAAAACGGAGCGCGGAGAGAGCGACACACACACAGAGAGAGAGAGCGAGAGAGAGAGAGACACACACACACACACACACACACACACACACACACAAACTCAAAAGAAGCTTTATTGGCATGACAAATAAGGACATTCGTATTGCCAAAGCAAGTTACAAGGAAAAATTAAAAATAAAAATAAGAAAAAACAAAAATATACAGAACAGTTATATGTGCAAAATATATAAAATAGAATAAAATATTAATAAAAACAGTGCAAAATAATAACAATAAAAATTATAATATTTACATTAATGAGGTAGTAATAACGATCAGTTTGTGTGTGTGTGTGTGTGTATGAGACATGGTCACCCACTGTCCCTCACCTGGTGGCAGGTGTGTGGGTGTAGAGTGCTGCTAGTGTGCAGCTCTCTCTGTGCTCCCCCAGTAGGTGGGGCAGTTTGTCGGGGTCTGGGAGGGAGGTAAAGTTGGGAATGATGTTATTAAATTTAGGGAAGAATTGAGAGCGGATGTGGTGGTACTTGGTACACCGGGTGAGGAAGTGCAGCTCCATCTCTACTTACTGAGAGTGCAGTAGTGCTGGCACAGCCTCTCCTCCCATGGCAGCCAGGACCGGGTGTGTCGCCCCGTCTCAATGGCCAGGTCATGTGCACTCAGTCTGTACCTCGTCAGGGTGTTTCTTAATTTAGGGTCAGATACTGTGCTCAGATAGTCTGCTGCACTGTAGTGTCTGTTTAGGGCCAAATAACACTGCATTTTACTCTGAGTTTTAGTTTCAGTTTCCCAATAATTCAGATATTTAGTTCTGAGTTTTTGTGTAATTTGGTTTATTCTAATTGGGTTTGCAGATTTCTCCTGTTCCTGAGTCTTTATTGTGTTAGTGTGTGTTAGTGGTGTGTCGGCGTGTGTTATTACAGTGTCTGTGTGTGTTAGTGGTGTATCTTTGTGTGTTGGTGGTGTATGGGTGTGTGTTAGTGGTGTATCTTTGTGTGTTGGTGGTGTGTGGGTGTGTGTTAGTGGTGCATCTTTGTGTGTTAGTGGTGTATGGGTGTGTGTTAGTGGTGTGTCGGCGTGTGTTATTACAGTGTCTGTGTGTGTTAGTGGTGTGTCTTTGTGTGTTGGTGGTGTATGGGTGTGTGTTAGTGGTGTATCTTTGTGTGTTAGTGGTGTATGGGTGTGTGTTAGTGGTGTGTCGGCATGTGTTATTACAGTGTCTGTGTGTGTTAGTGGTGTGTCTTTGTGTGTTGGTGGTGTATGGGTGTGTGTTAGTGGTGTATCTTTGTGTGTTAGTGGTGTATGGGTGTGTGTTAGTGGTGTGTCGGCGTGTGTTATTACAGTGTCTGTGTGTGTTAGTGGTGTATCTTTGTGTGTTAGTGGTGTATGGGTGTGTGTTAGTGGTGTATCTTTGTGTTGGTGGTGTATGGGTGTGTGTTAGTGGTGTATCTTTGTGTGTTAGTGGTGTATGGGTGTGTGTTAGTGGTGTGTCGGCGTGTGTTATTACAGTGTCTGTGTGTGTTAGTGGTGTATCTGTGTGTGTTAGTGGTGTATGGGTGTGTGTTAGTGGTGTATCTTTGTGTGTTGGTGGTGTATGGGTGTGTGTTAGTGGCGTTATTACTGGTGGTGTGTTGGTGGTGTATGGGTGTGTGTTAGTGGTGTATGGGTGCAATGACTCAGGACAAGTTGGATGAGGGGACTGGTATGTTTGCTCAGCTCTTGGTGTTTAAGGGCTTTATAATGATAAGTTTGGGGGTCGCTCTCATTTAGATGGTTCCAGAAGTTGATTGCTCTTCTCTGTATGTTTATAATTAGAGGAAATCAGCCTAATTCTGCCATGCACGCATTGCACAAACACACACACACACACACACACACACAAACTGATCATTATTACTGTAAATATTATAATTTTTATTGTTATTATTTTTGCACTGTTGTTATTAATATTTTATTCTATTTTATGTTTTTTTGCACATGTAACTGTTTTGGATATATTTGTTCTTTCTTACTGTTATTTTTTATTATTTCTCTCTAACTTGCTTTGGCAATACGAATGTCTTTATTTGTCATGCCAATAAAGCTTCTTTTGAGTTTGAGTTGAGAGAGCCGTAACCGAGCTACAGAGAGAACATGCAGAAAAGAAGCTCTGCTCTTATAATAACAAATAATTGAGAAATAAACTATAAACTTGTTTAGTTATGTTAAATCTGATTCGTTCATGGCGCGAACTGAGCTTTTCGAGCCTAACTTACATAAGAACAAGTACAGGGAGCGACTGAGGGCTCTGGACCAGGAACTCTGTGTCTGCCTCTCATCCATCCCTGCCAGAATTGGGCGATTGTGTGCATCATCCCAGGCTCAGGTTTCCCATTAAAAGTAAGTCACGTTTACCCCTCCCTCCCTAAATGACACCTTATGGTGTGTGTGCGCGTGTGTTAGCAGTCCGAGGGATGCTGAGTGTAAATTTTTTAATACATTTTAGACTGGGGTGACTTGAGATTTTGCATACTTTTAAAGGGTGCCATAACTGAAAAAAGGCTGAGAAACACTGGTGTAGTAGACAAAAGGTAAGTAACTGTGCACACTTATATACATATATACATAACCTAGGTTTATTTTCATATTCCTTCAGAATGTTGGGGATGAGGCAGGCTATCTGACCTAATCACATACATTAACTTTAAACTTTTAATGCGCATCTACACCCTGTTTTACAGTATGATTAAAGTTTTAGTTTGCATCTAAACCCTGTTTTACAGTACTCTTAAACTATTAGTGCGCATCTACACACTGTTTTACGGTTTGATTAAAGTTTTAGTGCGCATCTATACCCTGTTTTACGGTACCCTTAAACTTTTAGTGCACATCTACACCCTGTTTTGTGGTATGATTCACGTTTTAGTGCGAATCTAAACCCTGTTTTATGATATCCTTAAACTTTTAGTGCGCATCTACACCCTGTTTTACAGTAGGATTCAAGTTTTAGTGCGCATCTAAACCCTGTTTTACGATACTGATCACATTGCCTACATTTAAATGTGAGTTCAAATCTAAACCCTGTTTTACAGTACTGATCACATGGTCCACACTAAAAAGTTATGTGCGCATGTAAACCCTGTTTTACGGTACCCTTAAACTTTTAGTGCACATCTACACCCTGTTTAACGGTATAATTCAAGTTTTAGTGTGCATCTAAACCCTGTTTTACAGTACCCTTAAACTTTTAGTGCGCATCTACACCCTGTTTTACAGTAGGATTCAAGTTTAAGTGCGCATCCAAACCCTGTTTTACGGTACCCTTACACTATTAGTGCGCATCTACACCCTGTTTTACAGTATGTTTAAAGTTTTAGTGCACATCTAAACCGTTTGTTACGATACTGATCACATGGTCTACACTAAAAATTGTAATGCGCATCTAAACCTTTTTTTACAGTACCCTTACAATTTTAGTGCGCATCTAAACCCTGTTTCACGGTATTGATCATATGTTCTACACTAAAAATTTTAATGCGCATCTAAACCCTGTTTTACGGTATTGGTCACATTGTTGACACTAAAACTTTTAATGCGCATCTAAACCCTGTTTTACGGTACAGGTCAGAATGTCTACACTAAAAGTTTTAGTGCGCATTTAAACCTTGTTTTACGGTACAGGTCACATGGTCTACATTAAAGGTTTTAGTGCACATCTACACCCTATTTTATGGTACAGGTCACATGGTCTACACTAAAGGTTTTAATGCGCATCTAAAACCTGTTTTGCGGTACCCTTAAACTTTTAGTGCGCATCTACACCCTGTTTTCTGGTACCGGTCACATTGTAGACAATTAAAGTTTTAGTGCGCATCTAAACCCTGTTTTACGGTACTGATCACATTGTAGACAATGAAAGTTTAGTGCACATCTAAACCCTGTTTTATGTTACTAATCACATTGTCTAAACAATCTTAATGCTAATTATTAGAAATAAAAACCTGATGCTTCAGCTTTACTTTGTTAATCTTTCCTAACTTACATCAGTGTGTTTGGAAAGGTTGTATGGGGAGTTTCTGTTCTGTTCTGAAATGCTGATATTTCTGTATCTTTGGGTAAAACATAAGAAACACTTAAATCTTACATGAAGAAACTTACACTCCTTTCACTTTTAGAGAACTTTTGTTTGAAGTAAAGGATGCTGGAAAAGGGGGAGCAGTCTATGCCATTACTTATTATTACCTATTATTTATTATTTATAAATTATTTATTAATTTGCAATACAACATCACAACAATAATAAGGTGTTTTGTAAGGTGTTGCAGGCAGCAATGACGACTTTTCCGGTACATGGTTAAGAAAAGGTTGAATACAGATGATTTGTTGTAGTGTTTTTGTACCAAATGCAGATGAAAGAGGATCAGCAGCAGCAGCTGAGCGGTGTGTGTAGTTCTCTGTGTGTTTTGTCTCTGTTTCAGGATCTTTTATTTGAAAAGCTGCGTGTAGAACAGAGAAAGTAAAGGACGACACACAGCGGAGTGTAAGGCTAAACGATGGACGTCTATAAGAAGCAGCATATTTACAGCATCACTCGCTTACGGCCACACCACCCTGAGAACGCCTGATCTTGGAAGCTAAGCAGCATCGAGCTTGGTTAGTACTTGGATGGGAGACCGCCTTGGAATACCAGGTGCTGTAAGCTTTTATCCACACACACCCACCTTCACTCCAAACCTCCTGTTACACACTGACCCAGCGGCTTTTTCTTCATCAAAGCAACACAATGAGACAAAGATCAGCTCATACTTTCATTCTTACTACAGTAAAACACTCACCGCCCCGCTCGTACGACTTATACTTAATTATACGAAATTATACTGTAAAAATTACAAAAAAAAAAAATAATAATAATAACAACTTCATGACACATTTAGAGTATGTGTAAAAGAAATATGATATGGAAATATGAGATCTTGTGACCATGTTTAAAAATCATTGTGATGTCGCCCTCCAAAGGTGCCACAAGAGGGCGACAAACTGCTGTAGGCTGAATGAGCAGAGATAAACTGATGAAGGCTGAATGAACGTACCACAATGCAAATAACTATTTCTGTGAAAGAATCAAATCCCCTCTGACACCATCCACACGTATCTAAGTTCTGCTGTATTATTCCTCACCATGTGCTGGTTTCACTTTTAAACTTGTGTTTTACAGCTCAGGAGAAATCAGGTGAGAATCAGCTTCTGCAGGAGACTAAAACACATCATGTGGCTTAATGTACTAAACAGCCTAAGAACACTAAACGTCTCTCAGTTATTACTGCTCATAAGCGCTCGCTACTGCTGAAATGACCAACATTCATATAATAACCATCATATGACCATCATTTATATAATAAGATTTTGCTTATAATAGACATGGGAAGAAAGAAGTATCATATTTACCCTTTTGAAATGTACAAGAAGAAATCGGGAAACGGGGTAAATACTTTTTCACAGCACCGAATAAATGGTGGTTAATAAATTGAAAAAGAAAATCTCCATAAATGTGTCACTGTCTTACAGATTTTAAAATCACTCAAACAATTTAATGTTACACTTTCATGTAAATTTTACATTTCATTTGTTAAATCTGACAGTTTCACTTTTGATTTATTATCAACTCTAAACCCAGGGTAGAGGATCTGAGTGAACATGGTCTGAACTCTGTGGATGAGCTTCATTGTATCAGAGACGCTGTAGAAGGACAGAGTTCCTGCTTCATAATCCACATACACTCCTATTCTAGAGGAACTCTGCATTATGGGAATTTCAGTCTTTTTCTTATTGTGCCAGAATGAAAATCTGGATGGAGAACAGTACAAACTCCAGGACTGATCATTACCTCCAAACACACACTCATAACCATCTCCCTTCCTGCTGATGCTTTTATATGACACTGCAATATAAACTGCATAATCCCCACTCCACTCAACCTCCCAGTAACAGCGTCCACTCACACGCTCTCTACACAGAACCTGGGGGTAAACATCAAATCTATCTGGATGATCAGGATACGACTGTAATGTTCTACTGCAGGTCATCACTTTGTTCTCCTTAGACAGACGGAGGATTTTATTTACTGTGTTAGGATCCAGTGTGAACCGACAAAAATCTGGATAGAAAACACAAAATTAATCAATTAACATAGAAGAGAGAGAGAGTGTGTGTGTACAGTGTGTGTGTGTGTGTGTGTACAGTGTGTGTGTGTGTGTGTGTGTGTGTCCTTGTGAGAAACTTACATTGTATAAAATCTTCTCTGATTTCAGGTTTAGGAGGTGAAGTAATCCGGACTTTCTTCACTGCAGAAAGAGTAACAGTACAATCACTAATCACAGTAAATATTTACACCAGAAACTGTCGCAGGTACAGCCAGTAAGAAGTTTGGCATGTTCTTCCAGTGTTTGTCTAAAGTGACCTTAAGTCTGAGTAACTGTGTGAGTGTATTTCATTTAACCCTAAATTCACTGTGACCACGAGCAGTACTGGGTTAATGAGTAAATGAATGATGATGTTAGATGTAAAATGTTCATGTTGGTGGATTTGATTGTTTTGTTGGATGTTTTAGTACCGAAGCATTTTGGAGACAATGGAACACTGAGGGCTTGAACTTCATCTGGTATCGTCTCACACTGCTCTTTCCAGAATTCCTCTACTTTCTCTCTCAGCTGAGATACAGACTTTGTAACATCATCAAATGAGAGGAAAGGGCTGATTGTGATGGCGGCGTATTCTGCAGATCCAGCAGGAGCCGAGAGAGACTGAAAATTCTACATCCAGACAAATAATGTTCACAGAGAAACAAGATGATGATGAATCACAAATGATGGACGACAGACATGAAGCACAGAGTGAAGTTTCACCTAATAACATTAACAGTATTTAATGATCTCTCAGAAAAGCTGATTCTGATTCTCACAATTTCTCAGAACCCCGAGTGTTACGACTTTATGGGTCATAATAGGGCTGGGCGATATATCGAGATTTTATAATATATCTATATATTTTCATACGCGATATAAGATAAGACAATATCGCGTATATCGATATAGATGTTGCGTTCCAGTTAGATCAGACAGTTCGTCTTTCTCTTCTCCCAGTTTGTCTCTGCACATGTTCACCTGCCCCGCCCCTCTCCCTCACTGAACACAACTCACCCCTCCCCACCGCTTCACCAGTAATTCCTGCAGGCAGCGATAGCATGGAGACGGATAAAGACGTGACAGAAGCTATCGAGGAGGAGCTGCTTACTAAAAAGAAAAATAATGGCTCTTTTTGGAATTAATTGGAGATGGTTCGAATTCAAAGTGTCAGATGAGCAGCAGAATAATGTATTCTGTAGAGAACGCCGAAAACAAGTCCAGACAAAAGGTTCCAGCTCCGTGTACCTTCATTCGTTTTCACTTCAAATCCCAAAGTTAAAAAACAAGAAAACGAGTCGTTATTTGTTTTAAAAACCAACACAAGCGCATGCACGCGCTGACATGCACGTATTTACTTCACATTAAGTGTTGAGAAAGTAATAATAACGTAGCGGTGGGTCTCCTGTTGTTCTGACGTGTGAGTTGTGTATGTGATGTGCATATATTTGCTCTATCTGTAAAAACAATTATTATGGAGAGTGATTTCTGTACTGGATGTTGTACGTGGTTGTGTTAGTTTATACTGGACGATTGCCCGACGTCCGACACGTCATTTATTTATCTTCTATTATATTATTTCTTGTTGTCGGCCAATAAACAACCAAACATTATTAAATTGCATGAACTAACTCTGCAGTAAACAAGGAGCAAACAGCAATTAAACAACAAATAAAGCTGTTAAATAATAATAAAGTGCATGAAGAAGAACGCTGATTAAAATGCATTAAATGTTGTAATAGTTACACAGTAACATGAACGATTAGTTCTGCCTGTATTACAGAACTGAGTTCTATACAGTAAAAGAAAATATTAATGTAAATGTTAATGTTGTGGCGACATATACATAAAATAATGTATAAAGTCCAAACATGGGGGGTGGGGGGTTAACGAGGGGTTTACTTTAACGGGGTTTTACTTTTAATGTCACACAAGCTCAGCCGGAAACCGTCATTCCGACATCTTCCCTACACACTCGCTCCCTGCGCCCTATAGTACACTTAACATTCTTAAAGGGCCAGACAATATATTTGTAATTCACATTAGACGACAGGAGATGCCTTAGAAAACAACTTTTTTTTTTCTTAGAATAGCTTTTTTTTTTTTAAGGAAAAATAATTCTTGTGTGAAGCTTCCCCAGCATGAATATTAATAAAAGTGCCTGTAAAAAAATTGGAACATGTAGCTTTGTCTCAGAAGTGTCTTTTTGTTATTACCTTATGGGATAAAAAATATATCGAGATATATATCGTATATCGCCATTCAGAAAAAAATATCGAGATATAATTTTTTATCCATATCGCCCAGCCCTAGGTCATAATGTGTTTTGTGTAGGGGGATTTTCCCTATGTTACAGATATGTGGAAGATGCACGAAGATGCGCAAAAGCAACCACCAAAGAGAAACGCCTATAAAAAGGAGACTTCTGGAAGAACAGCAGAGGATGCTTTGCTTGTGAAGTGGTTTCTGTTGCATTTTCGACTCTCCCCAACATTAAGGTTTAAGGGAACAAATTTCTCAACAAAAGGCATGAAGTTTCAAAGATTTCGAGTTTAGGGGAAGACAATTTACAAGGTACCTCTGTAATTTATTACTTGGACTGGTGCAGCAATACTATAATTATTTTTAGTGCTGTTACCTGGAGGAAATGGACGGGATCCTCTGTGTGTGAAAGCTGCTCCAGTTCAGCATCTTTCCTCTTTAGCTCTACAATCTGCTGCTCCACCTGCTTCAGGACTTTTTCAGCTCGACTTACTTCTGCTGTCTCTCGATCTCTGATCAGATCTTTTAGCTCAGAGCATCTTCTGTTAATTGAATTGATTAGTTCAGTACAGATCCTCTCAATGTTCTTCACTGCTGTCTGTGCAGAACACTGTTAGAAAAGTCAGAAAGAGGAAGTGATTCTCACTCAGATATTTGTCCATCCTTCACATTCATATGTAGCTACTGGCCAGACTAAGACTTTCATCACTTATAGCTTGGTGATGGTGCTAAATGGCTTGATTTTTCATACCCTTGAAAATGTTACCATCATCATCATGTCCACATTCTCAAGTCTTTAGCAGAAATCTTATACAGTCATTTATGTTAAAGCATCTTGATCCAAAGCAACAATCAATCTTTTTGGGTGGCCCAGTCAAAGTCCTAATCTGATTTTATCACCATCATAATTATTAGCACAACCTCAGAATTGTTGTACAGCATCAATCACCAACTAACCAGGCGAAATTACATTTTTATTTTGAATTAATGAACAAAAATGTTCCATCACTTGCAAAGTTACCTGTAAAATATGTCATTTTTAATGGAGATTGGTTTAAGGGAGGAGAGTCGGACTGATCCTGAGAGCTTTTTTGTTTATACAACTTACCTTGTAAGACTCCACAGCGTTTATCAGCTCACAAAGTTCCCTCTCTCTGTTCTGGATTTTCTCCTGGAATTTTCTCTGAATCTCCAGCAGCTGCTTCTACACAGAATAACAATTCAGAATTTACTTCTATTGTGTACGAGCACCACATAAACAACGTCAGTGTAAATGCTAATGAGTTGTTACTTGTTAAAGAGAGCTGTATAATATTTTTACCTGTTTCTCAGTTTTTTCTGCTGCAGCTGATATTGTATCATGTCCTTTATGATCATCCATGGTACACATCATGCAGATACACTGCTGATCAGTATGACAGTAAACCTCCAGCAGTTTATTATGCTGAGAGCATATCTGGTCCTGGAGTTGCCTGGAGGCTTTAACCAGCTTGTGATTCCTATAAGCAGGAATTTGATAATGAGGCTGAAAGTGAGTTTCACAGAAAGAGGCCAAACACACCAGACAGGATTTTACTGCTTTGGATTTTCTCTCTGTACAGAAATCACAATCCACATCATCAGGTCCAGAAGGAAGGGAACCCTGGGATTCTTTCTTCCTCAGGTCCTCTACAACTTTTACCAGAATAATGTTTTTCCTCACAACAGGTCTTGGAGTGAAGGTTTGTCTACACTGTGGACAGCTGTATGTTTCTTTATCATCCTCCTGATCCCAGCAGTTATTAATACACACCATACAGAAACTGTGTCCACATAGAATAGTTACAGGATCCTTCAGTGTTTCCAGACAGACTGAACAGCTGAACTCGTCCTGAGTTACTAACATTTTGGACTCAGCCATTTTTCTACATGTAAACAGAAACACCAAAAAACACAGCAAGTTATTTATGGCAGCTCAAACTTCTTGGTTTAGTTTGTGAGCGTCATGTTCAAAAAAAGTTCATAAAGTTACTTTATACATTAATGTACAGAAGTGTGGAAATGTATAAACTCACCTGCGTTCATCAACTTAAATTATCAACAAAACTACAAACACAGACACTGAACAGATCCGCACTCTAACAGAACAGGTTATATTTATGTACATTACATAACACTCACAAGACGGGTACCGTCCCAATATAACTTGGGAGCATACCTTAAGTGCACTAATTCTAAACTAGCACTTACGTTGACACCCCCAACGTGCTCTCATGTTACATGCATCACATATTTCAACATGTTACTTTCCAAAATTCAACTCTTTAAACTTTTGTAACTTCACCTTTGTTGCAAGTTTTGTCATTACCTCAGCATCATGTTTTTTGTTGAACAAAATAAGTATTTTACTGTAGTAAGAATGAAAGAATCAGCTGATATTCTTCAAAACACACCGAGAACCACACGCACTGCTCAGCTGCTGCTGCTGATCCTCTTTCACCTGCATTTGGTACAAAAACATCACAACAAATCATCTGGATTCAACCTTTCCTTAACCATGTACCAGAAAAGTCATCAATGCTGCCTGCAACACCTTACAAAACACCTTGTTCTTGCTGTTGTGATGTTGTTTTGAAAACTAATAAATAATTTGTAAATAATAAATAACAGGTAATAATAAATAATGACATAGGAGCTGGAAAAGGGGGAGCAGTCTAACAACAAATTCCTGATGGTTTGGTTTAGGCTGGTTTAGAAAGACAATCGAGTTTTGCAAAATGTTGTTCAGTCTTAATAACCGTGTGTAGTAAAGGATGATTAGATCTCGTAGTAACCACTGGAACTCCTCATTGCTTCAGTATTTATATATTAAGTAAAACTGTTGATGCTGTAAGAAAAAGGAAACAAACAAAAACCATCAAGCATGATCATAAAACACAGTAACCCCAACCTCTGTACAACAGTACAACCCCCCCCCACACACACACACACTGTGTACATCCACCCAGCATCTTACAGAATGTGAGGATGAGGGTTCAATCATAAGCTGTTTTACAAAGACATGCCAACAGCATCAGAATTTAGGATGTAATAACACTCACAATCATTTACACAATGTAATTACCCCCATCAATAAAATATTCATCTCTTATACACACAAAACCAATAAACTAAACCAGATCATCCATAAACCAGTGGTGTTTAATAATAGAGGAGAAAATCCACGTTCACAATCACTATAGTGTGTGTCCTCTGTTCCCACATCATTACAGAATTATGTTATAAGACATACCCATGTCCCAACTTTTTGGGAACATGTTGCAGTAATCAAATGTACAATAAGCACGTATATTTACCTCAATTTACTTCAAAAAACTTTATTGTAGTAAATTAATTTTAGGAAAAACTCACAGAATACAGTCAGGTAGCTCTAGCAAAGTCCATTAAAATGATGCATTGTTTTTGTAAACCTCCAACAGTGATCCTTGAAGGTTTTTTCAGAGTTACCATTCGCTGCATTGTGTGTGAGGGCAAAACAATCTTGGGTCCTCGTCCAGGCAAGTTTGTTTAAGTTCCAGTTGATCTATTTTATCAGCTCCACTTACCATATAGAAGCACTTTGTAGTTCTACAATTACTGACTGTAGTTCATCTGTTTCTTTACATGCTTTGTTACCCCTTTCACCCTCTTCTTCAATGGTCAGGACCCTCACATAGCAGGTTTTATTTAGGTGGTGCTGGTGTGTTAGTGTGTGTTGTGCTGGTTTGATTGGAGTTTTTAAACAGCTCATTGTCACTGCTTGAGAATCATCCACCAACCAAAAATATCCAGCCCACAGCGCCCCATGGGCAGCATCCTGTGACCACTGATGTAGGTCTAGAAGATGATTGACTCAAACAGCAGCAATAGATGAGCGATCGTCTCTGACTTTACATCTACAAGGTGGATCAACTAGGTAGGAGTGTCTATTAGAGTGGACAGTGGGTGGACATGGTATTTAAAAACTCCACTCATACCAGCACAACACGCACTAACACACCAGCACCACCTAAATAAAACCTGCTCTGTGGGGGTCACACACTGAACTTGGGTTACATGATCATTTGAAGGCATGACGCTTAAACCCAAAAACTGTGAGAGACTTATAAAACTACCTGCTGTAGCACTTTGCCTGCTATCTTGTCCTTGTAAATAAGCATTACACATGTGAGAACTTTTAATAATCAGCCAAATGTAAACAAGTAACCACAGTACAAAATAATTCCAGAGGAAATCTCACAACATTAAGGTTGAAATTGTACAGAGAGGCCATTCAAATTATTCTATTAACCTCAAAAGATCCTATACTGATTAAGTTTGGTCTTCCTCTTTGTCCTCCAGCAGACCTTGGAAGGTCAGGTAAAAGGCACTGCAGTAGCTTGTTTCCTTGTTGGGACTCGACTGCACCTGCTCAGGTTTCTTGGAGCTGAATGGGTTTGGTCCAGTACTTTTAATGTCCATCTCTAACTCCAGCAGAATTTGCAGGGAGTACTGCAGCTCCTCATCACTGACAGAAAGAGAGAAGAAGAGAACGATGTATGATTTATTAAAGAGGGCAAAAGTACAGAGAGGAAACCCAGAACAAGTCGGAGACGACCACCAAGTGGCACAGCACGTGCCCAGCATGGGTCAAACTCTAGGGTACAATCTGCGAAAGGGCCACAACACCAATGGGGCAGCCAATCAACCATAGAACCAGCAACCTTCTGATCCAAGTAAACAGGTATGAAGAAACCTAAAGCTCTCAGTTCACATGCACTTGTTATTCATTCTGACAGCTTGAGATGATTTGCCATGCTGAATGACTTAAACTGCCTAAATCCAGCTGAGCTTGTACAGATGTGTTACAGTTGTAATTGAGCCAATAATGTCTCTGCAAATCCCAAATCCACATCTTAAAACATTTGTTCAGTTATTTCCAAGGGGGGCACAATCAGCGATGTCTAGATGTGAGATCTAAAACATATAAATGTGACAAATAATGCAGTCCCAGAAGGTTGGCTGTGTCTCCAAGCATAAGTCTCACACCAACATACAGACTTATGTTTTGTTCATATAAAAAGGGACACAGTTTAGTGTAAATCCAAGTGTTCAGATTTGTAGATGTGCATGTGTTTTTATTCTTACTTGCTCATGGTGAACATGGTGGGTATATTGTAATCTCTTAGTAGCAACAGTGTCGGTAACCAGCCATCTGACATTCCCTGATGAGAATCAAACCCTGCAACAACAACAACAACAGAGAGTGTTGGGTCATCTGCTGTACTACCTCCTAGGCTCATGTGTCAAGTATTACAGACCTCTAATTGTGCTCACTATTGCTTCTAAATTCATGACTACCAAGGATTAAACTATTGAGACATTTGAGACTCTGGTTTAAGAACCAAACCATTAAAATGGCAGATGTGAACAGACAATGTACACCAACCAGGCATAACATTATGAGCACTGACAGGTGAAGTGAATAACACTGATTATCTCTTCATCATGGCACCTGTTAGTGTTTGGGATATATTAGGCAGCGAGTGAACATTTTATCCTCAAACTTGCTGTGTTAGAAGCAGGAAAAATGAGGAGCTAAGCGAGTTTGACATGGGCCAAATTGTGATGGCTAGACGACTGGGTCAGAGCATCTCCAAAACTGCAGCTCTTGTGGGGTGTTCCCAGTCTGCAGTAGTCAGTATCTATCAAAAATGGTCCAAGGAAGGAACAGTGGTAAACCAGAGACAGTGTCATGGGCGGCCAACTGCTGAAGAAGTTAATGCTGGTTCTGATAGAAAGGTGTCAGAATACACGGGGCATCACAGTTCGTTGTGTATGGGGCTGCATAGCCACAGACCAGTCAGGGTGCCCATGCTGACCCCTGTCCACCACCAAAAGTGCCAACAATGGGCACGTGAGCTTCATAACTGGATCACAGAGCAATGGAAGAAGGTGGTCTGGTCTGATAATTCACGTTTTCTTTTACAACGCGTGGATGGCCTTGTGCGTGTGTGTTGCTTACCTGGGGAACACACGGCACCAGGATGCACTATGGTAAAAAGGCAACCTGGTGGAGGCAGTGTGATGCTTTGGGCAATGTTCTGCTTGGAAACCTTGGGTCCTGCCATCCATGTGGATGTTACTCTGACATGTACCACCTACCTAAGCATTGTTGCAGACCATGTTCACCCTGTCATGGAGACGGTTCCCTGATATCTGTGGCCTCTGACACAAAGCAGAAATGCTTCAGGAATGGTTTGAGGAGCACAACAACCAGTTTGAGGTTCCAAATTCCCCAGATCTCAATCCAATCGAGCATATGTGTGATGTGCTGGACAAACAAGTCAGATCCATGGAGGCCACATCTCACAGCTTATAGGAGTTAAAGGATCTGCTGCTAACATCTTGGTGCCAGATACCACAGCACACCTTCAGGGGTCCAGTGGAGTCCCTGCCTCGATGGGTCAGGGCTGTTTTGGCAGCAAAAGGGGGGTCAGCACATAATGTTATGCCTGATTCTTGTGTCAGGCTGTGATATATATACAGTATGTGTAATAACAAAATGATGCATTTAGTATGTTCACATTTTAAATAATATGAATAGTTGTTTAGTACCTGGGTGAAATCCCACCACAAGATCTGGTCTGGTTGCCTCTCCTTTCTCCACAAGCTCCTCCCAGAACTGGTGGTAAAGTCCCTTGTAGGCACTAATGTAGACTCTACCTCTGGGACCAAACCCCCTTAAAGGAGGCCTTACAATGGGTCCCTGTACCACTCCCGGTCCTACCATGACCACCTCCAGCCCCTGATGCCCGGGGAACATACGACTTAGCTCATCCATGTCGGTGGTCCTCGCTCCCAGGGTCTCGGTGTTTCCTGCCCCCACCACATGGATGGTTAGGGGTCGGGAGTAGGGATTCAGATTGAACATTTGCATCGCCATTCCTATCGTCAGAGGACGGGAAAAGAATTCACTACACACACGGCACACTGATTCACAAAGCTCCTCGTCATGTGGCCGGGCCTGCAGGCATTGCTCCAGAGGTCTGTCATGTTTTTTCCAGACAGAATGGGCTCCAGTCGGGCTGTAAGGTCACCTTGCATGGATAGCCAGTCATCCCAGCATCGGACCTCTTTAGCAGGTTTAGACCACGCCTCTGTGGGAAAGGGCAGGTCCCCTATTGAGGGTTAAACATAAAAATGCATTGATTATTGAATCACTTCCACTTTATGTACTTTTGGTAATTTATTTGTCATCAAAATAAATTGGTCATATACGCTGATCAGCCATAACATTAAAACCACCTTATTGTTTCTACACTCACTGTCAAGTTCATCAGCTTCACTTCCCATATAGAAGCATTTTGTAGTTCTACAAATACTGACTGTAGTCCATCTGTTTCTCTGCATGCTGTTCTTCAATGATCAGGCATTATTTAGGTGGTGGATCATTCTCAGCACTGTAGTGACACTGACATGGCGGTGGTGTGTTAGTGTGTGTTGTGCTGGTATGAGTGGATCAGACACAGCAGCGCTGCTGGAGTTTTTTAACACCTCACTGTCACTGCTAGATTGAGAATCGTCCACCAACCAAAAATATCCAGCCAACAGCGCCCTGTGGGCAGTGTCCTGTGACCACTGATGAAGGTCTAGAAGATGACCGACTCAAACAGCAGCAATAGATAAACGATCGTCTCTGACTTTGCATCTACAAGGTGGACCAACTAGGTAGGCGTGTCTAATAGAGTGGACAGTGAGTGGACACGGTATTTAAAAACTCATACCAGCACAACACACACTAACACACCACCACCATGTCAGTGTCACTGCAGTGCTGAGAATGATCCACCACCTAAATAATAGCTGCTCTGTGATGGTCCTGTGGGGGTCCTGACCATTGAAGAACAGGGTGAACGCAGGCTAAAAAGTATGTAGAGAAACAGATGGACTACAGTCAGTAATTGTAGAACTACAAAGTGCTTCTGTATGGTAAGTGAAGCTGATAAAATGGACAGTGAGTTTAATGTTATGGCTGATCAGTGTAATTTTAACACATGTATATGTTAGTGATGGTTTAAGCAAAATTAAAACTAGTTTTGTACAGTGTAGAATTATTTTTGATCATCATACCTTGATAAATAAGCCACTCGACAAGTCTATCTACAGCAGCCATGCGCAACTTTGAACAATATTTCTTATGGGTGCTCCAGTCCTGCTTCTGACAGTCCTTACTACAGTAATATACATTCAAACACCTGCAAAAGCCAGATTGTAGTACATCAAATACAAACAGGGGAACAGTCATTGATTTCAGGCTATGATTTAACAGGAGAAGAAAGAGACTAAAAACTAAACCAGCTAAATTATCTTGTCTGTATCATGTAGAAGGAAGCAGCATAAACTATGAAGTGGATGACGTATCAGTGAAAAGCAGTCTGGGGAATTTACACAATATGAGTCCGAGTCAAGTCAAGAGTTTTTAGGCTAGAGTCCGAATCAAATCACGAGTCAATATAATAAACACCAAACATGTAAATGTAACGTAGAAATAAACATAATCTGTAAGTTCAGATAAAAAACAACAACAGATTAGCGACTGTATTTTGCCGTTTTACTTAGTGCCTTTACTTTTCTAGTCATTGTGAAAATGAACATAATTTCCATAACAAGAAGGTACCAGTTAAAAGCTTCAACTGATACGTTTTGTTTTCATTGCGATAAATCACGGCACAGCAGCCAAAATCCAAAACACAGCTAAAAAAAATCATAACCACTGCTTACCTTAGATTCTGTTCTTCCAGATGCTATTAAATGTATAAGCGTGTGTCCCATTAGGAATAAAATCCGTCATTTTGTAAATGTGCTTATAATTAAAAACCTCCAAACTTTTCCCGGTTGTGAAGTAAAACACTAACTCGTTAGAAAGCCAATCAAGCATTTCATTGACACAAACTTAATGAATGCAAATAACAGCATTTCGTAATAAAAATTACAATCAGAAGGTCTGATTGGTTCGGAAAGCGCTCTTTCAACCATTAGCACCAATTCTGTAGGAGCGTTCCATTCACCCCGGTTGTTCCTGTGAAGTGGACACTACGTAGGGTATTCCACCGTTTTATGTGAGATTCCAATCCAAAGGTAACGAAAATGTTTAAATGAAGTGAACTTTAAACTGTGTAGGGAGTAGGGAGCGACGCTTCATCACTACGCCGGAACATTTACCCATTACGTGCGTTGCCGGGTTAAGACGGCCAGATTGTTATTAGAGAGCAGAATATTTATAATAATAATTATATATACATTAAAATATATACATCAATATATATATTAACACATGCTGACGCTAGCGACTCTTGTTGTTCACAAGTAATTCTTTAGCGAGTCATGAGTCGAGTCCGAGTCGAGTCTGAAGTCGCTGTGTGAAGTCTCTGCTATTTTGTAATAATCACGGATGTCACCATCAGGTATATTTATTAAATGTTGGGCTGATGGTAGTTAGTCAGAGTACACATGTTAAGTGTAGATGGTTTGGGAAGCCTGAATGATGTTCTTAATGGTCAACTAATTATGGCTAAAAAAGTACTTCCTAAACAGCAAGGGGTGCTCACAGGAAACTGTGGTGAGTCCCTTCCAATAGTGTTTCAAGGAGGCAAAAATCTATGAACCACTGACAGGGTGTTGGGCTGCCAAGACTCATCGATTCCAGATAAGATAAAGGTTCATATTGGTGATGAAGTGAATGTGTACACAGTACATCATACTCTTCTGTGTACTGTGGGCTGCACAGTCATAGGCCAGTCACAGTGCCTGTAAACATGAACATCGGTTGAACTGATGATTTTTCGTTTTTTGCTCTGGTATTACACATCTCTCACTAGAGCTGGGTAACACTGTCACCTCACTGTAAGAAGGTTCTGGGTTTGATTTCCAGGTGGATTGGTGGGTACTTTCAGTTTGAAGTATGCATGTTCTCCCTGTGTTTGCGTGGGTTTCCTCCAGAAGCTCCAGTTTCCTTCCACAGTAAGAAGACGTGAAAGTGAGGTGAACTGGAGAGGTGAATTGTCCATAACTGTATAGCTGATAGAGCTCATCTGCTGCTACCTGCTGGTTAAAGTCTCCAGGCTGCTTTCTAATGGTTCATATAAACACAAATACTGACGAGTCTTACTGATGAACTGATGTCTGAAGAATAGAGAATCTTAAGAATATTGATGTTTTGATTAGCTGATTTTATGAAACAAAGAACTATCCACTAATCCTGCAGCATGTTTATAATCATTACAAAGTTATAACACATCCAGTCAGAACAGATCTTTACTTCTTACCTCGCACAGCGTCTGAGTGAATCTGCTGCTTGGGACGACTGTTTTCCACATCTGCAACAGAATTGAAACGATTCCTCCATCTTCTGGAACATTTCCTTCTGAGAGTGGAAGATGAGCGATGTTCTGTCTGCACCCTCCAGCACACTGCAGAAAAAACAAGTTGAATCATAACAATTTTACTCACACAAATGTACATGCATCAGTTTACAAAAATGATAATGTATCAATATTTTACACTTAACCAGAGAATAAAATAAAACTACTAATGTACAAAAATGTAAATAATAAGGTAAAACATTGCATAACTTCTGCACATTTTATTGCATCTAATACTTGCATAAGGTTGTGAAATATGTGTGTGTGTGTGTGTGTTGGGATATTTTAAGCTTTTTGTTCCTCATTCTTGACCTCCATGTGGAGCTATAAATAAAAAACATAGAAGCCTCATGGTGCAGCTGCTTCTTCTAGTCAGTAACAGAGGTTCAGCTGTTTTTGGACTCCCGTATCGCTGCACGAGTTTAATGTTCTTTTCTCAGACAACAATTCACAAAAACATGAACATAATATAAATTAATAAATTAATATAAATGTTCAGCTCATATTATATGAGTCTTCATTCCATAAAACTGCATGAGAAATCATTCATGACTGCTATAAACCTCCATCATCAGATTAGATTAGTTTATATTTATGCTGCTGTTACAGGTTTTTAGGAAAACATTACAATAATATGATGTGATGCTATAAAGTATGTAATGAACGTAGCATTCATATAGAAACACAATGTAAAAAAGTTATTTTAATGAAACACTGAGGTGCTTACAACACTACAGATTACTGTGACATACTGTATTACCTACTTATAATTCACCATAGCGGTCTCTTACCTGTGTGTGTCTGTCATTATGAATCAGTTCAGTTTCCACCATGTGTGAAAGCTTGAAATCACCAAATCGATTCTTAATCAGATGATTCGTTCGGTTCGTTCCTCAGTTCAGGCGCACACTGAGAACTCAACCCGCTTTTTATAGATCCTACTACTGCACCACCCACAAGCCTCTGGAGCTTTCTGGTTCAGGGGACACAACATGAGAGTATTAAAACACTCAGCACTAATCTGACATATGTGATACACCATTTATTAACAATTCAGATTCATTATACCAGGGGTCACCAACCTACTACTACTACTTATAATTAATATTAATATACGTGAAGACTCTCTCTCTCTATTAATGATTATATATATATATATATATATATATATATATATATATATATATATATATATATTCGAACTCTGAATGGATGTCATTCAGGGCACTTGTCAACACATCAAACGTGTGCAAACCTCTCAGTTGTTTACAGACTAAGGCTGCCGACATCTTTTGAGACTGTCAGGGTCAATCCAATGGCCAGTAATCCCAATGAAGCTCCGCCTATTGTCAGACCAGCAGTCGATGGTGGTGGCAATATAGACATTGCTGTCTAGTAATTTCTTATGATCAGACTTTCTTAATACACATCTAAGAGGTTTTGTGGGTTCTAAACTACATATTTCTTTAAGTTCTTGACTGAGCTTAATGCCGCCAACCAGTGACTGGAGCAGATACGACTCAGGTCCTAGGATTTGTACGTGTAGATTCTGGGTTTTAGGAGGTTCAGCTGCTGTTAATATTTTTTTCCAATTGAACTAAAAACACAACCTGAATTGATGTTTAATTGTTCATTAAGACTTCACTAAGAGTTATTACCATCAAGCAAATGTAAAGCATATTTCTACATGAAGAGCATCTGTTTCCAGATTATATACACTGAAGTTTAAAGAATAATGGAGCTGGTTCAGTAATTGTGTAGTAGTTTAAAAGCAAATTTTGTTTGTTTGTAAACTGTGAATTAGTTCTTAATCTGGTCGTGATGTTAGTGAATGAAACCTACATCACTCTGATGGTCTGACCGATGAGCTGTCTGTTCTGACATGTTACTTAAGCCCGGCTAGCTCAGTCGGTAGAGCATGAGACTCTTAATCTCAGGGTCGTGGGTTCGAGCCCCACGTTGGGCGAGTATCTTCATTTAACATCTACGAAAACCAAAAGGACGTTTTTCCACTTTCTCCGGTGACTTATCAGGTGCATGTTTGTGCTTGTAGGACTCTTGTTTACTGAATGTTTTTAAGTTACTTACTTCCACTATTCTGTGGGACTACACGTTGTTGTATCTCATATCTGTTTGATTAACAGGCAGGTTGTGCAATAAGTCACTCGTCCCTGGGTGGGCTTGAACCACCAACCTTTCTGTTAACAACAGAATGCACTAATCGATTGCGCCACAGAGACACACACCTAGATGTTTCATTGGATGGTACACATGGGTCATATGACTTGTTGACATTTAAGTCAGGCTAATAAACAGTATAACACTCAGTGTTGCCACCTTACAGTATCTCACAAAAGTACGTGCACCGCCCACATTTCTGCAAATATTTTATTATATCTTTTCATGGGACAACACAATAGAAATGAAACTTGGATATAGCTTAAAGTAGTCAGTGCACAGCTTGTATAGCAGTATAGATTTTTTGTTGGTTATCCTGGGTCGGTTCATGATGCAAGGGTACTAAAAAACTGCCCTGTATATAAAGAGGGCTCATACCCACCTGCTCTTTAGACTGCTATAGAAGACTGCTCTTTATATGAGCTAAGATCTCTCAAAGCATTTTATCACTATTGGTGTGAGAGCGATGGGCCGGTAGTCATTCATACATGTGATGCTGGACTTCTCTGGGACTATAATAACATGAAATATATAATTATTTGCATTAGCAGAGAATTTACACAAGTGAAGACTGAAGAAATGTTTGGTCTGTTTCAGATACACACGTACAAATTAGTTAAAACCAGCTGTTGTGGTCTAAGTGCTGTAGGTTGTGATGTAGTTTTTCTCTTATTCCTCAGTGAAATTGATTGAAGTCAGTATTTCTCGTTGTGAAGTTTTGCTTTGATCTTCACTGAAAGAGTGCAGACTCTAATGGTTTCTAAAGTCAAAAACGTATTTGCCCTTCAGTAAACGTTTGTAAATAATGTGACCCGTGTGTACCGTCCAATGAACTAGCTGTGTGTGTGGCGCAATTGGTTAGCGCGTTTGGCTGTTAACCGAAAGGTTGGTGGTTTGAGCCCACCCAGGGAGGAGTGCCTTTTATTGCACAACCATGCCTGATGATCAAACGGATATGAGACGCAACAACAACAACGTGTAGTCCCACAGAATAGTGGAAATAAATAACTGAAAAACATCCAGTAAACAACAGTCCTACAAGCACAAACATCCACCTGATAAGTCACCGGAGACCGGCTGTCCATTGACATCAAATGAAGATAGTCGCCCAACGTGGGGCTCGAACCCACGACCCTGAGATTAAGAGTCTCATGCTCTACCAACTGAGCTAGCCAGGCTTAAGTAGCATGTCAGAACAGACAGCTCATCGATCAGACCATCAGAGTGATGTAGGTTTAATTCACTAACAACACGGTCAGATTAAGAACTAATTCACAGTTTACAAACAAACAAAATTCAGAATAAGCAACAGAAACAGACTTAGGCTGCGTCCGAAATCGCATACGTACTAGATTGGAGGAAATATGCACAGCTCTGCCGACAAAGAAGTATGTACTTTCAGTACAGAAGTGTGGAGTATGCACACAACACAACACCCGTACGTACTACGTCCGCCATCTTACCAACGTAAAGTGACCATAGTTACAGACTGCATGCTCATTTCAAGCTCCACTCGCCAAAATTTTGGGTATCTATTGTCTTTATTTGCGCCACTTACTGATTAATCTATAGTCATGTATCCCGACTCCACACTGAGACGGCAGAGAGTAGTAAATCACAGAAGAGAACTAAGAAAGTTATTGATTTTTTTACCTCAGAGATAATGTAAGTACTGCCAACCTCTTTAGCAACAGTATACTACATTACCATGATTAGACTAATACAATGAAATAAATGACAAAATGATAGATCTGACACATTAATAATTACAGTAGAATAATTTTTCGAAAATCGTCTGTGCACAACATTGTGCACAGAATGAGTATGGCTGTCAGAGGGCTCGTCAGGAGGATCATCACCCTACCAACTGGTGATGAACTAGAGTGTGTAGGATCCGAATGTTTTAGAGTGGCAGTTGGTGCTACTGATGGGTGCCACATTCGAATAAAACCCCCATCTGCCAACGCACAGTGCTACCTAAACAGGAAGCTGTTCCACTCGATTCAGCTTCAAGCCATCTGTGACCACCAGGGGAAGTTCAGAGACATTTTTGTTGGTTACCCTGGGTCGGTTCATGATGCAAGGGTACTAAAGAACAGCCCTGTGTATAAAGAGGGCTTATACCCACCTGCAGGACGATACATTCTTGGGGATGGGGGTTATCCCTGCATTAATACACCCATCCGGCTCCTGACCCCCTATCGAGAGCCTGTGCAGAACCCTGTACAGGCTCGTTTTAACAGCAAACTGTCCAAGGCCAGGAATGTGGTGGAAAGGGCTTTTGGAATGATGAAGACAAGATGGCATTCCATTTTCTTTAAAGCCCTTGAGGTGAGCCCTGTCTTCGCCCCGGAGGTTGTTGCATGCTGTGCGGTGCTCCACAACCTCTGTATCACTCATGGAGACATTATTGAGCCAGAATTAACAGAGGTACATGTTGACCAACCAGAGCCTGTAATAAATGACATTACATCAGGTGAAGATGCAAAGCATCTGGCTGCAGCTGTCTCAGCACCACAGCACAGCATACCAGCTCTTTATGAGCATGATTATATTTACAAAAAAATTTTGTTAATAGGTTCATGTTGTTTGTTTTTACGTTTTGTTCTACAGTTCTTGATTGTCTCTTGACATTAACAGTTTATGCATTATTTAAAAGTAAAACTTGAATATTTTTTTAATTACAATTTCCAATTTTCCAATTTTTCTATTTTTAATTAAGATTAAATGAAAAAGAAAATTCTTTATTTCCATTATTTGCCAACACATTTTCTTTCTCACAACATGCAATAATACTACAACACTTTTTGATTTTCAACTATTTATTTTTTCATTAGAATCTGTAGGATTTCAATAAACCTTTCCTCTCTCTCTCTTGCCTCCCTATCTCTCCTTTCCTCCCTCATTCTTGCTTCCTGGTCTCTCCTCTCCTCTCTCTCTCTCGCGTCTCTCGCTCTCGCTTTTCCTCTCTCTGGTGCGCCTCTTGCTCTCTCTTCTCCTCTCTTTCTCTTCTTTCCCTTTCTCTTCTTTCCTACCTCTACTCAGCCTCTCTTCATCTTCTCTCCTCGTTCTCTGCTGCTTCTATCTCCCTCTCATTTTCACTTTCTTCCATCTCTCTCAGATACTCAACTAAATCTTTCTTCCCTCGTCTCTTTTTGGCTGGGGTTTCCATGCTTCTCGAGGATGGTGAAGCTTCAGAAGCATCCTGGCCGGATGAGGAAATAAGGGTCGGTGGGCCAATTGATGGTCTCTCACCTATTGCCTCATCCATATCCGCATACCATTTCCAGGATGCTGCTGTTGCTTCACCACCCTCTGTACTTACCCCAGTAGGTGGACACTTAAGTTCCTACAAGATTCATAAACACAGTACAAGGATCTTAACTTGGATTACAAATCTTTTCTGATATTTTTACTGAAGATCTTGCCAACAAACGAAGCTTACTTTGTATTTTTGTTTGAGGTTCTCCCACCTCTACAATATAATGCACATAACAGTTATTAATGTTTATAGCATACACTGCTTCAAAAAAAGTTTAGTCATTAAAAGTTTTTAATGCTTTGAAAAAGTTTGCAAAACTTAAATACTAAAACTTGTGTTTATACCACCCTTTGTAATTAATATTATGCATAAGATGCAACACAAATTTTGTTATGTCAAACAAACAGTCACTTACTCAAACCCTCGAACCGCTGCATTCTGTTTTCCAGTGAAGAGGGCCTGGTTGGCCACTCTCCACCGGATAAGATTTTTAGTGTCTTCATCAGACCCTGCAATATCAAACATTAGTTTTAAAAGGGATTTCTAATGTGACTGTGTAGCAACATTACAACAATCATGAATATTTAGCCTCAACAACCCCAAAGCTAGATATATCTACCTTCCTAAAGATAGTTTAGGATAGCCCATCACTAGCATTACAGATAAAATTAAATGAATCTATAGATAGATCATTTATTACAGCAGCTCAATATATATTAATGCAAAGTATTATAGTAATCAAGTATTAAAGTATGCAAGTATTCAAATTTGCAAGTATTAAAATACAAAAGTATTAAGTACACATGTCATGTTGTACAACATTATGTAGTTTAATACATTGAATAAAAAGTAGTATATCGCTTTTATTGTCCTACCAGAATGACAACGTTTGAAGCCCAGGTCAATAGGACCTGCTAGTTAGAGAAGTCTCACTTGTTTGTTAGTTTAAGTCCAAGAGACGGGGTGTGGCCCATATGGGGATCGAACCCACGACCTTGGCATTATTAACACCACACTCTAACCAACTGAGCTAACCGGCCGATGTACAAGGGCAGGTCATATACCCACATACCTGATTCTACACTGACAGCACTTCAGTTAAGGACCTGCCACACAGAAACGATGGAGAGCTTTACTGTTGTTGAGCAGAACAGATCTTCGTGTGAGATGAAGCCAGAATTAAAGATGGCAGAAGAACAGGGTGATATTCTTACTTTCAGTTATTAAATTACTCAGGTTAGAAAGTCCTGATACACAGCACATGCTCACCTGACTCTCTCTCAGCCATGCTACCTTTAATCATTAAAGAGGGTGTGGCCCATACGGGGATCGAACCCGTGACCTTGGCGTTATTAGCACCACGCTCTAACCAACTGAGCTAACCGGCCAGTTCATCTGTTCTCTGTTCAGATTTTTGTACATAATTCTACACTAACCCCATTCAACCAGCAGCACAAAAACCATTTGAGATTCTGCACACTTACAGTGAAGATCTGCAGAAATGAGCGGCTCCTAAACTGAGTTTGTTTGTTATTGCACCAGAAATGCAGCAGTTTCATGTTATTTTAATGACCCGAGATCTCAGTCCTACTTCAGACATCACTGTCTAGTCATTTCTTATGTTCAGACTTTCTTAATACACATCTAAGAGGTTTTGTGGGTTATGTGTGAACTATCTAAACTATACTGTATTGTGGTACATTCATTCAGTCTTCATCAGTTTAGACCCGCCCACTTAACCACCAATTTGCCTCCACAGTGAGCCTGTATAGAGAGAGATTTGATTTTTTGTATACCGTCCAATGAAACAGCTGTGCTGTTAGCTGTGCGCATGTCTGTGTCACAATCGGTTAGCGCGTTCGGCTGTTAACCGAAAGGTTCGTGGTTCGAGCCCACCCAGGGACGAGTGTCTTTTATTGCACAACCTGCCTGTTGATCAAACGATTAAACCTCAGTGTAGATTATCTGGAAACAGATGCTCTTCATATAGAAATATGCTTTACATTTGCTTGATGGTAATAACTCTTAGTGAAGTCTTAATGAACAATTAAAACATCAATTCAGGTTGTTTTTAGTTCAACTGGGAAAAAATATTAACAGTAGCTAAACTTCCTAAAACCCAGAATCTACACGTACAAATCCTACATTCATTCCACAAAGTTCACAAACATGATTTAATGAGTGAAAACTTGATGTTTGGAGCCTCTCTGGTGTGCAGGCTGGTACTGTGTATCAGCACTACTTACTGCATGCAGGACCTGAGTCGTATCTGCTCCAGTCACTGGTTGGCGGCATTAAGCTCAGTCAAGAACTTTAAGAAATATATAGTTTAGATAGTTCACACATATAAGAACCCACAAAACCTCTTAGATGTGTATCATTAAAGTCAGTTTCAGCTGCTTGAATGGAGTTAGTGTAGAATTATGTTATACAAAGATTTAAAGTGACTACATGAATTGGCCGGTTAGCTCAGTTGGTTAGAGCATGGTGCTAATAACGCCAAGGTCGCGGGTTCGATCCCCGTACGGGCCACACCCACTTTTGGACTTAAACCAATGAGCCTTCTCCAACTACCAGATCCTATTAACCTGGGCTTCAAACGTTGTCTCTGACAAGTGTGAGATCTTTTTAATGCCCCTCTCATTCAAGTCAGAAACATGCCATTATTTCAATTAGCCAAACTTAATGACCCTTCTGTAAATGGTTTAATGTGCACACTGCTGCTACTGGCTTGTTTTTCTTTTCTACAATGTAAGTTCATACCTTCAGGTTCATGTTCTTTGAGATCTCTCTATGGCGTCAGATTGGTGCCAAAAGTCGAGAGCACATTTTATTTGTGGGCGAGCAGGATTTTCTCAGCTCTCGCACGAATTCACCCTGCTCGCTCACGAATGAGTTGTGCTCACGCACGAAATTGCATGCGCGCGCTCGAAACGCTGCTCTCGCGCTCAAATCATATGCGCGCACTCAAAGCAAACTGCGCTCGCGCTCAGATATTTCCTGCTCGCTCTCAGAACTGCACTTGCCCTCGCGCTCGGAGTTTGCACGTTAAAACAGTGCCAAAAGTCGTCGACCAATCAAAATGTGTTTTCAGCTTCGACCAATGAGCCCCAACTTTCCATTGTAAAGAGAGTAATGGACAATCAACGACCTCAGGTAAGATTATTAATTATTTTAATTTTACACTTATTTTAGAGTACATCAAATCATCATTTTAAAAGGGTAGAATTTGTTAAAGCTTTAACAATCAGGCATATTCTGACTATACTCATCTTTTAACATGTATGTCTAATTATCTTAGGTTTCTTTTGTTGTCTAGGCCTTACTAAGACATAAAGCTTTGGAGGGGTAGCTGCATAAATAGCAGTATGTAGTAAGTATTGATCTGAATTATTTACATTTCATTTGCACACATGAAATGATTATTATTGATTAATTAGCGGATTGATTAAAAATCATATTCCTGAAGATATATTAAATGCCCTCAGGCAAATTCACATGTTGGTGAGTGAACATGTGGAAACCAGAATGTCATCCATCAGGGTACAGACAGTTCCACCAGTGACTGAACTTAAATCCATGCTAGGATTCCCACTGGCCACATTTGGGCATACTGGCACAAATGTCCTTGATTGTCTAAGTTATAAAATTCTTCAACATATATTTCCCTACACTGTTTATTGTTTCTACATTTTAAGGCTATTGTTGTCCTTGAATTCTATACGGCTACCACTTTTTCACAGATGTTATTTAGTCAACAAAGTATTACATTTTAAATAATTTATTTTGTCTTACAGAATTGAAAGGCTGTTGGTTGATGTGTGGACAGCTGTGACCTCCACATATTATGATATCCTGCACAATGTTGAACAAGTTGAGATGCTGGACATTGCAAATACCCTGCACCTCTTTCTGGTACACCTTGTGTTTCTTCCCCGACCTTCAGATCTTTGTTGAAGGCTGGAACCAACATCCCCGTTCATGACAACGGAACAAATGTGGCAAATGTAACTTTTGTACTGACTCTGACTTGTACTGACTCTATTCTCATAGATATTATATATAAATAAATAACAGTACACAGTTTGTTTTACTAATTTATTGAATGGGCACAAATATCCACAGACGAACTGGTCTGATGTGTTCCTGTCCTGTGAGCCATTGAAAGAATGTTCTTGGACAAAGAGAGGGCGAACCAGCTGTCTTAACCATAGGTGGTAAAGTCTGCATTAGCCTGTTCAGAAAGAAACATCAAAAAGCAAAATAAGCATTGACCTTTGTATAGATTACAATGTTTCTTGTTATATACATGTACATACCACTCTGCAAATTTATTATGGTGTTATTATAGCAGGTGAACGAAGCAGAATTGGAATTAAGGGCCATATTTAATGCATTAACTCAATAATTATAACGGTGTCCTAATATGATAGTATTGTCCTTATAATTTAATTATAGGAGTAATAAAAATGAAGATAATATCAAATACATTGTTATCTTTCTCCACACTAGCTGGCATAAATTTCTATACAATCCAATAGAAAATATTTTTGACACACTGAACATTAAGCCTAAATAAAACATTAGTGTTAACAATATCAATACACAATAAGTGCACCATATTAAATGCAGACTGGTTGGTGCTATGATATTGTTGATATTGCAGATATGTTTTTACCTTACTGCTTGGTGTTCTAACACTACTTGCTTCCTTGCTGGATTCTGGTGGAGGGAGGGGAACGCTGTCATTGTATGTGGCTTTTTCTTGAACACTGCAAATTATTCAGAAACCTACATTTAAAACATTACATTATGCATGGTAAATATGCAATGTTTACACTTTATATAATAGTAAAGAAAGCAAAAGCCTGACATACTGTAAGGTATCAAAAACTATCAAATTGCTGTAATAATAAAAAAACAGCAAAACATTCAATTGTAAAACATTTTATTTTAAAGAGTTGCGGTTAAATTATTTAATGTGTCATGTTTGATATTCTAGTCTTGGTTGGGAAAGTGAACATAATGTTCACTATCGTGTTAGAGATAGTTCATCATATCATTTAGGTGGCTATAGCTTCCAGATCTACCCACTTTGATTTACTAAAATAGTCCATTTTTGTGCTGTGGCACTAAACACGTGAGCACATGAACTTTACTGTATAAAGGCTTTACTTTATTAATTAACATGTACAATACACAAAAGCTATTTTATCAAGTTAGGGGTACCGCTTTAGTTTATATTCACATAATGACACAAAGTTAACCTTACATTCTCTTTAACACTTTTTTTTAAATTAAAAAATAGTCTAAAATGAAATAATTATTAATCTTACCTGAGGTCGTTGATTGTCCATTTGTCTTCACAACGGTTCACTCTCTTCGACCAATGAAAATGCAGGGGAAGCTGGAGCTCATTGGTCGAAGCCGAAAACACATTCTGATTGGTCGACGACTTTTGGCACTAGGCTTGTTCGACTTAACCCGGCGCTGCGCAGACCGATCGCCGCCTGGCTCGGTACGGTGCATGCCGGTAAGTTTTTTTTGTCCGACTTGCGTCGGCGCCACCGGCGCGTCACGATGACAGACTGGTGATAATCTCGCGAGAGCGCGGCGGCTGCAGGCGGCGGAACCGGTCACTGCAGTTGCTCTCCACGGGCTGCGCTGCCTGAGAGACGGCTTGATGACGACAGAGCTTAATCCTCATTGGCTAGAAGCTCCGCTGAATCCTCTGGCGGTTGTTTCGTTTCATTCTAAAATGTAAATCTCAGTTTATTTGTCTTAAAGACCTGATATGTGCGAAATACTATCATGCTTTCTAGTAGCATAACAGTTTATTTTCGTACAAATTGCAACATATGTCATAATTATCATTCCATATCATGAAAAGACTCAAGTAGGCTACCTGATATTTCTTTAATGTAACAGATCTTTTTATCTTGATGTTTTTCTAGAACTTCTGATGGTCCTTGTCTTCTAATTTTATTAATATAAAGCAATCTAAATTGCTTTAATATTTTATATCTTAACTGTTTTAATACCACTATCACTATTACACTTTGATTTATTTTTCATTTTTCTCTGTAAACTTTGTAAACATTTTAAAATATGCTACATAAATAAAAATGTGTGGATGTGCATGGTGTCATGTTTCTTTACAAGAACCAAGGCCAGAAGGTAAGCTGTTCTGGAAGAACAAAACAAGGTGTTGTTCAGAAGATGATTGTGTCAAGAGATTCATCTTCAATAAACCACAGCCACTATTCATCATCAATGCCTAAATAACTGATTTGTCAGTGCTTGAAGAAGCACAAACTTCTACACAATTGTACAATGTGCATATTAACCACATTATTCATTAGTGACTCATACTGGGCACATCGGTGAGCATACTGAGGTATACTGTTTAACAATGCATCTATAGAATACAGTGGCATGCCAACATTTGGGCACCCCGGTCAAAATTACTGTTACTGTGAACAGTTAAGCAAGTTGAAGATAAAATTATCTCCAAAAGGCATGAAGTTAAAGATGACACAAAAACATTTTTTTTTATTATGTCTCTATAATGAATTACATCTTGGTTGTGAGGTTGTAGTGAATGTTGTTCATCATCCTCTTCATCCTGCACATCATCACCATGGTCTCCTGGCTCCAAGCAAACACTGTGTAGAATGCAACAGACACTGCTGAGCTGATGGACTGGACATTCCTCATGTGCAGGCATCGGAGTCTCCTAAACTTTGCCGAAGGCCTAGCTGTCAAGTGCCCATTGTCTCTGTAAGGCCTCATCAGTTGGGGCAATAGAGGGTAGGATGAATCCCCAATTATATACATCCCTTGTGGGACCAGGGACAGGGGATCTTCTTCTAAAAGACAAGCAACCTCTGTGAGGCGAAAGGCTCTGGCATCATGCCAGCTACCAGGATGACCCACGCTGAACATGAACTGCTGGTGACTGTCACAAAATCCAGTGAGAATGATAGAATAGAACTGTTTCCTGTTAAAATATGCCAGGGGGTTGTCACAGTGTGGCTTCTGAATATGAATGTGGCATCCATCTACTGCACAGATAGTGTTTGGAAATCCAGCTGCTTCAAAGCTTAACAAAGAATTGTGCAGGGTTTGTCCTAAAGGCCAGCAAATGTGGTGTGCCATGTGTGTATTTACCAGAGTACAAAACTCATGGAGATGTTTGGCAAGAGTGGATTTTGTGATATTGAATCTGTCTGAAATACCCCTATATATATGACTCCTGGTTCAACAGTGTCCATAGACAGGCTAGGACACTCTTTGTCAGTGGCAATTTTGTCTGCTGTGGATTCATATAGACAGGGCCAATGGTGTTTATAAGATCCTACATAGTAAGTGAGAGAAAAGAAGGTTATCATATCGTACCTCCACTTGTCCTTTGTAGAGTCTGAAATGACCTCTAAATTCTGAGAGACTATAGAGGGGGACAACATCCTCTACAAAATGTTGTGTTTTTGGAACAAGCCTAAAGAAGGGTAAATGTGATTAAGTCCTTACGTAGACAATATAATTAGACAGTTTGGACTTTAAGCCACTTTGACACAATATAATTGCAGTCTATTTACCATATACACAACCACAATGATGATTAAGTTCTGATTGAGTGCACTTTATAATTTCCATCTGATTATTTCTAGAACACTTTTATATACATTGTTTATCATATTCACTAATTCTACCTTGAACAAACCGTATATTTGGAATTATGTATTCACACGTTTTCATGTGAAATGTTTCAATAGACAGTCTTGAAAAATAGGCTACTTAGTTTAGGTCTATTCATTTAAATTGTTGTAGACAAATATTTAAATCTAATCAATAACATAAATATGTGTTTGATAACATGTTTGTTAGAACTTTTCTTTTTCACCAATCTACAAGATAAATGAATGATGAGTAAAACTATATTTATTTACAGATTTTACAGAAACTTAGTTTGACACTTTATGGTCATCTATATTCACCACTATGGATTTGGAAAACAAACGCTGGGTTTAACCTAATGATAAATAATGTTTAGTTCGATTTCACGCAAAAGCAGAGCGATTTCTACTGCATCCACTTCATCAGCCACGAAGAACGCAAACGCCACGAGATCCGCTGTAGCTCACGTTTGTCGCAGGTGGCGACTGTCCGACTTGACGGCTTTCTTTTAACCTCCTCCCCCAACTGCAACCAGCTGCTCTCGCTGACCACCAAGGCGAGGCGCAGTTCATCTCGAACAAGCCTACATACTTGCCTGGTATTCCCAGGCGGTCTCCCCTCCAAGCACCAACCAGGCCCGACCCTGCTTAGCTCCCGAAATCGGAGGAGATCGGGTGTTCTCAGGGTGATGTGGCCGTAAGCGAGATAAGCTGCAAACAAGCTGCTTCTTATAGAAGAAATAAGTAATTAAAAGCTTAAAATTATTAAGGTTAGCTCATTAAATTTCAGGCATGCTTATGTAAACAAAAATCTTAAATGGATGACTAATGAAATTAATTTATGTATAAATAGTGTTTATGGTTTTACGCTTTATGTTTAAAAAAAAAAAAAAAAAAAAAAAAACAGCAGCAATTAATGTTAATAATAATAATAATAATAATAATAATAATAATAATAATAATAATAAGTCAGAGTGAAAGATTTATGGTTTTCAGGAAAATTCACGTCTTTAAAATCACCATGTTTTGTTAAACTCTCTTAAGTTTTGCTCAATAAAATACCAATAAAAAAGACACAGTGTAAACCAAACACCCAAATCAATCATTACATTCATATTGTAAGAAGAACAGCTTAGTCTACAGACTGGAAGCAGGTGATGAGATTTTGTGACATATAAAAAAAAAAAAAAAACTTTGTGATGTCGCCCTCTTGTGGCACTTTTGGGGAATTGTAAAAATTAACACTTTAAACATTAAATTAAAGAAAGACACGGAAAAAAAAACATACCAGAATTTTATAAAGAGGTTTTTAGAGCATGGAAAGATTTTATGGATTTTACTATTTTTACTTTTCAAGAAAGAAACCAGATCCTGAACCAACCCCTATTTCTGAACCCAGCCTTAAGATTAGAAGGAGACAGAATCAAACAGCTAAAAGACATTTTATATGAATTTACACACAGATTTTTACCCACACAGGCATGCACTGACTTAATTAAAGAAAAAGAAGAAATGATGGAAAATAAAACGGAGGAAGAAAATTATGAACCTGAAATTAAAGTAGAAATAAAAATGAAAACAATAGAATTTGAACAATGCAAACTAAACCTTTCTACTAACGATTACTAGGTAAAGTGTGGGTACAACCCAGAGGTGGAAAGTAACAAATTACATTTACTCGTGTTACTGTAATTAAGTAGTTTTTTGTGTACTTGTACTTTTTAAAGTAGATTTTACAACCAGTAATTTTACTTTTACTTCAGTATGTTTTGTATTAAGAACTGTAATTCACTACAATTTAAATAACATCCGTTACTGGTGCTAAAATAAAGGAGCTGTAATCTAGGTATAGAGTAGGGAGGGAAGGGTGATTTTAAAAGTTTAACATGTTTGGAGTTTAATGCTTCGTTATTTGACAACATAGTAAGTTTTGTCTTACATCTTGAAGGTTTCTTTGGGTCATTTAGTGAAAGTCACAACACTTGTAACCTTGACTTGTTTTGAGTTATGAGATCTGCAGTATGATGTTGTTTGGTATTTGTTGGTGATGAAAAGAAGGCTGGTCTATAGAATCCACAATTAATGCCAACTTCAGTGGTTATACAGTTTATAAAAAGTTTTATGGGATGGTCTGTACTAAAGTGACACATGACACATCTTTAAATGTTTTAAATGTTGTATCAACATGTTTTTTTTCTATTATATTTTAATTAAAAACAACTATTGTAAGATTTATATCCACTTGTCCTGTTTGCATTACACAGGAGACACCCCCCCGCCCCCGTTAAAAAAGTAACTAAGTAACGTTTTACTCTGAGTACATTTTAAATTAGTTACTTTTTACTTTTTACTTGAGTCAAAGCAACTTTACAGAATCCAGGACCAACAGACCAAAAATCCCTGTTGAGCAAACCGAGGGCGACAGTGAGAAGGAAAAACTCCCTTAAAATTACAGGAAAATCTTGAGAGGAACCAGACTCAGCAGGGAGCTCCATCCTTCTTGGGTGGCCTAGAGGAGAATTTAAATGAATAAAATGTACAGGGCTAGTGATAGCTCAGTGGTTAAAGTACTGGACTAATAAACAGAAAATTACCAGTTAAAGCCCCGCCACCACCAAGTTGCCACTGTTGGGTCCCTGAGCAAGACCCTTAACCTTCAGTTGCTCATTGTGTAAGTTGCTTTGGATAAAAGCATATGCTGAAAATGTAATGTACACAAATCATACATACACAAACCTTACCTAAACAATTTTAAGCTTTTAAATACTTATTTATTTAATTTAGTTTCAATACAACACGAAGCTGGCAAGAAAAATAAAATAAAAATAAAAGTAAGAGATAGTTAAAGGTTCTTCTGTATAAAGTGTTTTGTGTGGTTTTGTAGGCAGCAGTGAGAGACTTTTCTGGTACATGGTGAAGAAAAGGTTGAATCCAGATGATTTGTTGTGGTGTTTTGTACTAAATGCAGGTGAAAGAGGATCAGCAGCAGCAGCTGAGCGGTGTGTTTGGTTCTCTGTGTGTTTTGTCTCTGTTTCAGGATCTTTTATTTGAAAAGCTGCGTGTAGAACAGAGAAAGTAAAAGACGACACACAGCGGAGTGAAAGGCTGAACGACGGACGTCTATAAGAAGCAGCTTGTTTACAGCGTCTCTTGCTTACGGTCACACCACCCTGAGAACACCCGATCTCGGAAGCTAAGCAGGGTCGGTTCTGGTTAGTACTTGGATGAGAGACCGCCTGGGAATACCAGGTGCTGGAAGCTTTTATCCACACACACCCACCTTCACTCCTTCACCTTATTATTGTACTTTTATAATTATTAATTGTTGCCGTTGTGTTTGTTGTAATAAAAAGTGTAAAAGCATAAACAGCACCGTCTATAAATAAATGAATCCTCTTGTGCTTATAGACTAGTTGGTTTGTAGTGTTATTTTTAAGCTTCTACTGATGTGAATGTGTGAGTTGGAAAACAAAACATGACATTAGAGAAACTGCTTGGAAGAACGTCTAGGACTGACTGTAATCCTCTCTAAAGCTACATGAGCAGTGTTGGGGTAGTTACCAGTGGCGGCTGGTCAATACGGGGCGCAGGGGCGCCGCCCCCCTTAAAATTATTAAGATGTTAAAATAAGTAAATTACATTCTGCAAAATAGTTATGAAATTAATTAGTCTGTTTGTCTAATTGTCTAATTAACTGTTTATCTAATGGTCATGATAGCATTTTTTAAATAAATAAATATTTGTATTTAATTGTTTACATGCACACTTCCCATGCGCGGGGCGCCGGTATAATGAGTGTCTGTGTGCGTACACAAACTTTTGGCAAACATGTGGTCTGAGGCTGCTCTTTAATTGGTTGTTTTACATTTTCCACAGGGGCGCAGAGAGCTGCGTCCCGGATACACCCACTCTTATTAGAAGTGTGTCACTATTGGCTTATTTTTTTTAAACGCCGTGTGATTGGACAATCCCCGAGTCGACTCATTAACTGATCAATCGTTTATCAGCTTGGTTCACGTTAAACAGTTAGTTGCAGATTGGAGCAGCATTTCTTCCATAATGAAAGAAAATTCAGTCTTGTCTTTACAAAAAAACGCTTTCACAAAGCGTTCACTGGAACAAAAAAAAAAGGATAAAGGAGCTTGGACCGGATCGTCCCAATTTACAAATTCAGCAACAGGTAAGTGATCGAGGACGAGACTACACTCGAGCCTTTTCCAGCTCTTGTTATGACAAACGGAGTTGGCTAGCTGGATGCGACGTAAGTAATGCCTTTTACTGCTTTCCCTGTTTGCTATTTCAAAGTCCTGGCACGGAGGTGTTGTGGATAACGACCGGGGTACGAGATTTAAAACATCTTTCAGAAAAATGCAAACGGCACGAAAACAGCCGCAGCCATCTAGACAATGCTATGAAGCTAAGTTTTTTTGGGAAACTTAGCATTGCTCAACAGCTAGATGAAGGTTACAGGATTGCTGTTAGAAGGCACAATGAAGAGGTGACGAAAAATCGGCACATCCTGTCTAGAATAATAGACTGTGTGAAATTTTGTGGAGCCTTTGAGCTGGCCTTGCGTGGCCATGATGAAAGTAAGAGCTCAGATAATCCCGGAATTTTTCGAGGGTTGGTGGATTTTGTTGCTTCTCTTGATGGAGTGCTGAAGGAGCACATTAAGAATGCCACTGTGTTTAAGGGAACTTCAAAAACTGTGCAGAATGAGCTACTGGACTGTATGTTGTCTGTTCTGAAGGAACATATAATCAAAGAAGCCCAGGGCAGCGATTTTCTTTCAATCCAGGCAGATGAGACAATGGATATTGCCACGCAGTGCCAGCTTGTTCTTGTACTACGCTATATTGATGCTAAAAACAATGTGCAGGAAAGATTTTTTGAGTTCATCCCTTTGCAGTCGGCCACTGCTGATTCCATTGCTACAGCCCTAAAAGAACGTCTTGCAACTATCCTTCCTGAGGATCAAAAGGGTAAGCTCATCTGCCAGGCATATGATGGAGCCAGCGTGATGAGGGGTGCCACTGCAGGTGTTCAGAAGAAGATACAAGACATGTACCCAAATGCACACTACATCCACTGCTACGCACATCAGCTCAATCTGATAATGCAGCAGGCTACTTCTCACATAACCAAAGTGAGAATTTTTTTTTCTAACCTTGATGGATTTGC